>NC_092345.1:54829910-55567228 GCF_963676685.1 Mytilus edulis
ATAAAATGTTCTGATATTGCAGTAAAAAATTCTGATTTTGCCATAAAATGTTCTGATATTGCAGTAAAAAAGGTTATAATTTCACAAGTTTAATGTGGAACGCAGAGAGCAAACTTAATTAAATGACTTGTTTTTCTTAAAAGCGTCTTACCAAAATAAAGTAAATGTTTTAAGTATCAAAAACACTGAACTATCATGTCTCATTGCAATACAATTTGTTCATATATTTGATATTTTTTATAGGAAAAACGCAAGTTGTTTTTACGATACTTACCTATTTGAGATATTTTATTAACATTTCATATACCTTTATAACTTTTGATGATGTCTTAGTGTCAGTGATATATATAACTGTTCGCCATTTTTTTTGTTTGCAAAATTTGATTTGTTAATGAACTTTTTGAATGTCTCAAATTAGAAATCATTTTTGGCGTGGGTGTTCTATGAATGAGCAGTAAATGATTGTTTTAACTCAGGTAAGGGTTTTGCTCATTGTTCAAGGTGTTATGCAATAAATAATTTGGTTTCCCAAAAGAGCACGTAGGTTTCAGCATCGGACATAAAAATTTAACCATAAATTACCTGTAATTAAAACTCACCTTATTTTGTGTTTTATCAACTGGTGTTCAAGCATTGAGACTCTTCTCTGTATGATATGGAATCTGTAAAGTAAATAGCATATATTCCAATTAAATAATCCATGTGAGGTTACTTAGAGTATTTTCTCAGTCGTTGAAAACCTATCCAATGTTGTATGTTCTTATCCTTGTTACAAACCCTTTTCAAGGTTAGCGACACGTTCATAAAAGACAAAATTTTTAAATGATTGCCAACAAATACACATTGATGTATTTCTTAAAGTTAAACAAAACACTAAGTTTCTTTTACTGAGATAAATGAAATCGGATACCTCTAAATGTACCTTCTGTTTTGTATTTTTTTAATAAAAATATGTTATGATCAACAAAATGCCATCAATCAATATATACAAAAGCAGGGTTGTCCATTTTACTGATTTATCAATTAACCTCGCTAATAAAGCCTTTCAGATACGTTTACTTAATTACACAATTGGGCGAAGAAATATAATAATTAGAAATTGATATGTGGTCATTCCATCATCCCTTTATAATAAAAGTGAGTTCAGTTTCCAGTCATACTCCTGATGATAAAGCATGGTCGTTTGAACATTGATCCCTCGCTATCACAAACAACTACAGAGTGCGATTACCTTTCTAGACACAAATCGGTAAATAAACTAATAAAAACGTACCATTGCAAAGCATGCGCACGATAAGTTTTTTTTATCAAAAGCCCATGAACCCTCGTTAGGTAAACGTTTTGAGAGACAAATACTTTAAAAAAATTTAAATGTCAAATTCCAAAAGGGGTAAATAGGAATATGCAAACTCATAACCGATTTATTTTACCTATTGTTGTTAAACTAAATTATTTACATGTATGACGTAAATAATGACGTACATGTATTTGTTACCTGATGCACTAAGATAATTGTTAATAATGGTACATTGCACTTGAAAATAACACTTTATAAAATGTGTGCATCCGAACCGTTTTTCTGAATCAACCTTTATCAGGGACGCTCAAATCCAAACATTTGAAAGCAAAGTAATTTCTGTGTCATTTTGGTCTTTTGTCTCATTGTCAATCATACCACATCTTCTTTTTTATATTTAATATGAACACGCAACACCTTTAGGTGACTGGCCTGTTATAATTTTTATTCGGACATTTTTTTTATGCCAAAAAATAACTTCATTCCCATAACATTATCATTTCATTTAAACACGTCTAGGTTTTAATACAAATTTAGCATAAAATAAGTTTAAAACGGTATTATGAAAACGAATTTGTTCGGTACCCTCTTCCATTAATTTTTCTACAAGCTGGTAAGTACTATAGTATGTCGTAAAAGTTGTAAACTGGACCATTGAAAATATACCAACCAAATATATATGTATGAAAAATAATTGTAAGTCATTGAGTTCAGTGTTGTGGTAGTCAGGGTAAACATTTGTAATAGAAAGAAAGTGCTGGATTATTCTGTACTACATTGACCAGCATCTTATTGTGACAATTATTTTGCAGATGTTTCCGATGACTCTTTTGTTCAGATATCTGCTTGTTAATGGTTTTCATGTTTTTATTTGTCATTAGCCATATCTGTATTTCAATCATGCACATGGTTGCAGATGTTAAACCGCATAGTCAGCTACAAAAGGCCCCAAAATGACAAATATATTTACAATTCAAACGAGGAAACTAACGGAATAAATAATGTACAAAAATTAAAGTAAGAAAAAATCTGTAACACAGCAACATATGACAACCACTGAATTACAGGCTCCTAACTTGGGACAGACACAAACTTACAGAATTTGGCAGGGTTAAACATGTAAGCGGAATCAAAACAATCCCCCTAATCTGTATCGGTGGTGTAAAAGTACAGCATAAGAACGAACTATAAAAATTACTTGGAAAATGCTGAACTTATCAGATGGATATAAATAGAAATACATCTACCAAAAACACAAAGAGAACGCGGCCGGACAATTGTACATCCCAACAAAAACAAACCTCAAAGTACATATCCGAGAGTACTCACAGTTACTGACAGCTAAGTCTTTCTGTGTTGATTAATGTATATTGTTCTTCTAAACACCACTCAATTAAATGGGACCTTAAAGGGTTGACTAAATATATATGATCATTTGGCGTAAATCCTTTTCTGCATTAGGTTCTAATTACAGAAATACACAGCCACGTCCGTTCAGAATCGGACCCTTCAAGTTATATTGAATGTGATTCCTCTTGTAGGAAGAGAACTAAGCTCTCTACACGTCAAATAGTCCTTAAAACAACTTGCTTGGGATCCCGTAGGTTAAAAAATAACCTTTAGTGGTAGTTTGAATATTTACAGAAATATATAACAGCATTTGAATTACACGTAGGAGGATAAAGCACTTACTTTTTTTTAAACGTGACAAAATCAAGTCGCTTAAATAGTTTAAGATTTCTTCTGTTCAAACTTAAATTCAGTTATGTCCAAAGGTCACTAGAATAGACAGAATACTGTTTAAAGTTCGCATAACAAAAATCCAAAAGATAACCGTACTTTGTAAGAATAATTTATGACATATTTTCATTTAGGAAGTATGAATATAACCAAGAATACACATCTACTTACAGTACTTTAGCAATTAATAACATTATTATACTTGTCTATTGGTCATCAACCTTACAGTCTGCAGCTCTGGCAGGTGGGTGTTTTAATCAATTAATGACATTAACACGAGACACCAGCTTACAATTTCATAATTTCAGTCAAATAACACAACATTACTAATAAATAGTAGTAAATGAATGAATATATTATACTTATGAATTCAGTCCTAGAGGAAAGTGACCTGTGCAATACTATTATTTAGATTAAACAATCAATTTGACTTCTTTGCAAGCAAGGTAACTGTACTGATGTGAAATTCAAGTTTGGATTGTGCGCAGTTTAATGATTCTTCTGATCCGTTGTGATAAAAGACACTAAATGTCTATCTTGAATAGTCCCGGTGACAGGATTACCATAGAACATACTTTTCGAACGATTTGTTCCTAAGAAAACTTTTAAATATTTTATACACATTACCAAACAAGGGAACTCGTCTCTATAAAAATCTCTTTTCAAAGCATTTTTGATGTTTTCAGCTTAAAAAGATCACTCGTAAGCATATATGTTTTTTCGTACCGTTACAGATTGTGAAAATGTGAATTACAAATTTTTGTTTATATGTATACATTCGATTTTTTAGACGAATGTGGATTGTCCAACACTATTTTTGCTAAAAAAAAATATAAGTTTTCTATGTAGTGTTCCTTAGACTGTTATCCTTTTGTCGTTTTTCGTTTGTTTTTTCGTGTTGATTTCAGTTTCTCTT
This sequence comes from Mytilus edulis, assembly GCF_963676685.1. Classification (NCBI taxonomy): domain Eukaryota; kingdom Metazoa; phylum Mollusca; class Bivalvia; order Mytilida; family Mytilidae; genus Mytilus; species Mytilus edulis. The sequence continues at coordinate 54,833,864 of NC_092345.1, forward strand.
CGACTTATGATCTTTAAATGTCCCTTTGATTTATCACTGGGTTTGAACTTCCATGTACAACACGACGGTTGCTACATGTATACGGAGTCGGATCTGCTTACCCGACCTTATAATTGAGATAACCTCCGATTTTTGGTTGAGTTGGTGTTGCTCAGTCTTTAGTTTTTATGTTGTGTTTTATGTACTGTTGTTTGTCTTTTGGGCTTTACTTTTCTGTTTTGCCATGGCGTGGTAAGTTCGACTGAGAGCTTAAATGGAATTTTAAGCGACTTTCATACAAGTAAGAGGTTTAGCTAACTATTAAACCATGTGTAATCAACCATTTTCTACTGAAGAAAATGCCTGTACTGAGTCTGGAATCATGATGACAGTTTGATGTGTTAGAGCTTTTGCTTGTTCCTTTCAATTATGGACTTTCCGTTTTGAATTTTCCTCGGTGTTCAGCATTTTTTGTGATTTTATTTTTTGATATCTTTATCATCTCTTTATAAACGTTACAACTAATAACCAATGTTTAAGTGGAGTCTGACTTCCTTGTACGTTTTTAACAACGATCTGTAAGTAACATTCTCCTAATTATTTTCACTTCACAAAATGATGATTTTGTCGGAAATTTGTGGTCGAATAATTAACCGTTTTAACTAAAGATACACAACAATTTCAACTGACAGAAAGCTCACTTTTTTTGGTTTAAAACAGCAGTATTTAGTATTCAATTTTTTTAATCTATTTGAAAACACTCATGTTAAGAGAAAAAGCTTCACCAAAAGGTAAATAAAATAACCTTTTTAACTAATGAAATATACACAACAATTTCAACTGACAGAAAGCTCGCTTTTTGGGGGTTTAAAGCAGAAGAATTATTATTCCAAATTGTGTAATCTATTTGAGAAAAAAGCTTCACCAAAAGTTAAATTAAATGTTTATAATCATTTATTACTGAGTATTTTATTTCCAGACTTTGGTATAATAGCAAAAATGTAAATTTGATAAAGTTTAAACAAGTCAATTAATCTAAAGTTATTGCTTCGTTCGTTGACATTAATCAATCTATCTAAACACGAATCGCGTTTGACTTCATCTGAACCATAAATATTAAACGGCCTTAAAACTAATAGTATATGCTGTCGACACAATCCGGCTTCCGATAGCTTACTAGGATAAGATCCTTCAAATCATCAGATTTTCCTCAACAGCACATCGACATCTACAGATTTCTCCACATAATCAGAAGCATTCACGCTTGATTACATTCGAATAATTTGCCGTGAAATCACAATCCAACATGGCGACATAGAAACCTAAGTATATTCCAGAGACATTCGAATGATTTAATCTGTTGATCCAAAGTTCATAAGAGTAGAATAATATTAATACTGAATCCTTTGTTCTAATATAATAGACAATTAGACGATGTTTTGTATGAAAATTGTATTTGCATTATTGGCTTTTTTTCAAACATCAATGAACAATTATGTTTTTTTTAATAATTACAGAAAACATTATCATTAACTATGTGCACATCTTTTATTTAATTTAACCTAAGAAAATAACGGAAAAGATAAGCTAATGACAGTGATGACAAAATGCATAAGTTGAGCGATAACGATCATTTGTATTATAGTATTAATGAATGGGTGTTTTTATAATGGCCCTGTTATATGTCCAAGGTCTGTTATAATGGTCGAGGAAGTCTGTAATGGCCCGAGGCAACGCCGAGGGCCATAACAGACATCCGAGGCCATTATTACTGACCGAGGACATATAACAGAGCCATTATAAAAACACCCATTTCTTAATACATTTATTAACCAACTGAATAAAAGTGTATGTGTTAATATACCAAATATCTAAGATATTAAGTTGACAGAAGTTATGTGTTGAAAAACAGGAGGAACAGTGATCCCTATATATGGTTCTTTAATGTTAGTTGCTGGTTACTAAATTAAATAAAATACAAAAAGTATTATACTCTTTACAACTTAATTTTGTTAACTTTATTAAAAACCCTAACTGTGCTTTATACAGACAAACCGGGCATTAATACAGGGCCATTACAGAAAAACAGGGCCATTACAGAAAAACAGGGCCATTACAGAAAAACAGGGCCATTACAGAAAAACAGGGCCATTACAGAAAAAAACAGGGCCATTACAGAAAAACATGGCCATTACAGAAATCATGTTATTTTTAATAACCAGTCATTTTTGGCAATAATGTACTTAGTTGGTTAATAAATGAATATTCAATATGACAAAGGCGTGCATGCAATATCAATCCACATAGAGCTTTTAAATATGAATATACAATATGACAAAGGCGTGCATGCAATATCAATCCAACAAAGGGCTTTGAAATATGAATATGCAATATGACAAAGGCGTGCATGCAATATCAATCCAACAAAGAGCTTTTAAATATGAATATACAATATGACAAAGGCGTGCATGCAATATCAATCCAACAAACAGCTTTTAAATATGAATATGCAATATGACGATCGCATGCAGGCAATACCGACCCAATTAGGATAAGTTAGTTGTGGTCACGGATAAGAAAATCGTGGCCACAAATAAGTAAGACAAGACCACGAATTAGTAATTGGCGTCCGCGAATTAGAAGCTGGTGCCCATGAATTAGTAACTCGTTGCCACGACTTATTAACTCATGGTCACGACTCATATTTTTTTTAGAGCATAGAATGACACAAATAAGCTTTAATACAAATAAACTTTTATACAAATAAGCTTTCATAGATAGAGGTATCGATTTTATGAATTTGTCTAGTATTTTAATTACTCTACCGTTCAAAATTTTATGCCTTAATATTTTGATAAAATAAAATTTGATTTTTCATTCGTTTAAAAAAAAACAGTAAAAGTTTTAGTTTATACGTCAGTTCAAACAGACGTCAGTATAGAAAATATCGCTCCTTCTACACGAGCAAACTGAAACATCGGAGTTTAGTTGTGATCCCTAGGGCCATGTATTTACAGGGAACCTCTTCATCGTTCAAGACCAAGAGGTTCTAAATTTTCTGAAAAAAAATGATAAGAATATCTCCTAGCTACGTACATCAATTGGAAAGAGTGTCTTCAAGTTATTATAGATGCTCTTTCGTCGTATTGTAGAAATTGTTGAAGACTTACAAAAAGTCGCCTGGTTCCTAGCTGATGTTCTCATATCACATTTCGAAAATATTGTTGATAATTTATAATAAAATTCTAGGATCAAAAACAAAAGTTTAAAAGCAAACAGCGCTAGCTTCTATTCGAAATTAATCTTGGAAGAACGTTTCTGTGTTTTAGTCAGAGTTATTCTGAAGCGAGTGAAACAAATTATCCGGAAGCTTATACAAATGTACGAGTTAATATGTAATTTGCATGAATCCGATGGCTATATAAGTAAGTATTAAATAACTTTATTTAAAGAGGGTGACTCAATTAACATTCACTAATCTATCCCTCACTAAGAACAAAGTGAAACAATACAAATGTAATTTAGGTAGTTGAATTGTCTATAGATTTCTATCTTTCTTGATGAACTCTTCACAGAGGTCAAATTTAAGTACACCAAAACTTTGCAGACATTGGAAAATATTGTGGAAGGGGAGGGGGGTGTATTCGTCATATAGAACAAAGCTGTGTTAAGAAAAGTTCTTAACTTATTTAAAAGTAGTGGCCGATCATTGCACGCTCTCCAAATTAAACTGCTGCTCAAACTGTTTTGAAGTTGGGATGGAAAAAAAGGTTTCCGAGAGGTATATACAGTTTAACTGTACACTTGTTAATCTCACACTTCCACAAAAAACAATTATTGTCGAGTACCATTATTTGATTAAGTAGAAAATAAAAAAAGAAATCACTGAAAGAGAGACTTAATTTTATGTCTAAATATTATATTGAAACCCTCTGAACAAAAATGCACGGACTACTGTCATGTTTTAATTTAACTCTTTTTTATATGCTTTAAATTGTAGTACTGAGATCCTTAAATAGGGTTAGTTTCGGTCCTATCATTTAAATTTTAGTTTCAATAATTACATACTTATTTGAACTATATTATAAATGATTTTCTGTTACAAATTGTGACTTGAATGGAGAATTGTCTTATTGGCACTCATACATGTACCACAGTTTTATTTTTATTTGTAATAATTAATCTAACATATAAAAAAGAAGGTGTGGTATGATTGCCAATGATACAACTCTCCACAAGAGACCAAATGACACAGACATTAACAACTATAGATCATCGTACGGCCTTCAACAATGAGCAAAGCCCATACCGCATAGTCAGCATGCCTGGTTTGTACTTGAATCAAAGTATTTAAATACCGATCTTCATACACCGTGTCAATAACTTCATTTACTTTTAAATCTGAAATCACAACTCTTGTAGAGCTTCTCTCATTGCAATTCCAAATTTCAAAAGCATTGTCAACTTTAAAATAATCCGTAAGTGTTCCACTCTTGTAATTACAAAGCATCGATCACACGCGTTGCATTTCTGTACATACTCGCTTGGTATATAACGATTGCTGGTTGTAACATAAGAAGAATGCCTTTAATATTTTTTGTATTCTGAACTTCAAAGCATTTTTCCGCTAACTAATGTAATTATAATTTTTTTCAATAATATTAATCCTTGAAGATTATTTTAACTCCGTGGTAAAGCATCAAGTATCTGTAACCTTAATTATCTATTCGGAAGTGAAATGAGTTTTTAATTAAAATAGAAGTGTCTTATTAAGATTGTTTAGATTCATTCAAATTAACTTTTAAACGTTACAAAGTGTAATGTACTTCACTTATAGAACGAGGAACACCATTTGATTTAATGACGTCAATGCTCTCCTAAATGTCATATAAATATATGTTGCCTTTTGCTTTCCTTGTTTATGAGGGCCCTCATGGGGTTTTTGATTATGTGATTACTTGGCCGTTTTTTTAATGATTATTTGATTATTAAGCCAAATATTTCATGATTATTTGATTACCTAGGACTGTATTTTTAGTTTATGATTATTTGATTACTAAAGATAAGCAAATATTTAATGATTATGTGATTATATTGGCAAAAAAATGGTGATTAAGTGATTACTAGGACCCCCCATGAGGGGCCTCGTTTATTAGTTCAATGTATTTCAAAAATCCAAAATGGTTGAATCAGTTGTTGTACAGGTAGGGAAACCGCCTTGGTGGTCCCGTGTTCGGTTCCTGTGCATAAATAGACTTGGTCAAACCAACTATTTTGACATATTAAAATAATATTTTGTTGTTAAGTTGATGGAATTAAGGAGTAAGATTTGAGATAGATTGGCTTGGAGTCAATTATAATGTCCAGACAGGATAACGAGAAGGTCATTTGGTGTCTGGTTGATAGTTGTCTCATTAGCATAGTTTAATGTTGACCGATACCGTGTACCACATCATTACAAAGTAAGGTACGTTAAAATATTCAAATGGAAGTAAGATTATCGTACTGATTTTAAACCTCAAATTTGCCGCTTGACGTTTGAGCCTCAATCAGTCAATTTATCTAAAACCTACAATAAGACCTGATTTGTACAGAAATTTATTCCAATTTATGTCGGTTAAAAGCTCATTAGAGCTTATGTTTATCTACATGTATGTTTGTATACCTTGCCGACTCTAAATAAAGCTTATTTATTATTATTATTTATTTATGTTAAAGTACTAGTTTCCATTTCTAAACTCAACTTAAATAGATTTCTTATTTCACATATATTTCGCTGAAATCAATGTACAGATGTTTTAAGTGCTCACAGGAATATTTCCCATGTGTTTCATATTTTCTATAATTATAGAATTTTACAAATAATAGATTACATAAATCTAACATACTCTCCTCGGCATTTTTATGTTGATTCTCATTCCATTTACAGCGATGGGATCATTAAGAATTTTTACTGAAACAATTCTCGTTATATGTAACCGTTGTTTCAGCTACCAATTTTAATCAAGGACTTAAACGTAACTGACTTTTTGTGTTGTTAGGGGGCTGTTTTATTGACGACATCACATATCTCCTTTTATTGACGACATCACATATCTCCTTTTATTGACGACATCACATATCTCCTTTTATTCACATGCATCAAATTCCAATTGTTCATACTATTGGACTATTGCTGACTTTCTAACACCCTTTCTGTTATTTCTGTTTTGTTGGGTTGCTTGATACAACAATGTGCTGACTTACACCTCACATCTCTTTTTTAGATTTTCTACTTGAGTCATAATGTTGAGAAGTAGGGTATGGGTTCACACTTAAATTATTTACATTGAGCTTGGTGTCGATAAAGATATTCATTAAGCGATCGCGAGTTTACATTATATTATACATTATTTAATTTTTCTACAGATCCAGTCACTTTAGGATATTTTAAGACATATGCTTTATCAAATGAAGCTTGATGACTCTCTTTATATTTGATTCATTACAAAGTATATTGTATTTATATAAATAAAGAGAACGATTTTATTGGCTATTTGACAACTTTCCACCAGAGACCACCGAATGCGAATGTGAAAAACTGCAGGTCACCGTAAAGTTTATTGATTATCTTTTATTCTACATTTGTTATCTCTACAAGTATATATACGCCTTTGACTGTCATATTTTTGGGTTAAACCGTTCTTGCTAGCACTAGATGGATGTCCTTGCTGTTGGATTGTTAGTCCACGAGGTTCAAAAGTCAGTACCAAATCGTAGGCGTGATATTTAACACATACATACAGTAAATGTGGTAAGATTGCCAAATAGACAGCTGTGCACCAGATACCAAATGACATAGAAGTTATTAACTATAATAGGTAACCGTACAGCCTTCAAAAATGAGCAAAACCAAACATGTTCTTTCTCATTTGTTTTTATAGTGATTAAGATTATAACACACTGTTGACTGCTGTATCCCTATTTTTGACATTTTACCTATTATGTCTGTTTAATTTGTTCACACGTCGTTGTCAATACAATGGAATTTCATGCAACTGCCATACATGTGAGAGGTTCAGCTAGCAATAAAACTAGATTCAATCCACCATTTTCTACATAACTTAAGAAAATGTCTGTACAAAGTCAGCAACATGACAGTTGTTATCCATTCGTTTGATGTGTTTGAGCTTTCGAGTTAGCCATTTGATTGGGGACTTGTTTTAGGTATTAACAATTTCAAAGAGAATGTCTTAAAGTTCAAAATAGGGAATGTCTAAATTTCGGGGTATAAACTAAGTCATAGAGAATGTCAAAAGCTCAGGGTATTAACGTAGTCATAGCGAATTTCCAAAGCTCAGGGTATTAACAAAGTCATAGAGAATGTCCATATATCTTGATATTAAAGAAGTTATACAGAATTTCAGATGCAAGATAACAGATTAACAGCTTAACAGTACACTAAAGCTAAACGAAGTAAACACGGTCCAATTAATAGTCATACATTTTTGTAAGTCGCAGAACAACAGGTTTCATCATGTTGAAAATAAAAAAAAAACAGACCAAACAGACCAACAAACTAAGGTCTATAAAACACCACACAGATAACAAAGATTGACTACTACTAGCCCACCAAAACCTGAGGGGAAGATAGCAAGATTGTTTTTTGTTTTTTTTTAAATCTATTGAGAGACATCAAATGTTTTTTTTTTTTTTTTTTTAAAGCTTAACGGTTCTATTGGCAAGGGACTGTATTTTGGGCAACAGTACATGCTTTACTAATAGACCTGTTCATAACGATGAACATGATTATAGCAGTTCTTTGATTAAAGTCAACAAATGTGAAATATTTCCTCAGCATGAACAGAAATATCATTGATATATTGGAAGATACAGAAATAATTCCAGTAGGATTATTCTTAGTGTACAGATATACTGCAGACATCATAGGACAATCATAAAAATGCTAGCTTAATGCCACAAGCGGCTTAAAATGTTAAAAATGTTTACAGTGACTAGACTGTTAGTGTTGCTATCCGACTATTGCATCTCATTCAAAAATTTGACCAAATTGCAATTTGTTTTATAAAACCAAACTGTTCAAAAGGTCAAAAGTTTGAACAAACTGCTGTAGAAAATCACAGTCAAGTCGTGAAAGTGAAAGTGGTAAAATAAAAACAGACTTACAATCCTATAAGACTTTTTTTTTATCTTTATTCATATAAGACTTTAACTCCACATTACTGTTGATGTGTAAATTTATTCTATCAGTTTGTATAGATATTTTATAGTAATTTTCATGCTAAAGGTGAAATGTAATTTTGAATTGCTATAAAAAATGTCCAAACTAAGCTTTCATATAGTTTTTCTTTTCAAAATGTCTTTTATATTCACAAGAATTAGATATTATGTGAATTAAAACATTTCATATTCAGTAAAATATGTGTAAAATCACAATATGTTTGAAGGAAGTTTCCATGGGGAGATAATAATTTTTTCTTTCAAATTTTTTTTATTCAAAAGAATAATGTTTTAGGTTATCTCCCCATGGAAACTTATCAATAAAGTATTGTTATTTCACACATATTTTACCGAATATATGATGTTTTAATTCAAATGATGTCTGATTCTTATGAATATAGAAGACTTTTCAAAAGAAAAATTATATGAAAGCTTAGTTTGGACATTTTTATAGCAATTCAAAATTACATTTCACCTCTTGCATGGTAATGACTATAATATATCTATACAGACTGTTAGACTAATCTTGTTACTTCAACATGTAAGTGGAGTTAAAGAATAAAGATAAAAAAAGTCTTATAGGATTGTAAGTATATTTTATTTCATCACCTTTTGATTGACCAGTTTGTTTAAAATTCTGACCAGTTGAACAGTTTGGTTTTATAAAACAAATTGCAATTTGGTCAGAATTTTGAATGAGTTGTAATAGTCTGATAGCAACACTAACAGTCAAGTCACTGTAATACGTTCTGTTACATCTCTTTATTCATATTTTCATATAATACGAGATATTTGAATAGATTAACCGAAGAAAAGACATTGAAATTCATTTAATGTGTATCAGTTCAAGAGACAGTTGAAAGGAATTTTGATATATATGTATGAATTTTGATTTCTTTGAATTTATATAGATTTTTTAAATCCTTTTCTTTCATTATTTTTTTCTCTCAATCAGTCGATATATGCTTCCATCCATCTTCCTTAAAGTGAAATAGCTGCTCCATTACAGAGGCGAGGATTATTTTTGCAGATAACGTTTGCTTGAGACTACTGATTTAATCAAGGACATAGAAAGTAAGAATTATTATTAAGATTTACATCAATATCAAATTGTCTCTGTAAGTTCATCAGTTCATGTAGATGATTGCAGGGGTATTATCTACGCACATCAATAGTAAAGGAATAATAAGGAATTCAGAGTCTGAATCGCTTCATTAAGATAGTCATAGCTGGATTAAAATAGAACTACACTACTGCATCAAAATTTAAATGTCATCGACATCTAAATTTTGTACATCAAGTATTTCAATCAAATTGATCAAGATAACAAGGTTCGTCTGATGAATTTCATTATTTTTCCTCGATTCAAATCTTATATAAGATATTGATTAGCACGAAGATACGTAGTTCCATCTGAATATGTGTTAAATGTATACTAAAATTTAAAGACTGCTTTAATGGACCAAGAATCTACAAGTAATCTGAAAATCCAGACGTTTATCACATATATATTTAATTAATATTTAAGAAACTACAAAATGACATTAAGTCACTACTTTTTTTTATAGCAAAATGTAAAATCCCAAACCCGTGTTCAATTTTTTTATACTTAAAATGTATCTAGCACCTACACAAGCACCTATAGGTGGCACGGTAGTATTTCCTGGCCCATAAGGGATAATGATAGCCTTTTTAGAATTTTCACCACTTTCTAACACTGCAAAAAATTCTACATTCACAGTTAACTGAAGTACTTTCATTTTACTATTCAGAAATGAATTTGAATATGTATCATGACCGTTTACTTTTTTTGCTATTTTTAAAAACCTAAGGCCACTAGTACTTTTAGGTATTTTATGGTGCAGTGAATACAAAATTTAAAAAAATTCTCAAAAATTCATTTTCATCTGTATGTAAAATTATTTCATATTTTTCTACACCTGATTCATCCCTCAGTTTGGGAAAGTATGTTCAGTTGATACTGTATTTTTTGTCCAATCACACTGTTTAGATACATTTACCTAAGTAGGGTACACAAAAGAACAACCTAAATTCTGGAATGCAAATACTACCGTGCCACCTATACATAAATACATTCAAGATTTGCGGATGCAGCCTAGTATAATTAACTTGTGTAAGAAACACGTATAGGTAAAGTATACTGACAAAAAAAAATTAATCTACTTCCTTGTTGTATTTTAGATTGACAATTCCTCACATCTTACTTTTATTTTGGTATCATTTGTAATAATTTTTTAAGACATTAAATTATCCAGAAAGTTTTTGAGTCTAGGGATATCATCTTTGGCAACTTTTGTAATAGAATCTTAGATTGCGGCCCAGGGTTAAAACTTTCATTTATATATTGTGTCCGAAACCGACCGTGCAAGGGCTGTATAGCCAGTCAAGGTCGTTAAAAACTTCCATTTGTTGTGTCCGAAAAAATCACAAAAATCATCGTATTTTGACATTGTATTTATATCTAAAATGGACTGTATTTGAAATCTATAATGTATTATTATGAAGAGATTTGTGGCTTTGAAACAGATTTATTTAAGAACCAAGTTATGATCATTTGGTCGTTATACAGTTGAAAAATTGAAATATATTTGACATAAACAGAACATTGTCCTTTCATTGTCAATGGACAATGTTGAGTAAAATTAATGGAAGAAACCTGTGCAAATGAGCGTCAACTGCAATTAGTGTTTTATTTTTTTTCTCTGATTATCGACTTATACTTATGATTTAAGGCATTTATATGTATTTTATAAAATGATGAAATGGAAATGACTCTAAGTGGACAGTTTGGGCAGAATATTAATATATGTTTGTGTAAATATAATATATATAAGAGGGTGGTAAATGGTTATTTTCGTGCAACGTTTTTGGCCTTTTTATTTCACGTATTTTCGTGTTTTGACGTTTTATTTGTCGTTTTCTCCTGTTTTACTCAATTTGCGTGCCTCGTGTTTCGTCTTATTTATCTTCCGTGTTTCGTTTCGATGCTTTTAATTTCTCGTGCATGTCCCGCATTTGATTAAAAGTCAGTTTGTTATAATACCTTCTAAAACTTGTGTTATCTACCGGTAATAGAAATTGATGTATATTGGAACAATTCTGCTTTTGCAATATATGGATTGGTATTTATGAAGTCCATGAAATTACCATGAATATATATATTTTGTTTCAAATAAGATGCAAGAAGCGGACGCTAAAAGGGGACAGAAAGGTCTTCATGTCCATTAATATTGGCTGCATGATCTCCAAGAACAGCTGAGCAATAACTTCTGGTACTTTTTCCTTAATATTCACTTAATATTTCTTGTGCTTTGTTTTTCCCGATTTTTGTTTTTCGTGCAACGTTTTTGCGATTTTTGTTTCCGTGTTTAGTACCATGCATACTTAAAGTGTTTCATATGTGTTTTATTAAACTTATTGAGTGGTTGTTTGTTGCATTGTTGTGCCTTCTATGCCGGTTACAAGCTAGTTAGAACTTGTAACATTTGTACTTGGTTTTTTAAAACATGCCGACTTTAAATAAAGCTCATGTATTATATTTATTTATAGCCCCCTTGATATTTTATGTCTTAGAATTTCTTTAATAAAAACGTATTAACTGATGACAGAATGTGTTCATAAATAAATAATGCTTTCAAACACATGTGAAAAAACCTATATAATAATGCGCAAGTCCATAAATCAAATATATCGGCTAAGTCGTGTATTGTTGCACTTTTTAAGTGTATATTTATACTTTTATTTATAAAATTATATTTAAACACTTATTTGGATTATCTCCGTCAAATGTCAATAAAATTCAGAGGCGGATTTAGGGGGGGGCGGGGGGCCCGGCCCCCCCCTTTTTGGGAAAAAATTTGGTTGCTTATATAGGGAATCACTGAAGCGTGACTGGAGCGGGCCCCCTCTTAGGTCAGTCAGTGGGCCCCCACTTATGAAAATTTCTGGATCCGCCACTGAAACTCCAACTTATCTCAACATGTTGAAATTGTTTCTCCTAAGCTGTTTATCGAATCCCAATTGGGTGATCACATAAAACAGTGCCAAATTAAAATGTTCCAGAAAAAAAAATGAGGATACTGAATTATGCTTTTAAATTAGTTAAATATACGTAAAATGCAAATACGAACGATACGCTGAAGATTTCATAAACGAAAGGGACCACCCTATATATATTTAATCCCTGACAAAGCATCAGATATATGTACAAAGAAGATATATTCCTAAATTGCAATTAATCATCTAAATCTTTTTTCACCACATTTCATAAAAATGCAATTGAAGACCATACTTATGAAATGTAATAGCTTGCATCAGTTGCAGATCTAGAAATGTTCATCAGAGGGGCCCACTGACTGTTAAAAAGGGGTCCCGCTCCAGTAATGCTTAAGTGATTCCCGATATAATCAACCAAAAGTGTATCACAAAAAGTAGGGTCGGGCACCCTCTGCTCCCCTCAATCCGCATCTGCATTATGATCATCCTTATGCTTGTGTCTTATTTGGTAATTAACTGTCTCATTAGGAATTAAACCTCATATTCTTATTTTCATAATATCCATATGTCTGTATAGAAAATAACCCAGCTTCTATCATAGACTGGTGGTACTGTACCCTTAGAGAGTACAACAGAAGAAGTATATCAACACGATGGTTTTAATAGCATTTAAAGCGGTACCATTTTTTTCCAAACTGTAGAATTATGACATAATCAATTTATAAATTCAAAGTCCAACCCTTTTACACACAAAACATGTTTCAAAATTCTTTCTTTCAGTCTTTTATTTTTTATTAATTTTTTATTCTAGTATAATTATTTATCACTTGACTTAATCAAGATGGTATTGCCTCTGTATGTCTACGTATATTTGTTCCGACTAACAGACGTTCCACTGGAAACTTTGTTTTCTGTATAAATAATGTCAAAATATCTGTTCCTGTTAAAACAAATATTCTAAACCATTTATTTCGTTAGGAACATTTACTGTAAAATTTATTCCAGTCAGTGGAAATAATATTCCAGAATATTTTTCCCATTTGGAACTTATAGTATGAAGGAACTTCAAATTCGTGACAATTATACCGATTTTTAGTGATACATATATGGTCATAAATTTTGAAATTAGAATAACTTACCCAACTTTTGAAATTAATTTCCGAAAATCCCTGCAAAAGATTGTGCCATTCCTTAACATCAAAAGTAATATATAAAAACTAAAATTAAATCCTTTTGCAAGATCATTTATTTGGCTTTCTATTAAATTTTCATCTCAGACAACAAGAGAAACCAATTATAACACAGATCATTAAAATCTTGTTCAGCAAAACTCTTCATAAACTCCTGTTATAGAATAACAAGTCGGTCGTAATCAATATGAATACTATTTATTTGTCACTGAAACTCCGGTAATAACGAACGACCGCTATTCTGACTGGTCATTAAAGATTTGTAATTAGAAATACGTCACTGAAGCGTTTTAATCATTAGCATTTAGTCAAAATATATTACGCTTTTATGTTCTGCCTTTCACTAATAATTATAGGCAAAAAACACAATACGAAAGTTTTTATAATAATATAAAATTGGATTTCAAAGTCATGCGTCGGATTATTGATGTGTTGCATTTAAAGCCATGTAAAAAGAATTATAATACATCGAACATGAATCTATTTCGATAACATATTGAGTAAATGGAAATTGTCCTTTTGTTTGAAGATATCACTCCGCGTGTATACAATTAGAAATAGAAAAAGCAAGACAATGACAGATGACAATACAAAAATAAAACGTACAAAACGTATGTGAGCGTCTTTACTAATGTTTAAATGTATTTTTATCATGGTTTTGTCCGTCAACTTATACTTATGATTAAAGGCATTCAACTTTTAAATTAGTTTACACCAATAAAAACTGGCCACCACGAAATAGCCCAAAAGCGATGTTTAAAAGTTGAGTTAAAATACAAAACATCAAAAATCAAATCAACTGTAGTTTATAAAGTGGTGAAATACAGACGGTACACAAGCAACACGTACATATATACCAACAAGAATTTCGAGGACATTACACAAGCAACACGCACATGTATACGAACAAAAATACAGAGGACAATATACAAGCAAAACGTACATATATACGTACAAGATTCTAGAGGACAATACACAAGCAACACGGACTTATATACGAACAAGAATTCAGAGGACCATTCACAAGCAACACGCACATATATACGTACAAGATTCTAGAGGACAATACACAAGCAACACGTATATACGAACAAGAATTCAGATGACCATTCACAAGCAACAAGCACACATATACGTACAAAGATTCTAGAGGACATTACACAATCAACACGTATATACGAACAAAAATACAGAGGACAATACACAAGCAACACGTATATACGAACAAGAATTCAGATGACCATTCACAAACAACACGCACATATATACGTACAAAGATTCTAGTGGACAATACACAACCAACACGGTTATACGAAAAAGAATTCAGAGGACCATTCACAAGCAACACACACATATATACAAATAAGAATCTAGCGGACAATACACAAGCAACACACACATATATACGATTACTTAAAAGGGCTTTTGGGTTTCAAATTCCCATTTTAAATGAGCTGATTGTCAATCTTTAGAATATAGTATCTCTGTATGTAAAACTCAATTTAATGTATCATTGCCCTTAGTGATCTTAGCTGAAGATGTGTCGTTGATTAAACTTCTTCCTATTATATAAAATCACAAGAGAAAAATGGTTTGAAATAAAAACAAACCGATGTCTACATTTTCATTTCCATTTTGGCATTTCTTACTTCTTGAGTATAAACTGAGAAAATTTAACTTGTAACTGAGAAATGTGAAATTGGAACTGAGAAATGTCGACTCGGAACTGAAGTATTTCAACTTTGAAGTAAGAATTGTCAAAACGGAAATGAGAAATTAACCGTTAAAAAATCAAATGTCCCTACCTGCCTTTCGTACATAGGCATGGCCACTCATATTTCCTTATTTCATGGAAACGGTATAAATACAATTTGTACGCATGGTATCTGTAATTAAATCGTTTATTTGCTTCTTTTTGTAACTTCATTTGGGATGTAAAAGCGTTGACCGAAGTACATTTTGTTCTACGCTTCATTCTAAAAATGTGCGCACGGTCAATGCTTTTACAACCCTATGAAGTTACAAAAAGAAGCATTCAATACTTATAATTACATTTTTCTAGCCAGAATCATGAAAACACGAATTTTATCATGTTTTTATTTAATTCACATGTGCACTTTATTGTGGGACCTCGTGTTATCATGAATGAAAAGTTTTATTGAGTAATGCAATTGCTTAAGGAATAACAAATGATGTGCAGTTAGCCAACCAGAATAACGTATTATAGTGAAACATACATCTAATTTAATTATTCAGTTATAAATCACATGTCTTTTGTGTCAAAATTTAAAGCAAAGTATTAAAAATTTAATTTTATACTATACACATCATTAGATATTGGAAAGAGGTTTCTTATTAAAATATTGTACATTACAATCTTCAGAAAAAATATAATGAATAGAGATCCAAAAGTAGACGGGTTTAATTCAAATCAAATTATAATAACACGGATACAACCACTTTTACAAGAATAAACATTTGAAAAAGAAAGATATGAGTAACTACTAAGAGAAAACTGATATGACAGTTTTATGATAAATTAATTGTCTGGAAAACATTACACCAAAGTTACCCAAAGCGAACAAAAATACTGTATCTAGCACTCAATAATAATAAAGGAATATGCAAGGGAAAAAAGAAAGCTTCAAGTTAGACCATTATAAATAATCATGAACTATTTAAAGCAACAATAACAGTATACCGTTCCGGTTCACCCGAGAACACCTCCAGCTTTCAGTAGTTATTTTGGTCTGAACTTACACTTCCTGCTAGACAATGATTGCTTTGTTTTTAGTTGAGAATTTTTATGTATTTATGAATTTTTGTAAAATGTTAAATGATGGCAACTTTAAAACATTGTTTCGATTTTTGTTGGCTTACAAGTCTTTGACTCCTGAAAAGTACTTCGAAGGAGTTGAAGCATTTAATTTGCTATTTATTAATGATAAATAATCGATATGAAAGAGAAAAAAAACTATTATAAATCTTTTTAGAGATGTGTTATTTTCTTACGCTTGATTCTTAGCTTTTTAAACATGTCTTTCGTGACATTTCTTGTAGTGATTCATTAGTCTGTTTACTGCAATGAGTTTACGTCTGAAACTACTTCCTGCTTAAATCGGAGTGATTTGTGTTTAATTGAAAATTTAGATGTAATGAGAATTTTATCTGAAAGAACATTGAAAGACTTTCAATATATATAAGGGTATATATCTCCCAATTGATACGATATTCCCGTGCTTGCATTTCCTATCATGATTTTCTTGATAGAGGGTTGCTGCTCACAAGGAAGCTATTAAACCAAGAGTTCTAAATAGTGAAGTTGAAATCATCCCTTCGTAAATTTTACGGACGCCATCACGAGTTGGTTGACCGTTATGGAATAACCGTTTCACAAATGATATCGGATATGTTCCTTACGTCGTAACTACAATCCCCTTCCCTTTCATGAATGTGACCTACCGAATTAGACTATTTACCGGATTTGTTATCACATAAGCAACACGACGGGTGCCGCATGTGGAGCAGGATCTGCTTACCCTTCCGGAGCACCTGAGATCACCCCTAGTTTTTTGGTAGGGTTCGTGTTGTTTATTCTTTAGTTTTCTATGTTGTGTCGTGTGTGCTGTTGTTTGTTTGTCTTTACATTTTTAGCCATGGCGTTGTCAGTTTGTTTTAGATTTATGAGTTTGACTGTCCCTTTGGTATCTTTCGTCCCCCCTTTCAAAGCATTTGAGTTTTGGTGCAATACATCCTGATTTTATTGCGATTCTACATAAATGAAAGTCCGAACATTTTAACGAATGTGAAGGTCTCTATGGTTCTCCTCTTAATACTTGCTTTTTTGAAGAAATAATTTAAGAAATTTTAAAAGGACGAATTGGACGATTAAAAATAAGATTCTTGGTAAAGGGACAGTCAAAATTTACGAGAGATGAGAACAATTGTTAAAAAAACGAAATGAAAAACAAAACATAACGAAAAAACAGATGGCAAAAACCTTATACAAAAAAGAGATTTAGTGCAAACTATCAACAAAGAGTTGACTAATAGTACTAAGGGACTTTACCTTAGATAAGTACCTAAGAGTTACGGCAGTACATTTGTTATTTATTAATGATAGATAATCGATGGAAACAAAAACAATAGATCTTTTGAAGATGGATTATTTTCTTAATCTTTGTTATTAACTTTTTTGTACTTGTTCTTAGCGACATTCTTGTAATGTTTCAATAATGTTTACTATACAATAGATTTAGGTCTGGTTTTACTTCCTGCTTTGCTAAATTGATTTTTGTCCAATTGAGGGGGAAACAGGTGTAAAGAAAGCTTTAACTGATGAAACCTTCAAAGACTAAGAAAGAAGACGAGCTTTGGCTTTATAAAAGCTGATTTCACCGAAATTCTACGATTTTCTACATGAAGAAAGATCTAAATCAAGTAAGGAATATAATGGTCACATATTCATCGATTCTAAAGGGCAAACGAGACCACAACAAATAAGAAGATTCTGGGGAAATAAAAAAAGAGCATAGTACTAAGATAAGACAGATAAGACCATAGCTTAACAAAAGACTAAATGAAATACAAAACGTTACTCTGAAAAGTACAGAATGAACAAACACCCATTCAAGAACTGGAGTCAAATTAAATGATGAGTAAGCAGATTTGTTCTAGTACTGGCATTAGTGTTCACAGTCGGTTTTGGTTTTTTTTTACGTTTTTTTTTTTAGAGTTAATTTGAACTTAAAAATATCACCTCGGAGTGATTGCAGCAATCTTGGTATAATTTTTATACTTAAAAATAAATTACCAATAGGTAATAAAAAATATAAGAATTGTGAGACCTGAAAAGAATTGATAGGAAGGCGAAAGGTACCGAAAGGACATTCAAACTCGTAAGTCGATAATAGACTGACAACACCATGTTAAAACTTAGAAGAACAAAATACCAAAAGACAAACAAAAGTATACAAAATACAACATAGAAAACTTAAGACTGAGCACCACGAACCCCACGAAAAAAACGCGAGGGAAGGGGTCATGGACGATCCAGAAGGAACAGAAGATCCTGCTCCACAAGTGGCACCCGTTGTGAAGAAGCGAGGAATATTATTTAGAAACACATTAAAAAGATTCCAACTGGATAAACAGCAAAATGCAAAACGTGACCAATCAACATCTGTACAATGATTTTTGTTAACATTAGGCTTATGTAATAACTTCCTCTTATTGTATACAACTGTATTATAATGACTGGTTAATGTTAGTTGTAAATGTTACTTAGTCTGGGGATAAGCAAAATATCATATCAAAACCTATTAGTATTTTTAAATGGTTATTCAACACATAGGTACATGCTACAATGTGATCTTTCAAAACCACTTTTTATGTATTTATTAACTCATTTGTTATATAAGATCTTAAGTACATCTCTATTTGTAGGCTTCAGACAAAGGCTAATTTACACATGGAACTCTAAATTCAATCTGAAATACCTATTATTCAGGCAATTTTCAATGCAATTTTGCAGGATCTGCTCAATTATCAACAACAACAAAAAAACCCAGTTAGGTCTGAATCATAGCTTGACTTGCACCTGTAAATTAGAAATGAGTTTTAGGTCAAAACCAAACTTAAATACATAAGGAATGGTTTCAATTTCATATAAAAACATTACGTTTCTTTGAAGCAACATTCCAGCAGCGCCTGAATATGTGGGTTATTTCTCCTAGTTGACACGATGGATATGTCAGCGCTAGCATTGCTACAAAGAAACCTTATGAACCAAGGTTACTTACCGGTAAAGTTGGAGTCATCTCTTCTAAAGGTTTACGTACACCATAAGGATTTGATTGACCGTTAAGCCTCGGTCACACCTTACCGGATAGCACGAACGGACGCCTAACGGATAAAAATAAAAGTTGTCCGTTGACAAAATTGTTATCCGTTGGGAGTCCGTTGATGTACTGACCGAATAAAACGGACGTGTAACGGATGCAAAACGGACACACACCGGATATGCAACGTACGAGAAACGGACACGTACCGGACAGAACGGATGTCGAACGTACATCAAACGGACGAGTAACGCATAAAACGGACACCTAACGGAAGTGTACCGGATAAAACGGATGAAAAAGATATACGGAAAAATCAAAGGCGACAATAATAATACATGTAAATCGCATTAATATTCAAAATGTTTCTGTGTAACTGGTTTTGGTTTGTTCTTCAAAATTCCGCCAAAGGGCAGTGTCTGGCCTGAATAAGAACTGCTTGATTGTGAAGACGTGCCTAATACTCTAAGATCGATTATGAATACTAAGAATTCATGAACTTTAAGAAATCTGACATACCAATAATTGTCATTTCTGACGCGAAATTTTCAATTGGCATTTTTCCGTTTCAGATCCGTTCATCATCCGTTTTATCCGTTATACGTCCGGTAGAAGTCCGTTTCTCATCCGTTGAACATCCGTTTTATCCGTTAAACGTCCGGTAGAAGTCCGTTGGTGAATTTATCTTCCAGACCTCCAACGGATGTATAACGGACACGTAACGGATACAAACCGAGACGAAACGGACGAGTACCGTACAAAACGGACGCCTAACGGACGTTCAACGGACATTTTATCCGTTGGACGTCCGTTCAAAGTTTTGAACATGCTCAAAATTTTCCACCGGACAGAACGGACGTCGACGGATAAAACGTACGCTTAACGGACATGCAACGGATATGGACGGACGTCTAACGGACATGAACGGATTGAAAAAAAGTTATCCGTTAGGCGTCCGTTCGAGCTATCCGGTAAGGTGTGACCGAGGCTTTATAGGTATCTCTGTCACAGAAGGCCAATATTATGTTCCATTTGTCGTCTATGATCCCGTCCTCTTTTCTTCGTATATAACATGCGAAAATCAACCGTTTCGTTTAAGTGCAATGAACAACATGGCGGGTGTCATAAGTGGAAAAGAAACTGCTTCCAGAACACCAGAGGCATTAAAGGTGTTCGCGATTTCTGCTTTAGTTTTCTATGCTGTTTAGTGTTATATTTTTTTTTAATATTTGTGTTGCTCCGATATCGGTTACGCTTTTGAGTATCTTTTGTAAGCTGTTTCTATTGCAATCTTTTATATTAGTTCATTTATTATAAGTAGTAAGAGTTAGATAATTAACATGTTCTGATGTTTCATAAATCTTAAATTTTCTGATGGTAAGCAAAAGTTAATCTATTGCAATCATTTTAATGCAGGTGTACTGAAACGTTCGATAATTTAAGTGCAGTAGAGGTAATGCTACATGCTTTAAAAATTAACAATTAAATTAAAACTTCAAAACTATTTACAATATGTAATTGACATAAATCAAACAAATTTAGCCATAACAAAACATTGTGACAAATCTTTCTACCGCTTGACTCCTTAGGACATCACAAAAATTCTCTTCTGTCTCTTAAAAACACCTGCTTGCCTATGTTCTATAAAATTTGAAAATCTAAAGAGAGACAGCAATTAACTATAAGGAGATTCACAGACATAAGTCAGACATTTAATCAAAGAAAAATAGTATATAACATGGCACACATTCCATATGACCGCTTTAAATGGTTTGATTTAAGAGAGCAACATATACCCCGAGGTGCATATACATTCTGTTAAATTAAGTTAAAGACTACGTACTATATGATTTAAATTCTTACTGGAATAGAATTGATAACGCAATTGAAATAAAGATTAAGAAATAATCAAATCTGTGCAAAACTTCGATGTGCATAGATCAACCCATTGAAAAGACAACATACTACAACCATGACAACAGATCAAGATGGCGTCAAATACAATTAAACTCAAAAAGTCGGGTAAATCAAATAGTCGTAATAGTGTATTTTTCAAAAGTAAAAAACGTGTTCAGTTTTATTTTGTATATTTTATTTAGATATGTTCAGACCAGTCATAGCTTCTTATCTGTATATGAAAATGTTAGACTGTAAAGTGCGTTGAAATGCAGACCTTTATTTAATTTTCAATATTACAAATAATGTACACACTTGAAAGCGCTTACCATGTTGATTTTCAGCATAATTTTCATTTCCAAGAGGAATTAGTCCCCAAAAGTAATCCATTACACTGGTTTTGGGACCCCTCCAAAGCATTGCTGACATACATTTGATATAAACAATCGGACAAGAAATGTTGCATGTAGGTCAACAGACAGACGATCGAGCACCGGGTATATGAAATCCCCCTGGCCTGTGTTGATGCAGAGTACATTAGATTACAAATATTTGAATAAAATTCGTCTGCAAAAAGTCGATTTTGAAAAGAAATTGTACCACATCATTGTATCATTGTTATAGCGTTAATGTAAATAATGAAGTGGCTATTTCGATGGATTGATTTTTGTTATCTAAACGCTCAGAGGCAAATATATATGCATATTCAGAAATAGAAAAAATAACAACCAGTTAAGTGTGCAAATCGACCTGGATGTATTGCAGAAGTTCTGATGCAAATGGAAAAAGGTTATGTTTTAACATAAACCAAATTGGCAAAAGTCCTTAATGCTTTTCCACTTCGAACTTTACTAGTCCCTTTTACTTTTTTTTTTATTCGGGCGTCACTAATGAGTCCTGTCTGACATACATAATCTTAATCTATACATCTATGATGATAGATATAATAAGAGGGGAAGAAAAAAAGGACACGCCAAAACAAATTGGAGAAGAACAGTTGAAGCTAAAATGAAAGAATTTGGAATCAGCTGAGGCAAAACAGAAGAGAAAGCACAGAACAGAGATGAGTGAAGGTCTAGTTCTTGCTCTATGTGCCCCTTGGTATATTAAGTACTAGGTAGGTAGGTAGATATAATAAGATTGGGTATAAGTGCCAATGAGACAACTCTTCATCCAAGTCACAATTTGGAAAAGTAAACCATTATGGGTCAAAATAAGGTGACCAACACGGAGCCTTGACACACACCGAACAGCAAGCTTAAAGGACCCCAAAATGACAAGTGTAAAACCATTCATACAGGAAACACAACAGTCTAATATTATGTATAAACAAGAGGCTGTCACAACGACAGCAAACCGGATTTATTAACATTTATTTGTGTCCTGGCAATATCACAAGAACCATTACTGATGAATGGTGAAAGTGAAAATCGTCAATATCAAATTTGACCTCCATTTTGTCATCAGTATCAACATATTAAAATTTGAAAAGCTTAGATTGAATGGTTCATGAGTAAATGCAACAACGTGAATGGAAACGCCATTTTACGATCTTTCAAGAACCATAACTCCTGAACGGTAAAAGTCAAAATCGTCATATTGAACTTGACCTCTATTTTATCATCAGTAACAACATATTAAAATTTCAAAAGCTTTGGTTGAATGGTTCATGAGAAAATGCACGGACACGACGGGAAACACCATTTTTCAATCTTTCAAGAACCATAACTCCTGAACGGTAAAAGTCAAAATCGTCATTATTGAACTTGACCTCCATTTTGTCATCAGTAACAGCATATTAAAATTTCGGAAGCTTTGGTAGAACAGTTCATGCATAAATGCACGGACACGATTGGAAACTCCATTTTTCAATCTTTCAAGAACCATAACTCCTGAACGGTAAAAGTCAAAATCGTCATTATTGAACTTGACCTCCATTCTGTCATCAGTAACAACATATTAAAATTTGGGAAGCTTTGGTAGAACAGTTCATGCGTAAATGCACGGACACGACTGGAAACTCCATTTTTCAATCTTTCAAGAACCATAACTCCTTAACGGTAAAAGTCAAAATCGCCATTATTGAACTTGACCTTCGTATAGTTGTCAGTAAAACATATTAAAATTTTAAAAGCTTTGGTTGAACGGTTCATGTGTTAATGCACGGACAACATTTGCCCGGCCGCCCGCCGTACATCCCCAAATCAATAACCGACATTTTTGTCACAAAAATCCGGTTAAAAACGAAAAACGATAAACTCTTATGAACCACATCAACAAACGACAACCATTGAACAACAGGTTCATGACTTAGGACAATTCCAAACAAATGCAGCGGGTTTAGAAGTTTTAACAGGCACAAACCTTCACCTTAACCTGAAACAGTAGTATAACCTCTTTAATTCAGTTTTCTTAATATGGGCGCAAATGTTGTTTATTTTTTTTTTTGCCATGGTGTTGGTAGTCCATTTTGTATCTTTCGTCTCATTTTTTCAAGAGTTCTTCAATATACAGAAAGTGAGGCACTATACCCAAGCACGGGAGCAGGGATTCAATGTGGTTACCATGTTTATATATCACAGTTCACTCCTTGGTTTCAAGTCGATTTCTGTCAACAAAATTTCAATCAGCAATCTGTTAAATCAAATTTACATATTAAAGAGTACTTCTGAATAAAGCAGATGTGGATGACCAAAACAAAAGTTTGACCTCAACATGCGGTCTGCAATTATCAATTATCATGTGCTTTAATAATAATTATGTCAAATGAATCTACAAAGATTGAAAATGTTGTTATCCATATATTTTAGGTCATCCTCTTATTTACCTTAAGTCAAGAAAATTGATAAAAGAATTCAATAGACTGCCAATGACCTGCTAACAATCTGCAATTTCTTTGTTGGAATGGAATGTTTAAATTCACTTTTATTGATACCATAAATAACAGTTGAGTAACTTACGACATTCAACTTTTGTAATATTAATAAAAAACGATCTTTAAAATATAAAAAGTCCTCACCAAAGTGCATTCAGACCAATTTCAAATTCACCCACGTGTTTAAATCTGATTATAGTTCTGTAGTGGAATTTTCGTCTATTAACCGAAAAACAGCAGTAAACAAGGAAGATAAATTTTGTTTGTCTGACAGTAAATGTATGTTTAATATGTACTTCAATAACTATTTTAATGAACGTTAGAACACAATTGTCTATAAGATATTTCAAAAATACCATTTGAATGATGCCGATAAGTCATTTTGAATTTCAAATTTCACAATTGTTATAATATCAGCTTAAATCTTTTTCTATGTATTATTTTTTTATCTTAAATTTTAGTTTACGTAACCGTATTATTTCCTCAAGATGTAAAGTGATGCACATCAACAATTAGTATTGAAAGAGTATATATGGAAGCGCTAGTTGTTCAGAAAATAGATATTGAGTGCTTTATTTATCCTACAAGTAAACTGCACGGCATATGAAGAAAAGAAGATGTCGGGTCCACATCTTTGAGATAGTAATTAATCAACAATAGACAATTCAACAAACTTTAAATTGGTCAGAATCTAGAAATGACAAAATAAGATCCTCTTGGTATGAAGATTACCATTGTCATGTCTAAAAACGAACAACACACACTTTTAATGTTGGAGTTTGTGGATAAAGTAAGTTGATTTAAAAAAAAAATATTTATATGTCATTGTAAATTAACTGTTACGAAACTTGGAAGATCTTTCGAAATTAAGGACTGCAATAGCCTTATGATATGCATAGGTCTAATGGTCCAGTTTTGACTATATTTTTTGTCCTTTTCAATTATATCTGTTTTAATTTTTAAGCCTGGTACCTTTAATAACTATTAGTATGTCATGATGCTCTATTGTATTATTTATTTGTGTATTTCTATATCAGGAAAATGTATTGTTATCTTAGAGTCCGTTTCTGTGTGTGCTGCACCATTTTCGTTTGTTTTTTTGTTGCACTTTCGTGTTTCTGTTGTGTTTCGCTCAGTTTTAGTTTGTAACCCGGATTTGTTGTCTCAATATCGATTTATGACTTTCGAACAGCGGTATACTACTGTTGCCATTTTTTAAGAGTTAATTTTCATATATATTTTTACTCGAGCACCACAGAGTTGACATTAATTGTCGAGTTGTGTATCTAGTGCAGTATAATGAGCACTTTTAATGTTGTAAAAAAACATTTAGAAAATTATATTTCTTTACAGCCAAGAGTCATTTAAATTGTCTAATGTGTTTAATCTGAAAAAAAAAATAGTTTATTAACAATGAAAATATATATAATATACCTTTAAATACTTCATACTGTTTTTTCCTGAATGAAACCTAAATGAAACCTAACCAATCGCTATCCTTGAAACTTTTCTGAAACTGAAAAAATGTGGGCAACGTATTCTGGAATTACCAGTATTGCAACAATGCTGAAACATGATGCGATTCCAATATTTAGGATATAATTTGTGAAATTCAAGATTAAATTAGAAGTTTTAGTGTTTCAAACAATTCTGGAATTACTAGAATTATATTTGATCTTTCTAAAATTACCATATTTGTTTTTGGTCTCTAATAATCAACAGTTACTACATTACGCCTTGCTTCAGTTATGAAACATCATTAATGCGAAGTATGTTCTAGCCTTCAAACCTGACAATACAAGAAAATAACTGAGTTTTCCTGTATTTTTAACAGAAATACCCAAAAAATAAATAATCACAGTATTCCGCAATTTATAAGAATGATCTCACCGTGATATATTTTTTGATGACACACATATTCTGATCAAGTCTAACGGCAATTTATCTTCTATTTCCCTTGTAATAAATCATAAATACCACCAGAAAAGACAGGCATGACAATGCATAGACCAGCCAGTATTATCATCATCATGGGTCAGAGGAATAATTTACCATAATCATGCAAGACAGCATTTGTCAGCAGTCATTCCAAAACAACGATTTTGATGAACGAGTTGTTTATTTTAGACTTTCTATAAGAAAATGTTTTATTGGAAACGCTATATTAAGTCAGTCCAAAATAGAATTCAATTAACTGAAAGTTTAAAGGATAGCGTCTTCTACTTATATATTAAATAGAATGACGACTCTGACCACGGTGATACCGTTATAACCAAAATAAAGCTTTTATTATTACATCATATTATTCAATTTGCACTTGAACAAGTAATAGAGAATTAAATGATGACCACTCTAACTACAAGCTTAAAAAACTATATTCCGTTCTAGTATGAGAAAATAATTAAGCTGCAACATTGATTATCAATGTAATTTGCAAGCTATGTATAGAACACATCACGATCATTATAAAATTTGGGTTTATTTAGAGCAAAAAGATGACCGTATAAAAACAAAAACAAAAAATAAAGAACCTACGAGTTCACTGACCATTTCCATGATGAAGGAGTAAAAGTCCTAAGTAGAACATCGGTAAGAACAATGGATAAATAACATAGTAACCAAATAAAAAACAAAATACTATTTTAAGCGTCATTTGATCTGTTACTATATACCAACACGTCTTTCCCATTTAAGGAATTTGTCTCGGAATGTATATCTGATACTAGAATTCTAAATAATATTGTCTGTCAATAACACAGTCTCTGATAAAAAAGACATAAATATACATCAAACAAAGAAACAGACCATTCCAGACAATGATGTTTTCTTCTTGTAATGGAAGGTATTCCATCGTGACCCTTCTTATTGAAATAAGTGAAAATCAAAATAAAATCTTTTTATGAATATCTTTTTTTGTAAGGACCAAACAAAATAATTGGAAAGGGTAACCATTATTTTTAATTCTGAATAAAAATCAACTTTAGAAACCAAAACCAGAAAATACTTTTGAAGTTCTACATATGAACATATGATCTTCTTAAATAGACTGGTGTACCAGTATACATTACTCTTATGTCTACATGGTCTAGTTACTGAAGCATATTCACGGTGGGTATGGTTGTCCTGCGAGAGAACGTTCTGTGCTGGTGATTTGGTCCTGTCAGGTGCTGGTGGGTCCTGATTCTGTGCTGGTGGGTTTGTTTACATTGTATCAGAACGGCAATAAAACGACTGTTTTGTTGCTTAATTTTTCTCTGATGCGTCATAAGTACCATGCAAAGTATATTACAACAATATTATATTGCAAAAGTCGTGCAAGTTCGTTAAACGGAATTGTCCTGACGCAGTGCTGGTGATAAGAAAAACGGTCCTGGTTCTGTGCTCCTATGTCCTGGTTCTGTGCCTTTATATTTTAGTTAAATGTGGCATATATTCAAGATCATTGATGCTGTACTGTTATTGGCTAATTAACTGTTGTCTGCTTTCTTGAAATTGACATTGTTGTGAATCTGTTTACTGTTATTATGAGAGAAAAAATACCCCTATATTTTTTTTTTTTTAAAT
Source organism: Mytilus edulis (assembly GCF_963676685.1). Lineage (NCBI taxonomy): Eukaryota > Metazoa > Mollusca > Bivalvia > Mytilida > Mytilidae > Mytilus > Mytilus edulis. Next base: position 54,861,445 of record NC_092345.1, read on the forward strand.
TAACTGTAATCTTATTTATTGGCCTGTTAATGGAACCCTTCTTGCACCCTTTTAAGATAAGAAAATATGTTTACGATTTTCGGGATTACGATCATTTTGCAAGCTCACCAAAATACGTTGTAAATTATACAATACTTATATAAAGTAGATGATGTGGTATGTTTGTTGTCAATGGACAAATTTCCATAAGAAACCAACGGAAGTATGTGTTAACAACCATACGTCATCGTACGACCTTCAACAATAAGCCATAAAATAAAAATGTAAAAGGTTTTGCATAAAAATGGAGAGCAAAAATATAGAACAAAGTACTTTCTGAACGTTTGAATCATATGTCTTTAGCAGCTTAAAACACATTTGTTTGTAAACAATTTAGTGCTGACTATAAGAATGACAATAGTATTGCGGGTTTGTTTGGTTTTTTTTTTTGTTTTTTTTTTTTTTTTTTGGGGGGGGGGGGGGGTAAGTTAGAGCGAGATTACAGTGAAAGTTTTAAGCTTGGCATAGTTTCTCGTAAGATTTAAAAGTTGTATTTTAAAAGAAAAATGTATCTTATAGCTATTAAGAATCCCTTGCTGTATCTGTAAGATTTTTTCAATATCATTTTTTTGTCTGAACGGTTATCAGGTATATTTTTTCGAAAGTTCGATATAACACTAAAAAAAAAATCACTATTTTATGAAAGGGCAGACTAGAATATGTCAGAGAATGAAGACGAGATAACCTTTGTACAGAGATTTTTGTTATGTTTAGCATTGGATCAACACAAGGGTAAATTATTCTTAAAGATTTATTTAAAAGTATTTGAAACTACCGTTTGCTTTGTTAATTGTGCCTTCAATTTCAAAAATTAAAATATCTCCTAGCTTCATACTACCAATTGAGTATAAAACAAGTATATAAGTTTAAAAAAGAAATTCTTAGATTAAACACCTACATTTAACTTTAAAAGGTCATAACAGTTTAAAACAATACAAATCTACACACACAAAAAACTGTCTTAATTTCAACTGGTTATCAACCCGAATCGCTATAAGATCATAAGCTCACCTGTGTCGAGGGGTCGTGTAAGCTTCATGTATTGTCTTGGAGTCCGCAATTACAAAAAGATCTTTTCTGAAATTACTTGACCAAATGTTACCAAATGATTTTTCAAGAGTGAATCTAGGAAAAACAATATTCATCAACAAACATGACCACTGTCTGTTTTAAAGTGTATTCGAGTTTTTAGTTACAGCCGATTCCATTGAGTATGTAGGCAAAGGTAATATCTTTGGTTAGCTTGCTTGTTAGCTAAACCGTGAATTTATTGTTAGGTAAGGTATACTACCCTCCTTTCGAAGTAGCCTGTTCCTACAGACAGAAAGATGTGTCATTTGTCGGACTAGTCTACTCTTAAAGTAGGGTAGTTTATATAACCTAACAATGACTTTTCTGTTCAGCAAGCAAGATAACCAAAGATAATCCCTTGATCTACACACTCATTGAAATTGGCTTTAATATTGCAAAAGTTCAAGCAATTAGGGCAAAACTTACCGAGTAAAAAAAACCAAAAGGCCAATGTCTATCTACCTTGCACATTTCAGAAAATTCAGATCAGATAACGAAACTGGGTCCAGCAACATTTATAAGCAATTTAAGATTTTGACCCTCACAGTTTCCATTCACCACAAATATTCTCGTTACAACGAATCATTTTAAATACAAAAATACCAGTTGCAGCCTTTTGTTTATCTATTAATATATGTATACGGATAAAGTTATGAAAGGCAGCAGGGTCACCAGGGTGAGGAGTCCATGTCATCTGAAATAAATGCTAAGCATATATCTAGAAAGCGACAGATAATCATGACATTAAACAAACTCTCTTCTTTTCGACTTTTTTCGAACAAATTGACACATAAAATGAATTATATAGTATTGTGGAATTTTTAACTTGTGTTCAATTCATTGGTTACACCTTTTACTAGGATAACAATCCTGTCAAGTATGAGCTGGGAAAAATATTTCAGAAAAGAAGATGGAAATGTGAAATTTTCCGTGCGTCAGGTGCAACAGCATACGAAAAGCTAACATGCCTCGTCAGGGTGGAATCTAAAAAGTCCAAGAAAATTTGATTTAAAACCTTTATTCGTTCCAACAAAGTTATTGAGATTTTGTTGAGGATTTAACCATCTACGACAACATTCTTTTTTCAGAATTTACAGCTCTTCTATAAATATATGCAAAGCAAACCATTGATCAAATTGCTTGCTATGATTGTTTGGATGTTTGTAAACGACAGGTAAGTAGTCTGTTTACTATATACTAGAATTTTTTTGGACAATAAACATTAACTATAATTCCTGTCCGTTTGTATTTGTCCAATCAAATCCCAGTATGTATTGAAACTCCGCCTACCTCAAAACATCCAAGCAAACATAGCAAGCAAGTCAATCAAAGTTTTTTTTGCATGCTTTTATAGAAGAGCTATAATGCAAAGAAGCGTTTAAGTCTTTCGCCAAAAAATACTATCAATTTCTTTTTGTCCTATGTAAACTTCCGTACCATTTCCTTCCATTCATGATCATTAAATTGAACTGTAAAATATTTCTTGGTACCTTCTTAATTCCTTTATAAGTCTTATTTATACATAATTATGACAATAACTGTTGTGAGCACAAGATTTACTGCACACTTTTAAAGTTCTGCTTCATCAAACATTAAAATGTGAACTTAAGTTTTGAGACTTTTTTAATCGACACGATTGGAATTTTTGTATATGAGAACATGGTTTATCTATTAGTTGAAAATGCGGCTTTGAACTAGCTTTCAGTACCTGCGAGCATTCGTTGTTCAATAAAGTGTGTCTTTGTGTTATTATTTTATGTGATAATTGTTGTGTTGGTACACCACTGTAACAATGAAGGAGGAAATGGGGAGGGTTGGTTGGGTGGAAGTGGGGAGGGGTATGCAGAGCGCTAACAAACATGTCTATGCGGCATGGGCTTTGATCATTGTTGAAGCATCAATGTAAGGGGCATTTAATATCTTAATAAAACTATTCTTATTTTAGATACTATATATTGTTATCTGATATTGGATGAAAGATGTTGCCCTTTTATGTAATTATGTAATACAAGTTACGATCATTTGAAAACACATATTAAATAGCCAAATGGATGCACAAGAGCTAAAATAGGAGTCATAGATCCTATTGACAACAATTATCTGCCCAATTTTATTGATTTTGTAACATTTGTTACAAATATGACCAACTTCTTATCCAAAATCACCAGCACCGTATCAGGACCCACCAGCACAATGACAGGACCCACCAGCACAGTATCAGGACATGAATAAATTGAGAAAATGCTAAATTTTAATAAATTGCAATGTTTTTTCCGTGTGGATTGCGGTATGGAAAGCGGACTCTATGACCATTTTTGTTTTATTTTTTCAGTTCTAGATTTTCTGAAAATGAGCACTTTTGTGTTACGCTTACTGAAACAGTTTAGAGGGTCAACTTTTTAATGGTTTACATATGAACCCATAAGAAACAAAATTGAATAATCTCAACTGTTTTCTTCCATTTTTTATGAGTGAAAACGTCAAAAATCATCATTTTCGTCTTTGTTTACATTTTTTCATTGATCACCAGCACCCGTCAGGACCGAATCACCAGCACAGAACGTTCTCTCGCAGGACAACCATACCCACCGTGATATTCATGACATTTTTTTATCGTGCTTCTCATGGGAAATCATCTTGCTTCAATTTGTTATATTATATTATGTATGCTTTCAATAATAAAACGATAAAAAAAGGTCGTGTTAATTCTTCCATCCATATGTTTATCTCTTATTCAGCTAAGAAACGACCCACCGAGCTTAAAATGGTACCTTTTTTTATGAAGTTTTTCACTTTTTATTATTTGTTTTGAAATTTATGTCAGGACTGGTTTGAATTATGCTAATCTAGTCTTGACATTTTCTACTGTTTTCTATTGTTAAAAAATAATCTTTTGCAGTTATGTTATTGCTTTACTTGTAATCCTTAGATTTTTATGTCATTTAAATCTGAGAGATTATAAAAGAAATTTCAACCAAGTCGTAGCAGTGTCTATAAGTTAAGTTCTATTCAAAACGCAATCATCTAATACTAATTTTACAAACAAATTAACATAGAAATTAATATAAACATCTTATTTGTATTACCTTGGAAATATGCACTTTTAGAGAGGATGTATATAGTTATTTTCTAAAAAAAAAAAAAGATATATTTGAATAAATGAATAAAGAATAAAAATTTGCACTGGAAAGTAACTCTATAATTTTATTTTCTTCAGATTTTAAAGATTATTACAAAACTTCTAATGAGTTCTTGCCAGTCGACTTGATAACGGCCTTACCATAAAAGATTTAATAGAAGTGTATTGCTTATTTAGTACACGGAATTTTCTGATTGTCCATGCATGCATTAACACCCAGTCTCTTAATTACTTTATCGGTATGAGCTTCCATTCCGGAACTACTTAGAGATACTCACCCGACCGAACAAACCTTTATAAAAATGTTAAAGTTCAGTCTATCCAAATAGTAAAGGAAAAATAATAATATCCTTTGGGTGCCAGTCGTGTGCTACAACTCCAATTTCCGGTGCATGTCAAAACATTCAGCCTTTTTAGTGAGAGACATTAGCAAGCAAAATCGAGGGAATTGTGCAAATGATGATACAAGCATGAAAATTACCACAAAGCATCATTATTATATAATTTTTAAGAATTAACTGCTGGCCATTAAAAAAAATGATTTTTTCAAGATGGCCACGGCCATTTTCTAAAATGGCTGTTTTCTTTAGTTTGAAAATACTGATTTTTCTGGAAAACTTTTCTTTAAACTTCTTTTTAGTAAAAAACAATTACCAGGTTTGGTGGATACATTCCTTACATCACATATTTATTAAAAATGAATATTGGACATATCCAGTATTTACGCATGCGCTAAAATGTAGACGTTACGCGCGATGTTCGTACATGTAAGCGTAACACAACGTCGCGTATATTTCGTAACGTTCAAACCGAAAATTCGACTGAAACGTTGTTTTTAAGCAAGTGCGACATTCTTGTAAGACTCGGCAAAAACGACGGTGCTTTTTAACTACTTATCGAAAATTGATGTATTTTAGTTTTTTGAAAATTTAAGAAAAATAACATTTTAAAAAATTATAAAATTTTGCCATTATAAGAGCAGTGATAAGCAAACAATTGACGTACATTTGAGTTGAGTTCGTTTTTACGTCAAAAAATGGCGGTGCGACAAACTTGTAAGCCTTTGAAAAATCGGTCATAAATTACCATACATCATTTTTCAGGATATTTGTCTTTAAATTCATAAAATTAAGCAAATTAACATTGATGTAGTAAATACAAATACTAAACTTTTTTCATTTTAGATAAATGTTTTTTGATTCTCAAATCTGCAATCCCATTTTTTTCCCCCGCGGGACAGATTTGCCCTTGTAGTATGGAACGCGTTTTTTTTCTATGACGTCATCATAACGTCATAAAAAATGCATAAAAGACTGGGGAACCATTCTGTTTAATAATGGAAAAAACCGTTTTTCAAAATATTAAATAGTTTTGACGAAAATCATAGTTTTGTGGTTACAATAAATGAAATATGTTACGCGGGACAACCTAAAAATCGCCGTTTTTTTTTTAATTAAGCTTGTCGCTTGCAGCATAAAACATAGTTTCAACAATTATTTTTTTCGTTTTTATTTTAGAAATCGTTATTTTTAAAATACGTACAATAGCAATGAATATGATATCACACAATTATATATTTTGGACTTGAATCTTGCCAACTACACCGAATTTCCAATGAGGTACGAACATCGCGCGTAACGTCGTAACAAAATTCTTTCAAAAACATTTGAACTATTTACCATAAATTTAGTGTTTTTGGATTTCTAATAATATAATGAATTGGTTTAATAACATTTTTCAAGGTTATGATACACATGTGTTTAACCTTTTGCGCATGTGCAAACTATTTATAGACATCAAGAGCGATTTGTATGCACTACCAGGCAACTCTCAGGTATTCGATGGTTAAGGCGAAAATGTGATTAATCCCGGAAAAAACATCAGTTGTAACTGCAGATCAGCCACTTTTTGAAATTCAGTGGGATTGGTCTGATTTGTACGGAAAAGATAAATGTATCGTCATGTTTGGTGAATTGCACATTGAAATAACTTGTTATAAAACTCTTGGTGGTATATTTCGTGATAGGGGATGGATATGTTGTCTTACTAAAGCCAATATTGCAACACCAAGAACGGCAGATTCTCTTTATGTATGTTCAAATGTATCTAGAACTAGGCAGGCCCATCAGACAACCGCATGTAGTTTGCTTGAATTGTTAATTTCAGATTATGAAAGCTAAACTCATAATATATAATTATGTCATGACTCTGTGGCGTTCAGTGATTTAAAAGACTGGTGTAAGGAAATAGAGTCATCTCGACCACAGTTTAATTCCTGGCGTTCAATTATAAATTAAGAACTTCTTTTGATTTTGGTATTATGCTCATTTCATGAGTGAGATTTCGTACTTTTCAAACAGTCCATAGAAAGCATGATAGCATATTGTTTTAGGTCTTAATCGTGTGAATTATGCTCGATCGTTACCGACCCGTCTCCGAGATATGACCTCTCTTCCCGAACATCACCCACAGGTCGTGATGGAATTTGAAAATGATAATTTCACTGTAAATAAGACCAGCAATTTTTTTTTCTTATTACACAATTGATCAGGCACAAAAACAGAATAATGCAATTTAGTCCAGCGGCTACAAGCATATTTCAGACGAATTGTGCACATCCTGCTACAAGCATGAAATTTGGCATAGACCTTCCTCAACTATTACTCTTTTATTTCAGTTAGGGAGGCATTTGAAAAAATATCTCACTTCCGGTAAAATCCAATATGGCGGACATCATATTTAAATCAGCCCAATATCAAAGGCTAGTATGTGAAAATGTGTATTTATCATGCTACTAACATAATATTTGGTACAAACCTTTGTTATATACTACTTTTGGATATATGATATAGATAAGATGTCTTCAAAATCCCTACTTCTGGTAAAAGCTAACATGGCGGACATTGTACTAGAATAAGCTTATTTTTAGGGAGGGTGATTGAAATGTGTTTTACTGTATTGCTACTATCATTACATTGTGCAGGAACCTTTCTTTGGTGATTCTCATGAATACAATGTATAAGACATATGTCTTTAAAAACCTTACTACCGGTAATATCCAAAATGGCGGACATAGAAATATCAATTTTCTATTTTAATATTCAACTTTTTTCAAAACGTAAAGAAATGTTGTTGGTTTCTTTTTGGGCGCTGGTCATTTAACTTTTGGCTTCAAGTTATCCTCAAAACCACTAATTCTATTCTGTTGTAAATTTTTAAATAACACTTCCGGTAAAAAAAAAACCGAATATAGCGTACATGTCAAAAATGAGTCCACAATACATATCTTTGGTTTAGAGTTTTGGATAGATTGATTAAAACAAAATAAAATTACTAAAGTACTAAAACATTTTTCAAATTACTTCTATTTGGCTAAAAATACATGTTTATTCACAGTCACCACCACATGCAAACAAAGCAGTGCACGGGAGACCCGATTTTCCACATTAACAACGACAGCGGCATCCTCTGTATCTGTATGAATACGTTGTCGATACCAATTCTGGCTTTAATATAACGGTTTGAGAGAGCGCCGCCGATTTATTGACGAAGTGTAAGAGCAGATTTGATGCTCCCTACACTTGATGCGCGCACTACTGTGTCGTCTAGCTGATTCGACGCGATCACCGTCTTTACAAAGAATGAGTTTGAGTATTGTGGTGTTTTGCTTAGTGGAATGTCAAAACACTTAGAGCTATTCTTTACTGGCTTTTACACAATATTTGTTGCGTGGTATTCTTCGAACTTCGGCAGTTATGTTTCTCTTATGACGTGCTTTTTTTAGAAGTTCGTCTGGTTCAATATTGGGAATCAGCCCCTCAACCACTTTGTACATAAATATCAACTTCTGGCTTGTTCGTCTTGTCTGGAGGTCTTGTAGTTCCAGTTGGGCAAGCATATTGGAGACACATCCGTCCTCTCTTGACTTGTAATCTCTGGTGATAAATCTTGCCGCTTGACGTTGTATCCTTTCTAGCTTATTTATGTTTGTTACCGTGTAGGGGTCCCATACTATGGCTCCATATTCCATCGTTAATCTGACGAGCGAGATGTAAGCTGTTTTTTTTGGCAATCTTGTGGGTGGTCCATTTGATGTCTTCCGAAATTTGAAGGCCTAGGTAAGGGTTATGCTGGACTTGAAGTATGTGTCCATTTAAACTGTAGATATTATGGCTCTTGTTTCTGATGCTTAGGATGTTACATTTTTTTGCATTGAACCGCATTCCCCAGTACATCCACAATGTACAAGCTTCTGACAAAATGATGATGCCTCAGAAAGAGTTATTTAAAAGTGACCCTCTTTGTCCCTTCGCCATCAATTAGCACCTGGACTGGGTAGCATAAGAGTCAATTTCAAGCTCGTCCCCCTTAACACCTGCCTTAGTTTATTGCACGTTTTACATGCTGGAAAAGACTAGACCAAGTTGAGGGAATACCCTCAATTAGTATTCCCTTTTGCGCATATGTTATTTTCTTGCTTCGATTACCATGTTAACCCCATCTGATAAGTTTGTGCGATCTTACAGTTAATCCTTGGTGGTTTAGGCTGAGCAATCATTATTCTTTATATTAAGTCACATCTTCAAATGCCATCAATGTCTCCCACGCGGTCTTTTTTCCATTTCAAGCAATCAGAGAACCAAATCACAACCGGTAAAGACATGGATCACAATAAGTGTGTGTAATCACTCATTGCCAGGTGCATTTGAAAGGTCGTTGATATACATTTATCCAAAGCTTTTTGCCCTCCAAAACACAATCAATAGTTCATCTACCCTTTTGTCACGGAATAGCGAAACAGTAATGACAGCATCATCAGTAACGACTGTTCGAATCATCACTCGTGCAAGTTCGTGTTTCATTGCATCAGACACATGCATCATGAACATGGTGATAAACTTGAAATACACCACGAGGTAGATAAGATAGAATATCCTGAGCATTTGTTATAAGAAGCAAGAGCTACATTTAGGGGAAAGGGAATACACAGGGTAAAAAAAAAATCCTCAAAATTGGCAAAGTTTTCTGAGAGATGACGACAATAAGAAAGAACTTTTTAGTTTTCATTCACAACAGCTTGCTCAATAGATTTTGAGGAAAAGGTAGTTGTAGCAACAATTGCTCAGGATGTTCTATGTTATCCACCACATGATGATGTTTCAAGTTCAGCACCGCCGTGTTTACATGAAGAGGCTGACACTTGAATCAAGATGCATGTGTCTAATGCAGTGAAACACAGACTTAACTGAGTCATGACTCGAACAGTCGATACTGATGTTGCTGTTATTGCTATTTTGCTATTCAGTGACATAGGGGCAGACGAACTTTGGCTTGCACTTATATATATTTATCCATGACCTTTCAACTACACTAGGCATTGAGAGATTACACATTTGCTGGAAAAGGAACTGCGTTGGTGACATGGATGGTGTTTGAAGATGTGACTTTATCATTAAGAATGATGATTGATCAGCCAACATCACCAGATATGGATTTGACAATGTCATTGATAGAACGATACGTGGTTTTGTTGTAAGATCGAACAAACTTATCAGATGGGGTTAACGAAGCAAGAAAACATGTGTTTTTGGAAGAGGAAAGACTTATTGAGGCTATTTCCACGACTCGGTCTAGTCTTTTTCAGCAAGTAAAACGTGCAATATACCATGGCGTGTGCGAATGAGTAACAAGCTTGGAATTGGTTCCTATGCTAACTAGTCCAGACGCTTATGAATGGCGGAGGAAAAAATATGATCTATTGGAACCCTTTTGGACAACTCTTTGTGAGGCCTCTTCATCTTATCAGGAGCTTGTACATTATAGATGTAAGAAACAATACCACGATCTTTGTAAATTTGGAAAATCAGCTCTCCAATTGTGAATAAACATGTATTTACGGCCATAAATTAGTCATTCTAAAGATGTTTAAGAACGTTAGTGATTTTATTTTGTTTTAATCAATCTATCCAAAACTCTACATCGAAGATATGGATTGAGGACTCATATTTGAAATTTACGCCATATTGTTGGTTTTTTTTACCGGAAGTGTTAACTTTGTATTTAAACATATAAAGCTGAATAGAATTAGTGGTTTTGAGGATGACTTAAAGCCAAAAGTTTAATGACAAAAAACCCATTTTCTTTACATTTTGAAAAAGTTGAATATTAAAATGAAAAATTATCAATATTTCTATATCCGCCATATTAGATATCACCGGAAGTAATGGTTTTAAAGACATATGTCTTATACATTGTATCCATGAGAAGCACCAAAGAAAGGTTCCTGCACAATATAATGATAGTAGCAATACTTTAAAACACATTTCAATTACCCTCCCTAAAAATAAGCTTATCTTAGTACAATGTCCGCAATGTTGGATTTTACCGAAAGTATGTTTTTGAAGGCATCTAATCTATATCATACATCCAAAAGTAGTACATAACAAAGGTTTGTACCAAATATTATGTTAGTAGCATGCTAATAACACCTTTTCACATACTAGCCTTTGATCTTGGGCTAATTTAAGTATGATGTCCGCCATTTTGGATTTTACCGGAAGTGAGACATTTTTTTTCAAATGCCTCCCTATCTGCAATAAAAGAGTAATAGTTAAGGAAGGTCTATGCCAAATTTCATGCTTGTAGCACGATGTGCACATTTTTTTACAAAGCCGCCGTACTAATTGTGAAGGGCGATGTTGGTGCCATAGGATTAACCAAAGATCACTTTTAAATAAATGGGTTGTAGCTAAGCCAGGAGTCAGTATACTAGAATATGAATTTGAAAGATCTAGTGGTTGGGGTCATTCTTCAACAGACGAACGATATAATGAAGACTCTACGAAAACACAAAAGATCTCTTTGAACAACTTTAAAGGATTTGTAAAGTGATGAACGAGTCTTGAAATTCATTTCTAGAAGAGTCGTCAGATCTGTAAAAAAAATACTCCATTTAGGAAATTATTGATTCCGAAACAGGTAAGATATGTAAATAAACTCCAAGTTATTGGTCCAAACAATACAAAGATTTTTTGTATTAAATGCAAAACGTCTTTGTCAAAAACAAAGCTAGAGAACCTTTAAAGTGATTGCGATATCTTTTCTAGACTTTCATTTCTTGTCACAGTAGACAGTTTTACTTGGAATATTTCTTCATCCATAAAAGCTAAACTGCTCCCCCGTCTTTATCTCAGGATTTCACTTGAAATAGTGGTATTAAATCGCTGCAAATGGGTTTACTTGAAACATTCTGCGATTTGCTGGTCCAGATTCAGACGTATTTATCGTTGTTGGGCAGCAATGGTTAATTCTAGGTCACAAAGTTAGGCAAAAATATTTGATGATTATACTAATGATGTCATACTGCCTTATATAAAATCTTGCATCGATAAATATTCAAAAGTAGACATTGTATTTGATGTTTACTAAAGGTTCTTTTGACAGATGGAAAGGTGTTGGTTCTGGTAAAACAATGTTTGTAGTAGTTTTCTCTGTAAAGATGACAACGAAACGAGATTGTTCAAGTTTCTTTCTGACAAAATTGCTTCTTGAGAGACTAATACAAATGTGTATGTTACTCATGGTGAAAATATTCTTTGCAATTTCAATAAAGATAATTCCTATCTATCCCCTTGTTATCATGAAGAATCAAATACACGAATGTTTGTCCATGTTCGTCATGATTATGAAAAGTATTTTAAATGTAATTTTAGGTAGTACTGACACAGATGTAATAGTATCAATAATTGCAGCAATCGGAAAATTAGGTAGAACAAATTGTGGATAGGTTATGGAAGGAATAACGCCTTTTGATGGCTTTCTGTACGTGACATATTAAATGCGTTTGGTCCTTGTGTAGCTGCTCTTGCTTTCGTCCATGCATTCACTGGATGTGGCACTTTGTCGAGTTGTCGTGCGAAAGGGGAGAGGTCAGCTTGGCTAACAATGGAAGTTTTTCCAGATGTAAAGGACGTTTTTTCGGCTTAAGTATGAAGCGAGGCACGATGTGAATTGTTTACCAGGAGGCAGCAGCATTGTGATGCAATTCCGCCTACAAGAGGTTCTTTTCCAGAGCACATCAAAAGAGAAGTATATCAAGGAGGAGTTGTTTGTGCTCAGCCTGATTCATGTATTCGACAGGAACATGTACCAAGTCATAAAGATTAGGATTGGATGAAAGAAAGAATCAATGACATTTGAAAACCGAAATGGACTGCCGTTGCATCCTCGTGTCAGGAAATTTTGAAATGCAGAGGCGAAAATCCAGCTGTGTTGGTAACTGTAAATGCTACCGTTCTGGCCTTCCTTGTACGGGTTGTTGTATAGGCAACTATCAGATAATTATAAGATAACCAAACTAGGCATTTAAATTTAACAAAGAGTGTTATCACTTGTTAAGTTAATAGAAATTATAAAAATATTTTCTACGTATTTGTCGCAATTTTTTAACCGGAAGTCACTATTTTTTTCATTTATGTATTGTTTTGTCGTATTTAGGAACTGCTTTTAACGTTTTATCATAACTTACATTGGAATATACCTATAACACATATTTCAAGGATTTACATCCCTTGTGAAGTTGATTGAGCGTATACAAATTGAAATTTTGGACTTTTTTGCCGGCATTTTGAAACCGGAAGTCACCTTTAGTTTCATTAATGTGTTGTCTAGTCGTAATTGTCATTTACTTTTTTAATCAAATATAACATTGGATTTTACATATAACACACCTTTCAAAGGATTAACGAATTATTGCCAATTTGTAATGACGCCATTCCCGAAATGTGTGGTGGCCATTTTGAAAAAATGATTTTTTTTTCTGGCCAGCAGCGGATTTTTTTTAAGTATCATTTAGTCAACCTTTATACCAAATTTCATGCTTGTATCACGATTTGCACAATTATGTCCATAATATCTCCCACTATTTTTTTGGACTCAGTATTTAGTTTAACATATTTACTTAGTGGATTGGGAAACAAGTAATGGCAAATTATATTACTCCCTCTCTCACTTTGCAGGTGCGAGTGCTGTCTTGTATAGCGGCATTAGCCTGCTCTTTTTGGACTCTGTGTTATCTGTATTAGTAAAAGTTAATGCTTAATTGAAACATCGTTCTCGTTTTTGGGGGACATAAAACAAGGATAAGGAAAGAATATCATGTTTACTGGGAGAAATAAGTAAAACAGCAAACAGAAATCAGAAAAAGTGATTTTTACTTCAAGGTTTTTCTTTTAGTTCAATGTTTCAAACTTGTATTTCTTTGTGGCATATTGCACTTTTTCCTCATCAATCACATTTTAACATACCTACATACATTATATATACATCGAAAAAAATGTCCATGTAGCATTTCATTCTTAAATTTGTTTTTAAAGATCAGATGATTTTATGTAAGACTACAGAGGAGTTAAATTACACCATTGCAACCTTTAGTGTTTCCTTTGGTTGTGTTATTATAAACGATTAACACAAATAATTGAAAATTCATGTAACAGTTCCGAAAATACCTTATTGTTTATTTTGTCATTTTTTAGCTCAGCTTCTGAAACAATCACAAGCATTTGAACATGTTTTCCCCTTTAGATTGATTATCCTTTCTGTAGCCACGTACCCCCAATCAATTCACACGTTATAGTCAATTAAGATGTTTCAAAGCGAACTTACAGCATGTAAAGAGCTGACTTTAAAGTGTCAGATTCTTTACTTGTTTTTATTCACTAACATATGGCGAGACAAATGTACATAATAGCCTTTTTACCTCATCCATCATTATAATGGATGAATATTTAATATAATGTTAAAGTACAATATCATTGTAACTTAAACGAAGATGCCATAGTAGTTTGGATAATATTGTATTCACACATAACATAGAATCAGCGAAACCCCAGGAAGGTTATAGAAAGTAAAGACAAATATTTTTAACAAAAATAGCAGAAATAATCGATTTAACATTTCAAAATCATGAAATTAGTGTTTAAAGAAGTCTTGTGATACGTTAATCGGTACATTTCATGTTTGCAAGGACATGTTTCCTTCCCTAAGGTACCGGTTACTTCAAGTATGGTTTTATTCATTTTATCGGAATCATACAGTGGTTAACTGCTTTTCTTGCTTTTGTTGTTTAATAAACCTTCGTCAATTAAAGAGAAAGTGTCGTTTTTGTTTTGCTAAACGTACTGTGCACTTTTTAATCACCATCATGAGGAACGTGCTCAAAGGAAGGTTTCAGAGCAAAAACAACAAAGACAAGAATAGAAAAAGAAAATTATAAGTTTATACAAATGCAAATTTAATTGTAACACCAAACGTTTTAAAGCGACCAAACGTCTTGAAAATATTCTATAACGCAAACTTCTGATACATAATTAATAAGTTCACGCTATATGCTAAAAACTTGATATTCAATGAATAATAACTATTAAAAGTATTTCTAATGCAATTATTTTGTATCAATGGTTCTGATTGGATGACAGTTAGCGTAAAATTCTATATCTCCTTGTCTGTAACTAAGGAAGCCCGACATTTTGAATTGCTGAATGTATTGACATGTAATTTCTACAATGATAAGCCAAAAAACTCACTTGTTGTAGCTAAAAATCTTCTTTTTATCAAACTTCATTACATTTTGAAGCGGCACAAAAGCCAGCAAACACCCGGTGTTTATGTTTGACGCCGGAGGCATACCTATGACGTCACCTAGTGTAGGGACCAAAGAAGAGAACATATTTTCGCGGAATTTTCTTAAATGAAGATTTTACACTAAAATAATGATTTAAATTTAATTATGAACTTGTTTTGTATTAGAATAGAGATAACTGTATTGTATTTAAAGCTATACGGACGTCCATCGGTAGTTTTACTGTCGCAAATACCCGTTTACCTGTCTCCGCTCCGCGTCGCCAGGTAAACTAAATTTGCGACAGTAAAACTACCGATGGACGTCCTTAAAACTTCAAATACAATACAGTTATCTCTTAAATATATAGAGAATATCAGAGCTCTTGGGATTATATTGGTGTCTCGGGTTGATACGGATGCGATATTGAAAAAGCTATATCATATACACTCTATTATATACATTTACCTCAAGTAGATGTTTTTTATGTGACATGACGTCATACAGATAAGGAGTTTTGAAATGACGTCATACAGATTATAAGGTTTGACATGACGTCATACAGATTGGGGATTTGATAAAGCTTTGCAACAGTGACTGCAATCGATGACGTGACGTCATACAGATTAAAGGTGTGATAAAGCTTTTGCAACCGGGCTGATATTGATATCATCACGGGTGGTGATAAAGCACGCTTGCCATTGATTGTATAACACATACAATTTATCTGTATTTAATAGTAAGTATATAATAAATATATATATACAAGTCTAAATTGAAAACTACGTTCAAACCTATGATTGCGTTGGATAAAAGCCGCAATTTTTATACGTGTGCATGTAAAACAAATTTCGTTGTAGAAGGGTCTAAATACAGCACAAACAACATTTTCGAAAAGACCAAAAGAGTGAAAAAGTATATTTCAACAAAACGCATTTGACTAACAGGTCGAACAACTGATGTTCTTAAACCCTTCTGACTTCCATTGACGATTGCCAAATAAAATTGATCACGAGATGTAACAAAATGGATCTAATATATATATATATATATATATATATATATATATTCCAGCCCCGCTCGGGGAGGAAGTTACGAATCAGATCTACTCTAACATCGTTAGGTTGATTTTCTAGGCACTTTTTACTTTTAATTGTCATATATTTATATTTTAGATATATAACAATACTAGGGAATGGTAATAAAATCTCACTTTATATAATGTGTAATGCCAATATAAGACTCACTAGAGTGCTCAACTCAAAACTGGTAAAAGGTCAATTAAAATACGCAGTTGAAGAGTAACTAATTTTAGTGCTTTATTTGATCTTTAACTGTTATTTGAGTGTCACTAGCGAGTCTTTTGTAGACAGAACGCACATCTGGTATATACCATCATCAGCCTGGTAATACTATCTTTTTTTAAAACTGCACTGGTTCGATGTTAGTGCTGATGGAGGTATCTTCTCCGAGTGTATTACCAGTCCAGTAGTCAGCACTTCTGCGATGACAGGAATTACATGTATGAACAGGAAAGATTTTCTACCCAAAGAATATACCGATATTACCTGAGCTGTGACATTTGATTTTTTAATACATAAGATAAAGTTGATTCATGGAGGAACATTATCTTATGATTTCCTCTTTCTCTATTTCTTCATTTTTGTAACATGAAACTAAATTTGTAATTTAAATTGTCACGAATCAATATTTAATTTAAAAGTTAGAAAAGACTTCTTATGCAATGTTGGTATTTTTTAATATTTAGAAAAAAGTTTTTTTTATATTTCTATTCATCAAACAGAATTCTTTTTATTGTTGTAATAATATTTGACTATTAAGCCCTTTGTCTTTATTATTAAATTGGTCTTTTCTTTTGAAGGTTTGTTTCTGAAAATCGTATCGGTGTTATTTCTGACTGGCAATTTTATTTCAATGATTTTGATTATAATTTTAATTATTTCCGAAACTACATCCCTTGGCATTCTAGTAATAAAATAAATTTTGCTTTAGCATGCCAATTACTGTCGAAACTACTTAATAATATCTTCGTCAAGTCCATTTTTTGTTAAAAATTGCTGATTCTGCAGTATTATAAATCTTTTCCAAAACGAAAGTAATGCAAATAAGAATCCTTGGATGAATCTAATTAATATAGTTATACTTTTTTATTTTGACTTATCTTCAATGATGCTTCCTTGTTGGAATATTGAATGTTTTCTGAGAAGAAAATTAACAATAAGTTCTAAGACTTGTAATAATGTACATTTTTCATATATGGTGTAACGATATATAAATATGAAGTATGATTGCCAATGAGAAAACCTCTATTGCATAGCAAGCTATAACAGCCCAAAAATGACAGGTACACACAGAATGTAGCGGGGTTAAACATGTTTGCTTGCGTCAAACCCTTTCCAAAGAAAAACAGACTTTAAAAATCAGTTGGAACAGGAGTAACTCATACGATTGATACAAAAGATACGAAGTACATATATAACAGTACTCACAGTTACTGAAAGCTAGTTTTAAGCCAAGAACAACTAATAAAAAGAGCAAGTATCTAAAACTATAATATCAATAAGTGCACATTTAAATTATTGATTTTAGCATTTGCAATACGAAAGGTTTAGAAATATACCAAAATATAGTCAGATATGTCGGTAACATGAAAGAATCTTGAGTAACAGGACAACGGTAACAGAACAGAGTTGGTAACAGAAAGGATTTTTTTCTCAAGAAAATGCTTTATTTCATAGTTTAAGAAAAATACATCATTTCAGATTGGTCACAATTGGAAGATAACAGCAAACAATGTCATTTATCCTTTGAAACTGTATTTGCAAGATGAAAAATCTGCCTAGGTAATGCAAAATTCTAAAATAAATTCCTTTCTGTCACTATCTACTATACTAGAATTGCACAAATGTTCTCTGCTGTTATTAAAAGCAAAAAACTTATTTTTTCATTCAATATACTGTATATTATTTTGAAATTTATTTAATATGGTGATGATAACTTATATTAAATGAAATGGTTGGCATATAGTAGATTAACTTTTTGATTCATCAGTAAAATTGTCTTTAACATCCTTCCTGTTATGGTTATTCTGTTACTTTTTATCAGGTAACATGACGGAACGTAACAGAAAGGAATTACGCAGTACTTTTTGTTCATTTACTCGAATTGTGTAGAAGTTTACTTACATCTACATATCAATTTGATAAGATACTATAAAAACACATGTAATGTTACAGACTGTAACAGGAGAGAACTGTTACAGGCTGTAACAGGAGAGAACAACAAAATTATTATTCTCCAAATTCTGATTTTTGAGGAGTTCAGATTTTTCAAACTGGCTGCTATTCACTTTAACATGTGGAGTCATACATTCAGAAAATGATGCTCTTCACATTGCATCAAAAGAAATAAAGTTTAGGTCTTTTAAACGTGTCCACAGTTGGAAAAACAAGCGGTAACAGGTAAAAATGCAAAATTGTCTTACATGCTTTAGTTATAACAAAATCAAACCAGTAATGGAGAAGTGTTTTATATAGTTATGTCAACGGTTAACCGGTTAACCGGTCGAACGACCGAATATAGAATACCAAAATCGCAAACCGGTTAACCGGACTTTTTTTCAATTTTGATAGATTTGATATAAATTTGTATTAAATCAATAAATAGTTATGTTTTATTTAAAAAAAAATGTCGTTGTGGTAATTAATTTGACAGATCAATTGTCCAGTATATTGATTGCTATTGTTAATGTTAAAAACATAAAATTAGTTAGAGCTTGGGGCTGGATCTTTAAGAAACATAATTAAAACTGAGAAAGGAAATGGTGAATGTGTCATAGCGACAACAACCCGACCATAGAGCAGACAACAGCCGAAGTCCACCAATGGGTCTTCAATGTAGCGAGAAACTCCTTCACCTTAGTATACATGTTTTTTTAACAGTAACTTTAAATCAGTAATGCGATTAAATTTTACTAATTACTTCATTATTTCGCTTTTGATCTAACATTGTGTAAACCTACATCTAAATGTGCAACCTCCATAGTGCAAGGCTTTGTCTTACTTTAAACGAAATGCTAACTCAAAAATTGTGAAATGCAAACCAATGTGAATGTACTCAATGTATTCGTGATAGTATAAGTAACATGCTTAAAGAAACAAGCAAACAAAGTAAAGAAACATGTCGTACGCTGACCTATAGTTGTTCATCTCTGTGTCATTTTGGTCTCTTGTGGAGAATTGTCTCATTGGCAATCATACCACATCTTCTTTTTAATAATTAATCATTTCAAATTGAAACACTCCCGATTATTTTCGGAGACAACAAGAGAAAAGGAAAGAATAATCAGTTTCAGACATATTCAATTCTACAAGATCAAGAAGTTTTTTCTAAATTTTGCAATCTGAAGTTGGTACAAACGCTATAGTTGATACGGTGTATTCGATTATTAAAAGTCAAACTTCGCCAGGAATCCTTACAGACAAGACTTATAATTACAAAGAACAAACTTCAAATCCAGAATCGTAAATTTATGTTGGATGAAAGGTTGTCAAATTGACACTCATACCACATCTTATCTATGTGTAGGGTACTATTGATGAGGCTTTCAAACACCAACTTAAACTACCGGTTAACCGGTTAATCGGTCGAACGATTATCCGAATAACCGGTTAGAAAAAAGTGTACGATTTGACAACACTAGTTTTATATAATCTATCAGATTTGTGAAAATCGGAAGGCTGTTTACTTAATTTAGATATTCTTTGAATGATTTAATTTTCAGAAAATAACAGGGGACAGTATGATTTGGAGAGGGGGTGACCCTTTAAATTATTTTTTTTTTTTATTACAAACAATATTAAAAAGAATGCAGTTGGTGCATTATATACTCTAGTTAAAACTGAAACTTAAAATTTTCCAAAAAGATGCCTGAATAAAAAAAATGACTGGTGAAAGATGGGACATGGAAATTAGACTTTTTCAGATATTGTCTCATATATAGATTACGTTCATTTAAATATAAAACGTCACTACAGACACGGACATTGTAAACAAGTCGGTATATATAAACAACGTAAGATTGTGCCTTACCAACATCGTCCAAAAAAGGGAAATTGAAAGAGGGACGAAAGATACCAAAGGGACAGTCAAACTCATAAATCTAAAACAAACTGACAACGCCATGGCTAAAAATGACACATGACACAACATAGAAAACTAAAGAATAAACAACACGAACCCCACCAAAAAACTAGGGGTGATCTCAGGTGTTCCGGAAGGATAAGCAGATCCTGCTCCACATGTGGCAACCGTCGTGTTGCTATGAAAATAGAAAACGTAGAATCGTCCCTTTCGTCGCAAATGTTTGTTTAGAATTTTTCGTGTAAAACTGAAATATTTAAATTTAGGAAATCACATGATGCTTATATTTGATTCATTAAGAGCAAGTTCCTTTGGTCCTTTAAATGGTCTCAATCTTGAACAATACTGAGGTCCCTCGTTATAACATGGGCATAGGAATCATATCCAAAATTCGATGATGTACAGACTCAAGTTAAAATATTTTCTATATTGGCATCTGATGATATGGTGTTTCGTTCGTTCGATGTTATCCAAATATAAAGTGGCAAATGGTAGAGTCATAAGGTAAAATAGATATGTGAAAACCACTGTTGCTAAATGTATATTAATTTTCAGAAAAGGCTGTTATTGATCTTCAGGTTTGTCAATACACAGGGACATCCTATTATGATGTCAGAAAGCTTTACTTATATACGTACATTCTTACAGAGTGGGTAACACTGTCTCACATTCCTTGGAATATCATTTTATTCACTAATTGGTATTTGACCAAGTTTTTAACTAGATTATATTCTAGACCTTCAATTTTTTCGCATGTAGATAGATCGTAAAGTGTATCATTTATACGATTTCTATTTCGTTGATTCCTATTGATACGTTTACGCTCAGGAATATAATTATGTAAGTGAATTTTTGTATAGTAAGTAGTCATATAAGAGTCTTTATTCGTTTTTTTTTCATCATTTTGCCCCTACCAAATCAGAAACGTGACAGTTATTTTCCACATTTTTTTTTATGTGTTTGAGTTTTTTGTAATTTTTTGTATTATACAAACTTGTGCTTTTATATTATAATAATTACATAATAGAAATTAAGTGGATGAGTTATATTCAAAATATTTTTTGATAACTGTGATTTGTCAAATATATGGAATGTTTAGTTTGCTGATAAATTGGTATGTAGAATTAATGAGTAGAAGCTCAAAAACCAACAAGGATGATTTTCTTTTCTTGCAGAATCGAATTAAACCATCGTATTCATTTTTTTAAGGTTTACAATTTGAAAAATATTTTCATTTCTTCCTAGCAAGTTCATGTATACGTTGTATAAAAATAAATGCTGAATTCACCACATGCCGATTGGATCTGGAAGGTTGAAGGATTCACCGGGAAATGATCGTCTCTGCAACATTGGTGACGTTACATTACGAAATGTAGAATACTTGAGTCAGACAGAAAGATTTTAAGTCCACAGTTGAGTTGGTCATAAATTCATATATAATTGTACCTGATAGTTGTATTTAGATATACGTTCTTTATAACTATGTAACTGTAGTTTTATGGTAAATTAGCGCTTGTGGTTGTTTACCCCATTCTTAATAGTCGTATTTATTTCGGTTGGACGTAACTTTATTAAAACTAGCATTAGCAATTGGATAATAATGATTTTTTAAGTTCAAGTGGAAACATCCACCATCAAAATGTTTTATTTTCAAATAATTCCATTGATTTTTACTGCGTATGATTATATATATACACATGATACAGCTGTAAACACAATTAATTATTTCTAACTGACAGCAAACATTGTTATGACGTCGAAATTGTTATAGTATTAATTTATTGTTTCGATGTTGTTCTTTATATAATGTCTTTTAAATGTTTTACATAACAACGTATGTAGTTTAGCATAATAAATCATGGTTACACACCTGCTTTTATGCATTTTATTCATTTTACATTATATATAATAGCAGTTTCCTGAATAATGAAAATATAACACAGACATATTGAAGTATATATAATCAGAACTTTATACCAAGTTAAAGATAATAAAGGATGGACGCGACCAAGTTTTTCTAATCTGTAAAATAACATAAGAAATCTTCTAAACAAGGTATGATGCTGAATCGATACCACAGAAACAAAAAGATCTAGCCTATAATATCATTAAACCTAAATAAAGGCAACAGCAGTATACCGATGTTCAAAAGTCATGAATCGATTGAGAGAAAACAAATCTGGGTTACAAACTATAACCGAAGGAAAAATATATACTAAAAGATGAAAAAGATAAACAACAGAAACACTTAAGTGCAACAAAAACAAACGCCAACATACATAGTAACAAATTATTTGATACTACATGCCATATTCCTGACTTTGTACAGGACATTTTAAGAAAATAATGGTTGGTTGAACCTGGTTTAATGGCTAGCTAAGCCTATGGTTTTATTTGACAATGTTAAAACAAATCGCTAAAATGACAACACTACGTTCTAGATATACAACACATACACACGTAATAGCACTCGATACAGAGAAATGCACAAAATTGTCGACACAACATGCATAACGCAAAACAATAACGAACATCTTCCATCAACGACACCACAGTGCATTTCAAACATTGACGCATTTATGTTACGAACATTTAATGTCGAATCTTTCCAATTATATTAACATAAAAAGTCCAAACAATTCCCATGACAATGATGGTCGGTAAATTTCTCATTTCAAATATTGTACATTTGTAATTTCAAATCATTATAAAGCTTGCTATGCGGTATGAGTTTTGGTCATGTATGTTGAAGGCCTTACTTTAATCTATAGTTGATAACATTTGCTTTATTTTGTCTCTGGTTAAAGTAAACTCATTGTAAACAATACAGCATCTTCCAAATTCTATAAACAACCGGACTAAAGACTTGTACAATTAAGGATTGAAAAGTGTACCCACATTTGCAGTTCAGTGTAAACTGGGCAAAACTTATGTGCAGTATAATCAAAAACGACATTGGTATCATCCCTTGACTTGAAAAACATGGTCACACAATGATACCCGGGCCTATATCGAAAAGTTATGTCTCAACCTGTATACATAAGATGTTCGTCATAATTCCACCCTGAAGCAAATATTGTAGTCCTAATTATACTGCATATAGTTTCTTCTTCTTCTCATAAACCTATTTTTGTCATTTCGGTTGATTCATCTTTACATTTTAACGTTCATTCATATTGTATTTTCTTTGATCAAATTTGTTTTCCACAATACAAATGATTATTGATCATTTAAATAGAATGCATTTTTTTGTGTCAATTTAGTTGATATATTCAGTCTTGATAACTGATTTAATTTGTATCATGAGATTGAAAAAATCGTATCACACTTATATTCCATTATGTGAGACATGATATAGTTATTTAAAAATGTTGTTTCAGATTGTTACTGTGTTGGTCATGAATTAACGGATACCAAACAGGAAGAAACTCTAAATAATAGTGTCAATGCGACATAAACGAACGGTTTTATTACTTTATTATATGTGATATATAGGACTGTGCTCTTCCTCTTGATAACTTAATGCTTGTTTTTTCTTTCAGTCAATAGAAAATCACACTACGGATGCGTATTAGGAACATAGTAAAAATAAGGTAATCATGGAACCTAATCAAGACAAAATCTAAACTCTGAATTTCATTTTTTTAAATCTCAAAATTTCGACGTTAGAAATTGCAAATATTTCGACTTTTAAATCGTAGAGGGTTCAATTTTGTATCTCATAATTTTGATTTTCAATCCCAAATGCCGACTGTTAAAACCTCAAACTTACAATTTTTGACTTTAATATCCTAATTTCGACTTTTAATATCTCAAAATATCATCAAAAACTCAAAACTTCAAAAACATACATAGAGACGGAATATTTGATAGTAACTGCCATATTCCTGGCTTGGTACATTCCATTTCAACTAAAAATATTGGGTCAAACCGTGTTTTATTGCTAGCCAAACCTCCTGCTTATATGGCAATGGTAAAATACCGGTAAAATGACAACAATACGTGAGTGAAAGTCTGTACATATGAACATAGATACACAGGACAGAGAAATACAAAAAGAATTAATATAACAGTACATTACCACATGTTAATCCTGAAATAAAATGGGCACCTCCCATGAGTTCAGTACACCACAAACGATGTATAAACTGCACGTCACACAAATGTATCAATCCCACAAGTATCACAAGTAAATTTCTATAAATAGAATAGATTTATTTCATTGAAGACACGAACAAGGATATAAAATTGGGCTTGAGTTCGGTGTTATTTTAAAAAAAAATTGTAAACTTGTATTTCATCTTTGCTTATGTGCTTTACATTTTGTGTTTCTTTGTTACATATGACGTACGTGACTCTGAACTTACCCATTCCGTCATTGTGTTATTTTGCTATGGTATATTTTTCTATTTTTGTCTTTTATTTTTGTTATGTGCTTTGTCTATAAGCCTTTTTGTGTTTCTTTGTTACATATTTGTTGGTTTTTTACAGTGATTAAGATTATAACACAATGTTGATTGCTATACCCTTTTTTCACTTTTTTACCTATTTTGTCTTTTGTTTTGTTCACACATCGTTGTCAATATAATGGAATTTAATGCGACTGTCTTTCAAATGAGAGGTTGAAGTATCGTTAAAACCAGATTTATTCCAGCATTTTCTACATAAAAAATGCCTGTACAAAGTTGCAGGAAGCCAGGAATATGACAGCTGTTATCCATCCGTTTGATATGTTTGAGCTTTTGATTTTGCCATTTGAATACGGACTTTCTGTTTTGAATTTTCCTGGGAGTTAAGTATTTTTGTTATTATGTTTTAATGTATTTTGAGTAATTTTATGTATTATGTGTACTTCATTTGTTTTATGTGAAAGAAAAGCGCGCCTGATATACAAAATAAAATAAACATTGTATCTTTGATTATTCTTCTTCTCTTTCTTGAATTTGTAACCTAACAGTGAATGAAGCAAAAACAAATTCTGTGGATTAATCATTAATCGTTGAATACCAATTTTTAGAATTTTTGTGGGTACAGGTGAACCACTAAATCAAATGTTCAACGAATTGCACATTTTCTATAGGGTTAGTAGGTGACCTTCTCCTGTTGTCTTCTCTATGGTCGAATTGTTGTCTCTTTGACACATTCCCTATTTCCATTCTAAATTTTATTTTAAAGATTGGCAAAACCAGTAAATTGTATACCAACGAAAATGTAAGTTTCCCTCAATCCCCGAAAATTGAAACCCACAGAATTGAATTAATCTGTCACTTAATGTGATACTAAATGAGGATTTAAAAAAGAAATACAAGAACTATAAAGTATTTCTTGAAAAGAAGTACGTGACATTAACGGTGCTCGAGCAAGATTATTAAGTATTATGTTTATCTTTTCAGTATCATAATATATGTTTTGCTTTATAGAAATGTCAGTGTACATTTATTCAAGATACTTTGCTAAAACGACAAGTATGTGTTGTATATTATTCTTGAGAACATGTATCTGTTTGATTTATCATGTTATTCCCCGAACGGAAGGTTACATTATATTTGAATCGCAAAATATATCTCTGAAGGCACGAACAAAGCAATAAATCTATACCTTCTGATTCATAGAATATCATGAGTAGATACTATCTCTATCAACCTTGTTGTTAAATGTAGGTTGAATGAGTATTTTGACTTCTAATCTAAGAAATATATCATGAATTTGAAATATCCACCATGTTTTGATACTGAACGATTCATATATTTGACATATAAACACCGACAGTGAGACCAAAACGACTATCAATAAAAACAAATTTTATGATATGATTATATAACTTAAGCAGTAAACATAAATCAGAGTAAACTTTCTAATCTTTACAAGTGTATTCACATAACCAGTTCAAACAACTTTCATGACAATACTGTTCGTTAATTTTCTCATTCAAATGTGTAACATTTGATTTGTTATTCAGGGTATAATAAAGCTAGCTATGCGGTATGAGTTTAAGTCATAATTGTTGAAGACATTACTTTGAATTATAGTTGGTAACGTTTGCTTCATTTCGTCTCTGGGGAGAATTACCTCATTGTAAACAATACAACATCTTCCAAATTTGATATACAACCAGACTTAAGACTAGTATCATTAAGGGTTGAAAAGGTTCAGTAAGAACTAGGCAATACTAATGTGCAGTATTATCAAAATCGCATTGGTATCATCACTCGACTTGAAAAAAGTTGTCGCAAGATGATACCTAGGCCTATATTAAAAAGTCATGTATAAATCTGTATACATGGGACTTCTTCATAACCCCGAAACAAACATTACAGTCCCAATTATACTGCATATAGTTTTTTTCTTCCTCTCTTAAACCTTATTTCTTGTCATTTGGGTTACTATTATTCATTATAACGTTCTCTTTATATTATCTGTTCTTTTATAAAACAATTGTCCACAATATAAATGATTATTGATCTGTTGAATAGAATGCATTTTTTTGTGTCAATTAAGTTGATATATTTAGTCCTGAAAACTGATTTAATTTTTGTCATGAGATGAAAAAATGGTGTCACACTTATATTCCATTATGTGCTATATATATCTAAAAATGTTGTTTCAGGTTGTTACTATATTGATTTTGTCCAGTGTTGGTCATGAATTAACGGATACCAAACAGGAAGAAACTCTATATAATAGTGTCATTGCGACCTAAACGAACGGTTTTTATTACTTTAGTATATGTGATATATAGGACTGTGCTCTTCCTCATAGAAATTAAATGCTTGGTTTGTATTATTCAGTCAATAGAAAATCTCACTGTAAATACATATTAGGAATGTAGTAAAAACAGGATTTTAATTGAACCTCTGTTTTCATGTCAAAGTTTAAACTTTGAATTTCAAATTTTTAAATCTCAAAACTTCGACGATTCAAATCATGAAAGTTTCAGAATTTAACCTTAAGACTAAAATCAATCTCATAATTTTGACTTAAACTCAAATTTTCAACATTTTTTCCTGAAGTCAAAATACTACTTTTGTCAACTCGAAATGTAACTGAAAATAGACTGCTGCAAGTCTTTGCACAATTTCTTTTTTCAAATCATATATTATTTTCATGTTTTAGCTTAAATGAATTCTTTATCTTAATATCACCTCGGCTTTCTATGATCAAAATCACGACATAACTAAATCACGTTTAACACATTTTAGATTAAATCGTGGTCAAAACGTCCTTTAAATATACATTGTCATCCAGTGTCTTTAGTTTTCTATGCTATGTTTTTACTTGACGCTGTCATATTCTCTTGTACTTTATGCTTATTGTCTATTAAAGGGGCACGAGCTAAGAGATGTATAAAAAATGTAATACATTATTATTTTTTTTGCTCAATCATTAATAAAAAGAAATGAATGAAAATAAATGTATTTATTCTGTAGTCAGTCACCACTTCGGTGCTATCATGAATATCTATTATATAGTCATTTTTATCTAAGCGTCACTGGTTAGTCTTGTGTAGACGGAACGCGCTTCTGACGTATTAAATTATAAACCTGGTAGCTATTATTCGTGTATTTCTCTATCCTATATGTTCTCCCATTTATATGTATTGTAGTCGTGTTATGCAATGTTGTCATTTTAATGATATATTTAATATTGCCATAAAAGCGGGAGGTCTGGCTAACCACAAAACCAGGTTCAACACCCCATTTGTTTCTTTAAATATCTTGTACCAAGTCAGGAACATGGCCATTGTTATCTTATAGTTTGTTTCTTTGTGTGTTACATTTTAGTGTTGTGTTTCTGTTGTGTCGCAGTGTTTTTATGGCAATGTTAAATGGCAACATTAAAATGACAAGACTGAACACTGATAACCATCTGTATCATTAACATATCTTTGGCCAAAAACAAAATTAATAATCGTCTAAAAATAATTGGACATTAAGAGGGATGAAAACGATTACTGTCAATAGTAATCAATTACTTTGTGTAATCGATTAACACTCTAGCTTTTTGGTATGCAATTAATCTATAAATTTTAATATAAAAATAAGACGATGTTTTATGATTTCCAATTAGACAACTCTCTCTCTCGATTTGTGACAAAATGACATAAAAAGAGGAACTATAGGTCATTGTACGTACGGCCTTTGAATGACAAAGCTAATCATGGTTAATGTTATTTATAATCGATTACTCTGATTTTTGTATGAAGTCGATAATATTTGATTATTTTATCAAGAGTAAGAACATTAATTTTCGATTCACGATAATTACATGTACATGTTGAATTATGTAAAAAAAAAACAATAACTACATTTAATAAGAAACGTCAGGCGTACAAGGGTTTAGTACTTGTATATATAATGGATTTATTTGAACACGATTAGGCTGTTTAAATGTTTATCGTGGAAATTTAAAAGTAAAACTTTATGAATGCGTCACTGAACTGTTTTCTGCTGTAATATACGTTGAAGACCCATTGTTGGTCGTCGGCTGTTTCTGCTCTTTGGTCGGGTTGTTTTCTCTTTGACATATTCCCCATTTTAATTCTCAATGCGCTTATGTTTAAAATAACTGATTTATACGAATAATAGAAAGATTATTCAGAGGTAACATTGGGGTAAAAATATGCATGCTTATTTTAAAACGCAGACAAATTTAATTTATCTTATCTAAGAATGATATAGATAATATTCTTTGAAAAAAACAAACATCCAAAGAAATAAAAAGTGTCCGTATCTGATTAACGGTAATATTGTACAAAAAGCGCAGAAATTACAATGTGTTTCGTGTAACCGTATACAACCTTTAAACAAACTTATTAGTAATAACATTAACGGTACCAATTTTCCTGCACCAGATGCGCATTTCGATAATACATGTCTCTTCTGTGATGCTCGTGGCCAAAATATTTGAAATTCAAAGCTTATATAAAAGATGAAGAGCTATAATCCAAAAGTTCTAAAAAGTATAGCCAAATCCGTGAAGTGAATCAGAGCTTTGCATGAGGGTGATGCATTCCTTAATTTATTATAATTTTTAACACTTTGCATTGTAACAGCAAATTTTAATAACACAAAAAATCCGTGTTTTCATGCCAGTACCGAAGTATTGGCTACTGGGCTGGTGATACCCTCGGGGACTAACAGTCCACCAGCAGAGGCATCGACCCAGTGGTAGTAATAACATTAACGGTAAAATTGAGAATGGAAATGGGAAATGTACCATAGAGACAACAACCCGACCATAGAGCAGACAAAGCAGAAGGTCACCAACAGGTCTTAAAAGCAACGAGAAACTCTCGCTCCCGGAGGCGTCCTTCAGCTGGCCCCTTAACAAATATTTACTAGTTCAGGGATAATGAACACCATACTAAACTCCAAATTGTACACAAGAAACTAAAAGTTAAAATAATACAAGACTAACAAAGGCCAGAGGCTGCTGACTTGGGACAGGCGCAAAAATGCGGCGGGGTTAAACATGTTTGTGAGATCATTTGTCCTGCTCCAGATGCGCATTCCGACAATACAAGTCTCTTCAGTAATGCTCGTAGCCAAAATATTTGAAATCCAAAGCTTATATAAAAGATGAAGAGCTATAATCCAAAATGTCCAAAAAGTATAGCCAAATCCGTGAAGGGAATCAGAGCTTTGCATGAGGGTGATGCATTCCTTAATTTATTATAATTTCTAACATTTTGTAACAGCAAATTTTAATAACACAAAAAAATCGTATTTTCATGCCAGTACCGAAGTACTGGCTACTGGGCTGGTGATACCCTCGGGGACTAACAGTCCACCAGCAGAGGCATCGACCCAGTGGTAGTAATGACATTAACGGTAAAATTGAGAATGGAAATGCGGAATGTACCAAAGAGACAACAACCCGACCATAGAGCAGACAATAGCAGAAGGTCACCAACAGGTCTTAAATGCAACGAGAAACTCTCGCACCCGGAGGCGTCCTTCAGCTGGCCCCTTAACAAATATTTACTAGTTCAGTGATAATGAACACCATACTAAACTCCAAATTGTACACAAGAAACTAAAAGTTAAAATATTACAAGATTAACAAAGGCCAGAGGCTCCTGACTTGGGATAAAATATGAGAGATTGTAAAGGTGGTTGATCATAAAGTTTCGAAGTATTCACAGAATATATAGTAGTTACAGCATAATGTAATGTATATTTTACACAATAAAGTTTAGCAATGACATATCATACAATTGGTTGACCAAACAAATTACTAATTTCACATAACAAAGAAATGCCGTGTCAGGAAATAAAGGCATCTGCACATAACATAAAGAAGAAATGACAGGACGTAAAGGCATATCGACAAAACACATTAAAAATTTACACTGTAAGACAGTTCCGGCGTTCCATACGGCGGGGTTAAACATGTTTGTGAGATCATTTTTCCTTCTCCAGATGCGCATTTCGACAATACATGTCTCTTCAGTGATGCTCGTTGCCAAAATATTTGAAATCCAAAGCTTATATAAAAGATGAAAAGCTATAATCCAAAATGTCCAAAAAGTATAGCCAAATCCGTGAAGGGAAGCAGAGCTTTGCATGAGGGAGATGCATTCCTTAATCTATAATAATTTCTAACATTTTGTAACAGCAAATTTTAATAACACAAAAAAATTCGTATTTTCATGCCAGTACCGAAGTACTATCTAATGGGCTGGTGATACCCTTGGGGGACTAACAGTCCACCAGCAGAGGCATCGACCCAGTGGTAGTGATTAAACGTTATTTTAAAACGTTTTCTGTTTACTCATTTAGTGTTTCGTTTCTCTATTTTTAATCAAAACCAGCTTTGATATGTGTTTGGTAGGACTATAAATTTTCACTTCAGTTCTCGTACTATACCTTAAAACAAAATTATTTTCATTTACCTGTGTGTATATTATTTTATTTGGTGGCAAATGTATGGTTGTCTTTCTGTTATTGTCTAAGATATCATCACTTATTTCATGGATTTTGTTTTACATTGTTTCAAAGATCACTTGTTTTGGTTGATTTGTCTTTTTATTTCAATTAATATTTTATAAAGTGTGCCTTTTTTTTTACGATTTTACACAATTGTTTCTGGTAAGAGTAAAGGTTGGTGCCAATTAAAACGTTTAAACCCTCTGCGTTTGTTTGCACCTGTCCAGATCCTGGTGTCCGTTGGTTGTCGTTTGTTGATGTGGTTCATGGGTGTTTTTCGTTTCGTTTTTTTTAATATAGATTAGACGGTTGGTTTTCCCGTTTGAATGTTTTACATTAGTTATTCTTGGGGCCCTTTGTAATTTTATGTTCGGCGTGAAACAGGGCTCCGTATTGAAGACTGTTCTTTGACATATAATGATTTACTTTAACAAATTGTAGGTTTGAGAGTTGTCTCAATGGTACTCATACCACATCATGAATATCTGTTTGTCAATTCTAAAATAATTCCTAAATTTGATAGATGGGTCATCGCCTTCGAGGTCTTGAAAAAGAGTGTTGAAATTACCTCTTTACCTTGGTCCCTTTTTCTTCGTTATGGTACGATTTCGAACTCACTTTCTCAAAAATGGCAATACACTGAATACACTGTAAAGTGCAATGTAGAAATCTATGAAAAGTTGTCTACAACCAGTTTTCCCTTTGTTAAACTCCCGTTTAATTCTTTGACAAAAACGTTGATGAAAAACTTTGATAGTGACAATATAGTTTTCTTGTTTAACGTTTTCAATGACCAAGTATTTAAAGGGACACTAGCTTTCAAATTCATGTTAACCGAACTATTAAAAGTATAAAATAAACAATTAACCGGACACGGGCATGACAATGCATAGCTTCGTTTCGTATGTATTTTAGTCTAGACGCCATCTAATTAATTTTCGAGTTGACCTCTAAAGTCATCTGATGACCATACATAAAGGCATCAACATGGCCATTGTTATACTATAGTTCGTTTCTGTATGTGTTACATTCAAATGGTGTGTTTCTGTTGTGTCGTAGTTCTCCTCTTATATTTGATGAGTTTCCCTCAGTTTTTGTTTGTAACCCGGATTTTTTTTTTTTCTCAATCGATTTATGAGTTTCGAACAGCGGTATACTACTGTTATTATTATTATTGTTCCGCCAGTGTCCATGTGCATTCTGTTAGCTGTCAATAAACTGGACTTTACCGGTCACTGATCGGTAAATAAAAAGTTTCAAATCAAACCAAGAACACATCATTTGCAATAGTAAATAATTAAATTTTTCAGGGATTCAAAAAGAATTTGCCGAAGAGATTCCCCGAACAGTTATATGAAACAGTTTATAATAAAAATAAGGGTTTCTTCAGTGCATTTTTAGAGGCTACAAAACTGTGCATTTTTAACGCAATCAAAATGTTTTATATTTTCCTGAAGAAGAGAAAATGGAAATATCATTACAACACTATACTTGAAGGAATGTCAATTTTTTTCTAGGTTCCTTTTTGCTTAGCTTTTGTCACTTTCAGAAAGCTTAATGATATTATTTGGATATATAATTTCAATGCAAAGACCGTTTTACAATGATTTTCTTTCGATTGTTTTAAATGAGTATCAATACATTATACTTATAGTTTATTGTAGATTAATGCAAAGCAGAGCAAAGTTATTTCCAATCTAAAAGACAAATTCAAATATTTGGTCCTGCTTTGTTTCAATTTTTTTTTCAAACGTATGTACAACTATCTTGTCTTAATGAAGAATGAACAACCCTGATTTAAATAAAGAAAATCATAATGCTAGTTGTTTAAATCATTGTCATTTGGTCCTTAGTAGATAGTTGTTTCATTTGAAACAATCTTACGTTCTTACAACCTAAAAATACTTCGTTGAATAACTTTACTCTCAAGTAAAAGTTTGAAATAAGAATTTGGATAAAATGGAATTGAATTTAAATATTTTTTTTGTTGTCAAACTTCCTCTATAGAAAGATTAATATATAATAGATAATTTAGAATTTGACACGAACATTGTTGATGTCTCATTATTGTAAATCCCGCATCTCCTTTTGTCCGTATTCAAAATTATTTCTGTATGAAGTGAAGATTAAATAAAGAAAAAGTCATACAACTACAGAAGCACATGACATAATGATGTTTTTTGAATGTAAAAAAATACAATAATTCACAGACATAATAAAATGAAAAATCGTCCAAAAATAGCTGTTCTTATTTTCAATTAATCAGACGTTAACCACAATCGCGGCGAAGACATGGTCATCTCGTAAACTTCCTTGTCCTCTCGTACTCCCCCTGAGGCCTATAATAGATTTATATGATATATAATGTCAATGGTATTTTGATCTATATAGTCTGTGATAAAAAGAAAAAAAACCAAGGAAGCTTTATTTACAAAAAGAACGAATTTAAATCGGAAGTTTACTGGGTACTCATCCACTATATAATTCATACTCAGCAATACAAGTTAAATGGTGGAAAAAGTCCAAATGTTTCTAATGACAACATTTGACTTTGAATAATTACAACCATAATGACAGCATTCTTCTATCTAATTCTAAATTGTACAAATTTGATTGAATACTCATAAATGGCTGATAATATATATTGCCAAGTGTATCAATTAAGATTTACAGGGAACCATGTGTTGCAGCGTATTTTACGAAGATTGTTAATTATATTTTTATAGAAAGGTTACGTACGACAAAAAAATACTTAAGGAAGGCACGCGTGATACAACGATACCGTAAATATCGCGAGATGTAAGGATTCTCATAGCTTTGATCCGTAGTTTCTCTGAAACATTTTTTTTTATTCAAGTAAAAAATGACAAAGTTTGGCCAATATTAACATGGAGGTTCCTGCATGGAAGGTAGTACTTCCTTTTAATCATTTGGAAAGCATAACATTTTCTTTGTTTTTCATCATGTCTATGATAACATTTTCAAAAGTTAAAAAGGCAGTATGAGGTATAGTCTAAAATTACTTTCTCGACCAACCATGTAAAGCTTTGGTATTAAAAAAAGTGAAACAATAAAATAAGGTTACCCAACTTTGTTTTAAAAAAGAGCGCAAACACCAAATTGCGTTTGGAAATCATAGTACATGTATCAATAAAAACATACAATACCCTAGAAAATAATAAAAACGACGAAGGATAATAACAAATTATCACATATAGTAATTTAACAGACTAAACAACAGGAACCCCTACTCAAACAGGACTGAACGCCGGTGCTCCTGAAGGGTAAGCAATGTCTGTTCCCAATGTTGGAATTGTTGAATTGCTCTACCAAGTAAAAGTCCGGTTACAGTCCAATTTCGATAATGTCACGTTAAAACAAAGAGGACGGGATTGTGGCTGCTATGAGTGGAACAAATCTGTAGTCACACGGTAGGTATAGTGTCCGGCTAGGATCGTGGTTTTTCGAGTGATTTGATCGGGCTTTTTCGATTGTGACCACTTTTTTTCGAGTGAATATGAACAAAAATTTAAACAAACAGACTTCATCTCTAACACGACGTGATATAGACGCTTTTGTTAAATATACAAAGTTCTATTATGTATGATAGTATTTGATATAGAAAGATATTACTAACCCGACATCATTTTTCGTAAAAAAAAAGTTAAAATAAGCTTTAAAATGCATTAATTCCAAAATAAAGCCATTTTTATACACATAACACTGATAATGTTGAAGGAAACGCATTTATTTATGTTCGGGTTTTTTCGAGAGCAGTCCGGGCTTTTTCGAGTGTGTGCAATTTGTTCCGAGTGATTATACAAATTGCCTATAGTTTAAAATGTTATTTGTCAGTGTATTTACGATTAAAAAAATAAACAAAGTTACCAATTAAGTACTTTTTCAGGCATGAACGAATGCATTCGTCAGTTTCATGATGGTGTTCTAACAATTCATGTTATAAACATTCGTTCATTCGTATATATTTTGCTGTTTGTCATATTTTATAACTTTCATGTACAGTTCATATTCGTGATGTCAACAATATAATGTACGCATAAATATTTTGGATTGAGACGTACATACAGATGTTTGTATTCCTGATAAGCTATTAATTTTATTGTTTATTATGTATAAAATCTAATTCAAATGTTTTTGTCAATTGGATTAAAAGTCGGGCGGATTAATTGTGCCTGTGTTGTTTTGTTTTTTTTTTTTTTTTTTTTAATTTTTCATTCATGTTTTTTCTGTGTTAGGCGGGGGTCGGGCCTCCATTAGATGGGATATCGCTTGATATCAAATTTCATTATTTAATTCAAATAGTAATAATAAACCCGCCAAAGGATCGTTTATTATTAATATTTTGATATGAGCGTAACTGATGAGTCTTATGTAGACGAAACGCGCGTCTGGCGTACTAAATTATAATCCTGGTACCTTTGATAACTCTTTGCACCACTGGGTCGATGCCACTGCTGGTGGACGTTTCGTCCCCGAGGGTATCACCAGCCCAGAAGTCAACACTTCGGTGTTGACATGAATATCAATGATGTGGTCATTTGTATGAATTTCCTGTTTATAAAACTTTGAATTTTTCGAAAAACTAAGGATTTTCTTTCCCCAGGCATAGATTACCTTAGCCGTATTTGGAATTTTGAATCCTCAATGCTCTTCAACTTTGTACTTGTTTGGCTTTATAAATATTTTGATATGAGCGTCACTGATGATTCTTATGTAGACGAAACGCGCGTCTGGCGTACTAAATTATAATCATGGTACCTTTGATAACTATTATTATATTGAAATTAAATAACTCGAGTTGATAAAAAGCTATATCTATTCTCACTCGTTACGACACCTATAAATATTTTCTCAATGTCAAAAACTTAACTTTTACAAAAATCTTCTCGTCTAAAACTACTTGATCAAATTCATTATGGATAGAGATAACTGTAAACAGCAAGAATGTTCAGTAAAATAAGATTTACAAACAATTCACCATCACCAAAACAGATAATTTTGCCATGAATATATTCTTGTCTTTAATGTTGAAGAGTGCCCTTTGATTGACATGCACTGTAGCAAATAGAATAAGGTGAGTGACACAGGCTCTTAAGATACTCTATAATGTTTAATAAAATTCCATAACTCGGAAACGTAAAATCAATCATTTCTTAAAAAATCGAAAGGGAAGATACCTGAATAGACAATTCACCAAATTTTCGTGTAAATTGGTTACAGCGTTTTTGAGTTTTTGTCCAACATGCTGACGATGGACGAATGGACAACGGGGTACATTAATACGTCCCGTATAAAAAAAAAACTCCATGGATCACCACGAAATTTCTATGACAACAAAAGTACCAAAATGGAAAGGGATTAATATAAGTTGCAATAGGTTGTTTCCCAATCAACTATTAATAAACAAGTTTAAACTAACAAAAAGTACCATGAAATGAAGTTTAAAAGATTATGATTCTCCTGTACTTTTGATCTAAATACCTTTTTTAAAGGATCTAATAATTTCTAATTTAATACTGGAAAGTTGCGGTAGAACGATTTCCGAACAGAAAACTTGCATTAAATTCAAAAAGGTAAGTTTTGTATTATGTCTTTATGATTTATTGAGAATAAATAATATTTTCATTCATTAAATTACAGGTATATACTAGAAAAGTCATTTTTTAAAGTCAAGAATACCTTTTTTCTTATTCAAATTTTCTGTAAAAAAAAAATGGACCATTTGTCTAAAAACCCGGACGATTTTACAGTTGCTCTCGAAAAAACCGGACAATAATAAACACTGAATTTTTGGTTTAAATACAAGGAAATTGTGCTTCTTTGTTGATCAAAATATGAAAAGTATTCGATATAAGATGGGTAGTAATGTAAAAAAACTATTATAATTACGAAAAGGCAGTTAATTGAACTTATCGCATGTGTTATCACTCGAAAAAGCCAGAACTACATTCGAAAAAAAATGGACCAAATCACTCGAAAAGCCTCGATCCTAGTCGGACACTATACCTACCGTGAGTCATGTGTGATACACTTTGTTGAAATGCGCATCTGGTGCAAGAAAATTGGTACCGTTAATTTTATTACGTCTAGTCATCTGTGAATTGGATAGTCCGTAACGCTCTTTAAACACTTGATTCATTAGTTTTCTTGTAAGCAGCAATCATCTATCAGGGAATCAACGAATGGAGATTCAAGTTTTGGAATATCGTATTAAATTCGAGATTAATTCATATTACAATTGCAGGCGCCGCTGGAATGTTGCTTCATCCATATTAGTCCATATGCCATGTTGTGTCTCTTTGTTACATATTTGTTTGTTTAATAGTCATTAAGATTATAACACAATGTTGACTGCTGTATCCATATTTTTGACATTTTTACCTATTATGCCTGTTTGTTTTGTTTACATATCGTTGTCAATATAATGGAATTTGGTGCGACTGTAATACAATTCGGAGGTTTTGCTAGCTTTAAAACCAGGTTTAATCCACCATTTTTGACATACGAAAATGCCTGTTCCAAGTCAGAAAGTGACAATTTTCATTTATTCGTTTGATGTGTTTGAGCTTTTGATTTTTCCATTTAATTAGAGATTTTCCTTTCTAATTTTTCCCTCGGAGTTCATTTTTTTTGTAATTTTACTTTTTTTTCATAGTACTGAACAATTCACAATTTGGGATCTATAATCATCTCTTTTGTTGTAAAGTTTTGTTCTTAATCGACTCCATCTTAAATTCTAGATGCAATTCAAGATATGAAGCAGACTTATCTGAATCTATTGTATCTAATTTTCAAATTCATCGGTATATAGTCATATAGTCACCAAATTTTAATGTGATTTAATACAATGAAAGGACATTATCTTTACAGCTTTTTGAACCTTTAAAAAATGCTCCTGTATGGATCTGCCTTTTAACTATAAGAGAACAATACCACAAGCAGAGGTGCATGGCTGGTTTCCATAAAAATGTCGATTGTCTGTAGATAAACAATCCTCTAAATATAACAATTTTTTTAGTATATTGTCGATAAAAAAATAGCATTTTGCAGATGTCAAGTAATTCATGTTCCTGCAGGAAACAGAAATGTTTAGATGATAAGATCTTTCCCGAAACAAGACATGTAGAGCTACGTTGTCAATTCTGTTTTATGAAAGAAATAGAAGTAGTTATCTTAATCCGTTTTAAGTTTGGATTGAGGAATGCTCATTTAAGGATTTATGAAGTCGATAGTTCCTTATAATTTTTAATTATTGCATGATTAGAGGACCTTTGCTTATATGTCGTCGATCAGATTTTTTGACTTTTTAGTATACACATCTGATTTACGCCCTAGTAAGTATTTTCCGGAACTCTGAAGCTAGGTTTTGATATTAGTTATCAAAGGTACCAGGTTTATGATTTAATATCATTGATATGTATAATAATAATAATAAAAAAAGGTTTTATTGACCACTTTTTAGACCCAGCAATATTAAGTTTTTAAAGGACACTTCAAATCT
The DNA here is from genome assembly GCF_963676685.1 of Mytilus edulis. Taxonomy (NCBI): domain Eukaryota; kingdom Metazoa; phylum Mollusca; class Bivalvia; order Mytilida; family Mytilidae; genus Mytilus; species Mytilus edulis. The sequence goes on from NC_092345.1 coordinate 54,899,925, forward strand.
AATTTGGTTATCAAGAAGAGAGAAAATAAAGTTCGTCATATTTGTTACAATTTTAAACATAAGAAGGACCTTTTCTTTCGACAGCGTCGTGTGATATATGTTTGGCTTCCAAGACAATTGTCAACATTCAATTTCTTTATCAAGCAGTTAATGTAATGTGATACACAAAGAAAAACGATATTTTTAAGGCTTTGTATCCTTTAACAACTCAGGTTGGATAAGTGCTAATCACGTATTGTTTGCCTTTTTGTTTTTTATTTGAGAGATTTGAATATCGCCTTAATTTGTCCTTATATGGAATTTTTATGACAGCATTCTACAAACACTTACAGAAATTATCCTTTTCGTCTGGGTTTTTTTTTTTTCAGATATTTAAAAAAATGTAATAGTTTTCCCTATTGATTTGTATACCTTCATTACTATATTTTCTTGTAAGAAAAGCTTTCATAACACCAACATCATAATGATATTTGATTTTTAAGATTTTCCCCAATAAAATATACTGTACGTTGTATCTTAAAATGTGCTGTAGATCGAATGTTTAGACAAACATATCCTTTAGGAATCTGCTTTCGAATCATCAAATTTACAGCTGAGACACAAATTAGAATCTTTATTTAATTACAATCTTATCTCCGGTTCCATCAACTGTGTTGTCTAAATGTTAATACAATACTGTTCTTTTTGTTTTCTATTCTGAAAAGAAAGAAATTGACTTCTTTAACAGATATTCTACTTGTATTGTTCAATGCTGACTTGTTAAAAGAAACTGTCTTTTTTTCATCTGAAACATAATCTCCAATGACTTATTCATAATTGTTTCCAGCATTGTAATGGATACACGTCAATTTAGATATCAAATAATTCTAGCTGTATAACAAACTATCATAAGATTCATTAAAGTATATACATATTGAAGACGTATTTGTTCGATAACATACGTAAGAATTGCAATATATTTTTTATATTTCTACTTATCAGGGGAATAGTATATGTGAAATTATGTCCAGGTCTAGTTCGATTTGTAATTTCAAGGTTTAGATAAATCAATAGTATTTCTTTATATTTTTTATTGATGTATCGTCACTAATATATTAAGACTATTTGTATGGGGTTCTCAATCTTTAGATTAATATTAAATACAGAGAAAATTTTGTTTTTGTACGATTTTATATGCTTACATCATAAAGTGCATATTTTGTTACTATTTGGATAACATGTTATTGACAATCAAATTGCATCGGAAATGAAATTATTAGACCGGTGGTACATTACTCATACGTGAACTCAAGCAGATATATTGTATCAAAATTAACCCTAGGAAAAGTGCATTTTACTGTCATTTTATAATATGATGACACATTCGAAATAAACGAAGTCGTTTGTTTGTTTGACAAGACAATGTGCCGTTTATTCAATATCGTAATGCGGAAATAATGCTTTTAAATAAAGACATATTATGTAATGAATTCTAAGATTAATAGAAAAGAAAAAGATTTGATCAATCTGATAGATAAATAATACAATACAGTAATCATAGTTCGTTATATATCTGATCCTGTAATGCCATCAGTCCTGACAGGGTCACAATAGTGTGATGGATAATTGATACGTTCTCATTTTGATTAACATTGTAAATCTCCCAAATAACATGCTAAGATAAAAAAAATAACTCTGAACAGAAATTCTGCAGGATACATTTAAGGCGATAGAAAATGAATTCTTATCTAATTTTAGCTATTGCTTTCAATAAAAAGAACCTAAGAATATTGGTAGCACTCGATAGACAATATGTCACAGTCGGTAACAGGATGGAAATATCAGTAAATAGTACAATCGTTAGATAATTCAAAACAGACATCAATTACCGAACCAAAAAAGTGGAAGATAATCAGACATTCAAACCCAGGGGACAACAAAGGGAAATAAACAAACATTTGACAAAAGAGACTGATAAATTAGAACAAATAATCAAGACATTATATGAATTAACAAACAACCTTGGAAGCTTGAGTAATGCCATTTCCATAAAAAAAAAGTAGAATTATATTAAATCGCCAGAAAAGTACTACAATACTAAGGACAGATACTGAGGAGGTAAAATCAACAATAGTTCTTGAAAAATGGGATTGCTTGTTATATATTAAAAAACAAATCTATATATTGAATAGCAAATTTATGCAAAGAAGTAGTGATATTTATGTATTTCGAATTTAATATTTTGGCATGGAAAGAACTGAGAAAAAGGCCTGCCTAAGACAGAATGAGTAAATAATTATGTACGATTAGAATTAACCATATGCATTTGATTTGCACAAATGATAAAACTTCTTAACCCTTTGTGAGGAGTCAACTGATAAATTGTACGATTTTTTTCTCAATAAAATTTATTCTTGTGTTATAAATAATAGTTGACGTAGTTTTCTAAACCAAATTATAATATAAAAGGCAAGACACCTGGCAGGTTAACCCCAAGATTTTCATTTCTATTTGTTTACTTAGACTTTTAAGACAAATGGTCTGGATAGGCAAAATAATTTGTTTTGACGTACTACTAGTTTATACCGGGCAGAATCAATTTTCGCAAATTGCAGTTTTGAAAAGGTATTAATTGTGCCACATTCTTTTATTTTGATGGTATTAATTGCGCCAATAAATGAAATGAAATTGCGCCACATTTACCTGCAAATATTTTTTACCTATATCATACCTGTATGTGTTTTACCTATATCATACATGTACTATAATTAACCTTCATACTTAAGATTTAACTGAACACTGATCAGATTTAAGAAAACTAACCAAAAAATAAATTGTTTAGTAATAGAATATTTTTTCACGAGTCAATATGTCTGATATACCATTCAAGAAAATAGGGTCTGATAGAGGGAAAACTGTCATCATTGTTGAAGAACCATCAAGCATTTGTAAAGAAAACTGGAGAAATAAGGTGAAGATGTATAGTTAAGTCGTGTTGTGATAAATTTTTCACAGATGAATCGTGTACAATTATTTTGAATGGAGAATAAGATTATATTCATGAAACAAATGTCCAGAAATTAGAACGTCAAATTTTGAGAACTGCGTGCAAAAGAAAAGCAATCGATATGTTGTCACAACGACCGTCAAAAATAATAAATTCAGAGCTCTTTAAAATTGAAGAAGAAAATTTAGAAAAGAAAGATTTAAAATATGTGCGTCAGTCAATGTATAGAGAGAGAAGAAAACTGCATCCAGCTCAACCTGAAAATCAAGCAGAATTTCACAAAATATTGAATGATATTGGTGTTGATACAAACAAAAATGATGACTTTGTATTGTGTAACGATCCAGAAAGCGTAATAATTTTATTAGGATGCGAGGCTAATTTAAAATTTCAAAATTCAGAAGAATTTTTTGATGATGGTACCTATAAATGTTGTCCATTTTAAACAACTTTATACTGTACATGGCTTTAAGAATGGATATTATATTCCCTTAGTTTTCTGTCTGTTGCCGTCAAAATTAGAGGCTTGTTATAAGAAAATGTTTTCCTTATTTGGTGAAAGTTGCAAGAAAATTAATCTGACCTTGATTATATTACCGCCATTCATCTAGATTTTGAAGATAGAATGCACAAAACAGTAATATATCTCTTTCCAGACGTAGTTATTAAGTCATGTAGATTTCATCTTGGTCAGGCTTGGTGGTGGAAAATACAGAATTTAGGTCTTGCGAAAGAATACACGAAAAATGGAAGAGACATTTCTTCGGATAAGGGTTCCTTAAACCAGAAGATGTGGGCAATAGCTTTGCAGGAGATTTGATTCCTGATATGCCAAGTGATACAAAAGTAGAAAAATTCCCTGATTACGTGTAATCAACATACATAGAGGATAATGCGTTGTTTCCTCCTCCAGAATGAGCAGAAATTCTTTCAAATTCCAGAAGAAACAAATAACGGATCTTAATCATTTCAAGCTTATTATAACGAACAGTTTTACGCTTCACATCCGTCAATGTTTGTATTTTTAGATATTCTGACAAAGGTTCAGGCCAAGACATACATCAAAATCAGAAGTGCTGTCTCAGAAGCTGGGAGAAGTCAACACGACTCGGAAAAAGAAAACTTGGCTCAAGAAACGTATCAACAACTAACGAGTGGAGAAGTAAGCAGAAAGGTATATGTGTCTATTCTCAACTAAAAATACCGGCCTTTAAGTCAATAATGAAGAGGAACATTTTATGGTTTTAACTTTATATATACGAGTGAACGTTTTAGTTCAGCATAATATTTGTTATCAAAATGACTTTAACTCCGGCAGTCGGTAAACTGCCGGTCCCAAACTCGGATGAAGGAGGAGGGGAGCTAATCATTTAGTTGTTATATAAATAAAAATAAATAAAATTGGCGCAATTAGATGATTATTTTATTGGCGCAAATGATACCTATAGTTTTGAAAATTAGAAGGCGCAAAATAAGTATTGGCGGAAATAAGTTACTTTTTGGCGCAAAAAGATATCGCCCTTTAAACCCGCATACAAATTTTGTGTTGTTTTATGGTGTCATACGTCTTACTGTCCACCATTCTTGCCATTCCGGTGATCCAATGTATATTTGTTTATGTTAATTTCTTATTGTCTCTTTGTATCAGCAATCAAATACAGGAGTATATATTCTAAAGCAATCGTGAATCACTTTGAGTAATACAATATCCAAATATCTGTTAGAGTATTCACAAGTATTCCTACTTTGTTTCATAAAAAAGAACTGTTAACTTAGTTACAAGCATAATGTCTTACTAGAGATAAATTATACTTTGTAAAAAATCTGTCTTATAAAAATGGAAATTTTGAAAGTGACAGTACCAAGTTGCTTGATTTCTTAATTGACAACATCTTTGTTAAATGTTTTTCAACAAAAAAATCGGTATACGCATGGAAATCAAAGATTCTTCATGCCGACTCGTTCCTTTATCGATATGAGGCTGACTTTATACAGGTACTTCTTATAAAGAATGAAAAAGCTAGCTTGATCATTTCACTTAACTTTCTGCTTTAAATATAATGTCCTCTCACGTAATAATTCAAAGTTTGGTGAATATGTTGAACTCATCTATCCCATTGAACTTGAAATAAAAGGGACAACCGATACAGTTAAGTCTGCCTCATATTTTAACTCACATCTAGATTTACGATAGAATCGAGTGAGAAAAAAACGTTAGGATAAATGTGATAATTTTAGCTTCAAAATTGTGAACTTTTCATGTCTATGTATCAACATTCAAGCAGCTCTTGCACATGGTGTATATATCTCCCAGTTGATACGATATTTTAGCGCTTGTGCTTCGTATCATGAGTTTCTCGATGAGAGTTGCTGCTCATAAGGAAGCCATTACATGTACATCAAGAGTTTGAAAAGATTGAGTGGGGAAGTTGAAATCATCGATTACGCCTTCAAACGCTGTTTACCGTAATGGATATCTTCCAATTGTGTAAATACAGCCTCGTGCTCTTATCCTAGAATGGCAACTATCAAAATAAAATTTTCAAAGGACTTATACTCGTATGAGCAACACGAAGGGTGTCACATGTGGAAAAGGATCTGATCACCCTTCCAGAGCACCTGAGATCACTCACGATTTTTATTGGGCTTCGTGTTGTGCAGTATTTTGTTTTATTTATTGAGTTTTGTAAACTATTGTATATCTTTTTGTTAGTTTTTTCTTTTGTGTCTCCAATTGATTTTTACAAAATTGATGTCTTTTTTCACTATGTTTTACTATGAACATATAGCTTAGTACATAAACACCATATACAAGTTTTCAATATGAACTAGAAACTAGTGTTGACAGAGTAAAAACGTATATAGACTGAAGTTGTCTTCATTAATACAAATAATAAGCTGCAATTACCAGTGTCTATTACATGGGATATTGCATTACAGAACCGGATCAGTCATAATATCTCACGCGATTTAGCGGATAATTTCCACAATATAAGGATGCGTGAAGAATATGTTGAAGCACAGACTTGTTAATTAAAATCCAAATGTTGATTTGAAACTGCCCAAAACTGAAACACGAATTACACTTGTCATAAGATAAATAGATAAGAACATACTTGAGAAGAAAGAAAATAATGTCTTATAGAGTAAAACATGATAGAACATACAACTATGAATCATCGTTTAACGGTAAGGACAAAACCCAATGCAGACAATCTAAAGACCAAAAACAAAGAAAACCCCAAGAAAATTCCACACATATTATTGCCAAAAATAACGACTAAGTAATCAGAACTTTGCTAATCACCGACAGTGAACTTGAATCTGGTTTAATCGTGATTTTCTATTGTTATGTCAATGAGGTCGTATATTCATATTCATAAATGCTTCCAAACATATATGAATATATATGAACGCAATGAAATAACGTGATTTCCCAGATATATAAATAATAACCGCTAATTACACATGGTAATATGGTGGCCGGTTAAGACCATTTCGCGTTTTCGCGTTTTCGCCTTTCATATTCTATAGGGCGAAAACGCGAAATCGCGAAGTCGAAAATCTAAGAGGTAGGTCTTGTAATATAGGTCGTTCGGGATGAAGGTCGGGAAAATTTGGACTGCCACGGGAAAATGGGAGTAATTTTGATAGGGTCCGAAATTTAGCCTTGAAACAGGACACCTACGGCCCCTCTAAGAGTCGTTGCAATTGTTCTTAGTGTGTAAAAAGCATACCCGATCTTTACACGATGCATTGGATTTAAGGTCCCCATCCTGACAGGACGTGGCTGCGAACTTGATACATCCTGCACAGCCCAACAGAAGGTTTTACTGCCGATCAGAAGAAGACAATATTTCTATTCCCCAGTCAGACTTGGGGCTATATGTTTTTTGACATTAGAACAACGCAATAACAACAACAACTACGAGAACTGGTCAAATATACTCACATACGTAACAAAAATGTCGTCAATAAAAAAAAATCAAGCATATTGATGATGCCAGTATCCAAGAATTAAAGGAAGTATCATATCTTTCTTAATTTTGTTCCCTCCTTCATTTCCTCGTTCAAGTTAGTGGTCATCCTGTTGTTAAGTGAATATTGTGATTTTCAGTCATTTTGTGTGTTTTACCTCTGCGATAAATAGTCGTGCTAGACATACTGTTATATTATAATTATCTAGAGTCAGGAGTCTGTAATTCATTGATTGTCGCTAGTTACTGTTTGTCATATTTGTTTTCGCTTATTTCATTTCACTTTTAACGTTTTCACATTTATTTTTTGCCAGACCTTCTCTAATTAGTTACTGGTGTTCATTATTACCGAAGGCCGTATATTTACCAATATGTTGTTTGTTCTTGATTATCTTTGTGTGTGTGTTTATTATTTCAGATGAGTCGGTTGTTGGAAGTTGATGTATTATGTTAACCTGCTCAATACTCTTGTTGATTCCTATTCGTTAATCTTTTATGAATAAAGTATTCATTTGGATTTTTATCGCAACATAAACGACTAAAACGATTTCAGAGATGGCATTTATTTCATTTTGATGTTTGGTCTATATCGAATTAATTTTCCAACTCAAAACTTCATTGGTTAATTGTTGTAACAAATGTCAATTTCAATTCTATCTAAATTTTACTATTTAGTATTAATTTGGGCCCATATAAATTTTACATTATAAAACTTAGTTATAATTGTTATGTCGGTCTTCTGAGTAAATAAGATAAAACAATCTTAGACTTATATTTGTTTTGTTAAATGTTTATCAGTTCTCCAGACAGCTTAAAACTTTTTATAAATGTCAAACGTGAGAACTGTGTTATGCAAGATATTTTTTTATGAGGTTTCTCGAAAAAGTACCTGGATTTAATTTATTTTACTTCATTTTTTTGCACTTTTGTTAGAAAACACCCGAGATCACATATAAAGTGGGGAACAGACATATTTAGATAACTACTGATAATAAAGTTTAAAAAATGTCGTGAGTGTCTGATACGTTATTTCCATGTTTAGAAAAATTGATGTAAACAAGATGATTATATATTATAACTGTTCGCCTTTGCAATCCATAACTATTCACATGTTTACATGATACTACCATTATTCTCCTTCGGTTTTTTCCTTTATGATGTCTTATTCATGTATATAAAAGTGATTTATATACATTGGCGCATTATCAGACTTACATTTAAACAGAAACATTTGAAATGATCGCAAAAACATATCAAAATCATTGTTAGTATTTCGAACGTTTTTGTTCTTTTTTATTTAGAACGTGTAAAAGAAAAAGCATAATTTCGCCAAAAAGCTTTATTTGTTAAGTTCTGTAAAAAAAAGGACAAATATCTATGCAACACCTAACATATTTGCATGTAATGTCATTTAAATATTCCCAACACTCAAAGGTTCAAAAGCTCCTCATGAAGTCGTGATTTTATACATCTTTGGCTTTGGATTTTGGCGTTCATATTAAGGTTTATCCCGAAAAAATGATATTAGACGCACCAAAGGAAGAGGTATGACAAGAGCCGTTATTTGGCCCATGATTATTATACATGTAGTATTATATAGATTAATGTTAATTTCCTGATATTTTCTTTCTTTGAATTAATCAACTGTTTATATCTGTTTATATATCAATGGGGGTATAAAGGTTAGCATGCGGAAAATGAAGATTCATAAGTAGGGAACAATCAAAAACTATATACCAAATTAGAGATTGAGCAATACAAACCCCACAATAAATAGTGAATGAACTCAGGTGTCAAGTAAGTGGTAATGTTAGCTGCTTCCCTTGTTGCACCCATCTTGTTGATCAAGTTAAAAAAACAGTTTGTGACACGTCGCAATCGTTGATTTCACAGTTGTGGAAAAGAGGAAGAGGTTGTAGCCAGGACAAGGGGAACATAAAGGAGGGTCTAAAGATACCAGACGGACAGTCATAATCGGAAACATCTGTGCAACATGTTGCCATTTGATTGAGGACTTTCCTTTTGGAATTATCATCGGAGTTCAGTATTTTTGTAATATTACTTTTTGTTACACTTGGGTTGTATGGGTTCAAATTCTATAATACACATTCTACGTATAAAAAAACGTGATAGGCCGAGTTAAAATATCTCTCTAAACCATTGGTAACATGGTTAATTCACGGTACTATTGGCATACACATATCCATTGGTAGCATGACAATCTCCTTCTCTCAAGGTTATTAGAATTCAACAAATAAGAAAGATTTGATCAATTTCAATATTTACTCGTACATATAAATATTTTCAGTTCAGTATAACTATATATAGGGAATAATACATGGCAAAATCCGTATCATATGTCGTATCATCCCGATACACCAATATCAGCCCAAGGGCCTTTAGGCCCTAGGGATGATATTGGTCGAAGGTGATACGGCATGTGATACGGATTTTGCCATGTTTTATACGCTTTATTATACATTTCAACAGGAGAGTTATATTATATGAACTGTTCACTGGGTTACCTTCAGTTCTACTTTTGTCTTGTTTTAAAAGCCTTAAAAGAACTGCTTAATTACTTATCCAAAGCACCTGGGTTACCTTACAATTTGCGTGCTGTTGTTTTAAAAATATTTTGTTTATTATTGTATTTTTTTTGTGTGTTTTGTATTTTTCATAGTTATGTTAAGTGTGCCAAAAATATGAAAATTTGACGTTCGTGACGTCACATGTACATACTAAGCAATGACGTCATTCAATAAATTGCGTCACGCCCGAATGACCGTACCTATTTTGAGGAAAAATATTTCTAAAGGGGCTCCTGGGTATGAATCAATTTTTTTTTCTAATATAGGATTTCGCTATATTTTTTTATAAATGAACTTTATCATATACTTAAAAGAAAAATGAAATAAAAAAAAAATGGGGTCACCGTTCATTTAAGCTCACAATCTGCCTCCGGAAGAAGCATACATTTTTTTTAATGTTCGTTTTTTCTGTTGAACTAATAGGAGAAATAGAGGTAATATCGAAATAAAAAAATAACCTAATTACAGAAATCGCTTAAATTTTACAATTATTTAGTTTATGTACAGCTTATATGAAAACAATAATAAAATATATAGGTCACCGATGAATTAAAAAAGATATTTAAAATTTAATGCCAAAAAATGGCATTTTTGCACCAAAAGGAGATAATTTGGAGCTTTTTCAATGGTATAAACATTTTAAAAGTCATCAGGGGCCAAACTGAATCGATTTTTTGGGTTAATTATTTTACCATATCATAAAGTAATAACTAATAGTGTAATAAATAAAATTTGTAATGAAAAAATGAAGGTTCAATTTTTTGCTGAAATTTTTGTACCCACGAGCCACCTTAAGCTTACATGTAAAAAAAAATGAAAGGGGTGTAATAAAGGGTATGCGATAGAGGGTAGGGGTGTGATAAAAGGTGTGCGATAAAGGGTGCGCATCAAAGATGCACGATATGGATTAAACAGCAGGCTATTTATCAATTATTTAAAACTACTGTATTTACTACTAAACATATGATAAAACAATATATAAAACAAAAAACATAATAAGCGACTTAGAATAATGCGGGGATCCTCTAATTTGCAGTATTTACGGGCATAATCAATATGTACTTTACGGGCATAGATCTTGGTAATTTGTGTTTGAACTAGGTTAATAATGTCACAGGTCAGGTCAGGTAATAATGTATAAAAAGTAGTTGCGGGACGTTCCAATTATAACAATGCGTTATGATACAAAGTTGAGACGACTTTGGTTGGGTTGCGCTCAGTAAATGTATAATCTGGTATGGTAATGTATATGCACTGGTATCGGGTCCACAGTATAACCGCACAATCAGTAATACGCCCTTTTTATACTTAAGTTCCACCAAAATCAATGGGACTCAAAGAGAAACTATTGGTCCAAATATGTGGGAATCTGTACATCGCCAATGATCAAATCTCGGGTCAGAAGTTCAACTCAAAAGAATATTAAATGAATAATGGCAGATTACTTCGAAAAGAGAAAGTAAAAGAAGAAAAATGAAAACGAACTTAGCCTTCACATCTCAAAAGGAGCATAATAACAATGTAATTTACACATGCAATTGTTTTTATGATATAATTTACGCATGAAATTGTATACAATATAAACAAGGACATGACACTCAGCATGTACTACATATATATAATCTTGCAAACAAATATATATAACATCATTACCCCTAAACCGTAAGTTGTTCCATGACAGTCAATCAAATCAGGATGGCATTCGTAACCCTTGGTTTACTATCTATCTTGCACGTAGAAACCATTTATTTATGAAATATTGATTGGAAACGCAACCCTAGAATATAAAGAACTGGGAAATATATAATACTACGCATGCAGGCTCAGTTGGAATTGCTACATGAATGTCTGTAAAAGCATACATTGTTGTTGAAAAGACGAAAATGTATTTCGTTGAATTGTGTATATATATGAAGGAATATGAAATAGTCTTTGTGTGGTCTTGTTCATAAGACAGGTTTAATTACAATTACTAATTAACTTGATAATCGAAAGGATAATCATCACTCGTTTTCGACGCTGCTTTTGATTAATGGCAACCTCGATGGCAACATGTGTTTTAATCTGGGCTCACTTAAAATTGTTAAGTTGTGATTTAGCAGGTTATGTAAATATCATTATTAAGTGCAAACAAATCTTCATTGCAGATTTTCAGGCACTATTTCGTCTTTCTTCGTTGATTGATTATACCAAGATTTAATTCATTACAAATCATTGAGTTATAAAGCAAGTATAGACGAGACAGCATACTTTGTTGGTTTGTTTTGGTACATTGTCCGTTTCGTAATATGAAAATACTAAGTCACCAATTAACAACGTTTTAGTAGTCTTATAATGCAGAAGCATTGCACAGTTTTCAATGAATAAGTACGTTGATTCAAGTTGATTTGGAGTTTCATAGAAACAAAATCCGTCGATATAAGCAGTAATGGTCCGTCAATGCTTTGATAAAACAAAATGATAAAAAAAAAACAAAAAAACCGACAACATACAAAACACAGCATTAATATTAAAGACTGAGCAACATGAATGCCACCAATAGTATTGTTTGGGAGATCTTTACTTCATATGCAGGTGCTGTTAAAAATTTGCTGTATGGAAATGGAAAGTTCACAATTGGAAACTTGTTACCACTTTATTTTGTCGTGAAGTCATGTTATCAATGAACCCTTTAATATTGTCAATTTCTATGTGTAAGTCAAGTTATAAGGCAGATTCATCTGTATCTGTTGTATCATTTATTTCAAGTTTGATTTGATATCTGTGTTCAACTTAGTCACCTAACTTTTAATGTCTATTTTGAGAGGACTTCATCTTATATTTTAGTCGGCCAATTTTGGAAAGTCATATCCGTTGTGGTTAACTTTTGTTGCTATATCATAGCTGGTTACTGTGAGTCAATCATAGCATCACATTAGAGATAATTTAGAAAAGAAATAGATTTAACCAATAACAACGTTCTAATGGATTAAATTTTAGTTTCGCACTTATTAGTTTTCTTTGATCAACAAAATTTCAAAATTTCAAAAACTTTGTAATTGGTGAACTTATACAAATGCAATTCACTTGATTTTAATTCTGTGAAGATCTATTTTCATTCCATGAAAATAAACGTGTCTATAAAATTACTAAGTGCAGTTTAATCATCTTTATCATCTGCTCATTTATCTTATGTTGCCAATAAATACTCTTTTCTTAAAACACAGTACACTACTGTTGTCTTTACATTAATAAAATTGAGAATGGAAATGGGGAATGTGTCAAAGAGACAACAATCCGACCAAATAAAAAACAACAGCAGAGGGTCACCAACAGGTCTTCAATGTAGCGAGAAATTCCCGCACCCGGAGGCGTCCCTCAGCTGGCCCATAAACAAATATATACTAGTCCAGTGATAATGAACGCCATACTAATTTCCAAATTGTACACAAGAAACTAAAATTAAAATAATACAAGACTAACAAAGGCCAGAGGCTCCTGACTTGGGACAGGCGCATAAATGCGGCGGGGTTAAACATGTTTGTGAGATCTCAACCCTCCCCCTATACCTCTAACCAATGTAGTAAAGTAAACGCATAACAAAACGCACATTAAAATTCAGTTCAAGAGAAATCCGAGTCTGATGTCAGAAGATGTAACCAAAGAAAATAAACAAAATGACAATAATACATAAATACCAACAGACTACTAGCAGTTAACTGACATGCCAGCTCCAGACTTCAATTAAACTGACTGAAAGATTATGATTTCATCATATGAACATCAGGCACAATCCTTCCCGTTAGGGGTTTAGTATCATACCATCATAACATATATGAAAAGAACATAACCAGTGTCATGCCAACAACTGTTTTTAGAATAAATGTGTTTAGTTCCGATGCAAAGACCTTATAACTGCATTATAATCTGAGGTAAATTTTATGTGGTTCTTCGTGCTGTTTTAAAGAGGATTCTGTAAGACCTTACTGTGCATTTTTGACACAATTTGCACATGTTCATCAACAAACAGTACTGGTAATGACATATATAATTCTCGTCGACCTTGAATAACTCCTGCATCTAAAAATCTACGGGCGTGTTCACACTGCAGCTAAAATAAATTTGATTTTTTTTTAATTCAAACTTTGAACATTGATTATAAATAATTACCGCATTTATTCGTGAAACACTCGCAGCCATAATTGATTGACTTTAGTATATAGAATCAAATACATGTTTAACAATTGATTTGTTTTTATTTCAAAGTTGTAAACAATACTTTGTGTACAAAAAACAGATTTCACATGGTCATTGTGAGCACAGCCTAAGTTTCTGCTGTGCATGACGAATGATATGTGCTGTCAGTGCTTTAAAACTTTATTTTCGTACTTTCATATGTGTCGCATTTAATAAACCAGAATTCAAATAATGTAAACTACTATTTACATTTTTACTTATGTGATGTCTCAGTTTTTATGTTTTTAACCGTTCATCTCACGATTTTCATCCGTTATTCAGTGTCTTTAAAGAGGTATTACAAGATTTGGTTTAGTCAAACATTAAGATATAGAAATTTATCTTCCCAAAGTAAAGAGTTTATAGCATTTAAATAAAATCTTAGATTTTCATAATGTAGATGAATATTTGGCATAACTATTTACTGGCATAAGCAAATATATATCCTTTACCATATGAAGGCTAGAATAATGAACTTATTATTACAAATCAAGTAAACTGACATTTCTTGACATTGGCGAATGCAAGAACATTATGAAGATTCTATGCATCTAACAAAAACTATCGTGTCGAGTTTCTGAATCAATCAACCATATTCATTAATACTATAAATATTTTTTTTTTCAAATGTTTAATTTTTACATCTGAAAGTTTTTTTTTAAAATCATACTGAATCATACAATGCAGTTGACTTGATGCATACATTAGCATCAAAGGGTGAGTATGTGTTGTAACTTGTTATTTTATTGACGTCATGTGTCAAATTTTTCGTTCATTTTCTGGTCAAAAACTTATCAACCGTAAATCCAGAAACAGAAAGATACCCTCAAATATCTGTTGCCTCCCTTTTATAAATTTACAGAGTTTGCAGTATGGGTTGAATGGTGGACATTTTGAAATAAGGTAAAAACAGGCAGATCTATCAAAACGAGTGTTTGCGAGGGTTATATAACGTATAAACATCATCGCACTCCCTATTGTAAGAGGCATTAAATTTAACGTCACCATCCAACCGAAATGGCTACGTATTTAACAAACATAAGCGTTTCTCTTGCATTTATTTCACTGCCGAATGAGAGAAGTCCAGATAACCATATTTCTATACACCAGTCTACAGAATCATATTTGTCTTTGATATTTGTAAAACAAGATTTTAGTAAATAATTATCCTCATATTCCATGTAGTTCAGACAGTTTACTCTCCAGACGTATTCATATTCAATTTCTAAATCGTTAGAATAACAAGAGGGTACTAAGATTGACCCTTTTTCAAACAATACAATTGAGAAGAACGCAATATTTATTTGTTGATTAAATGTAATGTGTTGTGCAAATGATAAACCTAATACACTTTATAAAGTCTACGTACAATATGTTTTTGTATTGAAGCATTGAAATTTTCTAGGTGACATATATATTATGTAATTTCAAACTGTATGTAAGCATGGCTTATTTGATTACTCCTTCTTTTGAATTTGTAAATATGATTAAGAAATAAGCTATCCTTGTTGTACCTTGAGACCTTTACTGAAATATTCGAAGACGTAAACAATCTAAAAAGTAAAAACAGAACCGCATGGAACTATCTTTAAAAATCAGCAGAATGCCAAAAATAACGTCGAATCCAATTAAGAACTTCCAATTAAGGATATTTACTTCATTAAACACGAGTTCCCCATGCTTACCCTATTAAAGTCTTGACAGCGATCAATTCTAATCGGTGACGTCAAATAATGTGTTCGTTGCTAATCAAAAAATTCGGTGGAAAAAACTCTTGTTTCCGTTATTGTCGTTTTTGTATAGGGAAATAGTATAAAATTTACTCAAATTACCATTGCAAAAAGTAAAATCACAAAAATACTGAACTCCGAGAAAAATTCAAAACGGAAAGTCTCTAATCAAATGGCAAAATCAAAATATCTAACACATCAAACGAAGGGATAACAACTGTTATACTCCTAACTTGGTACAGGCATTTCTGATGTAGAAAATGGTAGATTAAACCTGGTTTTATAGCTAGTTAATCCTCTCACTTGTATGACAGTCGCATCAAATTCCATTATATTGACAACGGTGTGTGAACAAAACAAACAGGCGTAATAGCTAAAAATGTCAAAAATAGGGGTACAGTAGTCACCATTGTGTTTTAATCTTCATCACTATAAAAACAAACAAAGAAGCTCAAAAGGGCATAAAGACAAAGCACATCGGCTAAAATGAAAGACAAGAATACAAAAATTGTCATAGAACAATAACACATTGGCGAAATGTATAAGTACAGAATCACATAACAAACGGACGACACATTTATGAATTTGCTTCATATTTGTGAACGCAAGTTTTCGATAGTGGTTTGATGTACATAATTTCGAATGCAAGATGTCACAGAAGAATATTTATTATGTAAAACAAATCCAGTTCTGAGATTCTCTGTGTAGAATTTTTTTTCGAGAATCCAGTGTCTATATAGTAGTTAAATTAGATATAAAGTTTTCCATAATTATAAAATAGTTTGGCAACATCAATAACTACTACGGCATTCAACAAAATGCAAAGCCTATACCGTTATACTATAGTTAGCAATAAAAAGCCCCGAAATGACAAATGTAAAACAAACGACAGCCACTGAATTACAGGCTCCTGATTTGGAACAGGCAGATACATACAGAATGTGACGGGGTTAAACATGTTAACGGGATCCCAACCCTCCCCTTACTTAGGACAGTGGTGTAACAGTACAACATAAGAACGAACTATAAAAATCAGATGAAAAAGGCTCAACTGATCAGATGAAAAAAGGCTCAACTGATCAGATGAATACATACAGAAATATTACAGATAGTAGACGTGGCCGGGTTAGTTTTAATTCGGTGTTAAGTCTCATTCAATTATTTTACAATCGTAGCAGAAAGAAGTTCGGCTACAACAATCGGAAAAAATCGGTAGTCATCTGCGACACTGATATTCCATAACAGTTAACCCACTACTTATGGCGTCTGTAAAACTTTAGAAAAGGATGACCGCAAGTTAAACCAATGAATTAATATTCAATCAAAACAACAGATAAGTATATATAATATTAAAAGCAATGTTTCTCCAAACATAAAGTCAAAACTTGATTGTTAAAATAAGTTCGGTGTGGGGAAAAAAGCATTATTAGTCATATTATTGTCCGTACATTTATAATGGGTTGGATATCTGTCAAAAGATTTCCTGTCTTTTACTCATAAGTTAAAACAATAGTAGTTCAAAAAAAATAAAAGAAACTATCAATATCCTTCAATTCTAGTTTTATTAACGCTTCCAGAGAAAATTACAAATATAACGGATTTTTTATGAACTCAGAGATCTTTTGTTCACCAAAATGTAAGATTTTTCTTCGGAAGAGAAGGCATTCCAATGTTCTTTCTTTTATCAGAAACCATTTACAACAACTTTACAATAAGTAACGCTTGCAATCGAAGATATATGTAATATATTACATGAGAGTATATGGAATTTGATGAGACTGTCATACTAGTAAGAGGTTTTGCTAGCTTTAAAACTAGGTTTATTCCACCATTTTCTACTTCTGAAAATACCTGTACCGAGTCAGAAATATGACAATTGATATCCATTCGTTTGATTGTTTGAGCTTTTGATTTTGACATTTGATTAGGAAATTGAATTTTCCTCGGAGTTCAGTTTTTTGTGATTTTACTTTTTATACACTTTACTTCATTGATTTTCAAACAAATTTCCGCCCAGCAGGCATTTACTTTGAGATTTACTTGAATCGTAAAATTTTTATAGTCACTAAACGTAATTTTTCATCACTAAATCCTTTGTTTTAATGTCTTCCACAGATCATTAAATACCTTATATAATATATTTCAGAAGAAAATAACCGTTAGCCCTAAACATGCGCTCTAGTCTTATATTTAATTTGCAATATACAAGGATTTGTTGATTGAGTTTCTTAGATATCTGATGAAATAATGTTCATTCCCTTGGTTAAGTTAATATTGTTATACCGACAATTTTGTTTAGTATGAAATAAATGATTGTTCAACAAAAAGAGAAAATCAAAAATTTTATGACACGACAAAATTCTGCAAATTTAATGAGTATGTTAATATTTTAACAGACGTCACATAGTACTGGAACTCATCTTTAAGAGAATTTGTCTTTAACTTATACATTTCTCAAAACTGATAATGAATTAATCTATCGAAAACGTTCTTGTATGTATCGAAATATATGTAAATATTGAATGTGTTTTTAGTCATTCGTGAGTTGAACTTAGAATCGATCACTTTGTTGGCAAACATTATGAAACTACCAAATGAACTAAAAGCTTCACTGGTAACAATGAAGTTGGATAGAAAAGAGCCGGTTTGGAAATTCACCGCCATCTCTGACAAGGTCTAAGTGCAGCTCACTTGGTTCAAGGCTAAGGAACAGGACACTTCATCCCGGAAACCTGAGCCGGCCCTGAAAAAGAAAAACAATCTACCATCTACCAGGAGACGTAACACTAACCGTTTCGCCCAGTGGATGGGCACAAAAACATTTCTTTCTGCTGCCGCAAAACAACAAAACATCGAGGCCAGCGTAAACCACAAAAGTCAGACAGAAGCTACGGACACGATAGTTGATAAACTACTCACACCAACAAAGTACAAATGTGAACCAGTGAGATTTGTCATCAACAAGGATATTGTCACCAGTCCGTACAACCACAAGAAGGCATTTTATCGCCTCATTCACTATACATCGATAACATAAAGAGGCAAGCGCCGTAGGAAAGACGTCGATGAAGGATTTGACATCGACGACCCTAACCTACTTACCACACCAATTCACACGTCGCCCTTAAATCTCCAATCTAAAGAGGCTATATCATGTCAGAACGGACTAAAACTTCATACCAGCCACAACAACGCAGTCAAAATAAGATGAAAGTAAAAGGACAAACAGATCCAAATCTTTAACTTACGTACATCATCAGTCCGCAATGTCCAAAAGGTTAGCCAGACCCTAAAACCTATCATCCATCAAACCTATCATCAATAGTCGTGTAACTCAGTTGCACATCGAATATTAAGTCGTACTCAACACAATCTTCATTGAATGTGGTTAATTCATTGCATAGCGAATTGTTTTTTGTTAAATCTACACCATCAAGAAGTATGAAACGTCGCATAAAATGAAAGAATATTGAATAAAATGTACACGGAACATTCATTATTACTGACTCAGATATCAACTAATGTTATAGATCCGTCATAAACGAAAGATAATCTCAGTTCTCATTAAGTCGAGTGCAAACCTAGAATATATGATAACAATTTTGATATAATATCAGACTTTGCTTTGTGTCGTGGCGTTGAAATAATGAAATGCTATTTTTAGACACCATCGGGAGTACGATGATTTAGAAATTCAGCTCATACCAAAGTTCTAAGGACATGCTTTGGTGGTTTGTAATAACATGATATTGACAAAAATTATAGAGAAGAAATCAGCAATTCACGTAGACTATAGCTTACAATGACTGTAAGTTCAGTGAGAGTTAATTTTATTTCCGATTTAATCGCCTTTGACAGATAAGGACGTCCTCTGAGAAATCTCTGATTGTACGGATGTTAGTGTTGTCAGCCACATAGGTTGATTTGATGTTCTCATCGTTATGAAGTGTTTATTTCTGAATGTTGTTTTATGGTACATTGCAGTATTTCAAGGTTATATCTAGTAAACAATGGCTGAGATATATTAAATCTGAAAACATTATCACAAATTGTAAGAGTAAGGGTACATTAGGTTAATATCTTTCTGATTTCAATAGCGCTATGCCACTCCCTACAGAAGAAAGGTATACTGTGAATAAAGAGCAATTAACATAAAACATACTCATATGGATTTCAGGACGATTGTTGTTTCTCATATTTCTTTTTATCTATGAGAAAAAAAAGAACAAATCAAAGCAAAAAAAACGATATGCGGTATGAATTTCAATAAGACAGGTATCAAACAGATCCAAATGATGCAGATGTTAACAATTAATGTGCACTGAGTCGCCTTCACGAGCAAACCCCATACTGTATAGTAAGCTATACAAAGCCCTACCATGATAAAATATAAATATTAAACGAACAAACAATATAGCAGACTTCAATCAAAAACAAACAATGAGTTACAGGTTCCAGCAAATATAACTGCAATCTGTGTCAATTTTGAATGTTTCAAAATTTGAGTGTTCCTTGTGTACGCTAATATAGAAAAGCATTTCGAATGCATTAAATCTATACTATAAAGATTTTTTTATTTCCAATGATTTAATACAATCTACGACAACGAGTGAACATTGCTTCTTCAATCAATTTCTTTTAGTATTTCCGAAGGCAAAACTTTTAAAAGCCGAATACAACACAGTGGACGACAGAGAAAAGGGATTCCTCATCGAATAAACTAGAATGAAATGAAATATGGAATATAAGTCATACATGTGAATAAAAGAGGAAAGTGGCATTACATCAAAAAGAAAGCAATCCAAGGACAAAAATAACTATATGCATATTTCACCAATACAGGAATCTCATATATATACCCAGCTTTTACTGTCTTGGGCCTATAATAGTTGTGAATACCTTTTAACAGAAACAATCATAGTTTTCCCCATAACCCTCGCTACTCTTATTTTGAAAAGCAGTAAGTTATGAAACTTCACTACAAACATGCACTTATCGAACCATCCGAGAAATAAACATTTCATACGATAAAGGCTACAGATCATCCCTCCCTCACATAAATGAAACTAACAAATAGGAAAGGAACTTTTTTTCCAGTATATCCTTAGGTTTTGGAATATTACCGTGTCAAATTTTGATATCAATAGATATAAAAAAAAATATGGTATGAGACAGCTCTATCCAAGTCACAATTTTTAAAAGAAACCCATTATAGGTTAATGGTATACGGCAATTAATGGAGCCTTAACTCACACTGAACAGAAAGCTATAAAGGCCCCACAAATTACTTGTGTGAAACCATTCACGGAAAAACTTACAGTATAATCTATATGAAAAGCAAGAAACCAGAAACACGTATGATAAACATTCTTTAAAGTACATCAATCACTTCTGTTGTTTGATTAGGTAAAACTGTGTTCTGGTGGAGATCAAGTGTGTGTGTAACAAATTAGAAAAAATCTGGATTGTTTATAGAGAATATGTCATATAAAATCTAGCTTTTATTATCGAAAATATCTATCATTTTTTTTATTTTTATTTTTTTTTATTTTATTTTGAATTGTATTACATTTGGTAATGCCGTGGCCTTTTATATCTTAAATCATGTTATTGTTTAAGGTCGTTAGATCGTGTGTGGTATATTAAAGAACAGAAAGTTGGTAAACTGATTGCATTGCATTCACTAAGTTATCAGTCCTGATGTCCTTAATGCGCGACTTGTACGGAAGCGTATAGGGGCCTTTAATTAATTAGTTAGCAATGATTAAGAAGACTTAATCCATACAATATCATGCACTATATTGCATTAATTGTTTTAATTTAGATAATTAACTATCTTATAAGAGATTTAACTCATTTATTTATGTCAATATTATTTCTTACTGATATAGTCAAATTGCATGTAAAGATGATGGAAGTATACGTATTATAGTAAAAACAGTTATTTTAAAATATTTAAATGAGAGTTAATTTATCTTATGCCTAGGTCACACATTCACGGATTTGATGCCGGATTAGCTACGGATACGATATGGCATCATTCGTGGCAATCTGTATTAGTCCGTAGATATCCGTATTGTTGCCGTAATCACACGTAGCAGTACTTAAATAACCGCTGCGCCATGAGCGCTTGATACGCCCGACGTCTTGTGTGGAAGTTTTATGCAATAATCATAAATAGTTTCTGAGAAAGTTTTAAGCAATTACCATTTATTGCTTTTGAGACACGGCGGGACATGTGAAACCCCCCACCCTGTTTTTTTTTACAAATATCACTAAAATAAAATTTTGAATCAAACCAAAAAGTATACAGATCTTTAGATTAATATAACAAAGAAGTGGGTACAGTTTCAAGCAATAATCATAAATTGTTTTTGAGATACGGCGCGACATGTAAAAAAAACCCTCCCCCTTTTAACAAAATACTCAATATTAACTCAAAAATAAAATTTTGAGTCATCACCAAAAAGTATACAGATCTTTAGATTAATATAACAAAGAAGTGTGTAAAGTTTTAAGCAATAATCATAAATCGTTTTTGAGATACGGCACGACATTTAAAAACCCCCTCCCCTTTTTAACAAAATACTCAATAACTCAAAAATGAAATTTTGAATCATCACCAAAAAGTATACAGATCTTTAGATTAATATAACAAAGAAGTGTGTAAAGTTTTAAGCAATAATCATAAATCGTTTTTGAGATACGGCGCGACATGTAAAAAAACCCTCCCCCTTTTTTACAAAATACTCAATAACTCAAAAATGAAATTTTGAATCATCACCAAAAAGTATACAGATATTAAGATTAATAGAACTAAGAAGTGTGTAAAGTTTTAAGCAATATGAATCTCAAGAATCGTTTTTGAGATACGGTGCGACATGTGAAAAAAAACACACCCCTGTTTTAGTTACAAAATGCCGTAACTCAAAAAGTTTAAATCTTATTTTCACCAAAAAGTATACAGATCATTTGACCATCATAAAAAACAACTATATTAAGTTTAATGAAATTTAGATAAGTCGTTCTCAAGTTACGGTGCGACATGTTTACGCCGGACAGACAGACGGACAGACGCACGGACAGACAGACGGACGGACGGACGGACACCGGACATTTGTATACCATAATACGTCCCGTCAAAATTTTGACGGGCGTATAAAAAGCATATAAAAAGGTACCAGGATTATAATTTAATACGCCAGACGCGCGTTTCGTCTAAATAAAACTCATCAGTGACGCTCAGATCAAAATGGCTCTGAAGCCAAACAAGTACAATGTTGAAGAGCATTGAGGAGCCAAAATTCCAAAAATTTGTGGCAAATACGGCTAAGGTAATCTATTCCTGGGATAAGAAAAACCTTAGTTTTTCGAAACAAAAGTTTTATAAACAGGAAATTTACAAAAATGACCATATAATTGATATTCATGTCAACAACGAAGTGCTGACTACTGGACTGGTGATACCCTAGGGGAAGAAACGTCCACCAGCATATCCTTGACAATTTTTGAACATGTTCAAAATTTGACCACGGATCAAACGACCGTAGTTACTCCTTACTAAACCGTATAAGACCGTTCTGATCCGTTTTAGTCCTTATCAAAACCGTATTAATCCGTAATTATTCGTAGGCTAGAATGATTTCTACGGCTAGTTTCGGAAAACTACGTACTAGTGCGGTTACATCACGTATTAGTAAGGATGCAAAACGTTTTTTTACGAATGTGTCACGGAACGGCACGATTTCATTACGTTCCAATACGAATAACTAGGTATCAGCCAGGGTTCTGAAAGTGTATTACGGTTAACTACGTTACATCACGACAAAATACGGAATACTCTGGATTCTTCTACTTTCATTGGTACCAATTTTCGAGAATTGCGAAAACCTTGCATTTTCGCGGATATTTAATTTCTTGGTTCTGCCAAAGTCTGGACACAACTTTATAGTTATTTGTTTTTCGTTTAACATTTAGCAAATTATAGAAATGTGACGGTTTGTACTATTCCGTTTCATACCGTTCTCATTCGTACTAACCCTCACTTATACAATATTTATTTATCCGCAGTACATACGTCACGACACGTGTCGTTGCGTACTAAACCGTGTCATTTCCGTATTATACCGTGTCTTACCGTAATAACCCGTATCACTCATGTCGACAAAATGAACCCACTCCTTCATTATCCGTGGTAGTAACGTCAAAACTCGTAGTTATACCGTTGTACATCCGTATTAGACTACGGAAACAGTATTTCCGGGATCATCCGTGAAATTAAATCCATAGTGGATCCGGCGAGGTGATCCGTGGATGTGTGAGCTAGGCATTAAATAGCATTTGTTTCAGGTTTGTTTTTTCTTAACAGATTTGCTATCAATATTTATTCCTTTGTGGAATATTTCAAACCCTTATTAAGTTTTACGTAATCATCATATTAAATTGAGGAGCATATAAACAAAACATTTATATACACTACCTTTAATTATATATTACAGTGACTTGACTGATAGTGTTGCTATCCAACAATTGCAATTCATTCAAAATTTTGACCAAATTGCAATTTGTTTTATTAAACCAAATTGTTCAACTGGTCAGAAATTTGAACAAATTGTTCAGTCAAAATGTGAAAGTGCAAGGTGATAAAATAAATCATACTTACAATCCTATAAGACTTTAACTCCACTGTGTTGATGTTATTTTTAAATTAGTTTGTCAATCTGTATAGGTATATATAGCTATTACCATACTAAAGGTGAACTGTTTTATTTGTAATTGCTATAAAAATGTCCAAACTAAGCTTTTATATAGTTTTTCTTTCAAAATGTATTCTATATTCATAAGAATCACACAGTATATGAATAAAAACATCATATTCAGTAAAATAATTTGTAAAATTGCAATATATTTGTAGGAAGGGGAGATAATCTTTTTTGGTTTCAAAAAGTCTTTATTCAAAAGAATAGTATTTTAGGTTATTTTCCCAAGGAAACTTATCAATAGCATATTGTTATTTCACATATAGTTTACTGAATATATGATGTATTATTTTAAATGATATATGATTCTTATAAATATAAAATCCTTTTCGAAAGAAAAACTATAAAAGCTTAGTTTGGACATTTTTATAGCAATTCAAAATAAAATAGTTGACCTTTAGTATGGTAATGGCTATAATATAACATATATGATATAATATATCAATACAGTGGAGTTAAAGGCTTATAGGATTGTAAGTATATTTTATTTTATCACCTTGCACTTTCACATTTTGACTGAACAATTTGTTCAAATTTTTGACCAGCTGAACAATTTGGATTAATAAAACAAATTGCAATTTGGTCAAAATTTTGAATGAGTTGCAATTGGTATAATTATATTATATCATATATGTTATATTATAGCCATTATCATACTAAAGGTCAACTATTTTATTTTGAATTGCTATAAAAATGTCCAAACTAAGCTTTTATATAGTTTTTCTTTCGAAAAGGATTTTATATTTATAAGAATCATATATCATTTAAAATAATACATCATATATTCAGTATACTATATGTGAAATAACAATATGCTATTGATAAGTTTCCTTTGGGAAATAACCTAAAATACTATTCTTTTGAATAAAGACTTTTTGAAACCAAAAAAGATTATCTCCCCTTCCTACAAATATATTGCAATTTTACAAATTATTTTACTGAATATGATGTTTTTATTCATATACTGTGTGATTCTTATGAATATAGAATACATTTTGAAAGAAAAACTATATAAAAGCTTAGTTTGGACATTTTTATAGCAATTACAAATAAAACAGTTCACCTTTAGTATGGTAATAGCTATATATAACTATACAGATTGATAAACTAATTTAAAAATAACATCAACACAGTGGAGTTAAAGTCTTATAGGATTGTAAGTATGATTTATTTTATCACCTTGCACTTTCACATTTTGACTGAACAATTTGTTCAATTTTCTAACCAGTTGAACAATTTGGTTTAATAAAACAAATTGCAATTTGGTCAAAATTTTGAATGAATTGCAATTGTTGGATAGCAACACTATCAGTCAAGTCACTGTAACTACTAGTATTACTAAATGACTGCTATTAATTGCTAAGGAAGAAATCCCACAAATATTTAGAAAAGAATGAGAAAAAAAGTCATGACCTGTAAATTGAAAACAAAAAAGCGTGGCTAAATTGATTTGATTTGATAATAATACTTATGATTGCCAAATACTTTCAACTTTATCAGTCATTATTTATATAGTAATGTGTACAGACAACCACATGTAACTTTAAAACCGAAAAAAATCATACGAGTACTTCAATTTTTTCACATTGTAAATAACAGCATCATTTATGCATGCAGACAAAATACTGAACTTTCATTATTTTAGACTTTTCAGTTTTCTGCTTTAAACGAAGAAAAGAACACTGAAAGTGGGAAAAAATTAGAGTTAGTTACCACCGAATTAATGGCTGTCTGTTATGAATACAAACCCAATAAACGAACATATATACTGTCAGTAATACATCTCTCACCTTGATGATGTCAGTTACTGAAATTTTCTTGTTTAAATTTTAAAGAGTATAATTTGGTCATTCAAGGTGCAAAGTGTTTGTGTTTAGATATACATTTTGTTCACGAAAAAAATGGACTTTTTTAATTTGTCTTTAAGTTTAAAATAAGGTACACTTTTATAAAAAGAACAGAAGTCAAACGTGTTCTACTTTTACACGAAGAGAGAGGGACTTACTGAATAATAAGATCTTTACTGTACACTGTATCCACTTCTTATGAAGATAGATAAGAAGTTAGCAATATCCTTTAACTTTAATTTTCGCTATATATTTATGATGTTCTTTTACTAAAAGGATTTACAATTTGGTGACCATGTTGAACGCACCTATTCCGTCAAATAAGGTAAAAAAGATACAACATATACAGTTAAGTCTGCCTCATATCTCGACTTAAATCTAGAAATTGACAATGATGGTCGATTGGAAACAAAATTTACTACAAAAGATATGATTTCAGCTTCTCAATTATGAACTTTTCATTTCTATGTAACACGCCCCAGCAGCGCCTGCATACGGCGTACATATCTCCCAATATACACAATATTCCCGGGCAGATATTTCCTACCATGATGTCCTTGATAGTGGGTTGCTGCACACAAGGAAGCTATAAAACCAAGAGCTCCAAAATGGTGAAGTTGAAATCATCCCTTCGTAAATCCTACGGATGTCATCACGAGTTGATTGACCTTTATGGAATATCCGTTTCACAGATGAGATCAGATATATTCTTTATGTCGTAACTACAATCCCTTTCCCTTTTCATGAATGTGATCCCACAGATTTATACTATTTACCGGGTTTGAAATAACATGAGGAATACGACGGGTGCCACATGTGGAGCAGGATTTTCTTACCCTTCCGGAGCAACTGAGATTACCCCTAGTTTTTTGGTGGGGTTCGTGTTGCTTAGTCTTTAGTTCTCTATGTTATGTCATGTGTACTATTATTTGTCTTTTGTCTTTTCATTTTTAGCCATGGCGTTGTCAGTTTATTTTCGATCTATCAGTTTGAATGTCCATCTGGTAACTTTTCTCCCTCTTTGATTATCTCTAAAGTAGGTAGTTTAATACTGCGGTAAATTCTTACGCCAAGTTTTGACTGTATAACATGCAGATATCAAACTATTTGAAAAAAGTTTCTTTTTGAATTTGCAAACCCAGCTTATCACGCTGTTTGTAAGGACATTTTTGTATTTATAATTAACAGAGGCGGAAGAACCACTTAGTTCGATTCAAAACAACGTGATCTTCTTGTTAGGTAGGTTATCTGTAGTTGAGGTTTTTAGTATGCTGAGTTCGGTTGGATGAACGGTTAAGCAAGAAAAGCGAGTATCATGTTTGTTTAAACAACTCTTTTTGCAATTTTCAACAAGATCGCTCACACTTCACTTGGTTGATATAGTCGAAAGTTTGATTATGTCAGTTTTATGGTTTTAAAGCCTATGACGAAATTCACAAGAGGCTAGATATTCATGTTACTTTGCAATATCGTCATCATAACTTATGTTAAGTTAGTTGATACCTAACATCAAAGTTAATTTCTGATGTTCTGTCATTGTGTATAAGTAAGGAAGTGTTTTGGTTCCAAATAAAATTTAGAATACCTGTTGTTTGCCTTTTTATAACTTTAGAAATTTCAGATATTCAATATTATAAGAACAGCTTCAATCGTCTGCAATTTGTATATTATGTATTTTGATAGTGTGAAAGAACGTAATGTAATAGGTTAATTCAAGATGTTAGATGGACAAAGAAGAATAACCACTGATAGGTATCAGAGATTGGTAAGCACTTGTGTTTCAGACTATTTCAAAGAATAATCAATAATTTATTTAATATGATAGATAACTAAATCAATTATCTTCCATCTTAAAACTGAATGGACCAGAAAGACATGTTTGTGAACAAAGTTAGCAGAGTTTGGAAAAAAATACTTTACATAATGTGCTCAGTTCTGTCCATTCAAACATTATAATATGTTAAAACGACATTTGGAAAAGCATTTGAAGTTGTTGTCACGTTGCTATATTCACCAATGTTTTTGTTATATGCATGTAGTTCTATTTGTATTCATCTGATAAATTAAGCCTTTTCCCACTGATGTTTGTAGTTATCATTGATGTATGCTTGTCATTTTTGTTTTTCATAAATTATTTTGTTATGAATTAGGCCGTTTATTTTCTCAATTGCATTTTTTCATATGTTTCGTGTCGAAGCCATTTATAGCCAACCATACGTATATACGATATGTGTTTCTTCATTGTTGAAAGCCAGTCTCAGTATTACATTTTGTAAGTAAAATCGTTTTTCCCCTGTCTAGAGATAATTTGATTACAAACAGTCAGTCTGGTTCTAGACTGAAAAACTCATATGGAACAGCACTGAATGACAAAATTGTTCGATTGTTCAAAAAAAAAGAAGAAGTGGCATGATTGCCTATGAGACAACTCTTCTCAGGAGACATGACACAGAAATTGACAACCATAGGGATGCGTACGACCTTGTTTTCAGAGCAACAAGATAAAAACATCGGTAAACTACTGTTGCTTAATTTTTACACTTTTTGTATTGCAGATACGCCTTTCTACAACCATAGTTTGGTCAATATGGGTTTTTTACATTATTATGAATTATAGTGTACACCTATCTTAACCTCAGTATCAGTTTTTGGATATTGGTAATTACCTTAAACAAAATGCAATTGTATTCATTAACTAGCTTGTTAAAAAAATGTCCTGAAATTTAAAAGCATTATCATTTCAAAAGATAGACTGTGTCTCACCCTTAAACTAATATATGGAAGTTGCGGACGTCCAGTTTCTGTAACAAAGAAATCCAAAAAATGTTTAAGTTAACTTGACTTATTATTATTCTTGATAACACAAAATCAAACAACATTCGTATAAAATACCCTTTCTAAAAAAAGAAATAATGATCACAACAGAGCACAGTACAAAGTCTTAATAATTAAGCTATTATAGATTATCTTTGGTTATCTCAATGAGATTCATTTTCTCGCATTGGCCAGTACGGCGAAAGTGAGAAAACAGTCGAGTTGAGATGACCAATGATTATCTTTTTATCGCTATTTTGCATATGATGAAGTTCATCACTCAACTGCGCTAATAAGGAAATTAATCACTCAGGAAGATCAAACGAAAATTTTGTAAAATGGCACTATTTTACGAAATTTATCTTTGATCTACCTGACTGATAATTTTCTTTCAAGTACAGTTGAGAGATATAAGCAAAAAATGGAAAACAACACGTTTAATAATTTCTTGCGTTCGAAGCGCTTTTTCTGAAGAGCTATATGTCAAAAATACCTAAAATAAATAGCCAAATTCATCTAAAGTCAACTTTACCTGAGGGAGTTGAAACCTAACTTTCATTATAATTTCAAAATTTATAAACGGACAATTAAGTTTTTAATAAAGTTTGTTAAATCATGTTAGTACCGAAGAACTGACTACTGAACTGATGATACCCTCGGGGACTGATAGTCCAACAGCAGATTAGCAATTATCGCTAGAAACTATGAGCGCACGTGCCGTTATCATTGGTAAAATAGCGATAAACAGATTTGTATTGGTCATCTCAACTCGATTCAAGCGAGAAATCAATATCTTTGAGATGACCAACGATAATCTATAATTACAAACATTGAAAGGGTGGAGCAAGTAGCACAAAGTGTTTATCAATAGCTTTAACACATAAGTGAAACAATTTTTTTAACATTCTGTGAGTTAAAAAAACTTGAGAATATATCAACTATTAAAGTTTCGACTGACAGGACTTCGTTGTTAAACAAATCCATCTAACGCGTGTAAAATATGCATTTTTGTACTTGGTTATGCTGTTCTATAAAACATTCAGATTGAAATATTTTTATCTTAAATCGAGTGGTCAAAGTAGTCTGACAAGACGTCTCTATTTTATTAATTTTGAGGTCGCTAAAAATAAAACCGAATATTTTTATCATTGGACCAGAATTTGCTCAAACAAAAGTTTCATATCAACAGATAATATGTTTTATGTTCTTCATTCGGAAAACTAAACAGGGAAAATCAAGACATATAACATCTAGATTTTAGTGCAATACTATAAGAACGTTGATGTTATGTTAATATTTCGTAAATTATATGATGTTTACTATATGATAATGCCTGAAAAAAGAAGTTATTTATTTGTTTTTGGAAATAAACAGGTAATTCTGGAGTAAACGTGAAATAGAAGATCAGCCTCTATAATAAGAGTGGGATCGAATGTACTGTGAGGATTCACTTATGATCATGTATAACCTACACTCTGTTCACTCTATCGTCCAATGGCTTGGTCTGCGTAACCATTGTTTTAACCAAGAAATATATACCTATAATATACAACCTTGGGAAAATGCAGGTTTACTTCATTCTACTGGTACAAATTATTCATAACATTGTTTATTTCACTTTCAGTCACTTTTCCAAATTCTTGAACCATTAGCGCTATTCATGTTTGATTAAAACTTCTGCCATTTCTTAAAAACACGAATTGCTTATTGCGGAGCCGTTTGTCGTAAATGCCTTTATTCTACTGCTATAAATCCATCAATCAGTTTAACCTTTCAAATGTGTGATACAGCTAATTCTAAATACATGTGCAACTTCTTTTTCCTCCTGAAAAACATCATACTTTATATATACGTAGGTATAGATTTCTATTATTGTCAAAATGCTATATACGATGTATCAACAACATGACCTTTTTCATAAAGAAATGTTACATATTCTGGGGTTATACATTTTACGTCTTTGAAAGATGTCAAAAGGTAACATAATGATGTTTTCTTGATATTTGAACACGATTTTCATTAAAATGTATTTCTAATAATGTTTCGGTCGTTGTAGATGTAATGATGCTTTGCTATTAAATAATTATCGATATTACTGTTTTGTACATAATAGTTGGAGGTAAAAAACGGGCATCGATGCGTTGAAATGGTATTTGGGACCGACAGCGATGAATTAAAGTGTTTGGGTTTTTTTTAAATTAAGGGTCGGATTTCACAACAATTGCAGGTCACCGTACGGCCTTCAACAATGAGCAAAGCCATACCGCATAGTCAGCTATAAAAGGCCTCGAAAAGACCATGTAAAACATTTCAAACGAGAAAACTAATGGCCATATTTATGTGCAAAAATGAACGAAAAACAAATACGTACCACTAAAACAAACGACAACCACTGAATTACAGGCTCCTGACTTGGGGCAGGCACATATATACAAAGCATTTAAAATTTGTAAAAACATATAAAACCCTAATATGTAAATGAATTAAGCAATACTTTTCATTTGAAATATAAGGAAAAAAACAATATTGAACTGCATTTTGGGTTTTGTTTCATTATGATTTAGGTCAATAGTGTAATTATCCCGTGGATCATCTATTATTTCTTTTAAAATCAAAATTCTATTTTCCGTGTAGAACATGGAAAGGACAACTTCTCGCCAAATTCCAACAATATTTAACCTTTTAAAAATATTAAAGAAATAAACAAAGCGAATATACAGGGTAAAGTAATCTATATAAAAAAGTAGATGTGGTATTAGTGCCAATGAGTCAACTCTTTTCCAGTGTTACAATATATAAAAGAGAAACTTATAGCTCAAAGAACGGCCTTTAACACGGATCCTTGGCTTACACCGAACTACAAGCTATAAAGGACCCCAACATGATTAGTGTTTACAAATTCAAACAGGAAATTCTACCATATAATCAATGTGAAAAAGAAAAACAAGAAACACTTATGAACCACACCAACAAACGATAAAAAGATAATACATGCTTACCTAATTATTCATTCTCTTTTAACCAGAATCAATCAATTCATACCTATAATAAATGAAACTTCTTTTTCTATAACAGTTTTAAATTTTTTTTGTACAGGTATCTACTTTGTTCATCTTTCTTATTCAGTCATTCCATTGACATGTTTTATTCATTTTTTCTCTTACTTTCATTCTTCTTTATCTCCTTTTTTATTTATATCTTTGTCGTGATTTGTATTTACATGTGAAAAAACTTTCAAACATAAAAGTGTTAAAATTTCATTCACAAGACACGCGTTACGTCTTCAAGAAACTCATCAGTGACGCTGAAATCAGATAATGTATAAGGCCAAATAAAGTATGAATGATTGGGGATTGAATATTCTTAATTATTTCATAAAAAATGTTTTCGAATATCATTATTTATCGCTTGTTTCCGATCTAGTTTTGTCAATCAAAAGACTTGAACATTGGTACTTGCTGTTATGCAGCTTTGCACGACGTATTTAGCTCTAAGTTCAAAGATTCGTAGTCTCGGAGTCCGAATCATGTGTCCTTGGTAAAGTAAAATGTCTTCTTGCAAATCTTTATTTTCCTGTTGACAAGCCCATCAAAATACAGGCTCATTGTGTCTTTCTAGTAAAACGTAAGATTTATGTTCCTAGTTCATTGGTATGTATTTAATTTTCATTAATTTTGACGATTAACAGCCATCCATTTTCATCATAGTTATTTTTTTCATTATCACGAACATTATAATATTTATCTTTTCATTTATTTTAAAGATGTGATTACTTTTCATTCATTTTTTTTTGGTTTTTTGTTTTGGTTAAATAGGGTAATGCACTATTGTTATCAGCAAATGCCAAAATTCAAATCATGATATAAAAGAAAACATTTGTTTGATTAAAAAAAAAATTCAATATGTCGAAAGCTCTATTCAGGTAAACTCAGAATTAAAAACATATATTACAAAAATACCGAAATCAAAGGTATTTTCAAAAAGAGGAAGCCCATAAAAACCGACAAAATCAAACGTTGTCTTCCAACTTTCTATCAAATTTTTCACTTGGTACAGGCATTGTCAGAAGAACATTGTTGTTAAACATTGTTTTACAGCTAGCTTAACCTCCTACTTTATTAAAAAAAAAACAATCCTGGCTAAAATGATACGGCCAGCATGAAATACGAATATATCACACGAATAAACACCCGAAAGTGCACCTGAAATTGTACAATTGTCTCAGAATATGAGCGGTATAATTTTCCTATTTCTCTCAAGGCATTATCATTACAAATAAAGAATAATTTTAATTAACGATTATATATAAATATTGCGAAATAACCATTAGAACTGTTTTAACAGATTTGATTTAGATATTTAAATGTCCTTTTGTTATCTGAGTTTACCCTTCCAGAGCATCTGAAGTCATTTCAAGTATTTGGTGGTGTTCGTGTTTCTCAGTCTTTACTTAATTTTTAATGTTGTGTTTTTTTTTTTGTACTATTGTTTGTTTCTTGGTCCTTTTTTTCATTTTTAGCCATGGTGCTAGCACGTCAGTTTATGTTGGAGTTTTAATGGTCCTCCTCTAGTATCTTACGCCTCTCAATTACCATGGACCTCATTCTGACAGTCCTACTCTAGAACGAACAGCTTATAACAGTTCTATAACAAACTAACTGAATCGACAGTTCTACGGAGAGGTAAGAATTTATCCCAGTTGCATGTATAGTATTTTTGACGAAGTTTAAGCTCTTCTATATCAAGATCTATTCACATACCTGACTTTCGTCAACAACATTTGACAGTAAATCATCATGTCTTCCTTGATCATCTAATGCTACTATTGCTTTAAAGGAAATACAATAGTGAATAACAATAAGATAAGGATGACAGATAAAAAGTGTTCACAAACAAAAATCCAACGTGTTATTACAACCAATGTATTTGGTATGGTGTATTGTGACTTCAGCCTCTTTGATTTCGACTTCTAATCCATACATTTGAAACTTAAAGTGGTATCAGAAGGAACAATAACACTCAGTTTACAAGTATACATTAGTATTTATTCTAATTGCGGCTGTTAAAAAAAATAACACGAAAACGTAAAAAGCAAAAAAACAAATACATTTCCCTAACTGCGTAGCAAATTAATCTATTGCAATAAAAAATCATAATATCTAATAAAATTTGTAGATTTAGCTAACAAAGTCCTTATATTTGTATAAAGTAACATTTGTTTATAGTGGAAAATTGCTTTAACGTTGAATAAGCTACAATTAAAAATTGCTTGCTGGTCCCTCTCTGTGATTACCATTATATTACGCTGGTTCATTTCCCAATCAATCTGTCATCAAGGGAAGATAAATAAATCGATTTTCGTTCATAGTCTTTTTTCAAAAATGATGAACGGTTCTTTATATTGGTATGTAATCATTTTAAACGTTTCAAATTTATGAAATTATATTCGTACATCAATGTTTTTGATACACCAATAACAAAAACTGAAATATATTGAATTGATACATTTTGTAATTATTCAAAAATTATATCAGAAACCTAAACTTAATTATAAAATAATGAACCAGTTAAGGGGAGAGAATACTCGCATAACTTTTTCGAATTGGCACATAATACAACGAAATGTCACTCTTGCATACAAATGGCACATCAATATAATTAATTATCTGCGAAATCGTCCCCCACCTTCAATGATGATTCTAAATTATAAATATAACCAAAAGCTGTTAATCTATAGATAGTTAAGACTAATGAAAGCTAACCCAATGTAAAAATATTTCTTTGCAATTTTTTAAAACTTCCTCAGAAAAATACTCGAGCCACTTGACTTTCATAGCTCAAAATTAACGTTTTTACACAATATTTGAATAAAGAAGTTGAAGATTATTCGCTTCTCAAAGTGTAAGACGCAATAAAAATCGTATGCTTGCACCATCCTACCGAAATACGGATTTAATTAAGTCCTGAACATTTCGACATTTCTTCGTATATTTTGAACAAAACCGGTTTTAACCAAATCACAAGTACGTGTTAAGATCCGACTAAATACCTATTTTCCTATATGGTCAGGTAAAGTTGCTAAACTGCGTTTAATATTCAACGATCCATCAACCAAAATTATATTCAGAAATGAGGACGGGATCAAGTTTCTTATATATGAATTAAATGAAGACAATGCGTTATTAATTTATTAATTTCGTGCGTCCGAACCGGTTTTCGGGATTGACATTATCATATTACACCCCTTATTACACAATTTATAATTCCACATCCAGGATCTGCTTACCCTTCCGGAGAACCTGAGATCACCCTTAGCTTTTGGTGGGGTTCGTGTTGTTTATTCTTTAGTTTTCTATGTTGTGTCATGTGTGCTATTGTTTTTCTGTTTGTCTTTTTCATTTGTAGCCATGGCGTTGTCAGTTTGTTTTAGATTTATGAGTTTGACTGTCCCTTTGGTATCTTTCGTCCCTCTTTTATGTGTGCTTTTTGATACTTCTTTTAATCTTCGGGTGTAAATGGTTAACATGTGTTGTGGGGGTTTATATCGTCGATTACATCCATTAAATGATCGTTTATGGCATAAACCGTTGAATAGTTTTTTTTACGGACCTTTATGTTTGGTTTTATAATATGCCAATTGGAGAAAAGAAACTTTTTATGTCAGAACTCATTATATCTCACTTGTACAAATCACTCAATACGAGCAACTGAAGTCACACGAGTCATGAATGGATATGTCCAGATTATGACCGTCACAGTACATAAATTTGTACAGTCACTGATACCTAAAAAGCGTGTCCAAACAGATGGGAAAATCGATATGGGTAAAACTATGTCTGACAATCTTGTCAAAAACAGTCATTGCGTCCCCCTATAGTTCCATATATGTGTCATACTAACATCTACCATCTACCAACAACTGCGAATTATGACGCATTTATAATACACGTTAGTCACATTAACTACCCAACACTCCTTTAGATATAATTAGAGGCAAATCATGCCTTTCATACTCGGAAGTGTTCTTCATTATCGTGTAACCTTGATCAACAATTAATGATTTCTTTGATCCTTATCGTGACTTAACAACACCAAAGCAAGGTGAGGATATCTTACATACATTTGATAGCAGTTTAAAGAACCAGTCACACTAGACCACGATCGCACCACGCTCACCGCGATCTAAAATAAATTTAGATCGTGTTGAGCTCGCAGTATGAGCGGCATGAACATGTAAATTGTCGTTTCAATCATGTTGCAACTACGTCCTCATTACGCTTCTACAAACGATCCCGCTACGATTATACCACATTCGCACCACGCGTATTCTGCGACCTCACTACGATTATCACGACCTTTCTACGCTCGTCATGTTCTCACTACGATCATACCACACTTTTACTCCGATAATAGCACGTTCTTACAACGACCATACTGCAATCATACCACGTTCATACTGCGATCTTACTACACTCCTAGCAATAACGTCAACATAGTGTTCCATAATAATACTGTATCAATCCTTTTATTTATCATTGATACGTAGAGTTTCTCGGATACAACGCAGTCATGCAACCACAATCTACGGGTGAGGCTAGAGGTAGAGGCAGACGGAGCTCTGATAGTAACGAATCATGATCCAGAAGATTTATGTCGGACCGACCAATACAACCTGAAACACAATTTATTGCTGGTCCATCAAGATCAATTGACGATGCTTAAGTGAACGATCGTAAGAATGACACAGATGTGCCAAGAAAGATTGAGCCGTTGGAGATAAAGGACAGGAGGTCCAAATTACACACAGAAAAACAAAAGGTGGAGAACTTTTACAAATTGTATATGACAATGACAATGAACATGATGATCATAGAATGAACGTAGTCGGGTCGTAAAAACAGCGTGATGAGGTTGGCATGGGCGTGATAAACTCGTACTATGGTCTTGAACAGCGCGATATAAACGTGGTATAAACTTGGTTTATTCGTAGTGGAATCGTGTTTGGGTCGCGGTAAAAACGTGATGATCGTTTTGAGGTCGTAGCAAAGTCGATGTGAGATCGTAGCGCACTTTACCCGACTAGAAACGAGCTTTCGCTACTCTGTCGCTACGATGGTACATTGACATTTGCGATCTTAACGCGACCTTACTGCGCCCTTACTACGCTTCTACTACGACCTGATTTCGCCACGACAGCACCACGATTGTTTTAAACATGTTCAAAGTTGGCCACTCTCATCACGATCATGAATACCTCACCACGACCATACTACGACCTTATTGCGATCTGTACGATGGCACTACGATCGTAAGAATATTCATTTTTTTCACACATCGTAGTACGATCGTGGTCTAGTGGGACTGCGGAATAAAGAAGAAATGTAGATATTCACATAAAATTGAAAATTAATCAGAATATCTTAAATTCCAAATAAGGACTAAGACTGTTGAAAAGTCTATAAAAAAACATACCTTCATTTTCGTAAAGTAATATATTACTGATGACTCCAAATACAGATCCAATAGTTGCAAAGATTACATATCCTAAAAAGCAATATTATCTAATAAAATAAAAAGTCTTTAAATCAAGTAATTATAAATAACTATAGACATTTCTGCCTCTCTGTCCCCACATTTTTTTTCATTTAATGCGAAGTACAAAGTAACTGAACATTAAACAGTAAAATAAACTAAAAACATAAATACTGATAAATTATTAAAAAAAACATTCCCTATCTTACCTGAACACTTGGTATGTTCTGCCAAACCGACCGTTACAGGAAGTGATACTACATACACAATAATTATGATGAACAGTACTCTTCGAAGGCCTAAAAACAAAAATATTATAAAAGTAAGAAATGTACCAATTGGGATGTATTCACCAACATTTTTTATATCATATAGTAGCAAATATGTAGGTTAATACATACCAATTGGTACATTGTAGTGCATATATCATTAAACATAAGTACATAAAGTTCATGAAATAATTTTATTGGTGACTTTCATTTTTTTCATAGTATATGCTATGTCTGTGTGAAGTATACAAAACTTTACAATAATAATTATAATGATTTTGCCACTTTCAGTTTGTAGTAACTGTACGATCTGCATTTTAGTGTCAAATTTTGAATGTACCGCATCATAAGACCTACAAAAAGCAATTATACAAATGTTGACATAAATATTAAAGCTCGCAGTATACCATTTTAAAGCATTATTGCTCTGCACACATGTAAAGCAACTATCTTTTGCAGCATTTCCTTTGCATCTTTTACCGTGTATATACATAGATCAATTCGACAGTATATTATTTAGTATCTTTGCAATACTAGGACTATCACTTCTAAATATTAGATCCTTTGAATTAATTTTTATTTAATTTTTCACCTCGTACATATTTTGGTTTCCGATAGTCGAAACAACAACAATGTTTGGAAAACTTTTCACATATCTTAAAAGTAAAGGTAGATATCTTCTTCTCTGTTTCATCTACAATGAAAAACAGTTTGTTAAAATTTAATAAAAAGATTGGTGTCAATAAATCATATTTCAAATTTAACATATTTCATCTAACATGCCCATCATAATAAAAGCTCTAACTTTTGATATACTGAATATGTTTTGGTATTTCACACGTTATGGGTTCACTAATTTGGAATACTTATTTCAGGCATTTCAATATAATAGAACATAACGTATTTAGATATGCCGTAGAGTGTTGTTGAATTTGTTATTTGGAAAATAAAATAAAATAACGGTTCACCAAGATCATTAGTAATCTCTATCAAGATGCCTTTTTTGTCTGCATAAGGATTTTCTTACCCCACGTGGATGAGTCATTATTATAGCATACAAACGGACTTTGTAGGGAACTTTCCTTTGGTGTATATCTCTTTGCCGTTCTAGTAGCCATAACGTAATATTATGAATTGGTTATAAAATTGAAAAAAACTCCGTCAAAATTTTGAAGAAATTAACATTTTTTAAATTATTTGCTTCCAGTAAACAAATCGCCGATATCTTTTCCGTATGCAGTGAACTCAGCGTGACCTTTCTCGTAAAAATCTGGTGATCACAATACGCATGGATTTGTCATAAAATAAATTATTATCTTTATTATACATGGTAAACACGTGCTCAATATACATGCTTCTTTGTTGATTGTTTAATATAAGGTGACAATCGGTAAACTACGGCTGCAAAACACGACAAGTAATTACCTGCCCCATATTTTCATAGCATTACAGACAGAGAAAAAAGTGTGTTTTGCTTGTTAGGATGACGGACATATACATAATACATAATTAGAAGAAATCGCGGTTCAATGGGGCAAGTGTTGAAACAAAAAGGTTTCAAATTTTGCGGGCATTACGTCGACCGTGCATGTGCGAAAGCGTATAAGACACGGATCTATAACGGTCTCCAAATTTGGTTTTTTCTAAAAAAAAAAAAAAAAGAAAAAAAACTGGCGTTTCATGTAGGAAAATAATTGCTTCAAAGACAGGAAGTACAAAATACTACATTTATACGTCATATCACAAATATTTCGACTTTGTATGGTTTCAGATGAGATGCAGCTCAATGAAATCGGTCTCTTCATTTTGTAGTATATGTTACTTACATTTCCTGTATTTAAAGATATATGAAGTATACAGTACTTGTGTACTTATGAATCACTCTCAGTTTTTGGTTGTGTTCGTGTTGCTTAGTCTTTAGTTTTATATTTTGTGTTTTGCGTAATATTATTTGTCTGTTTTAGCGATGGCGTTGTCAAATTATATTCGATCTTTGAGTTTGAATTTGCCTCTGGTATCTTCGGCCCCACTATAATGTATTATTATGTTAATTTAAACATATTTATTTATAATGGAATGGGAAACAATTTTTTGCAACTTATATAAATCCCTTTCCTCTTTGCAGGTACGAGTGTTGTCATGTAGCGGCATTAGCCTACTCTTTGTCGAAATATACCAGGGTGTCTTTTACGTGCAAGAGTTATGGCTCTTTCTTAACACGGGTCAGCCATTTATTGTCCCCTTCCGACGGACTAGCATCGTTTTTCAAGACCATACTCGCAAATGATGTCAACGGAGAGCCGAAAATTCAGTCCCTGAATTTTCTCCCCGGAACGGGTATCGAACTAGGAACCTTTGTCTTAGTAGTCCGATGCGCTAACCACTATACCACGGCTCTCTTAAATTTGTTTATTATAATGTATTAACACAGTAGTTATCAAGTTTCAGAATTTCAAAAAAAGACTAGCTTCACAAAATGAAATGGAGTCCTTCTTTCTCAGTTGAATTTACAAATCTGATTTATTGTCACGTGTATCTGTTCTTAATAGGGAGCAATCAATTGAAGTCGCACATTCAACATAAGAATTTTAACACGAATAACCATGCATAAACTATGAGTAAGCTTACATTTAATTTAATGGAAATGGATTACGTGGAACTCTTTTGAATACTTAAGAATTATACTTTTTGAATATAAGCACCGCTCGACAAACACTTTTCCCATGTGAAACCCTTTCGAGTTCACACGAAACAATAATGTATATGTGTGTGAGTGTTATGTTTCTTTTCTTACCTTTGAAACATTCGAAAATCCAAATTAAGATCCTAGCTAATAAGAAGAAACTGAAAAACGACAGCATTGTCCAACATATAAGAATTATCCAACAACTGGTCCCTGAAAAAATATGAAAACAACACGTTGTAAGTTATCCCATTTAAAAAAAAAAAAAGAAACAAAGATCACATTTGTCTGACTGTATATAAAAATGTTCATTATACAGATTATTATGTTTGCGCCTAAAACTTCAAATAAAATTGAGAATGAAAATGGGGAATGTGTCAAGGGGACAACAACCCAACCAAATAGCAGAAAAAGCCGAAGGCCACCAATTAGTCTTCAACACAACAAGAAATTCCCGTACCTGGAGGCGTGCTTCATCTGGCCTCTAATAAAAAAAAGTGTACTATCTCTGTGATAATGACCGTCATACTAAACTCCAAATCATTTAAATGAACTAAAATAATAAAACAAAAATATACATGACTAACAATGTAGAAAAGAAACCAAACACACAGCAATACGCACAGTAAAACTCAGTTGAAATGAAGTTCAATGTCAGAATAGGTAACAAAAGAAACCAAACAAAATGACAATAATACATAGATTAACAAGGGACTACTAGCAGTAAAGGACATGCCAGCTTCAGCCCTCAATTAAACTGATTGAAAAATTATGTCTTCACCATATGTATATTAAGCAAGATCCCTTCTATTAGGATTTTGGTATTATACCATCATAAAATATATGAGAAGAACATAACCAGTAGCATGCCAACAACTGGTTTTTGATTGAATTTGTTTATTTCCGATGCAAAGACCCTTAAAGTAAATCAATACATAAACCAAAATATACCATCTTACATTACCTGTCAATAGTATCGTAACTATATCCCTTCTTAGTAAGTCTGTTTAAAGGTTTGGTTAGCTTTTGAGGTGGATGGCGACATTTTGGTGCTTTGTAAAGAATATTACCATACAAGATTGGATGTGAAAAACACCACGAAAAAGATGTCTGTCTGTTGATTCATATTTAGGAATAACGCCTTTGTGCCGATGATAAAGTTTACTAGATGAATCCACTAGTCTGTGATATCGAAATCCCTGGTGTAGTAATTTTTCAGTAAGGCATATATTTATTTCGTTAAAATCTAATACGTTGTTACGTACACTGCCCACCAGCCGTACATCATCGAATAATAACCGATGTTTTCCTTTAGAAATGCGGTAACAAATACACCTACATTGTGTATGAAATAATCTCACCTGATTTGTCTTTCCCTGAAATACAAAGGACAATAATATATCATTTTAAACAGTAAGCTATTACAGGCCCTAGAAATAATAAATATTAAACATTTCAAAGAAAGAAAATTAACGAAAGAACTAAATTAACGGCTCCTGTCCTATTACAGGCCCATATAGAATGAGCGATCTGATTTTAATTTCCCGATTGAAACATTTTTACAGAGTGTGGGTTAGAATGGCGGGTAACGCTTTGCATAACAATAGACGCTTGTCATACAAAGCACCCAGTCTTTTAAAGTAAATGCGAATCGATCGTTCAGGTTTTTTTTTTTACCTTGCTTTATATCTACTTTATAGATTTAAGTGATGTGAGCATCTGTAAATTAATGTTTCCTATAGTGACAGAATATAGTAACATAACAACAAAATGTAAAAATCCATTGAAAAATACTTCGCCAATCAGATCATCACGAAGCGCAAAAAAATAAAAAAAAAACAACGAAAGCTTTAGAGTTCATTTAGTTACTGAAAGCTACTTCAAACCCAAACATTATTTTAATGCACAATCAGCAAAGCATTTATATCAGAGATTTTATTTGATTAATGCAGGTTTTTCATTGCGAAACCTTAAAATGTAGCAATGGTCTACTGAATTTCCAGATATATCCAGTGAAAGAATATTAAATGTAGAAACTTAATACTTACCAACACAATTTTCTATAAAAACGTCTGTATAAGCACTGTCTTTGTTTCTTCCATGAAGACATGTCCATTTTCCATTTAAACCTTGATATGAACGACTCGGTAATATCAAGACTGTTTCATTTGTCTCAGGATATTGGGTAATATTTCCATATTGTGAAGAAGAATAACAGTACATTTTTGGAAAAGGTGAAATACAATGTGCTTGTTCGTTCCCATGTGGATCGATAATTATAACTTGAAACTGTAAACTGTTTATTTTGCATGTTAATTTGAGGAAAAGATTTTCAATACTCCATGCCATACTCATGTTATTTTCACAACCTCCAATATAAAAAATGATATATATTATATTATAACTTTTATTTATAGAAGATACGTGAACTTTGTTTTCTCTTGGATATCTTGAAATAAAAGTAAAGAGCTTACTTTACGGTATGAGATTGATAATTGTTAAAATACCATACGTTGACCTATAGTTGTTAACTACTATATCATTTTGCCTCGGTTAGGGAGTTGTCTCATTTGCAAACTTGCAACATTTTATCATTTTTATAGATATTATGATTATGTACTTGAAACTATGAATATTTTAAACAGTTTATAAAAAATAAATGAATATAGCAAGGTACCGGTCCCTTTTTGATATTATATATTTTTAAATCTATAGCACTTTTTTTATATCTTTAGTTTCTCTGTTTGACATAGATTTCATTAGCTGTATTTGGCATATCATTTTGGAATTTTGGGATCTTTACCGCTCTACACCTTTGTACTTGTTTGGCTTTTAACTATTCTAATCTGAAGGTCACTGGTGAGTCTTATGTAGGCGAAACGCCCGTCTGACGTATTAGATTTTAAATCTGGTACCTTTGATAACTATTTGATCTTCGTTTCCCTTAAATTACAAGTGAATGTTGTTACAATAGTATCTGTTTAAACGAAATATTCAGCAGAAATAAATATCTTTTCGCGTTCTTCAAGATAACAAATCAAAGAAAATGAAAACCAAAGAAGCCTCGGCAGATCAGTCAAATTCTTATTGAACAATAAATTCCTGTTAATCTGCAGTATTGTCATCCTGCAAACAAAATAAAACCAGCAACTACGAATGATTTTTCGCCAAAATGTGTCTTTCATAAATGTAGTATTTGAAAAAATGCCTTCAATTTGAACAAAAAATGAATAAAAACGGACGATCGGGTGAAAAACATATTAATCGAATGACGACTGATATATATTTTTTTTATAAAATGCCCTGTACCAAGTCAGGAAAATTGCCACTGTTACATTATAGGTCGTTTCCGTGTATGTTACAATTTGGTGTTGTGTTTCTGTTGTTTCGTAGTTCTCTTACATTTGATACCTTTTCATCAGTT
This sequence comes from Mytilus edulis, assembly GCF_963676685.1. Lineage (NCBI taxonomy): Eukaryota > Metazoa > Mollusca > Bivalvia > Mytilida > Mytilidae > Mytilus > Mytilus edulis. The sequence goes on from NC_092345.1 coordinate 54,943,749, forward strand.
TTAGTTTGTAACCCGGATTTGTTTTTTTCTCTATCGATTTATGAATTTCGAACAGCGATATACTACTGTTGCCTTTATATAAATACTAACACGATCGCTGAAAGCAACAACCATTTAGTGATGAGAAAAATTGCAAATATTGAAGACAAGAAATTCTAATATAAACCATAACTATCTCCTTCTCTAACTATTTTGAATACATGCACTTAAATTTATTTCTTTTTTTTTTCTTTTTTTTTTGCCGCGATATCGCCTTTTTGTGCTAATGCGGCGTAAAGCAACCTACATCAATCAATCTTTTTTTTACAAACTTTGAGACAGAAAAAATATAGCCTTCTCTTTTTTATCAAAGTACCTGTGACGATGTTGACAACTACCAGGACCACTGTCAGAACATTCTTTTGACTCAATTTCTTCATTTCTTCAATATATCGAATTCTGTTCATTAATGTTGACTCTGAATCTGACATTGCAATTATTTGTTACATTGATATACTTTATGGTATAAACGAACAAACTTGAATTGGAAAATAAATAAATCGTTTTATCTTGTAAATGTGATCATATTTTACCATGCCTATTTTTCTTAATTGTTGCAAAAGAAAATATTTTGTAAATAAAAATCTATTCAATGTCATAAGCTAGGTATTATTTACAATTGTATTATATGTCTCTGATTGTACTAATTATACAAGGACATGGTCAAGTATTTTAAGTATTACAGTGACTTGACTGTTAGTGTTGCTATTCACCAATTGCAACTCATTCAAAATTTTGACCTAATTGCAATTTGTTTAATTAAATCAAATTGTTCAACTGATCAAAAATTTGAACAAACTGTTCAGCCAAAATGTGAAAGTGCAAAGTGATAAAATAAATCATACTTACAATCCTATATGTCTGTCACTCCACTGTATTGATGTAATTCCTAAATCAGTCTATCAATCTGTATAGGTATATTACAGCCATTACCATACTAAAGGTGAACTGTTTTATTTTGAATTGCTATAAAAATGTCAAAACTAAGCTTTTATAGAGTTTTTCTTTCGAAAAGTATTCTATATTTATACGAATCACACATTATGTGAATAAAAACATTTCATATTCAGTAAAATATTTGAAATTGCAATATGTTTGTAGGAAGGGGAGATAATCGCTTTTTGGTTTCAAAAAAGTCTTTATTCAAAAGAATAGTATTTTAGGTTATCTCCCCAAGGAAGCATATTGTTATTTCATACATATTTTACTGAATATGAAATGTTTTTATTCACATAATGTGTGATTCGTATAAATATAGAATACTTTTCGAAAAAAAACTCTATAAAAGCTTAGTTTTGACATTTTTATAGCAATTCAAAATAAAACAGTTCACCTTTAGTATGGTAATGGCTGTAATATAACTATACAGATTGATAGACTGATTTAGGAATTACATCAATACAGTGGAGTTACAGACTTATAGGATTGCAAGTATGATTTATTTTATCACTTTGCACTTTCACATTTTGGCTGAACAGTTTGTTCAAAATTTTGACCAGTTGAACAATTTGATTTAATAAAACAAATTGCAATTGGGTCAAAATTTTGAATGAGTTGCAATTGGTGAATAGTAACACTAACAGTCAAATCACTGTAAGGTAGATATTTCATACCAAAACAGATTTGTTATATAAAGCAGAATGACGAAACTTCTTATTTCTTTCATTTGTTTCAAATTCATTTAAAAACTATACGAGAACGGAATAATTAATCCACCCGAAAAATTAATTAAAACTTTTTGTTTACATTGTTCGAGTATTCGTGGTTAACTTGTAATGTTATAATAATCATATACAACTGAAAAAATATATGACAATATAATATTTAAATAAAAATTTGAATGACTGAATGTATGACTTAATTTCTCATACATTTACAGTAATATATTTATAGTGAACATATTTTAACATGACTTTAACGTACAATAAAGACATGCTGCATGTATGAACAGTGAAAAAAAAAATAAGAGGACTCACTTTCACTTTTATATCTGTTATCAATTTACCGATTTTTTTCTAAAATTATAATATTTGTTTCGTCAAATGAACAATTAAATGTGTAGCTATGATAAAAAAAAGTTTCACAAAAGTGTTGTTGAAAAGGTGTCTTTTCTTCTAGCTCAAATGTTATATAACATGATAAATCTCGTCACAAATGTCGACTGAGTCACAGAGACGGTAGACTGGCTTTTATCGGCAAATCCTTCACCTTCTAGATATCTCCTGCAGGTGTTTATAATAGCATCTATATTTTCACAATACTTTAACGAATACTAGGTCGAATTTAAAGTTGTTGTTTTTTTTCAAATTGTCAATTCGTTTAAATAAAATGAAATAACAAAAAGTTTAAGACAATTTTGAAACAGGATTTTTGTTCACATTGATTTTTCGGTTTAACTCAATGCTTGTGAACACCCATTTATCGCCAAACTGTGCATCCTATATGTTTGTCATTCCACAATCATCAACAACTTTTGAACAATTTCTGCCAAAGTTTTGTCTTCATTGTATTACTCTCAGATTCAACATGTTAATAAAATTTGATATATGAAAAACATAAATTAATATAATAATAAAATGCTGGTTTAAAAAATTTATTAGGCTAGATAAAAACAAATGACATTTTTAGTAAGAATCATTCACTTTGCAGTCACGTGATTTTATTAAGAAAAAAATATAAAAAGGAAGCTCACACGAAGTTGAAGTCTTATTTTATTTAGAATAAACAGAGTCTTCAAATAAGTTAATAATTTTAAACCACAATTTTCTTTTTTGATTATTTTTTATAACTTACTGCACCAATATCCGCAAACTGCAACTGCTACATATTGTCCAACGCCTGAAAAATACAAAATTCAGGAATGACATTCAAGAGGAAGTGAGCCTTTAAAAATGATAGCACAATCTTGTTCATGTCACGATAAGGATTAACGATAACTTGCAATATAATGATGGTAAAATGTTGTCATTCGTCCAAATGAGATTTCATCACAGTCATTTGGTGTTTTAGCTGGTTAAAATTAACATAATGAAGGACGCAGTGGTTTGGAATCATAGAAAACCGTTAACATTAATAAAATGCATAATTTGTAACTCTCTTTCTCTTTTTCTCTCTCTTTCTATCTCTCATTCTTATATTTTTATACAAACTTACCAAGTAGATAACACTTTACCAATGCATGTTTTCATTTTTATTATTTTTGGTGTCATAGTTATTCATATGCAAATACAAGTTATTCTCATTTAATATTTTCAAATGCGATCAACTTTCAATGACCTCTATTCATTAGATTGTTTTATTCATTGAATTCTTTTAAAAACAAGTGTGTATAAAGTTACGCAATCAACTTTTAAGTCATATGACTAATTATCAGTCATACAATACCAAGAATTTATATGATAAAAAATTCTGCAAATTAAAGATTGAACAGAACATTTGCAATTCCTATAGCAGGTAAGAAATCAAGACTTTGTAATGCATTAAATTCATGACATTGAAGCGTATGTTAAACCTTTCAACTCATAGTTAATATATAATATCAAAGTAGCATAGATAAACTATTTGAAAATATTTAAAAGTTCTTATTACATCCTAACAACCCACAGGTGATATTTGAACCAAACTTACCAAGATGTGTACATGGAAGGTCATATATGATCATTTCTTATTTTGCTTGGAGCTAGTAAAAACATGGTCGCCTTAGAAAAACATTGATTCTGATTGGCAAATTTAAAAAAAAACTTCTCAATATACAGCGTTTAAAAGAGCAGGTACTACTTCGTGCCAAAGTTCCACTTTTATCAAATTATCTAAAATCCATTTAAAGTTGCATAATTACATGTATAATCTATGTTTGTTCATAAAGCGCCGTTTTTTTTTGTTTTTTTTTAATATATGCCAGTCATTGGTAATTTAGCCATGATAAGACAAAAAAACTCATATAATCGGCTGTTATATTTCCATTAAAACTTTAGCCGATATGCACTACAATTCAATCACTGAAATTTACACCAGCTCGTACAAAGAAATCATTAAATCGAATAACTGTCTTTACATATTGTATGCATAATGTCTATCAGACCAAACAAAAGTAAACTCAGCCAGCTTGACAACAAAACAATGAAAAGTGATTATCGAAACAAAAGTTAGGATTACATGTAAAACAATACGAATTGAAAAGTCTTTTGTATTTATTATCTGATATTTATAGCGTATAAGCACTCCATAATATACTTCGTATCTGGACTGACACTAAAAAATATCATTTTGTGGATACAATAGTTGTAAGGGTTTTTAAACGTGCAGATTCCGTGGTACTCACGTCAGGTAACATCCCTATTACGACAAGCTGCACTTTGTTGTGCGAATTATTATGTTAAGTTATATTATTTGCGCAAAATTTTAATTTTAAACATGAAATTGCGGCGCATATGATTATATGTTTTTTTTTAATGGCGTATCTGTATCTATGACACAAATGAGTTGTGGTGCTTTTATGACGCAAATATATTCATTAACCCTTGAAGCCAAACAAACACACACTTTCACAATGGCTTACTGTCGGGAGTTGTAGTGGGGCATCTTTGAATCTTCCCACTCGGCAGTAAAGCCATATTGAAGGGTGGTGATTGCTTGGCTGTTCAAGATTTATTATTAATTCTTAGTTACTTTTGGTCATATTGGGGTCATTACATTAATAACATACCTTCTATATTTATTGTTTATGTAACTACACATTAAGAAATATATATAAACAAACTTTTTTTCTTAAAATGTTGAAAAATCTTTTTGTAAACGTCTCCCTCTTGAATGATTCCTGCGTGTGATCCTTGACCCGCACTGGTACCTTGACCACTTTTGCCTTACTATAAATAAGGCTCAAGCTACGGCGCTGGTAAACTAATACCAACCTTTAAATCTTAGTGTGTTTTAAAAATGTCTCTCAATGAAACAGAGACGACGATTTTGTCAAACATGAAGTAGAAGCTAAGGTCTTAAATTCTGCCGTAAAACAGTGATGGAAGCTGACGTTGTATTTAATTTATAATTGGTTTAGAAACTTTGAGTATACGGGATTACATAGGAACACATACACATGTATAATTTATTCTCCCAACTGTTACAATCATGTTTCGATCACATTTTTGTTATGCAGATGCTGATATGAAACTGCTAACACTCTTCTCGTTATTCATTTGTTTACAAGGTAAGTTTTGTTCTTTTATGAATAACTTAATTTTGTGATAATATCTAATTGAGGTATCCTGAGAACCAACAATTGTTATGCAAGTATATAACTATTAGACTAACCAGACCGGTTATATCTCAAATGCAGTACTGAGAGATGGACCATGCAATACTTGCTTGGAACAAGGCTTAGTGTTTATGGTTTATAGATGATTTAAACTAGACCCTATAATAAATATCTTTAAATGTCATACAGTTTAAAAGTGGAATATGATATTACAAAAATGTAGTTATCCTTGTTCTTCTATGCTAAAATGCTTCCATGCCTGTAATGTAATGGTCTAAATGAACGATGCCCATCCGTTTCCAAGGCTATGATGTAATTAACTGCTGAAAACATTTGTATTGGAGAAAAACCTATAAATACATGTTCTCTTATGTTATTTATCATATTTCCATTTTATGTTTTTGTTTACATTAATGGATAAAAAGAAATCCTTTTTATCTGGTTATAAAAAAATAATAAAATGAACAAAATAATGATATAAAAGCAAACTTATTTTATTCAAGTCATATGATTGTTTATTTGACAATTATCTGTCAGATCCCAAAGGAGGAGAATGTCCATATTGAAGAGAGCATGTTTTACCTAGATAGATATGATTTTTTTTTTGGTTTCTACCATATTGATTTCAATCAAATATATGCTTTATGTCTGTTTGCGCAGATTATTTTATAACCCCGTGTTAGTAGATGAATTGTTTACTAAGTTTTGAATTTTTGAAATACTAAGGTTTTTCTACCTCAGGCATAGATTACCTTAGCTGTATTTGGCGGAATTTTGGTCCTCAATGCTCTTCAATTTCGTACTTTATTTGGCCTTTTTAACATTATTGGATTCGAGCGTCACTGATGAGTCTTTTGTAGACGAAACGCGCGTCTGGCCTATATACAAAATTTAGTCCTGGTATCTATGATAAGTTTATTTACAGTATATATACATTATATTCAGGCTGTTGTCTGCTCTATGGTCGGGTTGTTGACGCTTTGACACATTCCCCATTTCCATTCTCAGTTTCATTATATATGAAATGTACGTCTAAACTAGTAACAATTCTACGAAAGGTCCATCCAACATACCTATTGTATTCATAATTACTCTAAATATCAACAAACAATGTGAAATCTGCAAAGCGGACTTCCCTCGCCGGGATTCGAACTCATGCCATTGGGATATCGAGATAACACATCATGCACTGCGTCCAGCGCTCTAGACCGCTCGGCCATTTAGACTTAATTTAAAATTAAGCTTTCGGTGGCCTAGTCTGTAAAATCTAGAGTTGTAACACTGTACATGATATATTATGCGTGAAGATGGAATTGATTGCTAAAAAAGGATCAGAAGATACAGTCACAGAAATAATTACTAAATAAACAAGTAACATCTCTACGACGGATCCATTCATTCTGTAACTGAATCTTACGACCCTTTAGGACAAATAATTTAGCTAGATATGCCATAGATATAGCATGAGTTCGAAAACCGGCGACGGAAGAACAAATATTTGCTTACGCAAATTTGCAGATTTAACATTGTTGTGCTTGTATATAATGATATTACTCTCAATAATATTACTCTCGCAGGTGGAATTGATTCTAAAATTGGTTTAACATGGTATATCAAAGATGACAGCATCATCATTGAATGCGAGGTCGACAAAATGGTTTCAAAAGTTTTACTGTTAGATCCAAGGAATCAAGAAGTAGGATATTGCTTACCACAAAAATCGAATTGTTCTTCAAGGAGGAACGATGTTCTTAAAATACAGCAAATATACAATAAAACACGTCTCATTCTTCAACAAAAGAGGGATAATAATGGACTTTGGACATGTATTCATGGACAGGATATTGGAAAAACAAACGTATCTTCTTCATTAACCGGTAAATATATTTTGAGTCAATATGTAGACACAAAATAGACTTTTAGGAATGTGAAAATTATTTCATTATACAGCCACTGATAGAGAATACAAAAAAACTCGATTCAAGGTAATTGCGTTGCCTTTATTTAGTCATTCATGTTGTTATGCTTAGTGGAATTCCTTCACATTGCAATATATTTGATTTTACTGTGCAGTAGACTTGTATTTTTTTTGTCGCTTTTCTTTTCAGCAGTTGTCCGTTCTGTTTTTCTTCAACTGATGGTCTTTAATTGTCCTCTTGATATTTTACCTTCGTTTTTTTAAACATGATAGTTTCCCTTTTCGAAGTTAGATAGTCCATAAAAAGAACAAACTTCACACTTTTCATTTTGATCCAACTTCTTAAATTTTGTGAAAATGGTGTAGACTGTAATATTATCACTTAGCAAAAACTATTTGAAATGCTTGTACCAAGTCAGGAATATGACAGTTCTTTTGCATTCGTTTTTTATGTGTTTTGTAATTTGAATTTGCCATGTGATTATGGACTTTCCGATTGGATTTTCCTCTGAGTTCAGTATTTTTGTGATTTTACTTTTTTTGTATACTAGTACATAACTTGCAAAATATAGCCCTTTAGATTTTTGTCGCACTTTATTTCGTTATTTTCTATTTAGGTGTTATGCCTTCAACTACAGTGTCTTTGATATCTTTGGATGGAGATTTTGAAGAGACAAACGGCACCGTTCAATTTAAATTAACATGTTCCACTACATCGAATGTTATCGGATATTCAACGGAATTTTTGTATAATAATAAGACGATAGACCATGTTCGATATGATAAAGGACTCTGCTATCATAAGGGCGCTGAATGTAAACCATCAAAATGCAGTTGTACCGAGAAAGTTTATAATTTGACACTTGACATAAATGTTACTAATACCAACGGAACGATAGGCTGTGAAATGAGATTTGATGATAGACTTAAAGATAAAGGCATAATGTTTATACAAACATCGACCATAGTTTTTAACGGGAAAGGTATGTGCTTAATGCAAAAATCACATTAAGAAGATGTATTGCAACAGTGACATTGATATACATGATGCAGTTAGACCAGTCTACCAAGAAATTTGTTTTGCATGCACACGTATAAAAATTGCGGTTTTATCCAACGCAATCACAGGTTTGAACGTTGTTTTCAATTTATACTTGCTTTTATCTTATGTTTGGGTTGTATTATATTTGCCATCTGGATTATATGATCCATTTATCCTATTACGACTCTCAAAAATTCAAGAGTCTATCCTTAATTGCGGTAAGTTGTATGGCCTTTCAAAACATTTCGATTCCTAACATCCCTGAATAGACATTAATTGTCAAATCCAGGTATCGTGTTTTAAGTTTTGCAACTTTTGTTTGCGGTATACCATATTTTCCACAAGTTCATTGTACGCTGTTTAATACAAAGTCGATAATTAAGATCCATTTTGTTACATCTGCTATGACAGCATTATCCGCAATGCGAATCGAGACACGTTCTAATCCGTACAAAAACATATCAGACAACTATTAATGTTTCAAGATCAATGGCCACATAGCATGTCTTCCGTTCTTTAAAAACAACATATCGTATTTGTCACCACTGTTAAACTTGAGTAGTATTTATATCCGTCGTTCTTGTTACAAGCTCATAGTGTTTCCGTTTCTAACATACCCTGTTTTTCTAAGTTTGATACGGGAAATTGCATGTAGCTCAATCTTCATATATTTTATTATAGTGTTATTTGGACGGGATGATCGTTTATCGTTCGTGTTTTTGCAATGGTATTGACTTTCTTTCAAAATATTATTTATTTAATTATCCCCATCCTTTTGGTATCTTTTTGATTTGAGAAAAAATCTGAAAGTCACATACACAAATATAGTAAATAAAGTAAAGTTTCCCTCAGTCACATTAGTTTTCGTCCCATTCTCTGTTTATAATGACATTCGTATTTAAAATAGCTTGTATAGTGCACACTGAGGAAAATATGGGGAATAGTAAAATATAATACATTTACAAAAACCAAAACTCTCTTGACTAACAATAAAACCAGCTTTTTCAAGTTGCAAGTTTGGTTTTAGTAAAATTGCATAATTTATGACCAAAACCTTTTCAAATGTCACGGAGACACTGACAAATGTGCGGCTATTACCCCTCGGGGACTGGAATTTGTACTCAGAATCACATCTAGATACAGTGTATTGTAAAACATAAACAGAGAAATATCTGTTAAATGTCATAATTGTATCATGGTGCTCAAATAAAATTGTATAACGTTCAATAATAAAAAAAAAACAAATTCGACAATTCTGTGAAATTTTCAGAAATAATGAAGAATGGATTTTTTAAAGAAACAGACACAAAGACATCTAACAATAAAACAAAGAATGACGACATTGGTATAATCGAAGGTAAGATATATTAGTTAATATGGAATAGCGACAGACGGAAAGATGAATAAGCTGCCAACCTGCCATTGAAAGAGACTAATGTGTGTGCTGAAACGGGAAAACTAAGTGCATGTTATTATAAATATATATTCATGGCGAATAGTTATCTGGTATATAGTAGAGAGAAATCCCCTTTTTATTGTTACACAGTAGCTATACATAGGCTTTACTCGTTACATCAAGAGTAATGCTCGCTAATGAACTAATCGTGAAAGATCTAGTGTCGATTTGTAAATTCTATTTAAAACAACTTAACTTCAAAATCAAAGAAAAAAAATCGGTTATTTACCTAAAGTTGGGACAAATCGGGTTGAAACGAGTCTGTCAAAATGATAACGATTCCTTTATAATTTTGAGAAATAGTGCAATAACACAATCTAACACTTTTAAAAAAACGTAATGACAACCCATAGCCCTTACTCAAAAAATAAAGAGAGAACACGTTTTACAATCTATCATGGTCACATTTCAATATATTATTTTACATTTGAAACCGAATCAATTTAGTTATTCGGACAGCTAGTAAAATGATACTGATTTTTTTTCGGGAAAAGATTTAGAAGAGAATGTAAAAAAAATTTTACTTTTCAGCCATATTTGATAGTGAACGATTATGCAACGCATTTCTTTAAATGTGAAAGACAATGAGTGACCAGACCAACTCATCGGACAATTATCTTTCTTTTACCTTTCCTTATCTAACTTGTATTTGAATTAAATGAATGATCACAAAGTAGGAAATCAAAATGAACGTTATATTTCATTCAATAGACATGTAATTGAAAACCACATCATTTGATAAGAGGCTATCGAAATCACTTCACGCAAAAAATTATACCTATATCTGATAATAAGACAGGTAACAACACTTGTTTGTTATTGTAAATAAGGCAGCATATATCATGAAAGAATGAATTTAGATAGAAACATGTCTTGGTAGTTCCACATCGACACTGTTGACCTTAGATTGATTTTACTATTTTTAGGTCCTCTTTGGTCATATAGATCTTCAACTGTTTCGGTTTTATATATTAAGGCTTTCAAAAAGTTTGCTTTGATCGTCCCTGATGAGGATAATTCCAGAAAAGCGCTGTGGTCCAATGAAGTTATCAACATGTTTTCATTTAATTTTCCCATTTTCTATCTATCCGTCGAACAATAATTAATGTATATCAAATCAACATTATTGTCATCATTTCTTTCTTCAATATTTTTTTTACAGTTAATGTTCCAGTGTACATCGGCATTGGAGTATCCGGGCTGCTCGTTGTTATAGTGTTTGTTGTTGCTTTGGTTTTCGGCGTTCAGAGGACTCTTATAACCAGTGAGTATATTGAATCACATGTTTCAAGTTGAGAATTTGCATTAAATGGTAATTAGAACTAGCTAAATTAAATTTAAAAGAATGTGAATAATATCTAAACTTTTTCCTATCATTCATTACATTCATGAATAATATTGGCCTTTATAAACGATTGCAAAAAATGTTTCTTATGTCCCACCTATGCTCTTTCATCCTACAGAAATTAGAACTATAACCATCTTCTTTGTAGCAAGCAATGATTCTCCAGAAACATCCATTTGGCAAACCTTGTGCCATTTTTTCTGCTTCTATTTTTATCTATAACAAATACATTGAAAACAGCGAGTTTTGTGACCAAATATTTGCCACAGAATTGTGTTTGGCAAGAACTACCCATTACCCAAACCTCATTCAAATACCCGCCCACCAAAGATGCATTCTTATATATTTCATACAATCATAGTCGAATTCCGTGTTGAAATGTAAGTTCCTGTTTTCTGTTTCATTTCAAACATGATATGTTTATCAAACACAGCATTTATTATTGTGTATATGTTAGGAGTATAATTTGAAAACTGTTCAACTAGATTTTGGGAACCATATAAAAAAACGCAAATAACAACATATTATCGCTATTTTGTGCATTTTTCCTTTGATTGTTTTTTGTGATATTTTTTCTTGTCATGCTCCTCGCTTGAGATGGACAATTTTCGGTAGAAACTAAGCAGGCACGTGGCGTAAATAACGAAATTGACATGAAATTGACAACGTCGTCATATGTAAAATAGCGATAAACAGATTATCATTGGTCATCTCAACTCGATTGTCCTTCTCGCGTTCGCCGTCCCGGCTCCAGCGAGAAAATCAATCTCGTTGAGATGATCAACGATAATCTATAAGTCTATTTTAATACATTCAAAAGAGATGCAAATAAAACATACCTATAGTAATGTTCGCATTAGTTTAATACTTCGATTATATTATACTCTTATTTTGTTTTCATTCCTTTCAGGTATCCTGTTTTACTCGTGTTTGTGGTAGAAACACAATATTGACAAAAGTCATTATTAACAAATATGTTGTCATAAATACATGCAAAACATACAAATTCCGGTAAAACACTGAAACAGTGAATCGCATGCACTTCTAAAGGATGTTTTGCAGGATTAGTGTATCCTGGTATACACGCATCACTCGACACAAGAATCTGCATTCAGAAACGCTTTTGATCTTTTATTGACTCTGACTTAATGTATACATTGAGCTGTTGTATTCGACAAGGTTTACCCCTTTATTATATAAAATAATATCTTTTACCGACGGTCAATGTGCCCTAGTTTTTCGCGTAACTTTTTCATATCTTTTTTTACACTTTTAATTTGAAACTTCCAAAGCAACCAGTATTAACACATTTACCAACTAGACGTTTTTATGTTAATCATAATTTCAGATTAAATATTATTGATTTCGTTTTGTATTTAAATACACGTATAGAATCAAGCAGTTGTCCTGAATCTGTGCCTTTGCAGCATACAGGTATTTATGATAAGTAAATGTTAGATGTAAACCACAACAATAAAAGCAATGATTCTTTGCTTTGATTTATCAAGTTCGTGAAAGGATTTTGCGAAATGATTAAAAACAAAATATACATTTTTTTCAAATAATTAAATATGTTCGACTTTAATTCAACTACAAATCCACTACTGTAACAGAACTATATAAAATGATAATCGGAAGATAGCGAGAGGATTTTCAAAACTCATGAGCATATTACAAAAAAAAATTGACAATGCCATGAAAGAACAGAACGCCGAAAAGACAAACAAGTCAACAACACGTTACATAGAAAACTATTATGAGCAACACTAACTCCACCAAGAACTCGAATAGATCTCTAAGGCTTCATAGGGGGTGATAGATCAAAAAATTTGCTGTCATAATAGCTAAATTCAGAAGCAACAGCAGTTTACCGATGTTTATTTCTCATAAATACACCAAGAACATACAAATCCCGGTAATACAGTGAAACAGTGAATCGCAATAACCCCAAAAGGATCGTTTGCAGGGTGAGTGTCTCCTGGTATGCACGTATCACTCGACACGAGAATCTGCATACATAAACGCTTTTGATTTCTCATCGACTTTTACTTAGTTTATAAGATTGAACTGCAATATTCGGCAAGGTTTACTTTTTTATTATATAAAAAAATACCTTTTACCGACGGTCAATGTGCTCTAGTTTAATTTATCGCGTGTCTACATTGGTTATATGTCTTTTTACACTTCTTATTTGAAATTTCCAAAACAACCAGTATTAACACATTTATCAACAAGACGTTTTTATGTTAATCATAATTTCAGATCAAATATTATTGATTTCATTTTGTATTTCAATACACATATAGAATCTAGCAGTTGTCCTGAATCTGTGCCTATGCAGCATACAGGTATTTATGATAAGTAAATGTTAGATGTAATCCACAACAATAAAAGCAATGATTCTTTGCTTTAATTTATCAAGTTCGTATAGGGATTGTGTGTAATGATTAAAAACAAAATATAGGTTTTTTAAATAATTCAATATGTTCGATTAATTCAAATACAAATCAACTTCTGTAATAGTACTATATAAAAAAGAGTCTTAAAGGGGCACTAGCTACGAGATATATCAGAAATCAAAAGTATGAATGTTTTTGTTCAATCATTAATGAAAGTGTAATAGTGAAATAATAATTTGCTTTTATCATCTAAAATGGTTCAATTTTGTCAAATTTAGCTCATAAATATTGATAATGACTTATTCACTTGCAAGTGAATAATTCGACCTCATTAAATGCGTATTCATGTGAACTCCAGTTTAACCCCGTAGAAAGAGATAGAATAACGCATGCATTGTCCGTGTACGGGTATTTAAAGGAAAAGAATGTCAACATTGAAATTGAAACAGAGGTAAATAATTTGATTAACTGATTCCACACAAATTCATTCTCATAAACTTTAAGGTAAAAACGACGATAAACATACATTTTTCATCTATAATACAAATTTAACAGACCTATAAAAATCCAATTGCACGAGTTGCTTAATTTATTTATATCCATGTTTATGTTTACATCGCTTATGTGGTCATATAAGGTGAACTCGATAGTTAATTAGATGGCATCATAGCTAAAATTCACACGAAACGAAGCTACATTTTATTGAGACCATGTCCTGTAAATTATTTATTTTATACTTTTGATAGTTTGGAAAAATGTTTAACATTGTTATAAATAAAATATGAGAATTTGAATCAAATCGGTGACCATGAATTTAGCAGCTAGTGCCCCTTTAAGATACCGATGGGATTTTCAAAACTCATGAGCATAAGGCGAAAATTGACAACCGTTGATGAAAGAACGAGACGTTGTAAAGACAAACAAATCCACACGACACTACATAGAGATCTAGACTGAGAAACATTAACCCAACAAAAATCTGGAATAGATCTAAGAGGCTTTAAAGGAGTAACATGTGATTTTTTAACTATCTTTTATACATTACCTTGTATCCCGTCAAAGACGATTAAAAGAAATCAATAAGAATTTGAAACCACATTTATTTCGATCAAAAGTGTGTATTTACACATTTATACATACTTTAGCTGTATTTTGCAAAATTTAAGGAATTGGTGGTCATCAATGCTCTTGAACTTCGTACTTAATTTGACCATTTAATATGTTTTGATTCGAGCGTCACTGATAAGTCTTTTGAAGACAAAACGCACGTCAGGCGTTAAAATAAAACTTTCATCCTGTATCTATGATGAGTTTATTTACAACCACTGGGTCGATGCCACTGCTTGTGGAGATTTATTTCCCCGAGGGTATCACCAGCCCTGTAGTCAGCACTCCGGTGTTGACTTGAGTAATCATTGATATGTTCGTAATTATAAATTTACTGTTAACCAACTTTAGAATTTTTGAAATACTAAGGCTTTTATACATCAGGAACAGATTACTTTAGCTGTATTTGGCAAAACTTTTAAGAATTTTTGGTCCTCAAGGCTCTTCAACTTCGTACTTTATTTGGCCTTTTAACAATTTATTATTCCAGTGTCAATGATGAGTCTTTTTTAGACGAAACGCGCGTCTGGCGTAAATATAAAATTTTAATCCTGGTATCTATGATGAGTTTATTTGTAAAAGTTTTTTTTTTATTCAAACAATTCTCAAATAAGATATCTGTATATTGGTCATACTAAAATGTTTTTATTTAAAGCAAATTTAAACTGTTTGGTGTTTAACGTGGGTGTGATCGTTGTTTTTATCAAGGATTATTATTATTACAGAAATGAAATGTATTATGTGGAATGCTGAATTAAGATTAACACTAGATTTTCATGAAGATAAAACAAGAGACATCAGAGGAGTGGCATTGTTGGCAAACGATACAATCGTCGTTGTTGATGGTAATAATTCCAAGCTCATATTTTATAATAACCAGAACAATATTGGGGAAATTCATGCAAATCCCCGAGGGATAGCAAGCATCTCTGACACTGAAATTGTAATAACTTGTGATCATGAAAGAGAAATTAAAGTGTTTGAAGTTGTGTCCAACAAAGTAATAAATACAAAAACAATAAATGTAGAATATTTAGGAAAACCTTTTAGCATAGACTATAACGAAGGTTATTTCTTAGTTGAGATCGGAGAAGGCAATAAGGGACGACTTGTTATAGTGGATGTTAAAACTGAAAACATAAAGCATGAAATTGCTAATGATAAAAATAAGTATGGTTTTTTCACTAGCAATACTCTCCGCTTTGCACTCAGTATGTCAAAGGAACGAATAATCATTTCGGATATATGTAAAGAGTGCGTATATTGTTTAAACTTGAAAGGGGAACTTTTGATGACCGCCGAGGTGTCAAGCCCAAGGGATATCATGTTCGGAGATTGTTTTGGACCGACGCATTTTGTTGTAGTAAGCAAAACCGACAATGTCATTTACCAAATTAATTATAACGACGGTACAAAGAGTGTGCTTTTCAACAACAAATTTGATATCACCAGACCAAAATACATTGCATTCAAAAATAGTTCTGCAGGTTTATATTTCTGTGTAAATTCAAAGGATACCCTTGTGTATTTATTACTTTTAAAACGTGCCTAATCTAAACTTATACATGGTGCTTATCATCGAAAATGTCAGAACGACAGGAAAATAGTGCAGAATTAATGCAGAAAATTATAAAACTTAACTAAAATACAAAATATGGGGAAAAAAAACATTGTGACATAACACACGTAAAGATATTCGCATTAACTTTTTATATTTACACTGATATCATTGATTTTGTAATCCTTATTGTTAAAGCTAGTACATGGTGACATAGGCGTATTATTGTGTCCGTTCACAGAGTCTGAGTCTTAAACATTGTACATCCTGTTCAGCAATGCACTAATAAATTAGCACACACAAAAATATTAATTATTTGAGTTATTTTGTTATTGAAACTCATCATTTCTAGCCAATTGAATAACGAGATCAACAAAAGTCAGGTACAGACTTTGTTTTATTGAACTTATAAAACAGATGTGTATGTTATGCTTTTGCTTCGCTCCTATTGCAACTGAGAACAATTCAAGGAATAAATAATAATGAATTTGGATGTGTATTGTTTTTTTTTCATATTCATGACCATTTATTTTCAAATGGCTCCTCTTTCAAACTTATGTCAAATATTGCCTCGGTGGATATATATGTCTCAATGAATATGTTACAGAACCCTTTTTACATCTCTTTGAAGTCCGTCAGATGTCTGTTACAAAGCTAAATTTGTGTTACATGTACTATCCAAAAAATCCTCATTGCATGCGGCTTTCGAAATCCCTGCCTTTCTCCTCTTTCAGCCCAACAATTGTATTACTTTTTCATTGTAATGCATGCAATTATTGCAATAACATTAACGGTACCAATTTTCCTGCACAAGATGCGCATTTCGTCAATACATGTCTCTTCAGTGATGCTCGTGGCCAAAATAATTGAAATCCAAAGCTTATATAAAAGATGAAGAGCTTTAATCCAATAGGTCCAAAAAGTATAGACAAATCCGCGAAAGGAATCAGAGCTATGCATGAGGGAGATACATTCCTTAATTTATGATAATTTCTAACATTTTGTAACAGCAAATTTTAATAACACAAAAAATACGTATTTTCATGCCAGTACCGAAGTACTGGCTACTGGGCTGATGGACATTAAAAGGCAACATTCAACCGATAAGTCAATTTGACAGACACTTTCCAGTACATATGTGTATGATATTTGCGTGTAGTCTGATGCCATTTTCACATTGAGCTAAACTCGGTGTAGTGTTATAGTTCTCAACACGTTCACTAAACTTGAATTCGTTCTAATTGTTTAAAATCAATGTTTTACGTAGTTTGAATCATGTTTTTATTACATGCGGTCGATAGACAGTGTAGGCCTTCTGTATGTTTCGTGTATACCAAAAAAAACAAGATATAAAAAAGTGAATTCTATTAGGAAGAAGATACATCTGTTGAATGGCACAATGACATTTATATAATGAATTTTAAAATGTGTATACCAATTTTTTAACCACTACTCAAGATTTTACTTAGTTAGCAAAAAATCGTTTATATAGCCTTACTTATCCAAAATACCTCCCAAATTGAGAGGACTCACCAGGAAACTGAGGCATTAATCAAACATATAACAACAAGACCCTATACAGAAACACTTTCAATACAAAGGTCAATGTTTATTTTCTTGTGACCAATACAATTTTTTTTTATGTCAATCAAAATCTGTCAAAGTTTATTTTTTCAGTAAAATGATGCGGAATAATTATTTTTTGTATTTTTTTTTGGAATCTTAAAGTCAAATTTATTTCCACCATAATTGTTAATGAAACTTTAAACTCTTCTGAAAGTAATACTTTTGTCGAAGAAATTTTGAATATCGAATCCCTACAGCTATCTTTCTAGCACTTACGTCTAGATGAATTGGTCTTTTCCTAGTTGGTACAGAAATTAACAGACAATTGTTTTATTCAGTTATATTATACGTTGAGGAGAAAAATTAATGAATTCAGATTTTGGTTTAATGTTGAAGATAAACACAAATATTTCGATTAAATCTTGTCGTTTAGTTCTACGTGATGAAGATTTTCGACATTTAAGATCAATTCCATTTTGTTAGCATTTGTGACAAAAATAACCATAGAATATTGCTCTTGTGGTCATTCGTGGATAGTAACTTAGTTCATGAAAAAAAGTAAGTTCGTTGAAACGTAGTTGGGAAAATCATGCTATTTGATTAGACGAGAAGCTGTTGTAATAAATAAGTGCGAAATGAAATTCTGCAAAAAGAAGCCATTCGTTATTTATAAAATTACATTGACATATTCTTGGTTTAAACCAATCAAAACACCATTTGAGTCTTGAACACGTTAACATGCTTTATGTTTGTAAGAGATCGACAATCCATGTCTTTATGAAAATTATCGCCATAACAACCGTACTTAATCACGATGAAATGTATTATCATTCTCTTAAATAGTACACTAAATTTCAGTATGCATAAAAACCTTGTCACGCAAAAAACATGCGACCAAAATAAATATAATAGCACGAAAACTAAAGTAAATAAAAAAAAATACACAACTGCAGTACCAAGAATCTATTAAAACTCAAGTACATCTTGTATAATTCTTGAAGGAGAAAAAGGACGACACGTTCTTCGACAAAACCCTAGCTCACACCAATAACGTTTTATAAAGTTTAAGAAGAAGCTGCAAGCTCTTGAAAATCGAGTTGAGAAATGTTTACTGCATACTTCGGTGAATTTGGTGTAATGAAGCAAAGATAGGGAAAATTTAAAGTTTTACGAGTTGGTTGACCGTTATGGAATAACCGTTTCACAAATGATATCGGATATGTTACATACGTGCTAACTACAATCCCCGTCCCTTTCATGAATGTGACCTACCGAGTTAGACTATTTACCGGATTTGTTACAACATGAGCTACACGACGGGTGCCACATGTGGAGCAGGATCTGCTTACCCTTCCGGAGCACCTGAGATCACTCCTAGTTTTTGGTAGGGTTCGTGTTGCTAATTCTTTAGTTTTCTATGTTGTGTCATTTGTACTATTGTTTGTCTGTTTGTTTTTTTCATTTTTAGCCATGGCGTTGTCAGTTTATTTTGATTAATGAGTTTTGCTGTCCCTCTGGTAAATTTCGTCCCTCTTTTATGGCGTCTTCTAATCGTACTTAATTCCGATGAGAGGGATTATAATTCTTTTACATAGTAAACTTAATTTCTCTAACAATATATGTAATTGTTATTGTTCATTGGGTTAATTCAAGTCAATGTAAACATGAGGTAACTGGTAACTGTCTTCTGAGTCTTTATCTGTATCTTCTAACGTGGGTGGTAAAATATTATCATTTCTTGCAGCAAAATCAATATCTATTTCGTCATAGTGCGATTGAGTGATATTGTACAAATGTAGTTGTTCTCTATTTACTGGTGCACCAAAATATCTGAAAACAGATATCACATCACTTCATGAGTAAGTAATATGCTAGAACCATGAATGCATTACCCTACAGGAGCGAAGGCAACAGAGTCGATTGTTATGTGATATATAAGCTGCATAACAGCTATGTAAAAATTGATAAATATAATTAGCTGATACCAAATGGTCAACCTTTCAGAAATTATAACAAAAACATATTCAGAATTTCATCATGCAAAACAACTGTTTGCAGAAATTCTCTAGTTCGGCAAATTTTTATGAAAGTTGCGTTTGTTATCTTTTCTTCAACCCAAATGAGACTTAAGACTACTTACTACATGCTTCCTCTTTTATTTTTATCTAAAAGGTGAAGCGTTAATGTACCCAAATCCCCCTACTTTGACAGGTTTTCACACTAAGTATGTTCATGATCCAACAAGTCTACAATATGTATTTTTGTAGATGTATATAGATATAGGAAGATGTGGTGTGAGTGCCAATGAGACAACTCTCCATACAAATAACAATTTAAAAAGTAAACCATTATTTATTTACTAGTATTGTTAACGTTCAGGCAAAGTTTAAATCGGGCTAATGATAAAAGAATAACCTTAATCGTTTTTGTTTTGAAATATTGACAATGTTGATTAATGTTATTTGACTTATTTGAGAAAGGAGTATGCTAATATACCATAAAAGGTAAAAATATATATACGATTTTACCTAAAACTCATTGTCTGCGGTGACCGATTTTGATGTCATGCATAGATATTTTTATAGAATTATCTTCTATCTTTATGATCTAATGGTGATTTGTATGTTTCATTGTAAAATTGTCTCTTCTGAAATATGTTATAAAAATAACAACAAATAATCTGTTTTAATGTGTATGAAAAGGTCCAATTTGAATAACCTTTCAGATTTGTATTGTTGATTTTATATCAAATTCTCTTCCGTTTTAATTTCAAATATTGTCAATATGATAATACATTGTCACAACTCACATACCCCACACCGCCAACACTCAAATCCTCACCCCCAAAACAGGTCAATTTAGTTTAACATCATTTCCAAAAAAGAAGTTCAACATCATTTACCATTTATCTGAATCAAGAGTATATCAGAATGTTGATATAGTACCATAGTATTATGAAAAATACAATAAGTAAACCATCGGCAACATTCTACTTACATTGACCGTCTTGGAATATTGTGCTGGTTTCCTTGAAAATAAGATTTTGAAAAGGTTACAAATCACTAAGTCAATCATCATGCCCAAAGCAATTGAATATCTTTATACAACATAAGAATACAAACCTCTTAGCAGGTTCGGATTCACTGCCGGAAAATGGCATAAAAGAAAAATGTAAAATAACTAAGATACCGAACTCCGAGAAAAAATTCAAAACGGAAAAGCCGTAATCAAATGACAAAATCAAAAGCCATGTCATTTTGTCACCGAATGATGTAGAAGACAACATATAGGTCACCATACAACCTTCAACAATTAGCAAAACCCATAATGCACAGTAAGATATAAATTGTCCAGAAATGACATATACAATACAGTTTAAACGAGAAAAATTCGGCTTGATTTATGTACAAAACAATAAATAACAACAAATATTATAATTTTCACCTTTAAACTTAGAATATGCGCTTGTAAAATCTTAGTACTTTTGAAAGACATTTCTAATAACAGGCGTTATATTGCTTAGTAATACTCCATGGAGGAAGTACCATGGTGTTGAAATATAATTTAAGTAGGAGCAATTTGTTTCGTTCGATAATTGAGATTTTGAAATCAACGTTTTTTTATAAACTTTATAAAGGTTTAAAAGATTGTAAACAAAAAAGATCCTGAAACATATACTGCTTTTTTTCAACATATGAGTGTTGTTTGCTGTTAAATTACTATTTTAACGTTCACAAACCTGTTAAACCTCGCCTTACTCTTTATGCGTCTGTCCTGAGTCATGATCCTGTTATTCAGTTGTTGTCATATTTTTTTTTCGTAAATTGTTTTTTTTTTTTTATAGATTAGGCCTTTAGATTTTTAGTTTGAATTGTTTTAAATTGTTCATGTGTCGGGCCGTTTGGACTGACTATGCGGTATGTGTTTTCCCATTGTAAAATAACGTTCGCTGACCTATTCTTGCTTTTATCACTCTGGTGGATAGTTGTCCCAAAGGCAATATTTCTACATCTACTTATTCCCAATTTATTACTATTAACTATATGCAATGATGTTAAAGATCGTAAAAAGCAATTTAAAGGTAAAATCACAAAAATACTGAACTTCGAGGAAAATTCGATCGGAAAGTCCCTAATCACATGGCAAAATCAAATGACAAAACACATCAAACGAATGGACAAGAACTGTCATATTCCTGATTGGGTACAGGCATTTTCAAATGTAGAAAATGATGGATTGAACCTGTTTTATAGCGCTAAACTCCTCAGTTTTACAACAGTCTCATCAAATTCCGTCAACCTGGTTTTATAGCGGTAAACCTCTCACTTTAACAACAGTGCCATCAAATTCCGTTATATTTACAACGATGTGTGAACAAAACAGACATAATAAATAAAGCGCTGTTCCTCTACTTTGTGTGTGTTGTTTTGGCTGTGCATGTACTGATTGTGCGTCATGGATACCCAATATTCTTTTATACATTTACCATTATAATCCCAAACAGAAAAAATCTTGATATTGAATAAAAACGTAACAACTAGATATTTTTATGAAGGACGTATGCAAAATATAGTTTGTAAGATCATTTAACATGGATCAACTAGCTAAGATATAAACATTTTTATTGTTTCTGCATTTGTTTAAGCAGATATAGTGTATGTGTTGTCCCTGCGTGTTCCTAATAAATAAAGGTAAAAGTAGAATACCGGTTTTCGCATAAATCAATTGAGAGAAAACAAATTCGGGTTGCAAACTTAAACCGACGGAAACACATCGACATAAGAGAACAACAAAGGAACAACAGGAACACTGAAATACTTCGTTTTACTTACTTTTGCTTTCTTGAAATTTCAAAAGAATTGAAGTTAACACAACTGTCACTTTAAAAACTACAATACCAGTCAACAGGAACAATATTATTAGAAAACTGAAGGTATTTTTCTGTTTTTCATGCACTGAAAAAGATTTTACTAAAATCAGAACAATAGAGCTACATGATTATTAATTAAAAATAATTTATTGAGTATTCATTGCTAAACATTGGCGCATATATTTCATACATATCAATCATCGGAATGAGTTAAGCAATATGTCAAACAAGAAGGTGCTGAGGGCTGAATTGACAATGGTGAATGGCAGGTAATTTGACCTATCACTGGGAAGACTTCGCTATTAATAAACTAACGTGCGGACTCTAAAAGGGTAAAACAGCTTGCAGGGAACGGGAAACTCTCATCACGCTCTTATGGTATAGATAAAAACCACAAAAAGATTATTGTAATAAAGAATGAATGATTTTAAAAAAAAATCTTTATGTAAAAACTCATCAAAGATTCTTATTTATAACAAATTCAGATAAAAAAAAAGATGCAAAAGTACACAATACCAACACATACTGTTGAATTTTTAGTATATACGATTTCGATAAAGTGTGAAGATATTAGTTACATAGTGTGCTAGTGACCTAATACGGTATATATGGGGTCAGTAAATTCCATATGGGGTGAGAGCGAAGCTCGAATCCCCATATGGAATTTACTGACCCCATATATACCGTATTACGTCACTTGCACACTATGAAACGAATTTATCTTACCGACTATCTTAACGTGTGCAATTAAGACCAGTGACCTATCAAAATGAGCTAGTCTTCGATACTGTTAGCATTAAGAAACTACTTCCATTGATCCTACAAAATCAGATGCCAAGAAGAACAACTTGTTAGGTTTAAATGTGTTTTATGAATTTATTTCCATCGTAATCATCAATTTCTTCGTCTGTTGAAACCTTTAAGATTTTTTCCCAGTACCGTTTTGTTTTTATAGAGGGACGTAATACCACTACTAACCGTGTATGAAATAGGCCCCGCCTCCCTTCTTACCTAATATGGAATATAAAGGGACGTAACACCACTACTAACCGTGTATGAAATAAGCCCCGCCTCCCTACTAACCTTAAATCAAATATACACGAATTGCACGCGGACGCTTTTAACCAATCATATTCCTAGAAATGTATAGAAGGTAAGATAACAATAGTTTCAAATTCAATTTCTTTAGTTCAAATGGGCGAAATCGGATGGATTTTATATTCGTTGTTATGCGCTTCGTACCAATCTTTTTGGTTAAGCTAATTGCAGATGGTTTGTTCATTTGTTGTGCTGTTACACCATTGTCTCGGGTAATGAGAGGATTCAGCTCTGACAAACAAGTTTAACTTCGCAACATTCTTTATGTGCCTGTCCTAGGCCATGAGCTTGTACAGAACAGTGGTTATCATTGCATCTGTCATATTTGATTTTCGTACACGTTTTGTTCTAAATTAGGCCGTTTCATATTGTAAAGCCGACTAAACGGTAGGTTTTTTCTCTCGTAATTGAAGGTCGTATGCTGGCCTCAATTGCTTATTACCACTGCAAATTAATCATATCACATTTCCTCACTTTTATATATATCATACTCGCATGTAAACATTGGTTACATACCGGAAGAAGGGAATCATGCTGACTTCCTTGTTGTGGTAAGTAGACAGTGCTTAGAAACAGACAATGAGACGGGCAGTTAATTGTATTGTTCCGTTTGCATAATGATTGCACATTCATGGTATTCCCAATTTTTTTCCGTGTGGATGAAGAATGAAGTCACAATTTACATAAAAAAAACTTTCTCAATTTCAAATAGTGATTTGAGCAACGATGATTATGGCACATGTATTGTATACTGGCGTATGCATATCTTAATTGATATGTCAAATACATGTATTTTTTTAGGGCACCAATTCTCCACTACCCTCGGACAGCGGTGTAACAGCATAACAAAGAACATATAACCACTAAACATGAACAATTCCAAAGTGAATTTTTACTCCAGACAATTACACAGTTTACAGGTTTTTTTTATTCGTAAATCTATTTTTTCAAGGTCTACAGTTCGTAGATTAACAGATGATTGTCAAATTCAATACTAAATCTGTTGTCTTTGATATGCTAATTCTTCTAAAACGATTTACGATTTCAAGATATCGGTTAAAAAAATACTAATGTGATTCTTGATTAAATTGTTCGATTAAAAAAAATGTGATATCACCGGAATGTCAGATAAAAGAAACATGACAACAAAAGAATAGCTAACAACACGTTAAATAATTCCATGCGTCCGAGGCACTTTTCTTGATTGACCTTTATCGGGAACGCTCAAAGCAGAATATTTGAAATCCGAGGATGTATAAGTACCAAAAACATTTAAAGAAAATCAAGTTTTGAAGCTGGGATGAAACTTAATTTAAAAATCTATTGAACAGATGATTTACAGTATATGTTGTTGTCGATTATCAAAAAAACGTCGATAATTATTTCTTTTTGAAACTTTCAAGAAAGAAATACATTTTTAAAAGATTTTAATGGTACTGGTAAATGGATGTAATAATTTTTTTTGATTCACTGAAATCATTCGTGGAATGAACTTTAAAAAATTAACTGTTGAATAAAATTTATACTCTCGACCAGTCAAAACAGCTTTAGTAATGGATGTTTCCAATCGATATTTCAGTCTAGACTGAGTTGCTGTGATTTCTTACTCTTGACCATGCTAAAGGATACACGCCATGCAATAAAAAATAAAATCATAGGTTAAATCACTGTTACACAGTGCATTCGTCAAAATTAGAGATCATTGATGAACTAACTGATTAAAAAATATCAAGTATACCTGCAACAACCAATTCCACACTTTTATTCATCCTTACGATTCCTTCTAACGTAGATAGTCTTATTCTGCATGTATAGTTTCCAATGTCTTCAATAGTGCAATACTGCAGGTTGATGGTCGATCTATTGTCAATGGAAATTCCATCAATATAACGAATGATTCGTCCTTGAAATGTATGGGTCCATCTGTCAAAGCTGTGCTCTAACCTCCCGACAAGAGAGCAAATCAAGGTTATGTTTGATGATTCTTTGCACACCTCTTTATCCTTTAGTTCAATAACAGGTTGTTCTAAAAGATATGGCTTTGTTAAAAAAAATCAAAAATATGTTTGCATTCGAAAAATATCTAAATTGGGACGCGTATGACTAGTCATAGACATTATAAATTTTACGCATCCTTATCAATGCAACGTTATATTGTATGGAATCTGTTCAACGAATTTGACCAATTCAATAACTTGTTTGAAAAAGTCATAGCTGTAAGTTTTTAAGGATAAATTACGTCCCTGAAAAACGATATTTCAAAATGTAAAATATATGGATGGTAATTTTATCAAACAATGTATTTATGGGTCATAATATCTTAATGTCTTCTATGAAATCGAAGTCGGAAAACAAATTATTTCAGCATTTCTGGAATCAACCATTTCTTAAAAAATACGAAAAATATATGCAACAAGTAGCCATAATATGATGTATATAGGTAAAATGTATCATGCGGGGAAATTAAGTCAACTTTCTGCAGGGGAAGAATGGAAATGATACAAAATGTTTCCGGGGGAAGGGGTGTCTACATAAATAAAGACAAAAGTAGTATAACTCTGTTCAAAAGTCGTAGATCGATTGTGAGAAACAAATCCGGGTTACACTTAAACCTAGGGAAAACACATCGACTATATTTAATAAATTACTTGAAAGTTATAATGAATGAACTGACGTTAATTTGACTACACATTATCAAATCATTTTCCAGTTTGCTTGTGAAAGAAATAAGAACACTTATTTTCTTTCATGCAAAATATAATACAATCTCATCAATCGATTATCAGATTTTAATCATATTCATATTATAAAATATCAATATGCAGACTTTGGTACTTATTGCTATTTTATGAAATTTCCCTTTGATCTTACTGTCTGATAATTTTCTTTCTCAGCGAATCGAGGGATATAGAAACTAAAGGAGCACGTACCGTTGTTAATGAAATTATCATGAAATTAACAACGTCGTCATAGGTGAAATAGCTATAAACAGATTATCATTGGTCATCTGAACTCGATTGCTTTTCTCACATTCTCCGTACCGGCTCAAGCGAGAAAATCCATCACGTTGAAATGATCAACGATCATCTATAATGATTTTGAATATCTTTCTTAACATTTTTAGTTGAGATTGCTATCACAGCAGAATGTTATTTCTTCAATAATTTCATGCTTGCTTATTATTCTTGGAAATCTATCCAGTTGATCACTTTCTAACAAATTTACCTGTAAGCGTCTTCGCATCGTAAATAAAAACATGTATTCTAAAACCAGTTGTTGGCATGATACGGGTATGTTATTCTCATATATTTTATGATGGTAATTTACTTGACCCCTTACGGGAGGGATTGTGCTTGATATTAATATGATGAAGACATAATCTTTAAAACAGTTTAATTGAGGTCTGAAGCTGACATGTCAATAACTGTTAGTTGTCCTTTGTTAATTTATGTCTCTTCACATGAGGGCAAATGACACAGAAATTAACAACTATATGTCACCTTACGGTCTTTAAGAATGAGCAAAGTCAGCTATAAATAGTCCCGAAATGACATATGTAAAGCAATTAAAACGACATACCCTTTTGTCAGTGGTAGTCCTAATTTTCCTACCATCGACTTTTTGTTTATTTGTTATCGTCGAATATACATAAAATATTTAATAATGAAATTCCTATTTTGTCCCATCCACCAAATCTTCCAGATGGGGAGGACAATCTCCCCTTTTAAGGAAGGTTTTACATATTCTTTCGTCCGTGTTAATAATGAGTTATTATTACAACATTTCTGAATATGGTGTCGGGCTATTTCTAACAAATGATGTGATTTGAAAATGTTTTCAAACACTTTTCTTTAACGTTAAGGGCACCTTGATATGTCATAACTTTTTTTAGTCACATTGTTTGAAATCTTACACCGGCCAATTGATCCATAGCAAGGAAATAAGTTCTGAATGGTGCAACAAAAAATGCATTCTATGACAAAATGAAATTGCCTAAATTTTGTAAGTGTCTTTTCTGTCAATTCTGTGAATCATGGCTGGATAACACTTACAATAATTAACCAGAAAAAAAAACATATTATAATAACAGGTGGTGAGAATTTTCACTCAATTTACCTGCGTATGTAGTTGTCTGTACATAGATATTAGTTGTCTGTACATAGATATTAGTTGTCTCTACATAGATACTGGCATTTTCGTTGTTAGTTCCATGAAGACAGGTCCAATTTCCACTCGAATAGTTCGAACTATTTATTCGTATTGCAAGTAAAGTTTCATTTCTCGATAGTGTTTGATTAATCGTTAAATTGTTTTGCAGAGGCAAACAGTAAGATGACGGGATTGGTGGTAAACAAAAGGCTTTTTCTTTATGTGATGGATTATAAAACGAAATTCTGTAGTATAATTTCTTTACAGTACAATTCAGCAGAATAAAGTCATCTTGAACCTTAGCCGTTAATAAAACACGACCTGAACAATCCAGGAAATCTGAAAAATATGGCAATAATCCTTCAGTACTACACACGGAGACACATATACTTAACAGTAAAAATAGGATTACTTGCTTTCATTTTACATCAAAATTCTTATTGGTTGACACATGTTTGATATTTCAAGAGCACGGTTTTGTGTAATCAATGGCAAGGTATCATCTTTTCGTTGATTGCTACTTTTTGTATTTTTATATTCTCAATTCTTATCCGAATTTTTCAAAGAAGATATGTCTATGTGTATGTATTGTAAAATTTTAAATACACGATCATAACATGCATTTATAAGTGATTGAAAAACTGCTCTATGGTCCTAATGTACAGTTTTTAACACTATGTTTTTGACCATACCCTTTTTTCCTTTGTATTTACATTGAAAAAAAATACTTACGAAATGTTGAATAAAACAGGAAAACTATTAATTCCATATCAATTATACAAATTATTAAAAGTTATTCCAAAATGTGGTTATTGATATGATCAAGGTAATAATTGATTTTTAAAATAGTTATAGGAAATGGAAATGATGATGGGTATTCCGTAGTCAAACAAAATAAGTGGTGGTGCGATATGTATGTTGAACTGCAAGTTGCATATTAATACTTTTATCAATAATTTAGTCGATGATGTGAAAAGCTTAAATGCTGGCATTTTATTGCAGAAAAGAAAAAATGTATGTTTCTATATGCTGATTATATGTTTGTGCTTTCTGAAAATGAAACAGACTATTTCCATTCCCATTCTCAATTTAAACAAATGCTCCAAGTTGTTTATAATTCATCATTTTCTATATAAGGAAAACGTAGTACAAAATAAGAATAGCAGGTTCAATTCATGTTCTTATATAGGTAAAAATCAAATGAACTCACACAGTTATGATTTAAAAAAGTTATTACTTGGCAGTATATCTTAAACGAATAAGCAATTCAATGTCACTGTATAGCCTTCAACCAGGATAACTATATCGTATAATTAGTTATACCTTCAACCAGGATAACTATATCGTATAATTAGTTATACAAGTTCCCGATTTGATGGAACATGTGAAACGGTTCAAGCGCGAAACTTGAAGCATGGTGTATAACAGAACAAAGCAATGTTTACCCAAAAAAAATATAACCGACAATAACCAACATTTTTTGCTTATTACAACGATATTGGCCGCATACAATGACCACAATGATTTTTTGTTTGGGTGTTTATCTGATCCATATCGTGTAACTTGTCCCTTTTACTTTTTATCCTATATTTACACGACCTAGAACATCTTGATGGGAAAAGCCGACGAGGGCTTCAAAGAAATTCTAAAGAAATTTTTCTTCAAGCTTCTTTCAACTGTTTAGAATTCCTAATTCAAATGACACAGCTGTATTCGGAGACAGTTCTGTTGATTTACAACATGTAGCAACAGGATTCTTTCAGTGAATACGGTTAAGTTTGAAAGTTTTAAACTAATGTTATGAAAATAATTATTGTTTTTTAGAGGCAGAATATCGTCAAATTTACATTTAACTACAAATGGCACTGATATTGAATTTCTATTTAGTGTAACGTAAATCTTTTCGATGAGGTTGGTTAACCCGTGTTACTATATGAATGTGAAACGTTGGGGCATGGTAATGGTTTTATTGTATACTGCCTTTGAAACTTATATGTTCCAATTCTAGCTTTATGAGATATGAGGAACTTGATGGATATCCTTTTGGGCATTGGCATAAGTTTAAAGATATCATCTTATTGGTGCATATTATGATAATGATTACCAGTATTAGACAGTCATTAACTTCTTGTCTGAGGGACTATTTCATTGAAACATTCCACGTCTATCATTAAAAGGAGATAGAATGAAGCTTACGAAATTAACATTTAAAGTCATAAGAAACGAGTGACCGGAGAAAAATAATGTTTATCAAATTCTTGAACCAATGCATGTATATAACATAAACTTAGTCTTCTGTGCACGATTTTATCATTTTTTACACAACCATATCGTTTAATCGTCATGTTTTTTTCTCTCTCTGTCTGTTATGAAGTGAAAATATGGCAGCTACTTAAATGTCGTGTTTAGAAGCCGAAGTTGACCGATTGACACCTTATAGTAAACAATCAACAATTAAACGTGGATATTGAGCACGTGTTTAACATGTACAATCAGATAATAGTTTATTTTAAGGACAAATCCATGCGTATTGCAATCACCGGATTTTTACGAGTGGGTCACGCTGAGGTCACTTTACATACGGAAAATATATCGGCGAATTGCTTCCTGGAAGGGTTAGAATTAGGGTTAGGGTTAACCCTTCCTGGTAGGAAGCAATTCAAATAAAGTAAACTTTTTCTGGATATGAACAAATTAAAGAATTTTCTTCCGAAAAAAGTATATATGTACATAAGTTTTATAATGAAAACTATCCATTTAGGTATAAAAAAAACATATGCATTATTTTTTTTAATTTGAGGTGTCATATGACTTTAACAATAAACCGGCGATTGTATTTTGAAAGTCTAATAATTTACTAATTTTGTTCGATTTTAAATTACATACTATTGTGTTAATTGTTGATTTTCCAACTTCTGCTTCCCTGTATATTATTTCCCAAAAATGTTTTAAACTGAGATCTACCCCAATTTTGGTGGGGTTCGTAATGCTCACTCTTAAGTTTTCAATGTTGTGTTTATTATTTGTCTGTTGGCTTTTTTTCACTACTATATGCTTATGATTGATTACATCTCTTGTCCGTACAAATGCTTTGATTTTTCTGTCATCCGTCTTTTCACAATCGGTCCTATACCAGACAGAGACTTGAGAATAATTACCTCATTGTCAAAACACTGATACCCTTGACCCATCTAACGAGAACATTCAATTTATATATGCAACCAAACATCTTAGCTTATACTGGGATAAAGAAGTGTATCTATTTAGATGTCAAATCATAATACACTGATTGGGATATTAGTAGATTGAATATGTTTAATAACGCTAGCTAGCTGTTATAACGGAAAGGTAGTGGCCGCAGAGAATACAAATACATTCTGACTGTGTTTCCTAAAGACTAAACGGACCTGTCACCAGAGATGATAACATGAGTATTTGTCCTTATATCATAAAACAAATAACAGGTATGAATTTTAATTCTTGATCAGACTTTCTTGCAGACCCCCTTTTCATACGGAAGCCGATAAGGGCCATTCAAAAAAAATAAATTATGTCGTAATTACGACATAGCATGTCGTAATTTCGACATAACATGTCGTTATTACGACATCGCTATGTCGTAATTTCGACATAACATGTCGTTATAACGACATAGCATGTCGTAATTTCGACATAACATGTCGTTATAATGACATAGCGATGTCGTAATTTCGACATAACATGTCGTTATAACGACATCGCTATGTCGTAATTTCGACATAACATGTCGTAATAACGACATACACTATGTCGTTTTAACGACATAGCTATGTCGTAATAACGACATCGCTATATATTTAAAAGAATATGTATTATGATTGCCAAGACACTAAATGACACAGAAATTAACAACTATAGGTCATCATAATGCCCCCAATAATTAGAAAAGCCCCCACATAGTCAGCTATAAAAGAGGGACGGTCGAAAGATAACAGAGGGAGAGTCCCCGAAATGCTGTGTGGCAGACAGTGTTATTTATAAAGTATTAGCTCCCTTGGTAAAACTCCAAATTTCATATTTAATGTATTTCATTGTTAAATAATTTACATGAAGCTTAATAAGTATATATTTGTTAATTGCATAGCTTTTGCTATTTGAATCCATTGGTTAAAGATATTTATTTATATTGTAAAGTTTAATTTTTGCATCGTCGCAAAATCTCTGGCACCTTCTTTGGTTACCTTCTGTAAGAAACTTATATATTTTATAGATCCCATTGAAATTAAACAAAGTTCCGATCGTGGAAGGGCTATATAGCCTGTCAAGGTCAATAAAAACATTTGTTTCAGTCGTACCAAGGCAAGCCAAGCTGTCCACCTCCCTGAAAATAAGCGCAAACTACATGGCTTCTTGTAATAAGGGTGAACTGAAGTATTGATTGCTCTATATCTACTTTCAAACGGTGGGCACGATGTTCCTACAACCCCTAGGATTTAAAACAAAATCTTCAAAATTTCATCCGCAAAACAAAATAAAAATGTTAGAAAACACGAACGAATATAAAAACAAAATCAATATATGTTTTAAATTATGTTTTTACAGCTCTTCATCATTTAGTAAGTAATACCTAGTTTATTTGAGGATTAAAATAACAAAGCTATGTGAAAAAACGGATGTCCAACGTTACATTTATGAAAAACTGTTTTAACTCTTATGTAAAGTGATCCTATTTCTTATTCTCTGATCTTTTTGATTCTTGGCAGAAACAGCGACATGTGTCGGTTCTTTGTGGCGTTAAAGCCGTTATTTTGCCAAATTTTATTTGACTCGGTGGCTGCATATTCAGCTGGAATAAGAAAAATGTCCAACGAAGTATTTCGTTAACTCAACGACTGAAAGTGAATTTTATAAGTAGATATAGCAGAAAATGAATAAAAAGAGTAAGACATTAATAATATCTAACAAAAGTACAAATATTTGCCTCATTGTTCGTGAGTTCAAATATTGCTGATTCAATAAAATCTTCTCTTCACTGTCGTTTTTCTAACGGTAGCCATTTTGTCCAAGTTGATATTTCATTTTCAAAGCAGTTAACGCGTTTTTTTTATAATTGATCAAAACAAAAGTTAGATACACGAAGAGTAAAAAATGCCAAGATTCTTTTCTTATTAACTACATATTTGGGTCTTCAAGGAATAAAATGATTCCACACATTACAAAACGGTAGCCAATTTGTCCAAACGTCTGAAAACGTCTAAAATCCGAAAGACGCTAATTTCCAATTAAAGTTTCAATTAAATGTTCATGATAATTAACAACAAATCGTGTTATGAAATTTGGAAAAAGAGGTTGATGATTGCTGCAGAAAAAAAGAATAGTGCATGTTGCTATAGACTCCGCCCGGGGACATAGGTTCGACACAGGTTTTAAAAATTTTGCAATTTTTATTAATCGTTTATAGCTTTTAACGATTTATTTAATAGAATGGGGAAATGGGAAAAAAATCACATGATCTTCGTCCACTTTTTGCAAAGACAAATTGGAGACACCAAGACAGTCCTCTAACTGTAAAATGCGAATTGAAATTTATGTTGCGGAAGTACTCTGAAATAGACAATTTAAAGTCGTCACTTCAGTAAGGTGCAATCACCAATAATAAAAGACTTAATACCAGTTCACGGAATGTTTTAATTCGCGATTTGTCCTGCTATTCATGTTATAACTGTCGTGATGAAAGTAATTCCTGTACTATCGAAGCCGGAACTTTTCGTCAATATAAACTTGTGCATGAAATGGAGGTAATTGAAAGACAAATCCCAAACAGCGACGAAAACTGTTTCATCGAATTAATAAAAACCCGGGATTATATTAGCCGTTTTCGCGGACGATCCAGGAGTAGATTACTATATTTTAAAATGTATATCAGAAGTTGAACACTATAGATGACTTGGGAAATAATTCTCAAGCCAAGGTTCAAGTAATTGAAGGGGTGTATTTCGACAACTTGTGTGCCAGGGAAAACACAATTCTATTCAAATTTAACCAAGGGTAAAAATGTCCGATTTACTTGCAGTGTCAGATATATTTGAATTGGAGTTGAATAAAGATATCGAAATTTTACAATGACAGATGATATGCACCTTGAAAGTTAAACATCCTATGAAAAAAGTTTTGTACATCTAAAAAACCGTATACATGTACTTCCTCCCATCTTTCCTTCCTACATTTCTTGCGACAGTTCTGCATTTTTTGTTGAAATAACTTAGAGGATAAACATTATTAAATCGAATCATTTCCACAACTTGAGGTAACTTATGATAAAATGACATCACAAAACGAACAGAACCAGAATCAACCAACATATAAAAAAACGAATAAAACTTGCAAAAATTAATCGAAGTCAAAAACCCTCTTCGACTCCGCATTTTTAGTGTAATGTGGTGTTGTAGGAACATCGTGCCCAACGTTTGAAAGTAGAAATAGAGCAATCAATACTTCAATTCACCCTTATTACAAGAAGCCATGTAGTTTGCGCTTATTGATTGGGATGTGGAAAGCTTAGTTTGCCTTGGTAGGAATGAATGTCAGTCCACATATAGTTCCACATATTATTCTTCCAATAAATTGAAGATTGTATCGTCTTTGACTGGGTATGTAACCTTTCACGATACGTCGGTAACTGAATGAGCTTTAACGGATTCTATAAAATATATAAGTTTCTCACAGAAGGAAACCAAAGAAGGTAACCAAAGATTTTGCGACGATGCAAATATTAAATTTTACAATATAAATAAATATCTTTAACCAATGGATTCAAATAGCAAAAGCTATGCAATTAACAAATATATACTTATTAAGCTTCATGTAAATTATTTAACAATGAAATACATTAAATATGAAATTTGGAGTTTTACCAAGGGAGCTAATAATTTATAAATAACACTGTCTGCCACACAGCATTTCGGGGACTCTCTCTCTGGTATCTTTCGTCCCTCTTTTAAAGCTGACTATGTGGGGGCTTTTCTAATTATTGGGGGCATTATGATGACCTATAGCTGTTAATTTCTGTGTCATTTAGTGTCTTGGCAATCATAATACATATTCTTTTATATATATATATATATGGCGATGTCGTTATTACGACATGATGTCGTTATTACGACATGTTATGTCGAAATTACGACATAGCGATGTCGTTATAACGACATGTTATGTCGAAATAACGACATCGCGATGTCATAATAACGACATGTTATGTCGAAATTACGACATACTATGTCGTAATTACGACATAATTTTTTTTTTGAATGGCCCTTATCGGCTTCCGTATTTTCATGCATATTTAAGTTATTGTTCAATTTTTGTATCCTCTTACTCTTTGTGTAAAACCATCGAATCATAGTACGTCAGATTCGGTTGCATACGAAAAAGGGTAAAAAAAATATTCTCTTGAATTTGACAGTTGAAGAATATTAATCCTAGATTTCATTGCAGTAAAATAAAATCTGGGTCATACACATTTAACTTGTGTGTTTAGAAGCACCATTATTTTTTTATTTGATGTTTCTATAGAATATTTTTGAAACCTTGGGGTTACATGGTTACTAAAGCTTCCACACATGTGAACAAGAGATAAAAAAATGATTGGTTAACTTCCAGTGATGTTTATTTTCTTATATGCAATGAAATGTTATATGAAATTTTGTTTATAGTACTGGACAGGATAAATCTTTACTAATTTCAAGTATCTCTTTATTGGAAACAAAGATAAATTATGCACATTTTGTTTATGAAAAGTGCAAATATAACAAAGACTAATAGAAGAAAATCAATGGTGGTAATATACATTTTGTACATGGACGTCAAGTTGGTTACTTATTATTTTGAACTTAATATTATCCAGAATGATAATTTGGAACCTTATATTTTACCCGCTTTCTCTCTATTACCATTCTAGTCTTTTCTTAATCACTACTGTCTGAAAAAGCAATGCTTTCTGTAGAGGAAAATTTACATTGAAGTGAAGTTTTCTCCCGTTGAATGTTTAAAATAAACTCTTTTATCATACATAGATGAGATATAGTCTATAAAACATTACGTGAAAAAATAGACTGGGAAACACGAATCGCACAAAACAAACAGAATTTTATCAGATGGGTGAGAATATCCTGTTTTACAAGTGAAATCTGTTGCTCAGAATAAGTATATGTTTGGTGAATAGTCTCATTCGGTGATTTCTTGAATAATATATAAAACATTCACACTTTTCATCTGAAAAGGCTAAGCGTATTAGCGCCACACATTCTTTATTTATATTTATCTTCCTATATATTTGCGATAAATTGCTTAATAACGCTAACCGTTTTTGTTTTCTATGTTGTGTTTTGTGTACTATGTTTGTCCATTAATCTTTCTTCTTTTTTGTCAGTTTATTTTCTACTTATAAATAATAAACTCACCGACGATTGTTTATTATTATATCAAAAGTAAATGACTCGAATTGATATCAACTCGGCGACTAAAATGCCATTAAAAAATTATTCCTTGAAATAGGATCATTAGTATTTTTTAATAAAATTCTAAAAACAAAACCAAGATAACGACCAAAAAAGTATAAAAAAAAAACTAAACTCCAATGCAAATAGTATGATACTAAATCCCTAACGGGAGGGATTGTTTCTGATATTCATATGATGAAGACATAATCTTTCAATCAGTTTAATTGAGGTCTGGAGCTGGCATGTCAGTTAGCTGCTAGTAGTCTGTTGTTATTTATGTATTATTGTCGTATTGTTTATTTTCTTTTGTTGCATCTTCTGACATCGGACTCGGACTTCTCTTGAACTGAATTTTACTGTGCGTATTGTTATGTGTTTACTTTTCTACATTTGCTAGAGGTATAGGGAGAGGGTTGAGATCTCATAAACATGTTTAACCCCGCCGCAATTTGCGCCTGTCCCAAGTCATGAGCCTCTGGCCTTTGTTAGTCTTGTATGATTTTTAATTTTAGTTCTTGTGTATAATTCGGAGCTTAGTATGACGTCCATTATCACTGAACTAGTATACATATTTTTAAAGGGGCCAGCTGAATGTACGGTGCGCCGAATGGGACTCTTGTGGTTTTGTACAAAATTCAATTCTGTCATAACAAAATATTTTTTTGTCTTACAAAACTATGTGATACAGACTTGTTTTGTGAGAACTTCAATTTTGTCAAATAGGTATTCAAATATAAACTTATTTGCATACAAAATTGACTTTTGAGGCACAACATTGAATTTTGTGTTAATTTTTCACTTCTGTTTAAAACAAGAGTGCACACACTGAAATGTCTCGCCTTTTTTACTAATCATTGATATTATGTTGATACTCCTAAATATAAATCTTTCTTGACTGTCACATAAACTTAACATTAACCAAGAAAACTGAACATTGATCAATGAACCATGAAAATGAGGTCAAGGTCAGATGAACCATATGCCAGGCAGACATGTACAGCTAACAATGCTTTCATACAACAAATATAGTTGACCTATTGCTTATAGTTTAAGAAAATAGACCAAACACAAAAACCTTACACTGAGCAATGAACCGTAAAAACCAGGTCAAGGTCAAATAAAACCTGCACAACTGACATATAGATCATAAAATATTTCCATACAACAAATATAGTTGACCTATGACATATAGTATTAGATAAAAAGACCAAAACTCAAAAACTTAACTTTGACCACTGAACCATGAAAATGAGGTCAAGGTCAGATGACATCTTCCCGCTAGACATGTACACCTTACAATCATTCCATACAACAAATATAGTAAACCTATTGCATAAAGGTATGAGAAAAACAGACCAAAACACAAAAACTTAACTGTAACCACTGAACCATGAAAATGAGGTCAAGGTCAGATGACACCTGCCAGTTGGACATGTACACCTTACAGTCCTTCCATACACCGAATATACTAGACCCATTGCTTATAGTATCTGAGATATGGACTTGACCACCAAAACTTAACCTTGTTCACTGATCCATGAAATGAGGTCGAGGTCAAGTGAAAACTGTCTGACGGGCATGAGGACCTTGCAAGGTACGCACATACTAAATATAGTTATCCTATTACTTATAGTAAGAGAGAATTTAACATTACAAAAAATCTGAACTTTTTTTTCAAGTGGGCACTGAACCATGAAAATGAGGTCAAGGACAATGGACATGTGACTGACGGAAACTTCGTAACATGAGACATCTATATACAAAATATGAAGCATCCAGGTCTTCCACCTTCTAAAATATATAGGTTTTCAGGAGTGAGCTAACACCGCCGCCGCCGCCGCCGCCGCCGGATCACTATCCCTATGTCGAGCTTTCTGCAACAAAAGTTGCAGGCTCGACAAAAACTCAATTTTGTCTACACAAAAATAAACACAAAATTGAATTTTGTGACAAAATATTAGTTTTGTATGCAAATTAGTCCACAGAAGCCAAACGTAACTAATTTGCATACAAAATTGACTTTTGTCGCCCAATTTTCAAATAAGGTAACAAAAGTAAAGTCTGTGTTACAAGATGAATTTTGTCATGACAAAGGTAACTTTAATTTGTCCACTGAAAGATAATTTTGTATGACAAAATTTTAAATTTGTAGTATGCTACAAATTTTGTTAAACTGAACTCATTTTTGTTGAACAAAACTCACTTTTGTCCGTACAAATTTGAATTTCGAGTACAAAACCACAAGAGTCCAATTCGGCGCCCCGTAGAATGACGCCTCCGGGTGCGGGAGTTTCTCGCTACATTGAAGACCCATTGGTGGCCTCCGGTTGTTGTCTGTTCTATGGTTGTGTTGTTGTCGCTTTTACACATTCCCCATTTCCATTCTCAATTTTAAGTTCATAAAAACTGACAAAATCAAACGTAAATTGTCATATTCATGAAAATAGAGATAATATTCAACTCAACAGTTTTGTAGCAAGTGCTTCTATAATGACCTGATTTATAACATGCCGTTCTTAGATTTACCAATGATACATGTACACATTTTACCCATTTTAAATAAACTTTGGTTCCATCTCCTTCGGTCAAAGTTAACTTTACACGGCTTTGGAGCAATTTTCATTTCGGCTCTACGTAATGTTGATTTAAGGATTATGTACCCTTCTGTTGACTCAATACTAAGCATATGGAAATTTTATAGAAAATCCACAGCCTTTCCCCTTGTACTCTCATATTTGGCAATTCATTGATTGATAGATAGAGAATTATTGCATGCAGTGCTAGCAATGATTTCCTTTAAAGAAGTTTATAAATTTAGATATTGGTGAAATCAAATATAAATATGGACCAATTCAAGTGCACCGCTCGACTTTCGTGTCATTTAAAGATTGTTTATGACTTTTTGCCAACAATAAATGCTAACACATCATCAAAAAACAAGTAAGTAATCTATGTTCTGAATTTTATAACAAAATTCTCTGTATTAAAGTCTGTGGATTTTCTATAAAAATTTGGTTTTATTTGCCACAATATCCCCTTTTTCTATTAAATGCAATGAAAAAATGAATAATAATGTTTTACACGAAGTTTCCCCTTAGTATATGTACACAATGGTCCATCTCTATTATTCATCATCTTTACTTTTTTGATATTATTGCAGTTTTAAAATTTCGTAATTACATGGCTACAGAAGGGTCATAAACCTTAAATTACGTCTCCATGTACTGGTGTATTTTTTTTCTACCAGTATATAAGTGTGTTGGGTTTTTTTTTTTTTTCTTCAATGACTACAGGTTAGCATATTAGAAAACACGTGTTTTGTTCATTTCAGTTATAAATATAAAATAATTGAAGTTACTACCCTTGAATATGCTCATTTCTAAAATTAAGAAATTCTCAAAAAATAAATCATTTTAACTTCTAACATAAAATAAAGGAAAAATAACAATGCCATCTTTTGTAAAAGTTTAATAGCAAGAAACAAAAATTTCTATACCACATAATACATTACTTCTTTTGAAATAGAAAGGTTTCACTTCAGTTATTATTAATTGTGCTCATACCTAATGAAGTTTTCTGAAGGTTTGAATGCCGTCTTTTCCTGTAAATGGTAGGCTTGGTGTCTACTCCAATGGTATATATGACAAATCATAACCCTGACGGAGTAGAAGCCACTGTCGTAGCCATGCACTTAAACACTGACGTTTGATCATTGAATGCTTTAAAGAGCAATGAAGAATATAACTGGAAATTCGTGGTGACTCACTGTGTCTTTTTTTCATTAAATCTATGTATCATTAATCCTCTCTTTCTCTCTCCTTCTTCCTTCCTTTCCTCTTCTTTAATTACGAGCAAGCCGTGTGAGTGACAGTCAGAGCGAGAAGCTGTGACTCGAGAGAGTGGTAGTGAGACCGTTCGAGTGTGAATGAGCGAGAGCGAGAGGATGTGAGCAGCACAAGTGAGAGCAAAAGGATGAGAGCAAGAGGATATGAGTACGAGTGAGAGACAGAGGATGTGAGCAAAACGTGTGAGAACGTTAGTGAGAGCCAGAGGATGTGAGCAAACGTGAAAGTGAGTGACACTATTTAAGGGTGTGAGTGATAACGTAACAATTTGAGTGACAATGAGAGGGTGTAAGTGAGAGTGTTAGGGTGTTTGTGAGAATGAGAGTGGCTGAGATAGTAAGAGCCATTGTGAGTGAAGATGTGACCGGGAGTGTGATGGTGTGAGCTAGGGTATCGGTGAGAGTGTGAGCGGTTTGAGTGAGAGGGTTGGCGAAGGTGAATGTGAGCAAGAGCGAACGTGTGAGAGTGCGAGAAAGAACAAAACATCAGGTTCCTGACTTAGAACAGATGCAAACAAATTTTAAACGTTTTTCTCTTGCGCCAACTTTCACCCTAATCTGAAACAGTTCTAAAGAAGCAATATGAACCACATGTTCAGCAGTTGTAGTTTGCTGATATGATTTATAATAGAGCATTTGCATTATTCACAATGGTTTTACACTAGTCATTTTGGGGTTCTTTATAGTCTACAAATTGTGACTTGGATGGAGAGTTAGCTCATTGGCAAACCACATCTTCGGGTATTTTTCCACTATTTTTATTGTTCTGTATATGTCTTTTTAACGTATACCACACTTTTAAGAATATAAAAAAACTTCACAATTTGAGACACGAGATCATAGAAGCTAATGGCTTTCTAAGTAGTTTTTATACTCTAAAACAGATTTCTTTCGGCCATGTGCGATCTTTAAGAATATCAATCCAAAAATACGCTTCGATTGCAGGTAATGCAGATTTTTCACTTTTATATAACTAAATAATATATCTAGCAAAATAAATTTCTATAGATATGGATATTCATATAGTGTAAACAGAGCTTTAAATCCTTGGCTTTCATAAACAATTTCACCTGTTTTTGTGCAACAATGGAAAACAGTTGCACTCCAACTTCAACGTTTGCATATAGTTTTGGACATGCAACACATTTTGGACTGGAACATATTTTTAGAGTTGAGTGTTCGTGATGAAGATAAATCCAGAAAAGCGCTTCGAATGCATGGCAACATTAACACAGTGTTGTTCCGTTTATATTGTTCTTTAATGTTTATACAGTTCTGTGTTCCATCAATTATGCAGTGTTATTTTTTTAATTTGCAGCAATTTCATATATTGTTAATTTATAAATGCCAACGAGCATGCAAAAAACAAATCACTCTTTCGTGCTATGGTAAGCAAGAACCATACGAATGGATAAATATGTTAACTTAATGTAAGTAGACAGCAGTCCAGTAAAACGTTACAATAATGTAAAGAAATAGAACATGTTTGAGATGAAAGATAATAGGGACAACACCTACTTGCCATACTATTATCAGTGTTTCAGTGAACTTGATGTTAAAAAATCAGGCAGGCAACTATTTCAACTTGGAATTATTTTAAATGATGGAATTTGCATAATTTCTTGTGCATGAAATTTTTAATAAATTCCTTGTTTATTCTGTAGTCTCATGTTTTGAGAGGCTCATAAAACTTTCCGTACAATGTATTTCGTACAGAAAGTGTTGTGCGCGGCACAGAACATAAAAATACAAAATAAACAGGGTATTTATCAAAAATTCAAAGCACGAGAAATAATGCAAATTTCTTTATCAAAAATAATTCCAAGGTGATATAATAACCTGTTACGTGTTTAATCTGTAAAAAATATATAGCGACTAACAGGTAAAAAGGTAGGATTATCAGAAGTGCATAGATGCACATGCACTTATTCAGTACAACAAAGTTCAATTTTTGGGTTTAAAATTTGGTCGGGTTTCAAAATACAGGTAGCCAAATACTTTAATTGAATTATTTTTTATTTTAACTAGTTTTTTTTCGTCATGACGCATCCATCAACCATAGTCTTCTCCGAAGAGGTAAACGAGTTTTTCTTGTGTGAAGACATACTTACATATTTTCCTTCACACACAAGTTCTAGCTTTTTGACGTGATACGTAATTACATAAAGTTTTACCTATAACATTAAGTCAAAATAGAAATCAAAAATAAACATACGAAAACAAAAATTGTTGTACAAAAATTGGCCAAATTGTTAATTCAAAAAAAATATTTACACAAGTATTTAGTATGGCGTTACACAAATATATTGCATGGGCTTTTTTTTAATAATGTACGAGACATGCCTGTATTCGTACTATAACATAAACTAATCCAACAATTGTCACCTTCTGAAAAGATCCTTGTATACACACCTTACTGGATAGCACGAACGGACGTCTAACGGATGAAAATAAAAGTTGTCCGTTGATAAAATTGTTATCCGTTGTGAGTCCGTTGATGTACTGACAGAATAAAACGGACGCGTAACGAATGCCTAACGGACACATACCGGATATGCAACGTACGAGAAACGGAATCGTACCGGACAGAACGGATGTCGAACGTACACCCAACGGACGAGTACCGCATAAAACGGACACCTAACGAAAACGGACACCTAACGGAAGCATACCGGATAAAACGGATGAACAAGATATACGGGAAAAATTAAAGGCGACAATAAAAATACATGTAAATCGCATAAATATTCAAAATGTTTCTGTGTAACTGGTTTGATTTGTTCTTCAAAATGCCGCAAAAGGGCAGTGTCTGTCCTGAATAAGAGCTGCTTGATTGTGAAGACGTGTCCTCATTCTAAGATCGATTATGAATAATAAGAATTCATGAACCTTAAGAACTCTGACATACCAATAATTGGAATTTCTGACGCGAAATTTTCAATTGGGATTTATCCGTTTCAGATCCGTTCATCATCCGTTTTATCCGTTATACGTCCGGTAGAAGTCCGTTTCACATTTGTTCAACATCCGTTTTATCCGTTAAACGTCCGGTAGAAGTCCGTTGGTGAATTTATCTGCCAGACCTCCAACTGACGTATAACGGACACATAACGGATACACTGAAAACGGAAACGAAACGTCAATTCCGTGTAATCAACCAGTCCACACTAATATACAGCTTTTCTATTAAAATCATAACAGTTAAGTTATATGAAATTTAAATCCATAGACTAGACATGTTATACTGTTCCGAAAAAAAAACTACAAATTGTTTTATCATATTTTACAACAGTCTAAAATAGGGACAACATATTAACAAAACGTCAAAAATATGCGTCTCAGACTTAACAGACTATACGCTTAATAATTTTGGCAGGGGTGTTTGTGTTCTTCAAAACAGTGTAATATCCGCGAAAATTCGAATGAATGATATGCTTTATATATAAAGTATTACAATATTACTGAATATGCGTTCCTGTAACAACCAACGCTATTTGGGGTCAGATTCAGGAAAATTTTAAGTTATCCAAATTTATATGTTTTAAAGTAGTATCGAATTCATAACAGTGTGGCTATGGACATTGATTGGCGCACTTTAATATCCCATTGACTGGGACAGATTAGGTGAACGTTCGTCTATAACGCCCATTGCTCACGACGTCCTTAATATAAACATTTAAACCGTGGGGTCACCAAAGGTTCTCAACGCCTATATAAAATAATTCGAAATACTAATCAGGAATTTGTGTTTTGATTTATATTGATTAATTAAACGTCCTTTACTTGTGTTTTTGTTATGTTTCGACAATCAATTTTCATAATAAGATATCGCAAAGCCATGTTCTTTCAGAAAAAAGAATGACTTACTGAATGCATGTATTGATTGATTATCTTTTTCGGATTTAACAATTGCGATTGTCGAGTTATGTAATCTTTTAACTTTTATCTGGTCTAATTTTATTTTAGAACGAATGCATAATCCACTTTCAAAAGTTGTGCAAATACGAAACATAAAGACAAAATATACTTCTGCCCTGTCTTTTTCGTACTTGAAAGTTATTGGATAGTAAGAAAGCTATTTGGATTAAACCTTGTGAAATTTGCATGCATTTACGTTATTGTATTGGCAAAATGTATCATTTGGTGTATATAGGAAACTTAAAACCGTTCTGCTATACTGCTACTATACTTGTGAAAAACACTTGGCAACAGAAACGCATTCATCTTATCTATATAAAAAAATCGACCCAATTTACATAGAAATGGACGTCTTCGTGCATTTGTGATCGCAAATAAAACATGTTCCGGACCTTATGAGTATTTGGACCATACGTGTATGGTTGGACCATATTAGTAAACCCTTATGGTCATGATATATGCGTATGGTCCAAATACTCATATGGTCCGGAACACATACATGATATTCTGTGCGTTGTCGGTCGTCTATTAATTTTTTTCTTTTGTTGATGGATTTGACGTCTTTCTGTGAGTGATTATTTGTTCATGACTTAGAACTTACTTGCAAATAATTTAAAAACAAGACTTGATTTATAAAAATGTCCAAACAAACCATGATTTTTTTTAAACATACATCACATCCATTGCAAAAGGCTAAAATTCGCCAGGTCTTTAATTTCAACTAAGTGAGTTGACTAAATTAATGTTGCGGACCATTTTCCAATTTCCATGCGGTATCCTTATTTTTTTTCTCGCTCATCTTTTATGTTTGTTTTTTTCATTCTATAACAGTGTGTATTTTGCTAATGGTCGAAGGCCATACGGGGACCTATAGCTTGATAACGCCTGTTGGTCCCTGGAAAGAATGTGTCTGATTGCCTATCACACTTCA
The DNA here is from genome assembly GCF_963676685.1 of Mytilus edulis. Taxonomy (NCBI): domain Eukaryota; kingdom Metazoa; phylum Mollusca; class Bivalvia; order Mytilida; family Mytilidae; genus Mytilus; species Mytilus edulis. Next base: position 54,988,720 of record NC_092345.1, read on the forward strand.
TATTCTTATTTTAACATGCAGTTATATCTATGATAAGAATGAAAATTGAATTGTCATTGAGACAAAAACCCAACCAAAGAGCAAAAAAAAAAAAAGAAAAAAAAGCCCAAGGCAACATGTAGATCTTTCGTATCAAGGGAATTGCTATAAATATATTTATTTCAGGTTAATAGTATTAGGCCATACTCAAGTTATAAAATAGATCTTGTCGTCAACTTTTGCAACCAGCTTCTATGTTTCTATAATGCACTGTTCATCTTTTTTGGGCTTCGACTTTTCCATTGGACAGACAATTTTGTTTTCGACTGTTTTAAAAAGATGCATTTTTTTACAAAATCATACAAGTAAGGAGTCTCTGGCCTTTGGTAGTGTTGTATGTTAATTAATGTTTGTTTATTTATTTGTTTAGGAAATAAGTATGACGTACATTTTCACTGAACTAGGACACTTTTTATAATAGTTTTTCGATATCGCTCGGGCAAAAATAATCACGAATATAATGCCTACCCATGTTAAAACTACAATAAAGTATAGTTTGCATCAATTATTTCTTGAACCTAGTAGTACCATTTTTTTTGTCTGTGTTGGATTTGTGTGGCATTGAAAAAAACGGGTATAAACTACACAGTGCAGCTTCCAACAAGAATACAAGATTTATTGATTTTCAAAATGCGACCAAAATTAAAAATTTGCTCGCAGCGGAAAAAATTCAACAGTTTGATTTTCATTGAAATAAAATAATTGTTATGATTTACACACCGTTACTTTTTCCAATATAAATATTCGAACTATTTTGTTTGTTGTTTCCTTTATAAATTTACATCATTTTTAAAAAGACCACGCGTCTTCGATATTTAGAAGACTATAAAAGCGATGTTCATTATCTTTCTTCTGCTGTAAGTTTAATTTAGTTATTTTGTGTCATAATTGCCATCTCGTATGTTTTAAATTTGAATAAAGAAGATTCAGGTTGTCTTATACGTCAATGATACACACAAAAAAAAAACGATAACAAATAAAATAAGGTGCAACATTCATTCTCCATGAAAAGAATACATCACATGGATGTAATTTTTGTAAGAAAAATACCAATTTCGTGAGAAGTTGTGTGTTGGACTTGAAGAGCCAAGGCAAACTGACAAATATCTGAATGAACGAATCGATTTATGGTATATAAAAAAAACAAAGCCCACATGGTTAGCATTGAATAAATACATGTAGAAGGCCACTCTTAAATGATCACAACGTAGAAGTTTTTGTTCTCTTAATCAATAAGATATTTTCTGAAATAACGCGGGTCCCTAATAACTTAAAAGTTTTTTTGGTTTTTTTTTACCATGAATAAACTTTTTTTTTATTATTATTATTTATTGATATCAGCTCTGGACATTAATATTCTTAAAAGTGAAACTGTTGTAAGTGATGGTATAACAATTATTTAAAATAAATTCCTTAAATGATATGTGAAAAGAAAGTTTCATTTTATGTATCAAAATGTGTAACAAATGATTATTTAAATCCCCACTTGAAGGCCTCCGATAGACTGAGTGAGCATAAAATCATCGCCCACGACAAACAAGTTAAAGGTAAACTTTTCAGTACAATTACTAATTGATTGATTGATTATCTTTATTTCCTCCATAATATGAAGATTTTACAATTTATATTATAAGAACAGAATCAAGAACATAACACTAACATATTTACATATTCTAAACAACATCAAAGTATACAAACAGCAATAAAAAAAAGTCTATAGGTAGTTACATAATTACATAGGAAATAGAGTCAAAAACAAAACGTCTATAATTCACCAACTTCATACAAGAACAACATTAGTTAAGATCAAATATGTGACTATAAAGATCATAATTGAAGACCTGATATAGTTTATACATATAATCTGCTATGTGGCACATCAAGAGGCTCCATACATCAGCATTTATAGTTTGCATGGTATGATTCATACTTCCAAGTAACGACTCGATAATTTCGTCATCATCTTGATTAAAGAAACGAACGGAATCCTCTACGTCAAGAATATCAACAATTTTGTAGAACATTTCTGTCCGAATTTGTAAAAGAGATGTACAGCAAAGTATATAATGCATAAGTATATCCGTATTATATAAGTTACACAAGGAGCATTTGCCTGTTTGAATAGCTATGGCTCCTAATTTCACAAGCGTCATAAATTTTGAATTTAGTGATGGATAAGTTACCGCTAGTCGTAACAAACGATGCTCCGTCAAACAAGTATGTATTGTATGGTACCGCTTAAGTTCTGGTCGCCGTTCAACTGAGTGTTTCCATAACGTTTTACTGTCGACCACACTGTTATGAATTTCGTTCTATAAGATTATATAAAATTTCGTTTGTGTAAATTATGCTCACAAAAGTACATAGATAGATCATACCAAAATCGAATTTTTGCAGCACTCTCACTACATATAAAAATGCAACGGCTTCTGGCAAATGTCTTGCAAGATGTCCAATGTCGGATTTCGCCGCTTTTTACAAATAAACTGTCATTTGCGACGTCATTTATTGAAAATTAAGATTTGTTGCATGCTAAACAGTGCTTTTCCGTAATTGTACTTCAACTCTTCAAAAAAGCTACATACTTTTTGATAATTTGCGTAGTAAATATCATGGAAGTATTATATTGACAGGAACTACTACGACCCGACTTCAAACGTTTCGTCTGCGATGCCGCGCCAAATTTAATGACATGTTAATTAGGTTGAAACATGGAACGTTATTTACATACCAGCGTGTGGTGCCCTACAATATTGTCATTCTCGGTTGCTTTCGGGATTACGGAAATAAACGAAGAAATCGAAAGTTGTGATAAATTCTTAGGAAACAGCAATCGGCAAACCTCGGCAGATTCCGTTACCTAACTGTGCCGATTGAGTGATTGATGGATTAATGCGAGTCATCATTAATTCTATAGAAAAACACATTGACGATGGAAATTTGTACCAAATTTATTGAATAAATGCCTCATTTTTATTGATTTATTTTTTCGGTAGAAATTGCACTATATGTAATATATATCGCAAGTTGTGATTATATAATAACTACTGTTTACTCCATTGAGTGGCACACATTTCCTGCATATTTAAAACGATTGTTCTGATAAAATCAAAAAGATCAAAGAACTTTTAACTAAATGTAGGAAATATTAAGCTTCGCTCTAAATCCAGGGTAAGATAATTGGTTGGTATATACGAATGTTCAGCTGAACCCCTATGTTGAAATATTTTTTAGTACTGCGACTCAAGGGTTTGTATAGTGGCATTATACAAATAATTGTGCGACTTTCAATAATATTTACCAGTATCATTTGGACGGTTTCATTTGGTCGGATAGTGATAACATATTTTAGGGGACAGAAATGTATTATATAAATATCTATATAACGTAGTTATTAGCTCTTTGTTTTCTTCTGCTGTATTTTGTCGATTGGTACTTGCTCGATTAATTTTCGTATTGTAAACTGGAAATTTCTACTTTCCAGGATTATCTAGTAACTTAACCATATATATTACTCTAAACTTCACAGTTTTGATATTTATCAAATATATTTAATGTTAACCGGCGGTAACCGGAACACACCTTAATCGCGATTTAAACTTCACCCACAAACCATGGAAGTATTATATTGACAGGAACTCCAACAAGCGGACTTCAAACGTTTATAGTGCGATGCCGCAAAATCGTTAAGTATCTGTTAATTAACTCGACATGCCTGATGGATGCATGGGTGCATCGTGAATGATCGTAATTACGGAACATACCGAAATAAACGGATGTGTACTTAATTGTCAAGGAAATGAATTTACCGACCATGTGAATGACACATATGTCAGTTTTTACGGGTTTTGCTGCTTAAAAACAAATAAAAAGAAACGAAACGAAATTCCCGCGACTGTTTTCACCAAATAAAAAAAAAACAAAAAAACTGAAGAGTGAAAATACTCACAAGCCATAGACATTTCAGTTTAAGTTGCAATCAATTTTAAAACAGTAAGATTTTAATTCGTGAGAGAGACGTTGGCTAGACACGAGTAACTGTAATATACATGTTAGGCTTGAAAATCATAAAATTCTCATGTAAAGTAAACGGAAAAGTTTTTATCAGTAATTATTATCAGGTTTTACTGCTAACTTTGACAAATATTGTACTGAAGTGTTTAATGAAAGAATTTCCAACAAAAATTAATCCAAAAGTTGGCCAGGGGGACGGGGTTTAAAGAGCTTTGATCCGAAAAAAAAAATCAAATATTTTTGATTTATTGTTTACTAAAAGTCCAATGGCAAATACTTCATGCAATTTAACAGGAAACAGAAACATAAATTGCTTAGCAAACGATGCAAGATGTTTCAGAACTGTAAAAGCTTTTAAACACATAAATAAATTCTAAATTGGTGTCCATGATAAAAAAAAAATAAACTGTTTAGGGCCCATCATGGTGATCGTTCTTTAAATGCATCCAGAAATATTAAAAGGCATCCGTAAAAATAAGTCTGTCAGACGTCAGATCGAGTAATCTGGGACTAGGTTGAATGTTTAAGGTTGTTTACAACTTTGGAATTATCATAAAAAGTGTAACAATTCATCTGCATGTCTCGTAACCTGATATTGTTATGTAGAGGTCATCACATGCGTGTAATTATTAACCTCTTTTAGTCTTTAAAACATATTTGATAAATAAGTTAATAACATTTTACGATAGAGAAAATCAAAAATATATTTGTGTAACACTCGATAAAAGTTTACAATCTTTAACTTAAAATTTGAGTTATCTGGCACCATCTGGCACACTACAAGCGCATCACATTATTTTCTGCAAACACTCTACTTCAGAATAATGTAATTTTCATAATCGGATATTTCCCGATTTCCAAGTTCCAATGATTAAAACATACTCAACAAAACTAAAAACAAGCTTGCCCTCTTTCCGAATGCAGTAAATTTTCTTATGTCATTCTGTTAAATATGGACCAATTTTTTCGATCTTTTCAGCGTTGTTCTTCATTTATTGAACAGAAACAGGTGTTGTTATTCATGTGGCGATTCACAAATAACCACGGGAGTTTCCGTGTTTATTTACATTGGTAGGTAGATAAGACACTCGATATCAAATCACGTGATAAGACCAGCTTCAGTTAAAAGAACAGGCGAAGGCGGCATCACAGATACCCCACAAAGGAGTTATCACGTACTTGACAAACTAGAATCAAATTCATAACAGTGTGGTCGACGGTAACACGTTTGTTAGTAATTATACTGAAACATTTACCTATAACTTGTTTGTCGTTGGCGATGATTTTATGCTCACTCAGTCTATCGGAGGCCTTCAAGTGGGGATTTAGATAATCACTTGTTACACATTTTAATACATAAAAAAATGAAATTTGTTTTATATAATTTGTATACCATCACTTACAACAGTTTCACTTTTAAGAATAATAATGTTCAGAGCTGATATCAATAAATAATAAAAAAAAGTTTATTCAACTTTTAAGTGATCATTTAAGAGTGGCCTACTATTTATTCAATGCTAACCATTTGGGCTTTGTTTGTGAAAATTTCCGGATAACAAACAAAAAAATGATTTTTTGTTTGTTTTATACCATAAATCGATTCGTTCATTCAGATATTTGAAAAAAACATGGTTTGTTTGGACATTTTTATAATTCAAGTCTTGGTTTTAAATTTTTTCAAAGTAAGTTTAAAGTCATTAACAAATAATCACTCATAGAAAGACGTCAAATCAATCAACAAAAGAAAAGAAAATGAATAGACGACCTACATCGCACAGAATACCATGTATGTGTTCCGGACCATATGAGTATTTGGACCATACGCGTATGGTCGTATGGTCGGACCATATGAGTATACGCGTATGGTCATGACCATACGCGTATGGTCCAAATATATGAGAATACGCGTATGGTCGTATGGTCGTATGGTCGGACCATATGAGTATACGCGTATGGTCATGACCTTACGCGTATGGTCCAAATACTCATATGGTCCGGAACATATTTATTTGCGATCACAAAATGCACGAAGTCGTCAATTTCTATGTAAATTGGGTCGATTTAAATATAAATAAGATGAATGCGTTTTTCACAAGTATAGTAGCAGTATAGCAGAACAGTTTAAGTTTCCAATATACACCAAATGATACATTTTACCAATACAATAACGTAAATGCATGCAAATTTCACAAGGTGTAATCCAAATAGCTTTCTTACTATCCAATGACTTTCAAGTACAAAAAGACGGCAGAAGTACATTTTGTCTATATGTTTTGTATTTGCACAATTTTTTAAAGTGGATTATGCATTCGTTCTAATTTTAGACCAGATAAAAGTTAAAAGATGACATAATTCGACAATCGCAATTGTTGAAATCGCTTCGACGTCCTGAGAGATAATCAATCAACACATGCATTGCAACTTTTAAAGCCAGTAAGTCATTCTTTTTCTGAAAGAACATGCGATATCATATTATGAAAATTGATTGTCAAAACATAACAAAAACACAAGTAAAGGACGTTTAATTTTTCAATATAAATCAAAACGCAAATTCGTTATTAGTACTTCGAATTATTTTATTAACGCGTTTGAGAACCTTTGGTGACCCCACGGTTTAAATGTCTATACTAAGGACGTCGTGAGTAATGGGCGTTATAGACGAACGTTCACCTAATCTGTCCCAGTCAATGGGATATTAAAGTGCGCCAATCAATGTCCACAGCCACACTGTTATGAATTCGATTCTAAGTCGGAACCTTTTATTTTCTTAAAAAAATCAGTGGGATGGGAATGTGCTAATTTTTCGTTGGAGTTCCTGTCAATATAATACTTCCATGCTCCGACCATGGAAGTATTATATTGACAGGAACTACTACGACCCGACTTCAAACGTTTCATCTGCGATGCCGCGCCAAATTTAATGACATGTTAATTAGCTTGAAACATGGCACGTTATTTACATACCAGCGTCTGGTGCCCTACAATATTGTCATTCTCGGTTGCTTTCGGGATTACGGAAATAGACGAAGAAATCGAAAGTTGTGATAAATTCTTAGGAAACAGCAATCGACAAACCTCGGCAGATTCCGTTACCTAACTGTGCCGATTGAGTGATTGATGGATTAATGCGAGTCATCATTAATTCTATAGAAAAACACATTGACGATGGAAATTTGTACCAAATTTATTGAATAAATGCCTCATTTTTATTGATTTATTTTTTCGGTAGAAATTGCACTATATGTAACATATATCGCAAGTTGTGATTATATAATAACTACTGTTTACTCCATTGAGTGGCACACATTTCCTGCATATTTAAAACGATTGTTCTGATAAAATCAAAAAGATCAAAGAACTTTTAACTAAATGTAGGAAATATTAAGCTTCGCTCTAAATCCAGGATAAGATCATTGGTTGGTATATACGAATGATCAGCTGAACCCCTATGTTGAAATATTTTTTAGTACTGCGACTCAAGGGTTTGTATAGTGACATTATACAAATAATTGTGCGACTTTTCAATAATATTTACCAGTATCATTTGGACGGTTTCATTTGGTCGGATAGTGATAACATATTTTCGGGGGACAGAAATGTATTATATAAATATCTATATCACGCCTGGTAAACCATCTAATCTCAACCAAATGGTTGAGACGGAAAAAAGTATTCTGGCACTTCCTGTTGAGCTTTTCTGGTTCAAAATATTGAAAATAAACACAGGGTAGGTCGAATTTTCGTCGATTTACTGAAAATCAATGCGTTTTTTGTAAAATCGGAGAATGTCATGCCATAGATAAATCATAATTGTAACTAATATGTCTCTTCTTGGTTTAAAATATTTTAAATTGAAGTCACAATAACTTTTCTCCTACGGATTATAATGTTTACATTCTTTAAATCCGACAGAAATGCTTTGATATTAATGACTTAGCAAGAAAATATGTCAATTATTTGTGTTTTTAGGGGGCTTTACGATAACCACGTCTGTAAATTGCCCAAATATTTTTTGGTCAAGTCTACTCTGAGCATAAAAATAAAAAAATATAAATGGTTGAGATATAAAGGTATTGGTTGAGTCTTTCTGTCACATTGTTGAGACATTCTAGTTGCGCTGTACTATTCGAGTTTACCTTTTTTTTTTTTTACGGCTAACCTTATTCATGATTTCATGATTTTGATGAATTCGATTCCTAACAGACATTAAAATTTATTTAATGCCGAAAATGCGTACATTTATAAAGAAATAAAATAGTTAAAAACTAAACAATCGAACAGGACCCATTTTTTTTAGGTTTATTTTTTCGTACACATTATTTCAGGTAAAAGGTGGTGATAACTTAAATATGATTAAAAGATGTTGTTTTTTTTTTGTCATTATAATACTTATCACAAAAAAAATATGATTCGATTTTAAAATTGCTTTGTAAGTATTATAAGTGACGTCCAACTTAGTGTAATCACAGGTGTTGTATTGAAATAATTAAAACTTAGATGTTTGTTCACAACTGCATTCAGGGCAAATCCTTAATATTTGGTAATATTCAGCAACATTTATATTATAACCCGGGCCCCGTCACACTAGTCCGTGGTCGCACTACGATCTCTAAAACAATAATGCTATTGGCGATCGTAGTGCAGTATGGTCGTGTTACGGTCTTGATGAGGTCTTGGTATTCGTGTTGAGAGTAGCCAACTTTAATTTAAACATGTTCAAAACAATCGTGATGCGTTCGTGGAGAAATCAGGTCGCATTTCTGTTCTAGTCGTAATTTTTTTTTAGCCGTGGAACTGTCAGGATCAGTTCTAGGTTGAACTGTGTAAATCAGATCTAGGTAGAACTTACCAATGACCAAATCAGTTCTTGGTTAGAACTGTTCTAGCTAGAACTGTCTTAAAAGTGTCAGGAGAGTTCCACATTTATCCGCTAAAACAGTTCTCCTTCAGATTATGACAGTTAGAGGTAATATCCATTGTATGTACATCTCCTTTGCAATTATCTATTTTAAATGAGAATAACTTTTGATGAAATTAATGAATTTAATGATTATCCATTTCTGAATATCAATTCAGTTTTCTTTTTAAATATTTTAAAACTGGATTCGATGTAGCTAAATTGTGGGAGATAGTTAGCTTGAACTCTGGCCTGGTCAACTTAAATTCTAATAAAAAAAATTGTGTGTGTCTATGCTAAGCATGCGATGTCTGCTAAATACTGTGGTCACACCTTACCAGATAGCTCGAACGAACGCCGAAAGGATAAACAAAAGTTTTACATTTACAAAAGGAAACTAACGGCCTTATTAATATAAAAAAAAACGAACGAAAAACAAATATGTTACACATAAAAAAATAAATAAATTTTAGCCCTGGAGATGTTAATTACAACATTATTGACGTTAAAGATTCTCTGCAAAACTGCATTTCAAACGCTAGACTTAATCTCCAGCGTTAGAACTTTAATACTAGTACTTAAAAACATGCACAGCTATTTACTACTTAGACTCTATTACAACCAAAGGCCTCTTTAGAAGCTACTGTGATAACTACAGACAAGATTAAAATGACTGTTGAAATGTCAAACAATATACGGCAAGTTTATGAAGTTTGACGGTTGTATATGTAATTGATACTAAACTACACAAGGTCATGTTTTTCTCTGACTGTTCATGACGTCTTTACACTAAATTCATTGGATGTTGGATGTGTACGAATTGATAGTTTAGTCTTAGATGCATGATTTTTTCTATTAGTTGTTAGTGGCTTTGAACTAGCTGTCAGATAACTGCGAGTACTCTCAGATCTGTTCCTAATGTCTTTTTGTTGTCGGAAGAACCCGGCCACATCCAATTGTATTTTTGTCCATCTGATGAGTTAAACCTTTTTCAACTGATTTTTATAGTTCGTTCTTATGTTGTACTGTTATATATACCACTGTCCCAGGTAAGGGGGGATCCCGCTAACATGTTTTACCCATCCACATTATTTATGTATGTGACTGTCCCAAGTCAGGAGCCTGTAATTCAGTGGTTGTCGTTTGTTTATGTGTTACATATTGAATCATATTTGTTTTTCGTTGTTTTTTTTTTTTTTTAAATAAGGCCTTTAGTTTTCTCGTTTAAATTGTTTTACATTGTCATATCGGGGCCTTTTATAGCTGACTATGCGGTATGGGCTTTGCTCATTGTTGAAGGCCGTACGGTGACCTTTGGTTGTTAATGTCTGTGTCATGTTGGTCTCTTGTGGACAGTTGTCCCATTGGCAGTCATACCACATCTTCCTTTTTATAGTTGAAGATTTCATTCACCAGAAGATCTCAACATTGTTCCAGAATATCTCAACCGATACCAGAAAATCTCAACATGACATACTTTATAACATATTTAGCATAATGAAATTATATTAGTAAAGAAAAAGAACAAACTATAATTTTATGTTTATAATTACTATACTATATATAAAAATATTAATTTTCGCGAACCATTTAGGTCACGGAAATTCCAAAATATGGCATCAGTAAGGAGAGTTGTACAAACAATGTAAATACACAGAACCCCATCCAAACTTGCTTTAACTAATAGTATTCATCTTTTTCTATTTTATATGTACTAACAACATTCCATTTTTCTATAATTTCGATTAAAAAATTCCAAAATCTGAGTTATAACAGGTCGAATGCCCCAAATAAACGTTGTCTGATTGGTTGAAGTACTGTGGCGTCGATGATAAGCATAGAAAGCCTCGATGTAAAGCACACGCTTCACATGAATAAGGAGAATTTTAAAAATAATGTGAATACACAGATCCTCCATCCTATTTATGTTTTGCTGAAAATGTTGCAGTGTTCATCATTTCTGTTTTGATTCTGCTAACAACATTCCATTTTTTCTATAATTCCGATTTAAAGATGTGGAAACCCGTAATAAAAATAGATGGCCTCAATGATTTATTAAAAAGCAACGCAAAAAAATTCCGTTAATATAAACATGTTGAACTTCGACCCTGAGTTAATAAACCGATTCACAATAAAGATCTCCTTGCGCTCAAATGTAATTCTTAGTGAAGTATACGGGTAAATTCGTTTACAGAAATTTATACACACTTTTATCATTAATATATTACCAGGCTTTTGCATATTCACGTTTTTTATGTTCAACGTTAGTCAAATTCAATAATATACATTTGTTTTACCTAAAGCAATAGGAGTAAGAATATTATTTCGCGCCAATTTAACCAGCATCACCGCCACCATCATAATTATTTACCGTTATCTTTGTGAAATTTCAGTTATATAGTTTATTAATTAGAGAAATTTTGGTAAGTATTACTTATTAATGTTAAGGTTCTACTGATGTGCTTCTCTAGACCTTTTTGACGGTCAGTTTTATCCCATTTATCTCAATATTATCCCCGATGACAGAAATGTCAACCCGACCTATTCGTGTCAAAAGTGAAAATCGATCTATTTGATGAACTAATTTCTTCATAAACTGTGCATGCATTATTTCTGTATTATTTGATAACCAATCACATTCACGTTGCATGTTTGCATGATAATGGGTTATTTATCAGTGGATTGTAAGGGCGATGCAACATGTGAGGTCTGCGCGATCACGTGACATTATTATTTGTAAACAAACATGCTCCCCGTGTAACACGTGTGAATTATCCTTTCAAAGTGTTATGAATCTTTCAATCACTATTTTATGATATATTTTTCTGTTTTTAGGTTTGCATATCAGTAGTGAATTAGACATAGTAAGTTCTGTGGGGTTTTTTTTTTTTTTTAAATTAGTGGTATATAAGTCTACATTATTTAACTGAAGTCTAATAAGATGACTCAACTTTTCCTCTTATTCTCCCTCTATTTTTGAAACCTGCATACCAAATGAAAGGGCATTTGCTCCCCTTGAACAATATTTGGCCCCTTCCCTGTCATTTCCCTTTAAATTAGTTCGAGATTACTCTGACGTCCAACGGCAAAATGCCGAAATCGATGGGTCACTGTGAAAACTGTTAAAATATGGAAAAATAAAGGTTGGCAGGTAGGTGAAACTTACATAAATGAAGAGATAAATGAAAAATGAACAGATTGGTGCCCGATTTATATAACTCCATGGCCGTCAGTCGGCATCAGAAGCGGTGAAGCAGCGCATCTATTTTGGGTGGGCAAATATCCACTTTTTGATATGGGACGAGCTCTGACGTCCCACGGCCCCAGCTTGTCTGGCAAAACAGCCGTTGGACGTCAGAGTAATCTCGGACTACATTTAAATTTGCTCAAAAGTCATAGTCCATTTACAGAAACGGCTGATTTGTGATTTTACCATCTTAACTGCAATTTTCATATTGAACACATTTGACCATTCAGTATGAGTTCCCATGTATTTTTGTCTTATATGAAGGAGGTTTTAGGTCATGTTTTCCAGGGGCGGATCCAGGATTTTGGAAAGGGGGGGCGAAAATTTTTTTTTGGGCCCTTTTTTGGGCTAAAACATAAAATAAAGTAATATGCACTTTTTTTAAAAACCGTTCATGGCGTGGGGCATATTTTGTAGTTGCTGTAAAGGTGTTTAGGGTTGGACATTTTCGATGCTGTATTCTCCCTATTTTTTGTCTATCATATAAGAACATTCGGGTCAGACATTAAAACCCCTGCCACAAAAAAATATGCCCGTTTTATTCATCATGTTCATTTAATGCCATACAATTCTGTTGGAAATATTCATTTCTAATAGCAAAAAGGTGGACAAGATTTTTGTTTTCAATCCAGGTACGGCCAACATTTTTCATAAAGGTCACACCCAGCAGGCAGGTTGCAGTCTGGTCTTGAAAAAAAGTATTCCATATATCAGTTCGGCGAAACAGACATTCCGGTTAGACATTACGGCAAAAATCAGAGTCATTTTTTTTTTCTCTCAAATATCTAAGACTGTCTCCTTAACAGGGCCGTAACTAGCCTTTTCTAATTGTGAGGCAAATTATATTCGCCGAGCGGAGCGAGGCGAAAAAATTTTGATGAAGGGTTTGGGGTCGCTCAAGGCCCCCAGAAGCTCCTAGAAAAATTACGAAAAATCGTGCATTCTGAAAGTTTCCCGGACTCTTTCTGACATTAAAATGCAATTAATTGTTTGCTATTTTCCGAAAATAATCTGGTCTCAAAGAAAGAACATAGATTCGTTGTGATTTAAGACTTTTAGGTTTTATGGAAAACATTAAAAGACCGATATGTAGGATAAAGCAAAAATCGTAATTCTCATAATCATTAATTCAGGATCTGTCTGTCTGTTTTTTGTCTTGATTGTATTGTGCTTAGACTATGGTTATTTTTTTATGACTAGATTTAAATATAGAGACAGATTGTACTTTAAGTACTAGTACTGGTTCAGTCGACACTAGGGACCATTTTGACCCTGTTTTACGGTATTATTGATTCTTTTATTGTTGAAGACCCTCCAGCAACTTTGACCATTGTCTTTTAGAATTTTTTCTATGCATTGACTTTCGTGCACATTTACTCCATATTCCAGTTTATTTTCTGTTAGAGGGTCTGAACATGACTTAATGCAAGTTAAACCCTTCAATGGAAAAGGTCATATGGCAATACATTATTGGTTTTTTTTCAAATTATTTAAATCTGGGAAATTGGTGACCTTACTTTAATTTAAACCATGTCAGCTTTCTAGTTTTATCTACCCCCCCCCCCCCCCCCAAAAAAAAAGGCAGTTTTGTATTCTTTGATATCAAGTTCAATTATCCATGCAGAAACGACCATTTTTTTCTGTGTCTTGTAGCATCGTATATTCTTAAAACATTTTCTCGCACAATATCTGGACATCAGTGGGCATGCAACATTGCAAACCCACACGTTTACAAATGAAAATCATCACTCAGACTATAGTCATAAAGTAGGACAATAAATGAACAAAAGACAAACCCGGGACAGTCACCTAGAAGTACAAACAATAGAACATCAACTCTGAAAACTAAAAGTAAAATAGAAACATGGATAACGAAAAACATACAGGGGCGACATCAGAGAGTGAAGAGAACTTGCTTCTTGCTAGACACTTTCCGTGAAAACAATTTGATATTAAGACAATCTTTTGTTTTTTTGTTTTTTAATTTCTAACATGAGGCATTTGCCTCATTTGCCTCAATGTAGTTACGACCCTGCTTAAATCCATTGGTTCGTACTTAATTACGACTATCTAGAGCTTAAAACGACTGCCCCAGGGATCATTATTCAGCTATGTTATTTTAAAATAGGCTGGGGCGTTTGGGGCTTTTCGTAGTTAGATGACTCTTTTGCTGTGGAGTGAGAGTCTATAGAGTATTACTTTCTGTTTGGTAGTATAGTGAAATAGAAGTCAATACTTCGTTGCTATGAAGGTGTCATGATTGTCATCCTCACTCAGCCTGAGCATTGTGTTACTGTAATTTGACAGAGAGACGCACTGGTCGACTCCACCGTAGGGAATCACATGACTTTGATAATCAGTAAATTTCAGCAAAATATATCTTTCTAAGTAAAGAGTTGTCGCATAAAAATTAAATACTAGAGTACTAATTAAGGTACAAAGGAAATGGCAAAGTCTGATTAATCATTTTACCAAAAAAAAAATAAAAATGTCCGAGCAAAGGGGGGGCGTACGCCCTCTACGCCCCCCTCTGAATCCGCCACTGTTTTCCTAAACACCTTATTGCTATTTGTCTGTCTGGATTGTTAAAACCACAAAATCAAATATCGATGAATATGCAAGTTTTCAACAATCCAGGAGAATTGACATCCACGAAAAATATAGGAATCCACAGTAAGATTTAGGTTTTGATAAATTTTGGAAATGACATTAGGAAGTTATAAAACTTTATTCTTTTCTCCTTTCTCCTACCCCCGTTCTCCTTTCTCCCATTAGAATAAAACATCTTCTTTTGAGATATTTTTTCTTGAAATATTAGAAATTTTTTTAAAAGTAGAGATATTTTATTTTTTCTCCTTTCTCCCACCCCCTTTCTCCTTTCTCCTACCCCCTTTCTCCCTTACCCCTGTCCTCCCCCTCTTGAATATGTTTCAAGCATATTACATGCATGCTCAGCACCGCTTTTTATCAGGAATTTTATAATTTATGTCTTAAAATTCGGGTTTTTTCTATTATAAAAATAGGTGGATTTTCAAGTTAATGAGAAAAATGCTTTGTTCACTAATTCAGCAATGCTTTAACTGTTGTGAATGTGAGCTCCCTTCGGCTATTATTAGAATCTAGATTTACATTATTCATTTTCAATGTAAGAGTTCTCCTTTCATTCAAAAGGTAAATTTCCATGTTTGCTGGTCACTTGACTAGAAACTGCATTCAGTGATATTGTTTGTCTCAATTTACGCCTGAATTTCAGATTTTTCCGAATTACCAATCACTAAAATAAATGTTATTTAATACGTATTAAATACATGTAGCATTGTATGTAACTATCATATTCATGTTTTTATTTGACATTATGAAAGTACTATTGAGATCCAGGATTCTGACTTGAATAAACAGTGTTTGTAACACACATGGTTTTATCCGTTTCTTTCCCTTCCCTTAAAAGTATCTTTCAGTTTGAAACTACCTGACAATCATACTGAGTTCACACCTAATTTGAATTGGATTGACATTAACTAATTTGAATTAGTTTAATTCACATTTGAAACGGTTTACATTAACAAACACATAGTTCAAATGCGAATCGAATGCAAGTGAATTGTTTGTCTATCTATGGTCAACATGTTGGGGTATGACTATACTGCTTTTACCAATTTTAAGAAACATTGTTGAATTTTATTTATGGAAGCTTACTTTTCATTTATATAAATTTAAGATTAATATTTCTGAGGTTATGGATTGTCTCTACTTATAAAAGGGGAGGATTCCAAGTTATTTAATATATTTAATTAAATTGTATTCAGGCGCATAGCTCCCTATATGCCAACACGCAACTGCGTGCATATCAATTCAGCATGCAAAAAAAATGTCAAAATAAAAATTTATAGCATTCGGCATGCAAAAAAAAATGTCAAAATAAAAATTTATAGCATTCAGTATGCAAAAAAAAATAATATCAAAATAAAAATTTAAAGGAAACACAAATATGTTGTTTATAATAAAAAAATCTTTTGAAAATTGTATGTTTTTCGAATATCATAAAAACAGTTGTGAAAATGAATAATCAGTCCCTTGCTTTAATGAAAAATCTTGCTTCACTAGTGCAGAAAATGAATAATTTGTCCTCTTAGATTACAAAAATAAATAACCGATCAAAAACAAATCCACCTGCCCCTCCCCCAGAATATCAAATGGTCGACCCCTAAGTCTATAGGATTTTTTTCGGCGACAAGTGCCTCAAACCATGTATTAAGATTTTTGGATAAAGGACCACAATAGGTAAAAGTCCAATTTAATATTAAATGTTTTAAGTTCTTAGACTACATTCATTCTGTGTCAGAAACCTATTCTGTTTTGACTATTTGATCACAATCCAAATTCAGAGCTGTATCGGGCTTTAATGTTGTGTCCATACTTGCCCCAACTGTTCAGGGTTCGGCCTCTGCTGTAGTATCAAGCTGCGCCCTGTGGAGCATCTGGTTTATTTGAAGGGAAGATGTTCCCGACCTGTTTATTAGTGGAATTGTGAATCAGGCCATTTCTCTTCTCAATTGTATTAATGTATACTTTTCATGTTGGGACAGTTTCCCTCATTTTTGAAGGCTGTATGGTTACCTATAATTGCTTTGTCATTTGAACATTTGTGGGTAGTTGTCTTATTGGCAATCTTATTACATATTTTAATTTTTATACGTATCCATCCTTCAGAAAAGTTGTTCCAAATGTAATGAATCCCCTCCAGGCTTGCCTTTATCTTCAAATGGAACAATTTTTGGGATACGATTGCTTTCAAGCAATCTGTAGACTTATACTGGTGGCTCAGAGCATTGCCCTCACGTCAATCGTTTTATTCTAAACATTAAGGAACATCTCAGATTCTTATGATTGTCTTGCTTTAAAGGTAAAAAAAAACAAAGGGATTGAACTTTAACAACTTTCCTATAATGTTCTTTTCATAATCTTCATGTTTGATAATTCCCTTGACTTATATGCGTGTTTTTAACAACACGGAAAATCAGAATTACGCAGTATTTATATTTAGTGTTTTTCTAAATTTAGAAACATGTTAGAGGGAATTCCCAGTTTGATAAAATGCGAGAGTTCTCTGAATTCCGATAAATCTATTTCTGTCATATAAGAACTGAAGTGGAGTTTTTCTTATATTTTACCTTTATGAAACTGATATTTGAGATTGTACTTCCATAAAGAAATAGAGAACTATCTAGGTCGTTTAATAAACATATAATATACGTTCTTGCTCCAGGTTTTTTTTGGAAATTATGCGCATGCGTATAGTTTTCTTGACTTTGAGGGGTTTTCGATTGAATGGTTGCTCTGGATTCCCCACTCAATTAATTAATTTTAAACTCATGGGATCTTTTCTATGTATGTCTGCTATTGAAGGTTATTATTGTTGCATAATTTTAAATCATATGCATCATTTAAATGAAAATAAATATAGTCCACATCGTAGAACACCCCTTCAGGCAAAATGGAGTCTTCCATATTATTGTTTCCAATTGTCTCCCTTCTGGAAGTAACTTCCGTGAATTCTGAATTAAAACAATACGTCGAGTATTAGCTCGTTCTGTCAATAAAGTGTATTAATATATTAAAAATGATCGAAATTTAAACCGATAAATGTGTACGGAAAGGAGTCATGATCACTGACCGAAAGGAAATTAAATATTTAAAGAGTTAGGAATGGGGTTCCTCCTAGAATTAACGTAGGAAAATAGGTGATAAGATACGAAGTGAAATACCTTCTCTCACTCTGAGTCTCAGTGACTGCTGTGGAAAGTAAACTTGGAATTGATAGTACAAAAATAAAACACAATAGGCTTAATCGCATTGTTCATACACTTTTATCCGGGATTGGCTATTTTGTAACTATTTTACATGTGCAGTTGAATTAGTTTTGAAAATAATATTATCCAGCTACATGTATACATGTACATGTGTCAACGAAACAACGGCAATCGTATCCGTCAGAGCAATCTGCTCTTTGATTTTTTTGGGGGGAGGGTTCCAAACCTGTTGTTTACAAGTTGCAAATCAGGCCATTACATTAATTGTTGCTTACTTAACATGTCTAGACTGTTTTTTTCTCACTTATTAAGGCTGTATGGTTGCCTATAATTACTTTGTTATTTTAACCTCTGGAAAGCTGTCTTATTGGAAATTATACCACATATATACAGATTTTTATATGGATTGTAGACCTGAAAAAGATTTTCAAAGTTGAATATGCTGCAAACTTCAAACAACCTACTACTTATTTACCATGCATGTCTATCATGAAACTTTTGATCAGAACTATATATAAGTGATTTCACCATTTCTTCATATGTGTACCACTATCAATCAACAGAACAAATGCAAATTATTTTTTTAATATTTGCATATGGTTTCCTTTAATTTCTCACATCTATTTTATTTGAATTTAGGGAAATAAGTATTATGTATATAAACAAATCTCATGTCGATATATAACATGTACAACAATCAAACATCAACCCACACCAAACTGGCTGTAGTTGAAAAACATCAAAAGGGAAAATACAGTGAAATCTGGAGAATTTATATTATCACATATACATGCATTTGAAATATATTTAAAATATTTTTTTCAAATTTTTTAGTTTTAGGTTCCACCTAGCTACCATATTAGAAAACTGGGATTTAAATGCTAGTCTATTAGAGGGATATTTCCAGTGGCGAATCCAGAAATTTTCATAAGTGCGGGCCCACTGACTGCCTAAGAGAGGGCCCACTCTGATCATGCTCCAGTGGTCCTCTAAATAATCAACCATATTTTTCCAGACAGGGGGGGGGGGCCTCTTAATTCGCCTTTGATTTCATTGGTTGTAATTTTATTTTATCATGAATTAGATTTGAACAGGACTTGGGGAATGAAGGTAAAGACTGAATGTCAGTTTTAGTCTTATATATGTACTTTAATTTTAGTCTTGCATGTATTTATGTGTACATATATCACTGATTCAGTGGCGATGGTGAATAGCTATATATAGACACAGGGGTTAAAAAATTTTGTTACAGCTAACTAGCCCAGGACTTAATGGCAGCAGAATTTTACTAGCCCTGTTGGAAGAACTGCTAGTCCATCAAAACTGACCAGCTAGCCCTAGTATGCCTTAAAAATCAAAAGTTTGCTGCATAATACAAAGCAGGGGCGGATCCAGGATTTTGGAAAGGGGGGGCGAAAATTTTTTTTTGGGCCCTTTTTTGGGCTAAAACATAAAATAAAGTAATATGCACTTTTTTTAAAAACCGTTCATGGCGTGGGGCATATTTTGTAGTTGCTGTAAAGGTGTTTAGGGTTGGACATTTTCGATGCTGTATTCTCCCTATTTTTTGTCTATCATATAAGAACATTCGGGTCAGACATTAAAACCCCTGCCACAAAAAAATATGCCCGTTTTATTCATCATGTTCATTTAATGCCATACAATTCTGTTGGAAATATTCATTTCTAATAGCAAAAAGGTGGACAAGATTTTTGTTTTCAATCCAGGTACGGCCAACATTTTTCATAAAGGTCACACCCAGCAGGCAGGTTGCAGTCTGGTCTTGAAAAAAAGTATTCCATATATCAGTTCGGCGAAACAGACATTCCGGTTAGACATTACGGCAAAAATCAGAGTCATTTTTTTTTTCTCTCAAATATCTAAGACTGTCTCCTTAACAGGGCCGTAACTAGCCTTTTCTAATTGTGAGGCAAATTATATTCGCCGAGCGGAGCGAGGCGAAAAAATTTTGATGAAGGGTTTGGGGTCGCTCAAGGCCCCCAGAAGCTCCTAGAAAAATTACGAAAAATCGTGCATTCTGAAAGTTTCCCGGACTCTTTCTGACATTAAAATGCAATTAATTGTTTGCTATTTTCCGAAAATAATCTGGTCTCAAAGAAAGAACATAGATTCGTTGTGATTTAAGACTTTTAGGTTTTATGGAAAACATTAAAAGACCGATATGTAGGATAAAGCAAAAATCGTAATTCTCATAATCATTAATTCAGGATCTGTCTGTCTGTTTTTTGTCTTGATTGTATTGTGCTTAGACTATGGTTATTTTTTTATGACTAGATTTAAATATAGAGACAGATTGTACTTTAAGTACTAGTACTGGTTCAGTCGACACTAGGGACCATTTTGACCCTGTTTTACGGTATTATTGATTCTTTTATTGTTGAAGACCCTCCAGCAACTTTGACCATTGTCTTTTAGAATTTTTTCTATGCATTGACTTTCGTGCACATTTACTCCATATTCCAGTTTATTTTCTGTTAGAGGGTCTGAACATGACTTAATGCAAGTTAAACCCTTCAATGGAAAAGGTCATATGGCAATACATTATTGGTTTTTTTTCAAATTATTTAAATCTGGGAAATTGGTGACCTTACTTTAATTTAAACCATGTCAGCTTTCTAGTTTTATCTACCCCCCCCCCCCCCCCCCCCCCCCCCCCCCCCAAAAAAAAGGCAGTTTTGTATTCTTTGATATCAAGTTCAATTATCCATGCAGAAACGACCATTTTTTTCTGTGTCTTGTAGCATCGTATATTCTTAAAACATTTTCTCGCACAATATCTGGACATCAGTGGGCATGCAACATTGCAAACCCACACGTTTACAAATGAAAATCATCACTCAGACTATAGTCATAAAGTAGGACAATAAATGAACAAAAGACAAACCCGGGACAGTCACCTAGAAGTACAAACAATAGAACATCAACTCTGAAAACTAAAAGTAAAATAGAAACATGGATAACGAAAAACATACAGGGGCGACATCAGAGAGTGAAGAGAACTTGCTTCTTGCTAGACACTTTCCGTGAAAACAATTTGATATTAAGACAATCTTTTGTTTTTTTGTTTTTTAATTTCTAACATGAGGCATTTGCCTCATTTGCCTCAATGTAGTTACGACCCTGCTTAAATCCATTGGTTCGTACTTAATTACGACTATCTAGAGCTTAAAACGACTGCCCCAGGGATCATTATTCAGCTATGTTATTTTAAAATAGGCTGGGGCGTTTGGGGCTTTTCGTAGTTAGATGACTCTTTTGCTGTGGAGTGAGAGTCTATAGAGTATTACTTTCTGTTTGGTAGTATAGTGAAATAGAAGTCAATACTTCGTTGCTATGAAGGTGTCATGATTGTCATCCTCACTCAGCCTGAGCATTGTGTTACTGTAATTTGACAGAGAGACGCACTGGTCGACTCCACCGTAGGGAATCACATGACTTTGATAATCAGTAAATTTCAGCAAAATATATCTTTCTAAGTAAAGAGTTGTCGCATAAAAATTAAATACTAGAGTACTAATTAAGGTACAAAGGAAATGGCAAAGTCTGATTAATCATTTTACCAAAAAAAAAATAAAAATGTCCGAGCAAAGGGGGGGCGTACGCCCTCTACGCCCCCCTCTGAATCCGCCACTGCAAAGTGGGTGTCCTTTGTTTTGAAGGAGACATTATACACTGTATTTAATATTTTTTGTTGATCTGTTATTTATTCTTTTGGTGCTTAACCTAACTAAGTTGTTCCCACATTCAAAGCAGACTATTTATTGGCGTGCTTGGGGCAACTAACGGCAATATTCACAGAGCATTGTCTGTTTTTTTCATCAGCAACAGCCAACCTTGCCAGGGGAATCATTGTATCTCAGTTCTGCCAACTTTTCAGGAAGTGAATGCATGATTTTTTGGCCAAATTGTAAAGATCAAAGAGAAAAAACAATAGATTAAAGGAAAATGCCGCCAAATAAGCATGAACATGTGTGAGTCTCGCACTAAAGACTTGACAGCCCTGCTGTCCTGGACACTATTATTATTATTTCCGCGGCTTTTCCCTGTCGTATTTTGCATTTTTGGGGGATGAATTTTCAGCCTCTTTACTCCCTTCATCTACTGTTTTTCGTTTTGAAACTGACAAATTTCCTGCGGTTCCCGTACTAAAATATTAAGAAATATTTTGTTGCATGGTTTCGTGCTCAAGAGCTGTGCAACAAGACAGGTCAATACCAATCAATACATCATACCCCCAAATTACGTTAATTGAAAATCCCGGCACGATAAGCAATGTACAATATCCCAAGCAATGGTATGAGAAATCGATATTTAAAGTACGAGAATTGCAATCAACACATGATACCAGGCCACCCAGACATGCCAGAGTTATTTGTTCTATTTTTAAAAATATGTACAACAGGACCTGTACAAACCAGTTCGTATTCTTGGAATCCTTGATGACTTAATTGATTGAAAATGGCTAACATAGAATAGTGATGAAGGGATTTTTCACTTTTTATTTTGGAAACATCGAGAATTTTTTGTTACTAGTCCCTCGGGCATATCGGATTACACATTTTAATTGCCCGAGGCGTAAATGATCTAGTCCCGGGCGTTGGGCTAGTGGATTTTTTAACCCCTGAGACACTGACAAGTCTTGGATAACATTTTATAGTTTTGAATGTTTCTTCATCAGTTTACTAAAATTAGGTGGAGGTATGTTTTTATTTCCAACAGAGGGCACTCATGCTCAACCTATATCAGTTTGTGCATGAAGCGATTGATAGTTGCCAGACACTGAATGATTATACATCAAATTTGTGAAAGTTTTAACCTATGCATATATACTTTAAATACGATAAAAAAAAAAATCATGTCTTTTTCAGGACTTCTGATCCAACCATGTAGAATGGCATGTTATTGAGATATGGTTCTGGTTGATGGATGTTCACGAAGGACCTGTAGTACAAAGTATATCACTGGATTGAGCTCTCTGTCTAAGTGTATTATTAAAGTGCTTTGCTTTGAGCTCGGTTCATTGTTATGCAATTCATTCTTTGTGAAGTAAAGATTTCACAGACAACTCTCGTGTACAATGTAAGTAACAGGGAGATAAAAGCATTTTATTTTTTGTTTGAACCAAACATTATTTGTCCATTGACCAAATTTGTTTTGCTTTCACCAGCTTTGAAGGAGATATTATCAAAGAATTGATAGAAAACAGCACAGAAGCTTACTTTCTAGCTCATCAGGCCCAAGCATCATGTTAGGCATTGTCATTACTAAAATCCAATAAATTTCTTCTAATCTGAGGATCAATTCAACATTTTAAAGTGTTTTACTAATGATACTGACAAGCCACCACAAAGATATACTGAGTGCCAATGAAAACGCAACACTTTTGTTTTTCAAAAAAATCTGATAATTTTTATTTATTTTATATTAGAACTTTGTAAAGTTGGTTGAAAATGACTTTAAAGACAATTGTCGACAACTTTACGGTTGGGTGATTTTTGGAACAAATGCGAAGTAAGGGTTATTTTGAACGGACATAAACCGATTCACTGCTTTTCAATATACGCACCATTTTCACGATTTTGTCATTTAAAGCTTGGCTAATGTCATGAATTTTCCCGCCCTTATTGTAAGGAAACTGCAATAAACATCTGAGTAAATGCCAGGACTTTCTGACAACCAGCGACATGCAGTTTCCGGCATGATCCAATGAAGCCTTTCACAGCATACAATTTCGAGAAGACTAGCCTCTACAATAACCCAAATCATCCACAAATTCAACAAAAATGGATCAGTTAATGGTAAGCCACATCCCGGGGTTCAAAAAGCAAGAAACGCTCAGCAAAACCGATACATTTGGTCTTTAACATATCCGATATCGACTCTGATGGATGTCCAAAGGTCACGAGAGTTCAATGGTAGTCAAGGTAGATCCTCTGAAGCAATTTCAGTAAAGCACCATTTGCGCAGAAATTCAACAGTTAAAGAACACCACAGCCGACATCTTAATGGCCGTCTGGCGTAAACATCGAATTCTGTAGACCAAAAATCATTCATTATGTACCAAAAATCGTCAGTGGTGGTTACATAGACGTTTGGCACCCGCCTTGGCCAAAAGTCATGCGTTTCGCCAGATTTAGGTCCGATAGAGCAAATTTTGCATCAGATTTGACATGGTTTAGACGATGAAAACCACCACCAATATCAAAAAGTCAGCTTGAGTTTGCTTTGCGGGACAAGTGGAATAACATTCCTCGAGATCACATTAAACGTCCGGGATGATCAATTCCGCGGCGCTGTCGAGATTGCGCTGCACATTAGGGTTGTAACATTTTTTGTTAGGACTGTGATTTGATGAATCGACATTGGATGTTTCGTTTATCTATTGCGCCCGAAAGATGACAATGAAACATTTTTGTTTGATATCGATCTATTGTTAGAATTGTTAATTTTCAAGAACAATTCATTTTGAAAGATCACGATTTCTAATATAAATTTTATTTTTGAAAAACCAAGTGTTGCGTTTTCATTGGCACTCAGTATATATAAATAGAACCATACAAATAGTTAGCAAATACATATAAAAAAAGATGTGATATGATTGCCAATGAGACAATTCTCCACAACAGACCAAAATGACATAGAAATTAACAATTACAGGTCGCCACACACCCTTCAACAATGAGCAAAGCTAATGCAGCATAGTCGACTATAAAAGGTCTCAAAATGACAATGTGAAACAATTCAAAGGAGAAAAATAACGCTTATTTATGTACAAAAAATAAAGAAAAAACGAATATGTTACGCATAAACAAACGACAACCACTGAATTACAGGCTCCTTATATCATGTTCTCAGATATCATCTCCCAATTTAAAAAAATCACGAAAAATTGAACCTATTATGTATTGCTCTCCTAGCTATAAAATGTATCCAAAATCAAAGATGTGGAACATATTCTATCATAATCATTTGGTAACTAATGCAATTAGTGTCTCTTCCATGCCTGTCTTGAACATAAAAACTAAACTACATATAAAATAAACAATACTCCTAATGCTCCGGTTGGTTGTCATCGTGCAACACATTTAATAACACATATAGGAAAATCATAGAACTACATTTATCATAAAACACTGTCAAACATTCAAACATACTATCCACACTCATCTGTGTCCACACTTGTGTTTTAGAAAAATACTAATTTACTGATATATATGCTAGTTTATCAATGATATCACTGTCATTTTGTCAATAGCTGACTGCGCTGGCCACATTTACCTGCTGGAGAAAAGTAATTACGATGTCATTTTAAATCCTATTCATTTGTGTTATACACGAGACAAACTGTAATTCAAATATCTCTGGCATGACATTCTCCGATTTTACAAAAAACGCATTGATTTTCAGTAAATTGACGAAAAGTCGACCTACGCTGTGTTTATTTTGAATATTTTGAACCAGAAAAGCTCAACAGGAAGTGCCAGAATACTTTTTTCCTTCTCAACATTTGGTTGAGATTAGATGGTTTACCAGGCGTGTATATAACGTAGTTATTAGATCTTTGTTTTCTTCTGCTGTATTTTGTCGATTGGTACTTGCTCGATTAATTTTCGTATTGTAAAGTGGAAATTTCTACTTTCCAGGATTATCCAGTAACTTAACCATATATATTACTCTAAACTTCACAGTTTTAATATTTATCAAATATATTTAATGTTAACCAACACACCTCAATCGCGATTTAAACTTCACCCACAAACTAATAAAATAAAGTCACTATTTCAAATCGTTGTAGAATAATTAATTCTGGGCCGATTTTCATTTTTTATGCATCAGTCGATTTGTTTAAATAAGTTGTTCACGAATAAAGGTCTACCGACGCGATTGAAATAAGTAAAGGTGTTTTCCGACGGGTAATATTGTTAAGCTGTCTCGATTAAAACCACGTGATTGATAAGAAGTATCCCTGGTCAATTTATGACCGCGGCATCGCAGATAGTCACAAAAGAAATTAACGACAGCGCACTTATTAGACAGTTTCCATATGGTCCGAGAACACAATTAATTCGTAGTGCATTTCTTTTAGAACATAAATGAAAATTAAAAAAATCCCACCTGCGCTTTCTCAATGAAATTTTTACAGTGTGTTGTACTACTTTTGGGACAAATTATATCAAAAATATAGAAAACTTCATCGCCTCTAACTCAAAATATGGACAATTTTGTGTTTAGAGTGTCTTGAAATCTTTTGACAGCTTCCGAAGTGCTAATTTTTAACCTTTTTCAGCTGGACCAAATCACTACTTTCCTGTAAAATTCTGGACCCAAATTTTTTTACAGTGTAGTTTCAACCCCCTACTTACAATTTGAGGCATTAAACATGGAGAAATAAATTTGGAAGGGGTATAAAAATTATTGGCAAGTAACCCACTGTTAACACTAGGGACTATATTCGTGAACAACGAAAATCAAGGGACGACAATTGTGGTCTCGGACCTAGAAAGAGTTGACAAATCTTAAAAAAACTTGGTATGACCAGAGCTTAATAAATTATAACACTGCTTGCAAAGTTTCATAACAATAGGATATATATTATAGACAATGTGCTAAATTCTATACTCATCTTTGCGTGTTAAATTTTGACGTTAAAATTGAATAATTTCAACTATCAACATTTTGGGATTTCAAAATTAAAATATTGCAAAAAAATACTTTTTAGATGCCCTAATATATCATTTATTATGTACTAAAAGCAATAGAGTACTCATTTGATTTATCAGACTTAGCATAATTATTCAAAAGTCAAATTTATATCAGCCTGGGCCTAAAAATTGAGGTTTTTCAATGAAAGGGGGCCTTACATGAAGATGTAATATTTTCCAGCAATTTTAAATTTGTGAAACTTTTTGGTTATAAATAATCCTTACATATGTATTAAATGTACTTTAAATGGAAAGAAAAGTCACAAATAACATATCATATTATTTTAAAAGGGTCTTAAGCCAAGTAAGACTGGAAAGAAATAAGGGTCAATTTTGGCCGTGCCACATATTTACATTAAAAAATGCATATTGAGGCTATAAGAAATAAAAAATTGTGTCTTTTTATCATTTCTATACTCATGTGACATGATACAACAAATCTGAGCCCAAAAAGGCTCTTGCAATTAACTTTTCTTACAGACAGTATGGTCTGATACAAAGATTTTTGCCTTTTTAATGAAAAACTTGAATGCAATTTTAGTCTCAACAGGCTTATATCTAAACCACTTGCTATCCTACAGAAGAAAAGAAAGATATTATGTGAGATGGAACAGGTACAATAGACATTGTAAAGTGCTTTTGATACAAATTTAGTGAGGTCTTTATTGTGGACTTCAAATTTTATGTACCAAGAACCCCACTATTGACTTCATCCAAACAGGGCGTTAGACAAGGGTCATTTATACAACACATTTTGTACATATTGTCTGAGATAATGTTCTTTTCTGTAGATTCTGAGTTCATAAACAAGTAAAAGAACTAGATAAAGGCATATAAACACAAGTATTGACACATGAAAACCTGTCAGATAAAAAGTCAGGATGCCATGTATGCATCATTATTGAAAAAGCCTTAAAATGCCTATTTTGACCATAAAATGCCAAAATTGGTCATTTTTGCAGAAATTCTATAAAATAAAAGTTTAAATCCTTTAGTTTCATGCTATTTGACAAATTGAAACCATCAAATCATTTAGGGAAGTTGCCAAAGTACAGATTCTATATTTACAGACTTCACCTAATAGGATAGAAAGAGTTGACAAATCTTAAAAAAACTTGGTATGACCAGAGCTTAATAAATTATAACACTGCTTGCAAAGTTTCATAACAATAGGATATATATTATAGACAATGTGCTAAATTCTATACTCATCTTTGCGTGTTAAATTTTGACGTTAAAATTGAATAATTTCAACTATCAACATTTTGGGATTTGAAAATTAAAATATTGCAAAAAAATACTTTTTAGATGCCCTAATATATCATTTATTATGTACTAAAAGCAATAGAGTACTCATTTGATTTATCAGACTTAGCATAATTATTCAAAAGTCAAATTTATATCAGCCTGGGCCTAAAAATTGAGGTTTTTCAATGAAAGGGGGCCTTACATGAAGATGTAATATTTTCCAGCAATTTTAAATTTGTGAAACTTTTTGGTTATAAATAATCCTTACATATGTATTAAATGTACTTTAAATGGAAAGAAAAGTCACAAATAACATATCATATTATTTTAAAAGGGTCTTAAGCCAAGTAAGACTGGAAAGAAATAAGGGTCAATTTTGGCCGTGCCACATATTTACATTAAAAAATGCATATTGAGGCTATAAGAAATAAAAAATTGTGTCTTTTTATCATTTCTATACTCATGTGACATGATACAACAAATCTGAGCCCAAAAAGGCTCTTGCAATTAACTTTTCTTACAGACAGTATGGTCTGATACAAAGATTTTTGCCTTTTTAATGAAAAACTTGAATGCAATTTTAGTCTCAACAGGCTTATATCTAAACCACTTGCTATCCTACAGAAGAAAAGAAAGATATTATGTGAGATGGAACAGGTACAATAGACATTGTAAAGTGCTTTTGATACAAATTTAGTGAGGTCTTTATTGTGGACTTCAAATTTTATGTACCAAGAACCCCACTATTGACTTCATCCAAACAGGGCGTTAGACAAGGGTCATTTATACAACACATTTTGTACATATTGTCTGAGATAATGTTCTTTTCTGTAGATTCTGAGTTCATAAACAAGTAAAAGAACTAGATAAAGGCATATAAACACAAGTATTGACACATGAAAACCTGTCAGATAAAAAGTCAGGATGCCATGTATGCATCATTATTGAAAAAGCCTTAAAATGCCTATTTTGACCATAAAATGCCAAAATTGGTCATTTTTGCAGAAATTCTATAAAATAAAAGTTTAAATCCTTTAGTTTCATGCTATTTGACAAATTGAAACCATCAAATCATTTAGGGAAGTTGCCAAAGTACAGATTCTATATTTACAGACTTCACCTAATAGGATAGAAAGAGTTGACAAATCTTAAAAAAACTTGGTATGACCAGAGCTTAATAAATTATAACACTGCTTGCAAAGTTTCATAACAATAGGATATATATTATAGACAATGTGCTAAATTCTATACTCATCTTTGCGTGTTAAATTTTGACGTTAAAATTGAATAATTTCAACTATCAACATTTTGGGATTTGAAAATTAAAATATTGCAAAAAAATACTTTTTAGATGCCCTAATATATCATTTATTATGTACTAAAAGCAATAGAGTACTCATTTGATTTATCAGACTTAGCATAATTATTCAAAAGTCAAATTTATATCAGCCTGGGCCTAAAAATTGAGGTTTTTCAATGAAAGGGGGCCTTACATGAAGATGTAATATTTTCCAGCAATTTTAAATTTGTGAAACTTTTTGGTTATAAATAATCCTTACATATGTATTAAATGTACTTTAAATGGAAAGAAAAGTCACAAATAACATATCATATTATTTTAAAAGGGTCTTAAGCCAAGTAAGACTGGAAAGAAATAAGGGTCAATTTTGGCCGTGCCACATATTTACATTAAAAAATGCATATTGAGGCTATAAGAAATAAAAAATTGTGTCTTTTTATCATTTCTATACTCATGTGACATGATACAACAAATCTGAGCCCAAAAAGGCTCTTGCAATTAACTTTTCTTACAGACAGTATGGTCTGATACAAAGATTTTTGCCTTTTTAATGAAAAACTTGAATGCAATTTTAGTCTCAACAGGCTTATATCTAAACCACTTGCTATCCTACAGAAGAAAAGAAAGATATTATGTGAGATGGAACAGGTACAATAGACATTGTAAAGTGCTTTTGATACAAATTTAGTGAGGTCTTTATTGTGGACTTCAAATTTTATGTACCAAGAACCCCACTATTGACTTCATCCAAACAGGGCGTTAGACAAGGGTCATTTATACAACACATTTTGTACATATTGTCTGAGATAATGTTCTTTTCTGTAGATTCTGAGTTCATAAACAAGTAAAAGAACTAGATAAAGGCATATAAACACAAGTATTGACACATGAAAACCTGTCAGATAAAAAGTCAGGATGCCATGTATGCATCATTATTGAAAAAGCCTTAAAATGCCTATTTTGACCATAAAATGCCAAAATTGGTCATTTTTGCAGAAATTCTATAAAATAAAAGTTTAAATCCTTTAGTTTCATGCTATTTGACAAATTGAAACCATCAAATCATTTAGGGAAGTTGCCAAAGTACAGATTCTATATTTACAGACTTCACCTAATAGGATAGAAAGAGTTGACAAATCTTAAAAAAACTTGGTATGACCAGAGCTTAATAAATTATAACACTGCTTGCAAAGTTTCATAACAATAGGATATATATTATAGACAATGTGCTAAATTCTATACTCATCTTTGCGTGTTAAATTTTGACGTTAAAATTGAATAATTTCAACTATCAACATTTTGGGATTTGAAAATTAAAATATTGCAAAAA
The DNA here is from genome assembly GCF_963676685.1 of Mytilus edulis. Classification (NCBI taxonomy): domain Eukaryota; kingdom Metazoa; phylum Mollusca; class Bivalvia; order Mytilida; family Mytilidae; genus Mytilus; species Mytilus edulis. The sequence goes on from NC_092345.1 coordinate 55,019,328, forward strand.
AATACTTTTTAGATGCCCTAATATATCATTTATTATGTACTAAAAGCAATAGAGTACTCATTTGATTTATCAGACTTAGCATAATTATTCAAAAGTCAAATTTATATCAGCCTGGGCCTAAAAATTGAGGTTTTTCAATGAAAGGGGGCCTTACATGAAGATGTAATATTTTCCAGCAATTTTAAATTTGTGAAACTTTTTGGTTATAAATAATCCTTACATATGTATTAAATGTACTTTAAATGGAAAGAAAAGTCACAAATAACATATCATATTATTTTAAAAGGGTCTTAAGCCAAGTAAGACTGGAAAGAAATAAGGGTCAATTTTGGCCGTGCCACATATTTACATTAAAAAATGCATATTGAGGCTATAAGAAATAAAAAATTGTGTCTTTTTATCATTTCTATACTCATGTGACATGATACAACAAATCTGAGCCCAAAAAGGCTCTTGCAATTAACTTTTCTTACAGACAGTATGGTCTGATACAAAGATTTTTGCCTTTTTAATGAAAAACTTGAATGCAATTTTAGTCTCAACAGGCTTATATCTAAACCACTTGCTATCCTACAGAAGAAAAGAAAGATATTATGTGAGATGGAACAGGTACAATAGACATTGTAAAGTGCTTTTGATACAAATTTAGTGAGGTCTTTATTGTGGACTTCAAATTTTATGTACCAAGAACCCCACTATTGACTTCATCCAAACAGGGCGTTAGACAAGGGTCATTTATACAACACATTTTGTACATATTGTCTGAGATAATGTTCTTTTCTGTAGATTCTGAGTTCATAAACAAGTAAAAGAACTAGATAAAGGCATATAAACACAAGTATTGACACATGAAAACCTGTCAGATAAAAAGTCAGGATGCCATGTATGCATCATTATTGAAAAAGCCTTAAAATGCCTATTTTGACCATAAAATGCCAAAATTGGTCATTTTTGCAGAAATTCTATAAAATAAAAGTTTAAATCCTTTAGTTTCATGCTATTTGACAAATTGAAACCATCAAATCATTTAGGGAAGTTGCCAAAGTACAGATTCTATATTTACAGACTTCACCTCTTAGGTCCGAGAACACAATTAATTCGTAGTGCATTTCTTTTAGAACATAAATGAAAATTAAAAAAATCCCACCTGCGCTTTCTCAATGAAATTTTTACAGTGTGTTGTACTACTTTTGGGACAAATTATATCAAAAATATAGAAAACTTCATCGCCTCTAACTCAAAATATGGACAATTTTGTGTTTAGAGTGTCTTGAAATCTTTTGACAGCTTCCGAAGTGCTAATTTTTAACCTTTTTCAGCTGGACCAAATCACTACTTTCCTGTAAAATTCTGGACCCAAATTTTTTTACAGTGTAGTTTCAACCCCCTACTTACAATTTGAGGCATTAAACATGGAGAAATAAATTTGGAAGGGGTATAAAAATTATTGGCAAGTAACCCACTGTTAACACTAGGGACTATATTCGTGAACAACGAAAATCAAGGGACGACAATTGTGGTCTCGGACCTAATAGGATAGAAAGAGTTGACAAATCTTAAAAAAACTTGGTATGACCAGAGCTTAATAAATTATAACACTGCTTGCAAAGTTTCATAACAATAGGATATATATTATAGACAATGTGCTAAATTCTATACTCATCTTTGCGTGTTAAATTTTGACGTTAAAATTGAATAATTTCAACTATCAACATTTTGGGATTTGAAAATTAAAATATTGCAAAAAAATACTTTTTAGATGCCCTAATATATCATTTATTATGTACTAAAAGCAATAGAGTACTCATTTGATTTATCAGACTTAGCATAATTATTCAAAAGTCAAATTTATATCAGCCTGGGCCTAAAAATTGAGGTTTTTCAATGAAAGGGGGCCTTACATGAAGATGTAATATTTTCCAGCAATTTTAAATTTGTGAAACTTTTTGGTTATAAATAATCCTTACATATGTATTAAATGTACTTTAAATGGAAAGAAAAGTCACAAATAACATATCATATTATTTTAAAAGGGTCTTAAGCCAAGTAAGACTGGAAAGAAATAAGGGTCAATTTTGGCCGTGCCACATATTTACATTAAAAAATGCATATTGAGGCTATAAGAAATAAAAAATTGTGTCTTTTTATCATTTCTATACTCATGTGACATGATACAACAAATCTGAGCCCAAAAAGGCTCTTGCAATTAACTTTTCTTACAGACAGTATGGTCTGATACAAAGATTTTTGCCTTTTTAATGAAAAACTTGAATGCAATTTTAGTCTCAACAGGCTTATATCTAAACCACTTGCTATCCTACAGAAGAAAAGAAAGATATTATGTGAGATGGAACAGGTACAATAGACATTGTAAAGTGCTTTTGATACAAATTTAGTGAGGTCTTTATTGTGGACTTCAAATTTTATGTACCAAGAACCCCACTATTGACTTCATCCAAACAGGGCGTTAGACAAGGGTCATTTATACAACACATTTTGTACATATTGTCTGAGATAATGTTCTTTTCTGTAGATTCTGAGTTCATAAACAAGTAAAAGAACTAGATAAAGGCATATAAACACAAGTATTGACACATGAAAACCTGTCAGATAAAAAGTCAGGATGCCATGTATGCATCATTATTGAAAAAGCCTTAAAATGCCTATTTTGACCATAAAATGCCAAAATTGGTCATTTTTGCAGAAATTCTATAAAATAAAAGTTTAAATCCTTTAGTTTCATGCTATTTGACAAATTGAAACCATCAAATCATTTAGGGAAGTTGCCAAAGTACAGATTCTATATTTACAGACTTCACCTAATAGGATAGAAAGAGTTGACAAATCTTAAAAAAACTTGGTATGACCAGAGCTTAATAAATTATAACACTGCTTGCAAAGTTTCATAACAATAGGATATATATTATAGACAATGTGCTAAATTCTATACTCATCTTTGCGTGTTAAATTTTGACGTTAAAATTGAATAATTTCAACTATCAACATTTTGGGATTTGAAAATTAAAATATTGCAAAAAAATACTTTTTAGATGCCCTAATATATCATTTATTATGTACTAAAAGCAATAGAGTACTCATTTGATTTATCAGACTTAGCATAATTATTCAAAAGTCAAATTTATATCAGCCTGGGCCTAAAAATTGAGGTTTTTCAATGAAAGGGGGCCTTACATGAAGATGTAATATTTTCCAGCAATTTTAAATTTGTGAAACTTTTTGGTTATAAATAATCCTTACATATGTATTAAATGTACTTTAAATGGAAAGAAAAGTCACAAATAACATATCATATTATTTTAAAAGGGTCTTAAGCCAAGTAAGACTGGAAAGAAATAAGGGTCAATTTTGGCCGTGCCACATATTTACATTAAAAAATGCATATTGAGGCTATAAGAAATAAAAAATTGTGTCTTTTTATCATTTCTATACTCATGTGACATGATACAACAAATCTGAGCCCAAAAAGGCTCTTGCAATTAACTTTTCTTACAGACAGTATGGTCTGATACAAAGATTTTTGCCTTTTTAATGAAAAACTTGAATGCAATTTTAGTCTCAACAGGCTTATATCTAAACCACTTGCTATCCTACAGAAGAAAAGAAAGATATTATGTGAGATGGAACAGGTACAATAGACATTGTAAAGTGCTTTTGATACAAATTTAGTGAGGTCTTTATTGTGGACTTCAAATTTTATGTACCAAGAACCCCACTATTGACTTCATCCAAACAGGGCGTTAGACAAGGGTCATTTATACAACACATTTTGTACATATTGTCTGAGATAATGTTCTTTTCTGTAGATTCTGAGTTCATAAACAAGTAAAAGAACTAGATAAAGGCATATAAACACAAGTATTGACACATGAAAACCTGTCAGATAAAAAGTCAGGATGCCATGTATGCATCATTATTGAAAAAGCCTTAAAATGCCTATTTTGACCATAAAATGCCAAAATTGGTCATTTTTGCAGAAATTCTATAAAATAAAAGTTTAAATCCTTTAGTTTCATGCTATTTGACAAATTGAAACCATCAAATCATTTAGGGAAGTTGCCAAAGTACAGATTCTATATTTACAGACTTCACCTCTTAGGTCCGAGAACACAATTAATTCGTAGTGCATTTCTTTTAGAACATAAATGAAAATTAAAAAAATCCCACCTGCGCTTTCTCAATGAAATTTTTACAGTGTGTTGTACTACTTTTGGGACAAATTATATCAAAAATATAGAAAACTTCATCGCCTCTAACTCAAAATATGGACAATTTTGTGTTTAGAGTGTCTTGAAATCTTTTGACAGCTTCCGAAGTGCTAATTTTTAACCTTTTTCAGCTGGACCAAATCACTACTTTCCTGTAAAATTCTGGACCCAAATTTTTTTACAGTGTAGTTTCAACCCCCTACTTACAATTTGAGGCATTAAACATGGAGAAATAAATTTGGAAGGGGTATAAAAATTATTGGCAAGTAACCCACTGTTAACACTAGGGACTATATTCGTGAACAACGAAAATCAAGGGACGACAATTGTGGTCTCGGACCTAATAGGATAGAAAGAGTTGACAAATCTTAAAAAAACTTGGTATGACCAGAGCTTAATAAATTATAACACTGCTTGCAAAGTTTCATAACAATAGGATATATATTATAGACAATGTGCTAAATTCTATACTCATCTTTGCGTGTTAAATTTTGACGTTAAAATTGAATAATTTCAACTATCAACATTTTGGGATTTGAAAATTAAAATATTGCAAAAAAATACTTTTTAGATGCCCTAATATATCATTTATTATGTACTAAAAGCAATAGAGTACTCATTTGATTTATCAGACTTAGCATAATTATTCAAAAGTCAAATTTATATCAGCCTGGGCCTAAAAATTGAGGTTTTTCAATGAAAGGGGCCTTACATGAAGATGTAATATTTTCCAGCAATTTTAAATTTGTGAAACTTTTTGGTTATAAATAATCCTTACATATGTATTAAATGTACTTTAAATGGAAAGAAAAGTCACAAATAACATATCATATTATTTTAAAAGGGTCTTAAGCCAAGTAAGACTGGAAAGAAATAAGGGTCAATTTTGGCCGTGCCACATATTTACATTAAAAAATGCATATTGAGGCTATAAGAAATAAAAAATTGTGTCTTTTTATCATTTCTATACTCATGTGACATGATACAACAAATCTGAGCCCAAAAAGGCTCTTGCAATTAACTTTTCTTACAGACAGTATGGTCTGATACAAAGATTTTTGCCTTTTTAATGAAAAACTTGAATGCAATTTTAGTCTCAACAGGCTTATATCTAAACCACTTGCTATCCTACAGAAGAAAAGAAAGATATTATGTGAGATGGAACAGGTACAATAGACATTGTAAAGTGCTTTTGATACAAATTTAGTGAGGTCTTTATTGTGGACTTCAAATTTTATGTACCAAGAACCCCACTATTGACTTCATCCAAACAGGGCGTTAGACAAGGGTCATTTATACAACACATTTTGTACATATTGTCTGAGATAATGTTCTTTTCTGTAGATTCTGAGTTCATAAACAAGTAAAAGAACTAGATAAAGGCATATAAACACAAGTATTGACACATGAAAACCTGTCAGATAAAAAGTCAGGATGCCATGTATGCATCATTATTGAAAAAGCCTTAAAATGCCTATTTTGACCATAAAATGCCAAAATTGGTCATTTTTGCAGAAATTCTATAAAATAAAAGTTTAAATCCTTTAGTTTCATGCTATTTGACAAATTGAAACCATCAAATCATTTAGGGAAGTTGCCAAAGTACAGATTCTATATTTACAGACTTCACCTCTTAGGTCCGAGAACACAATTAATTCGTAGTGCATTTCTTTTAGAACATAAATGAAAATTAAAAAAATCCCACCTGCGCTTTCTCAATGAAATTTTTACAGTGTGTTGTACTACTTTTGGGACAAATTATATCAAAAATATAGAAAACTTCATCGCCTCTAACTCAAAATATGGACAATTTTGTGTTTAGAGTGTCTTGAAATCTTTTGACAGCTTCCGAAGTGCTAATTTTTAACCTTTTTCAGCTGGACCAAATCACTACTTTCCTGTAAAATTCTGGACCCAAATTTTTTTACAGTGTAGTTTCAACCCCCTACTTACAATTTGAGGCATTAAACATGGAGAAATAAATTTGGAAGGGGTATAAAAATTATTGGCAAGTAACCCACTGTTAACACTAGGGACTATATTCGTGAACAACGAAAATCAAGGGACGACAATTGTGGTCTCGGACCTATTATAGGATAGAAAGAGTTGACAAATCTTAAAAAAACTTGGTATGACCAGAGCTTAATAAATTATAACACTGCTTGCAAAGTTTCATAACAATAGGATATATATTATAGACAATGTGCTAAATTCTATACTCATCTTTGCGTGTTAAATTTTGACGTTAAAATTGAATAATTTCAACTATCAACATTTTGGGATTTGAAAATTAAAATATTGCAAAAAAATACTTTTTAGATGCCCTAATATATCATTTATTATGTACTAAAAGCAATAGAGTACTCATTTGATTTATCAGACTTAGCATAATTATTCAAAAGTCAAATTTATATCAGCCTGGGCCTAAAAATTGAGGTTTTTCAATGAAAGGGGGCCTTACATGAAGATGTAATATTTTCCAGCAATTTTAAATTTGTGAAACTTTTTGGTTATAAATAATCCTTACATATGTATTAAATGTACTTTAAATGGAAAGAAAAGTCACAAATAACATATCATATTATTTTAAAAGGGTCTTAAGCCAAGTAAGACTGGAAAGAAATAAGGGTCAATTTTGGCCGTGCCACATATTTACATTAAAAAATGCATATTGAGGCTATAAGAAATAAAAAATTGTGTCTTTTTATCATTTCTATACTCATGTGACATGATACAACAAATCTGAGCCCAAAAAGGCTCTTGCAATTAACTTTTCTTACAGACAGTATGGTCTGATACAAAGATTTTTGCCTTTTTAATGAAAAACTTGAATGCAATTTTAGTCTCAACAGGCTTATATCTAAACCACTTGCTATCCTACAGAAGAAAAGAAAGATATTATGTGAGATGGAACAGGTACAATAGACATTGTAAAGTGCTTTTGATACAAATTTAGTGAGGTCTTTATTGTGGACTTCAAATTTTATGTACCAAGAACCCCACTATTGACTTCATCCAAACAGGGCGTTAGACAAGGGTCATTTATACAACACATTTTGTACATATTGTCTGAGATAATGTTCTTTTCTGTAGATTCTGAGTTCATAAACAAGTAAAAGAACTAGATAAAGGCATATAAACACAAGTATTGACACATGAAAACCTGTCAGATAAAAAGTCAGGATGCCATGTATGCATCATTATTGAAAAAGCCTTAAAATGCCTATTTTGACCATAAAATGCCAAAATTGGTCATTTTTGCAGAAATTCTATAAAATAAAAGTTTAAATCCTTTAGTTTCATGCTATTTGACAAATTGAAACCATCAAATCATTTAGGGAAGTTGCCAAAGTACAGATTCTATATTTACAGACTTCACCTCTTAGGATAGAAAGAGTTGACAAATCTTAAAAAAACTTGGTATGACCAGAGCTTAATAAATTATAACACTGCTTGCAAAGTTTCATAACAATAGGATATATATTATAGACAATGTGCTAAATTCTATACTCATCTTTGCGTGTTAAATTTTGACGTTAAAATTGAATAATTTCAACTATCAACATTTTGGGATTTGAAAATTAAAATATTGCAAAAAAATACTTTTTAGATGCCCTAATATATCATTTATTATGTACTAAAAGCAATAGAGTACTCATTTGATTTATCAGACTTAGCATAATTATTCAAAAGTCAAATTTATATCAGCCTGGGCCTAAAAATTGAGGTTTTTCAATGAAAGGGGGCCTTACATGAAGATGTAATATTTTCCAGCAATTTTAAATTTGTGAAACTTTTTGGTTATAAATAATCCTTACATATGTATTAAATGTACTTTAAATGGAAAGAAAAGTCACAAATAACATATCATATTATTTTAAAAGGGTCTTAAGCCAAGTAAGACTGGAAAGAAATAAGGGTCAATTTTGGCCGTGCCACATATTTACATTAAAAAATGCATATTGAGGCTATAAGAAATAAAAAATTGTGTCTTTTTATCATTTCTATACTCATGTGACATGATACAACAAATCTGAGCCCAAAAAGGCTCTTGCAATTAACTTTTCTTACAGACAGTATGGTCTGATACAAAGATTTTTGCCTTTTTAATGAAAAACTTGAATGCAATTTTAGTCTCAACAGGCTTATATCTAAACCACTTGCTATCCTACAGAAGAAAAGAAAGATATTATGTGAGATGGAACAGGTACAATAGACATTGTAAAGTGCTTTTGATACAAATTTAGTGAGGTCTTTATTGTGGACTTCAAATTTTATGTACCAAGAACCCCACTATTGACTTCATCCAAACAGGGCGTTAGACAAGGGTCATTTATACAACACATTTTGTACATATTGTCTGAGATAATGTTCTTTTCTGTAGATTCTGAGTTCATAAACAAGTAAAAGAACTAGATAAAGGCATATAAACACAAGTATTGACACATGAAAACCTGTCAGATAAAAAGTCAGGATGCCATGTATGCATCATTATTGAAAAAGCCTTAAAATGCCTATTTTGACCATAAAATGCCAAAATTGGTCATTTTTGCAGAAATTCTATAAAATAAAAGTTTAAATCCTTTAGTTTCATGCTATTTGACAAATTGAAACCATCAAATCATTTAGGGAAGTTGCCAAAGTACAGATTCTATATTTACAGACTTCACCTAATAGGATAGAAAGAGTTGACAAATCTTAAAAAAACTTGGTATGACCAGAGCTTAATAAATTATAACACTGCTTGCAAAGTTTCATAACAATAGGATATATATTATAGACAATGTGCTAAATTCTATACTCATCTTTGCGTGTTAAATTTTGACGTTAAAATTGAATAATTTCAACTATCAACATTTTGGGATTTGAAAATTAAAATATTGCAAAAAAATACTTTTTAGATGCCCTAATATATCATTTATTATGTACTAAAAGCAATAGAGTACTCATTTGATTTATCAGACTTAGCATAATTATTCAAAAGTCAAATTTATATCAGCCTGGGCCTAAAAATTGAGGTTTTTCAATGAAAGGGGGCCTTACATGAAGATGTAATATTTTCCAGCAATTTTAAATTTGTGAAACTTTTTGGTTATAAATAATCCTTACATATGTATTAAATGTACTTTAAATGGAAAGAAAAGTCACAAATAACATATCATATTATTTTAAAAGGGTCTTAAGCCAAGTAAGACTGGAAAGAAATAAGGGTCAATTTTGGCCGTGCCACATATTTACATTAAAAAATGCATATTGAGGCTATAAGAAATAAAAAATTGTGTCTTTTTATCATTTCTATACTCATGTGACATGATACAACAAATCTGAGCCCAAAAAGGCTCTTGCAATTAACTTTTCTTACAGACAGTATGGTCTGATACAAAGATTTTTGCCTTTTTAATGAAAAACTTGAATGCAATTTTAGTCTCAACAGGCTTATATCTAAACCACTTGCTATCCTACAGAAGAAAAGAAAGATATTATGTGAGATGGAACAGGTACAATAGACATTGTAAAGTGCTTTTGATACAAATTTAGTGAGGTCTTTATTGTGGACTTCAAATTTTATGTACCAAGAACCCCACTATTGACTTCATCCAAACAGGGCGTTAGACAAGGGTCATTTATACAACACATTTTGTACATATTGTCTGAGATAATGTTCTTTTCTGTAGATTCTGAGTTCATAAACAAGTAAAAGAACTAGATAAAGGCATATAAACACAAGTATTGACACATGAAAACCTGTCAGATAAAAAGTCAGGATGCCATGTATGCATCATTATTGAAAAAGCCTTAAAATGCCTATTTTGACCATAAAATGCCAAAATTGGTCATTTTTGCAGAAATTCTATAAAATAAAAGTTTAAATCCTTTAGTTTCATGCTATTTGACAAATTGAAACCATCAAATCATTTAGGGAAGTTGCCAAAGTACAGATTCTATATTTACAGACTTCACCTCTTAGGTCCGAGAACACAATTAATTCGTAGTGCATTTCTTTTAGAACATAAATGAAAATTAAAAAAATCCCACCTGCGCTTTCTCAATGAAATTTTTACAGTGTGTTGTACTACTTTTGGGACAAATTATATCAAAAATATAGAAAACTTCATCGCCTCTAACTCAAAATATGGACAATTTTGTGTTTAGAGTGTCTTGAAATCTTTTGACAGCTTCCGAAGTGCTAATTTTTAACCTTTTTCAGCTGGACCAAATCACTACTTTCCTGTAAAATTCTGGACCCAAATTTTTTTACAGTGTAGTTTCAACCCCCTACTTACAATTTGAGGCATTAAACATGGAGAAATAAATTTGGAAGGGGTATAAAAATTATTGGCAAGTAACCCACTGTTAACACTAGGGACTATATTCGTGAACAACGAAAATCAAGGGACGACAATTGTGGTCTCGGACCTATTATAGGATAGAAAGAGTTGACAAATCTTAAAAAAACTTGGTATGACCAGAGCTTAATAAATTATAACACTGCTTGCAAAGTTTCATAACAATAGGATATATATTATAGACAATGTGCTAAATTCTATACTCATCTTTGCGTGTTAAATTTTGACGTTAAAATTGAATAATTTCAACTATCAACATTTTGGGATTTGAAAATTAAAATATTGCAAAAAAATACTTTTTAGATGCCCTAATATATCATTTATTATGTACTAAAAGCAATAGAGTACTCATTTGATTTATCAGACTTAGCATAATTATTCAAAAGTCAAATTTATATCAGCCTGGGCCTAAAAATTGAGGTTTTTCAATGAAAGGGGGCCTTACATGAAGATGTAATATTTTCCAGCAATTTTAAATTTGTGAAACTTTTTGGTTATAAATAATCCTTACATATGTATTAAATGTACTTTAAATGGAAAGAAAAGTCACAAATAACATATCATATTATTTTAAAAGGGTCTTAAGCCAAGTAAGACTGGAAAGAAATAAGGGTCAATTTTGGCCGTGCCACATATTTACATTAAAAAATGCATATTGAGGCTATAAGAAATAAAAAATTGTGTCTTTTTATCATTTCTATACTCATGTGACATGATACAACAAATCTGAGCCCAAAAAGGCTCTTGCAATTAACTTTTCTTACAGACAGTATGGTCTGATACAAAGATTTTTGCCTTTTTAATGAAAAACTTGAATGCAATTTTAGTCTCAACAGGCTTATATCTAAACCACTTGCTATCCTACAGAAGAAAAGAAAGATATTATGTGAGATGGAACAGGTACAATAGACATTGTAAAGTGCTTTTGATACAAATTTAGTGAGGTCTTTATTGTGGACTTCAAATTTTATGTACCAAGAACCCCACTATTGACTTCATCCAAACAGGGCGTTAGACAAGGGTCATTTATACAACACATTTTGTACATATTGTCTGAGATAATGTTCTTTTCTGTAGATTCTGAGTTCATAAACAAGTAAAAGAACTAGATAAAGGCATATAAACACAAGTATTGACACATGAAAACCTGTCAGATAAAAAGTCAGGATGCCATGTATGCATCATTATTGAAAAAGCCTTAAAATGCCTATTTTGACCATAAAATGCCAAAATTGGTCATTTTTGCAGAAATTCTATAAAATAAAAGTTTAAATCCTTTAGTTTCATGCTATTTGACAAATTGAAACCATCAAATCATTTAGGGAAGTTGCCAAAGTACAGATTCTATATTTACAGACTTCACCTCTTAGGTCCGAGAACACAATTAATTCGTAGTGCATTTCTTTTAGAACATAAATGAAAATTAAAAAAATCCCACCTGCGCTTTCTCAATGAAATTTTTACAGTGTGTTGTACTACTTTTGGGACAAATTATATCAAAAATATAGAAAACTTCATCGCCTCTAACTCAAAATATGGACAATTTTGTGTTTAGAGTGTCTTGAAATCTTTTGACAGCTTCCGAAGTGCTAATTTTTAACCTTTTTCAGCTGGACCAAATCACTACTTTCCTGTAAAATTCTGGACCCAAATTTTTTTACAGTGTAGTTTCAACCCCCTACTTACAATTTGAGGCATTAAACATGGAGAAATAAATTTGGAAGGGGTATAAAAATTATTGGCAAGTAACCCACTGTTAACACTAGGGACTATATTCGTGAACAACGAAAATCAAGGGACGACAATTGTGGTCTCGGACCTATTATAGGATAGAAAGAGTTGACAAATCTTAAAAAAACTTGGTATGACCAGAGCTTAATAAATTATAACACTGCTTGCAAAGTTTCATAACAATAGGATATATATTATAGACAATGTGCTAAATTCTATACTCATCTTTGCGTGTTAAATTTTGACGTTAAAATTGAATAATTTCAACTATCAACATTTTGGGATTTGAAAATTAAAATATTGCAAAAAAATACTTTTTAGATGCCCTAATATATCATTTATTATGTACTAAAAGCAATAGAGTACTCATTTGATTTATCAGACTTAGCATAATTATTCAAAAGTCAAATTTATATCAGCCTGGGCCTAAAAATTGAGGTTTTTCAATGAAAGGGGGCCTTACATGAAGATGTAATATTTTCCAGCAATTTTAAATTTGTGAAACTTTTTGGTTATAAATAATCCTTACATATGTATTAAATGTACTTTAAATGGAAAGAAAAGTCACAAATAACATATCATATTATTTTAAAAGGGTCTTAAGCCAAGTAAGACTGGAAAGAAATAAGGGTCAATTTTGGCCGTGCCACATATTTACATTAAAAAATGCATATTGAGGCTATAAGAAATAAAAAATTGTGTCTTTTTATCATTTCTATACTCATGTGACATGATACAACAAATCTGAGCCCAAAAAGGCTCTTGCAATTAACTTTTCTTACAGACAGTATGGTCTGATACAAAGATTTTTGCCTTTTTAATGAAAAACTTGAATGCAATTTTAGTCTCAACAGGCTTATATCTAAACCACTTGCTATCCTACAGAAGAAAAGAAAGATATTATGTGAGATGGAACAGGTACAATAGACATTGTAAAGTGCTTTTGATACAAATTTAGTGAGGTCTTTATTGTGGACTTCAAATTTTATGTACCAAGAACCCCACTATTGACTTCATCCAAACAGGGCGTTAGACAAGGGTCATTTATACAACACATTTTGTACATATTGTCTGAGATAATGTTCTTTTCTGTAGATTCTGAGTTCATAAACAAGTAAAAGAACTAGATAAAGGCATATAAACACAAGTATTGACACATGAAAACCTGTCAGATAAAAAGTCAGGATGCCATGTATGCATCATTATTGAAAAAGCCTTAAAATGCCTATTTTGACCATAAAATGCCAAAATTGGTCATTTTTGCAGAAATTCTATAAAATAAAAGTTTAAATCCTTTAGTTTCATGCTATTTGACAAATTGAAACCATCAAATCATTTAGGGAAGTTGCCAAAGTACAGATTCTATATTTACAGACTTCACCTCTTAGGATAGAAAGAGTTGACAAATCTTAAAAAAACTTGGTATGACCAGAGCTTAATAAATTATAACACTGCTTGCAAAGTTTCATAACAATAGGATATATATTATAGACAATGTGCTAAATTCTATACTCATCTTTGCGTGTTAAATTTTGACGTTAAAATTGAATAATTTCAACTATCAACATTTTGGGATTTGAAAATTAAAATATTGCAAAAAAATACTTTTTAGATGCCCTAATATATCATTTATTATGTACTAAAAGCAATAGAGTACTCATTTGATTTATCAGACTTAGCATAATTATTCAAAAGTCAAATTTATATCAGCCTGGGCCTAAAAATTGAGGTTTTTCAATGAAAGGGGGCCTTACATGAAGATGTAATATTTTCCAGCAATTTTAAATTTGTGAAACTTTTTGGTTATAAATAATCCTTACATATGTATTAAATGTACTTTAAATGGAAAGAAAAGTCACAAATAACATATCATATTATTTTAAAAGGGTCTTAAGCCAAGTAAGACTGGAAAGAAATAAGGGTCAATTTTGGCCGTGCCACATATTTACATTAAAAAATGCATATTGAGGCTATAAGAAATAAAAAATTGTGTCTTTTTATCATTTCTATACTCATGTGACATGATACAACAAATCTGAGCCCAAAAAGGCTCTTGCAATTAACTTTTCTTACAGACAGTATGGTCTGATACAAAGATTTTTGCCTTTTTAATGAAAAACTTGAATGCAATTTTAGTCTCAACAGGCTTATATCTAAACCACTTGCTATCCTACAGAAGAAAAGAAAGATATTATGTGAGATGGAACAGGTACAATAGACATTGTAAAGTGCTTTTGATACAAATTTAGTGAGGTCTTTATTGTGGACTTCAAATTTTATGTACCAAGAACCCCACTATTGACTTCATCCAAACAGGGCGTTAGACAAGGGTCATTTATACAACACATTTTGTACATATTGTCTGAGATAATGTTCTTTTCTGTAGATTCTGAGTTCATAAACAAGTAAAAGAACTAGATAAAGGCATATAAACACAAGTATTGACACATGAAAACCTGTCAGATAAAAAGTCAGGATGCCATGTATGCATCATTATTGAAAAAGCCTTAAAATGCCTATTTTGACCATAAAATGCCAAAATTGGTCATTTTTGCAGAAATTCTATAAAATAAAAGTTTAAATCCTTTAGTTTCATGCTATTTGACAAATTGAAACCATCAAATCATTTAGGGAAGTTGCCAAAGTACAGATTCTATATTTACAGACTTCACCTCTTAGGTCCGAGAACACAATTAATTCGTAGTGCATTTCTTTTAGAACATAAATGAAAATTAAAAAAATCCCACCTGCGCTTTCTCAATGAAATTTTTACAGTGTGTTGTACTACTTTTGGGACAAATTATATCAAAAATATAGAAAACTTCATCGCCTCTAACTCAAAATATGGACAATTTTGTGTTTAGAGTGTCTTGAAATCTTTTGACAGCTTCCGAAGTGCTAATTTTTAACCTTTTTCAGCTGGACCAAATCACTACTTTCCTGTAAAATTCTGGACCCAAATTTTTTTACAGTGTAGTTTCAACCCCCTACTTACAATTTGAGGCATTAAACATGGAGAAATAAATTTGGAAGGGGTATAAAAATTATTGGCAAGTAACCCACTGTTAACACTAGGGACTATATTCGTGAACAACGAAAATCAAGGGACGACAATTGTGGTCTCGGACCTAATAGGATAGAAAGAGTTGACAAATCTTAAAAAAACTTGGTATGACCAGAGCTTAATAAATTATAACACTGCTTGCAAAGTTTCATAACAATAGGATATATATTATAGACAATGTGCTAAATTCTATACTCATCTTTGCGTGTTAAATTTTGACGTTAAAATTGAATAATTTCAACTATCAACATTTTGGGATTTGAAAATTAAAATATTGCAAAAAAATACTTTTTAGATGCCCTAATATATCATTTATTATGTACTAAAAGCAATAGAGTACTCATTTGATTTATCAGACTTAGCATAATTATTCAAAAGTCAAATTTATATCAGCCTGGGCCTAAAAATTGAGGTTTTTCAATGAAAGGGGGCCTTACATGAAGATGTAATATTTTCCAGCAATTTTAAATTTGTGAAACTTTTTGGTTATAAATAATCCTTACATATGTATTAAATGTACTTTAAATGGAAAGAAAAGTCACAAATAACATATCATATTATTTTAAAAGGGTCTTAAGCCAAGTAAGACTGGAAAGAAATAAGGGTCAATTTTGGCCGTGCCACATATTTACATTAAAAAATGCATATTGAGGCTATAAGAAATAAAAAATTGTGTCTTTTTATCATTTCTATACTCATGTGACATGATACAACAAATCTGAGCCCAAAAAGGCTCTTGCAATTAACTTTTCTTACAGACAGTATGGTCTGATACAAAGATTTTTGCCTTTTTAATGAAAAACTTGAATGCAATTTTAGTCTCAACAGGCTTATATCTAAACCACTTGCTATCCTACAGAAGAAAAGAAAGATATTATGTGAGATGGAACAGGTACAATAGACATTGTAAAGTGCTTTTGATACAAATTTAGTGAGGTCTTTATTGTGGACTTCAAATTTTATGTACCAAGAACCCCACTATTGACTTCATCCAAACAGGGCGTTAGACAAGGGTCATTTATACAACACATTTTGTACATATTGTCTGAGATAATGTTCTTTTCTGTAGATTCTGAGTTCATAAACAAGTAAAAGAACTAGATAAAGGCATATAAACACAAGTATTGACACATGAAAACCTGTCAGATAAAAAGTCAGGATGCCATGTATGCATCATTATTGAAAAAGCCTTAAAATGCCTATTTTGACCATAAAATGCCAAAATTGGTCATTTTTGCAGAAATTCTATAAAATAAAAGTTTAAATCCTTTAGTTTCATGCTATTTGACAAATTGAAACCATCAAATCATTTAGGGAAGTTGCCAAAGTACAGATTCTATATTTACAGACTTCACCTCTTAGGTCCGAGAACACAATTAATTCGTAGTGCATTTCTTTTAGAACATAAATGAAAATTAAAAAAATCCCACCTGCGCTTTCTCAATGAAATTTTTACAGTGTGTTGTACTACTTTTGGGACAAATTATATCAAAAATATAGAAAACTTCATCGCCTCTAACTCAAAATATGGACAATTTTGTGTTTAGAGTGTCTTGAAATCTTTTGACAGCTTCCGAAGTGCTAATTTTTAACCTTTTTCAGCTGGACCAAATCACTACTTTCCTGTAAAATTCTGGACCCAAATTTTTTTACAGTGTAGTTTCAACCCCCTACTTACAATTTGAGGCATTAAACATGGAGAAATAAATTTGGAAGGGGTATAAAAATTATTGGCAAGTAACCCACTGTTAACACTAGGGACTATATTCGTGAACAACGAAAATCAAGGGACGACAATTGTGGTCTCGGACCTAGAAAGAGTTGACAAATCTTAAAAAAACTTGGTATGACCAGAGCTTAATAAATTATAACACTGCTTGCAAAGTTTCATAACAATAGGATATATATTATAGACAATGTGCTAAATTCTATACTCATCTTTGCGTGTTAAATTTTGACGTTAAAATTGAATAATTTCAACTATCAACATTTTGGGATTTGAAAATTAAAATATTGCAAAAAAATACTTTTTAGATGCCCTAATATATCATTTATTATGTACTAAAAGCAATAGAGTACTCATTTGATTTATCAGACTTAGCATAATTATTCAAAAGTCAAATTTATATCAGCCTGGGCCTAAAAATTGAGGTTTTTCAATGAAAGGGGGCCTTACATGAAGATGTAATATTTTCCAGCAATTTTAAATTTGTGAAACTTTTTGGTTATAAATAATCCTTACATATGTATTAAATGTACTTTAAATGGAAAGAAAAGTCACAAATAACATATCATATTATTTTAAAAGGGTCTTAAGCCAAGTAAGACTGGAAAGAAATAAGGGTCAATTTTGGCCGTGCCACATATTTACATTAAAAAATGCATATTGAGGCTATAAGAAATAAAAAATTGTGTCTTTTTATCATTTCTATACTCATGTGACATGATACAACAAATCTGAGCCCAAAAAGGCTCTTGCAATTAACTTTTCTTACAGACAGTATGGTCTGATACAAAGATTTTTGCCTTTTTAATGAAAAACTTGAATGCAATTTTAGTCTCAACAGGCTTATATCTAAACCACTTGCTATCCTACAGAAGAAAAGAAAGATATTATGTGAGATGGAACAGGTACAATAGACATTGTAAAGTGCTTTTGATACAAATTTAGTGAGGTCTTTATTGTGGACTTCAAATTTTATGTACCAAGAACCCCACTATTGACTTCATCCAAACAGGGCGTTAGACAAGGGTCATTTATACAACACATTTTGTACATATTGTCTGAGATAATGTTCTTTTCTGTAGATTCTGAGTTCATAAACAAGTAAAAGAACTAGATAAAGGCATATAAACACAAGTATTGACACATGAAAACCTGTCAGATAAAAAGTCAGGATGCCATGTATGCATCATTATTGAAAAAGCCTTAAAATGCCTATTTTGACCATAAAATGCCAAAATTGGTCATTTTTGCAGAAATTCTATAAAATAAAAGTTTAAATCCTTTAGTTTCATGCTATTTGACAAATTGAAACCATCAAATCATTTAGGGAAGTTGCCAAAGTACAGATTCTATATTTACAGACTTCACCTCTTAGGTCCGAGAACACAATTAATTCGTAGTGCATTTCTTTTAGAACATAAATGAAAATTAAAAAAATCCCACCTGCGCTTTCTCAATGAAATTTTTACAGTGTGTTGTACTACTTTTGGGACAAATTATATCAAAAATATAGAAAACTTCATCGCCTCTAACTCAAAATATGGACAATTTTGTGTTTAGAGTGTCTTGAAATCTTTTGACAGCTTCCGAAGTGCTAATTTTTAACCTTTTTCAGCTGGACCAAATCACTACTTTCCTGTAAAATTCTGGACCCAAATTTTTTTACAGTGTAGTTTCAACCCCCTACTTACAATTTGAGGCATTAAACATGGAGAAATAAATTTGGAAGGGGTATAAAAATTATTGGCAAGTAACCCACTGTTAACACTAGGGACTATATTCGTGAACAACGAAAATCAAGGGACGACAATTGTGGTCTCGGACCTAGAAAGAGTTGACAAATCTTAAAAAAACTTGGTATGACCAGAGCTTAATAAATTATAACACTGCTTGCAAAGTTTCATAACAATAGGATATATATTATAGACAATGTGCTAAATTCTATACTCATCTTTGCGTGTTAAATTTTGACGTTAAAATTGAATAATTTCAACTATCAACATTTTGGGATTTGAAAATTAAAATATTGCAAAAAAATACTTTTTAGATGCCCTAATATATCATTTATTATGTACTAAAAGCAATAGAGTACTCATTTGATTTATCAGACTTAGCATAATTATTCAAAAGTCAAATTTATATCAGCCTGGGCCTAAAAATTGAGGTTTTTCAATGAAAGGGGGCCTTACATGAAGATGTAATATTTTCCAGCAATTTTAAATTTGTGAAACTTTTTGGTTATAAATAATCCTTACATATGTATTAAATGTACTTTAAATGGAAAGAAAAGTCACAAATAACATATCATATTATTTTAAAAGGGTCTTAAGCCAAGTAAGACTGGAAAGAAATAAGGGTCAATTTTGGCCGTGCCACATATTTACATTAAAAAATGCATATTGAGGCTATAAGAAATAAAAAATTGTGTCTTTTTATCATTTCTATACTCATGTGACATGATACAACAAATCTGAGCCCAAAAAGGCTCTTGCAATTAACTTTTCTTACAGACAGTATGGTCTGATACAAAGATTTTTGCCTTTTTAATGAAAAACTTGAATGCAATTTTAGTCTCAACAGGCTTATATCTAAACCACTTGCTATCCTACAGAAGAAAAGAAAGATATTATGTGAGATGGAACAGGTACAATAGACATTGTAAAGTGCTTTTGATACAAATTTAGTGAGGTCTTTATTGTGGACTTCAAATTTTATGTACCAAGAACCCCACTATTGACTTCATCCAAACAGGGCGTTAGACAAGGGTCATTTATACAACACATTTTGTACATATTGTCTGAGATAATGTTCTTTTCTGTAGATTCTGAGTTCATAAACAAGTAAAAGAACTAGATAAAGGCATATAAACACAAGTATTGACACATGAAAACCTGTCAGATAAAAAGTCAGGATGCCATGTATGCATCATTATTGAAAAAGCCTTAAAATGCCTATTTTGACCATAAAATGCCAAAATTGGTCATTTTTGCAGAAATTCTATAAAATAAAAGTTTAAATCCTTTAGTTTCATGCTATTTGACAAATTGAAACCATCAAATCATTTAGGGAAGTTGCCAAAGTACAGATTCTATATTTACAGACTTCACCTAATAGGATAGAAAGAGTTGACAAATCTTAAAAAAACTTGGTATGACCAGAGCTTAATAAATTATAACACTGCTTGCAAAGTTTCATAACAATAGGATATATATTATAGACAATGTGCTAAATTCTATACTCATCTTTGCGTGTTAAATTTTGACGTTAAAATTGAATAATTTCAACTATCAACATTTTGGGATTTGAAAATTAAAATATTGCAAAAAAATACTTTTTAGATGCCCTAATATATCATTTATTATGTACTAAAAGCAATAGAGTACTCATTTGATTTATCAGACTTAGCATAATTATTCAAAAGTCAAATTTATATCAGCCTGGGCCTAAAAATTGAGGTTTTTCAATGAAAGGGGGCCTTACATGAAGATGTAATATTTTCCAGCAATTTTAAATTTGTGAAACTTTTTGGTTATAAATAATCCTTACATATGTATTAAATGTACTTTAAATGGAAAGAAAAGTCACAAATAACATATCATATTATTTTAAAAGGGTCTTAAGCCAAGTAAGACTGGAAAGAAATAAGGGTCAATTTTGGCCGTGCCACATATTTACATTAAAAAATGCATATTGAGGCTATAAGAAATAAAAAATTGTGTCTTTTTATCATTTCTATACTCATGTGACATGATACAACAAATCTGAGCCCAAAAAGGCTCTTGCAATTAACTTTTCTTACAGACAGTATGGTCTGATACAAAGATTTTTGCCTTTTTAATGAAAAACTTGAATGCAATTTTAGTCTCAACAGGCTTATATCTAAACCACTTGCTATCCTACAGAAGAAAAGAAAGATATTATGTGAGATGGAACAGGTACAATAGACATTGTAAAGTGCTTTTGATACAAATTTAGTGAGGTCTTTATTGTGGACTTCAAATTTTATGTACCAAGAACCCCACTATTGACTTCATCCAAACAGGGCGTTAGACAAGGGTCATTTATACAACACATTTTGTACATATTGTCTGAGATAATGTTCTTTTCTGTAGATTCTGAGTTCATAAACAAGTAAAAGAACTAGATAAAGGCATATAAACACAAGTATTGACACATGAAAACCTGTCAGATAAAAAGTCAGGATGCCATGTATGCATCATTATTGAAAAAGCCTTAAAATGCCTATTTTGACCATAAAATGCCAAAATTGGTCATTTTTGCAGAAATTCTATAAAATAAAAGTTTAAATCCTTTAGTTTCATGCTATTTGACAAATTGAAACCATCAAATCATTTAGGGAAGTTGCCAAAGTACAGATTCTATATTTACAGACTTCACCTCTTAGGATAGAAAGAGTTGACAAATCTTAAAAAAACTTGGTATGACCAGAGCTTAATAAATTATAACACTGCTTGCAAAGTTTCATAACAATAGGATATATATTATAGACAATGTGCTAAATTCTATACTCATCTTTGCGTGTTAAATTTTGACGTTAAAATTGAATAATTTCAACTATCAACATTTTGGGATTTGAAAATTAAAATATTGCAAAAAAATACTTTTTAGATGCCCTAATATATCATTTATTATGTACTAAAAGCAATAGAGTACTCATTTGATTTATCAGACTTAGCATAATTATTCAAAAGTCAAATTTATATCAGCCTGGGCCTAAAAATTGAGGTTTTTCAATGAAAGGGGGCCTTACATGAAGATGTAATATTTTCCAGCAATTTTAAATTTGTGAAACTTTTTGGTTATAAATAATCCTTACATATGTATTAAATGTACTTTAAATGGAAAGAAAAGTCACAAATAACATATCATATTATTTTAAAAGGGTCTTAAGCCAAGTAAGACTGGAAAGAAATAAGGGTCAATTTTGGCCGTGCCACATATTTACATTAAAAAATGCATATTGAGGCTATAAGAAATAAAAAATTGTGTCTTTTTATCATTTCTATACTCATGTGACATGATACAACAAATCTGAGCCCAAAAAGGCTCTTGCAATTAACTTTTCTTACAGACAGTATGGTCTGATACAAAGATTTTTGCCTTTTTAATGAAAAACTTGAATGCAATTTTAGTCTCAACAGGCTTATATCTAAACCACTTGCTATCCTACAGAAGAAAAGAAAGATATTATGTGAGATGGAACAGGTACAATAGACATTGTAAAGTGCTTTTGATACAAATTTAGTGAGGTCTTTATTGTGGACTTCAAATTTTATGTACCAAGAACCCCACTATTGACTTCATCCAAACAGGGCGTTAGACAAGGGTCATTTATACAACACATTTTGTACATATTGTCTGAGATAATGTTCTTTTCTGTAGATTCTGAGTTCATAAACAAGTAAAAGAACTAGATAAAGGCATATAAACACAAGTATTGACACATGAAAACCTGTCAGATAAAAAGTCAGGATGCCATGTATGCATCATTATTGAAAAAGCCTTAAAATGCCTATTTTGACCATAAAATGCCAAAATTGGTCATTTTTGCAGAAATTCTATAAAATAAAAGTTTAAATCCTTTAGTTTCATGCTATTTGACAAATTGAAACCATCAAATCATTTAGGGAAGTTGCCAAAGTACAGATTCTATATTTACAGACTTCACCTAATAGGATAGAAAGAGTTGACAAATCTTAAAAAAACTTGGTATGACCAGAGCTTAATAAATTATAACACTGCTTGCAAAGTTTCATAACAATAGGATATATATTATAGACAATGTGCTAAATTCTATACTCATCTTTGCGTGTTAAATTTTGACGTTAAAATTGAATAATTTCAACTATCAACATTTTGGGATTTGAAAATTAAAATATTGCAAAAAAATACTTTTTAGATGCCCTAATATATCATTTATTATGTACTAAAAGCAATAGAGTACTCATTTGATTTATCAGACTTAGCATAATTATTCAAAAGTCAAATTTATATCAGCCTGGGCCTAAAAATTGAGGTTTTTCAATGAAAGGGGGCCTTACATGAAGATGTAATATTTTCCAGCAATTTTAAATTTGTGAAACTTTTTGGTTATAAATAATCCTTACATATGTATTAAATGTACTTTAAATGGAAAGAAAAGTCACAAATAACATATCATATTATTTTAAAAGGGTCTTAAGCCAAGTAAGACTGGAAAGAAATAAGGGTCAATTTTGGCCGTGCCACATATTTACATTAAAAAATGCATATTGAGGCTATAAGAAATAAAAAATTGTGTCTTTTTATCATTTCTATACTCATGTGACATGATACAACAAATCTGAGCCCAAAAAGGCTCTTGCAATTAACTTTTCTTACAGACAGTATGGTCTGATACAAAGATTTTTGCCTTTTTAATGAAAAACTTGAATGCAATTTTAGTCTCAACAGGCTTATATCTAAACCACTTGCTATCCTACAGAAGAAAAGAAAGATATTATGTGAGATGGAACAGGTACAATAGACATTGTAAAGTGCTTTTGATACAAATTTAGTGAGGTCTTTATTGTGGACTTCAAATTTTATGTACCAAGAACCCCACTATTGACTTCATCCAAACAGGGCGTTAGACAAGGGTCATTTATACAACACATTTTGTACATATTGTCTGAGATAATGTTCTTTTCTGTAGATTCTGAGTTCATAAACAAGTAAAAGAACTAGATAAAGGCATATAAACACAAGTATTGACACATGAAAACCTGTCAGATAAAAAGTCAGGATGCCATGTATGCATCATTATTGAAAAAGCCTTAAAATGCCTATTTTGACCATAAAATGCCAAAATTGGTCATTTTTGCAGAAATTCTATAAAATAAAAGTTTAAATCCTTTAGTTTCATGCTATTTGACAAATTGAAACCATCAAATCATTTAGGGAAGTTGCCAAAGTACAGATTCTATATTTACAGACTTCACCTCTTAGGATAGAAAGAGTTGACAAATCTTAAAAAAACTTGGTATGACCAGAGCTTAATAAATTATAACACTGCTTGCAAAGTTTCATAACAATAGGATATATATTATAGACAATGTGCTAAATTCTATACTCATCTTTGCGTGTTAAATTTTGACGTTAAAATTGAATAATTTCAACTATCAACATTTTGGGATTTGAAAATTAAAATATTGCAAAAAAATACTTTTTAGATGCCCTAATATATCATTTATTATGTACTAAAAGCAATAGAGTACTCATTTGATTTATCAGACTTAGCATAATTATTCAAAAGTCAAATTTATATCAGCCTGGGCCTAAAAATTGAGGTTTTTCAATGAAAGGGGGCCTTACATGAAGATGTAATATTTTCCAGCAATTTTAAATTTGTGAAACTTTTTGGTTATAAATAATCCTTACATATGTATTAAATGTACTTTAAATGGAAAGAAAAGTCACAAATAACATATCATATTATTTTAAAAGGGTCTTAAGCCAAGTAAGACTGGAAAGAAATAAGGGTCAATTTTGGCCGTGCCACATATTTACATTAAAAAATGCATATTGAGGCTATAAGAAATAAAAAATTGTGTCTTTTTATCATTTCTATACTCATGTGACATGATACAACAAATCTGAGCCCAAAAAGGCTCTTGCAATTAACTTTTCTTACAGACAGTATGGTCTGATACAAAGATTTTTGCCTTTTTAATGAAAAACTTGAATGCAATTTTAGTCTCAACAGGCTTATATCTAAACCACTTGCTATCCTACAGAAGAAAAGAAAGATATTATGTGAGATGGAACAGGTACAATAGACATTGTAAAGTGCTTTTGATACAAATTTAGTGAGGTCTTTATTGTGGACTTCAAATTTTATGTACCAAGAACCCCACTATTGACTTCATCCAAACAGGGCGTTAGACAAGGGTCATTTATACAACACATTTTGTACATATTGTCTGAGATAATGTTCTTTTCTGTAGATTCTGAGTTCATAAACAAGTAAAAGAACTAGATAAAGGCATATAAACACAAGTATTGACACATGAAAACCTGTCAGATAAAAAGTCAGGATGCCATGTATGCATCATTATTGAAAAAGCCTTAAAATGCCTATTTTGACCATAAAATGCCAAAATTGGTCATTTTTGCAGAAATTCTATAAAATAAAAGTTTAAATCCTTTAGTTTCATGCTATTTGACAAATTGAAACCATCAAATCATTTAGGGAAGTTGCCAAAGTACAGATTCTATATTTACAGACTTCACCTCTTAGGATAGAAAGAGTTGACAAATCTTAAAAAAACTTGGTATGACCAGAGCTTAATAAATTATAACACTGCTTGCAAAGTTTCATAACAATAGGATATATATTATAGACAATGTGCTAAATTCTATACTCATCTTTGCGTGTTAAATTTTGACGTTAAAATTGAATAATTTCAACTATCAACATTTTGGGATTTGAAAATTAAAATATTGCAAAAAAATACTTTTTAGATGCCCTAATATATCATTTATTATGTACTAAAAGCAATAGAGTACTCATTTGATTTATCAGACTTAGCATAATTATTCAAAAGTCAAATTTATATCAGCCTGGGCCTAAAAATTGAGGTTTTTCAATGAAAGGGGGCCTTACATGAAGATGTAATATTTTCCAGCAATTTTAAATTTGTGAAACTTTTTGGTTATAAATAATCCTTACATATGTATTAAATGTACTTTAAATGGAAAGAAAAGTCACAAATAACATATCATATTATTTTAAAAGGGTCTTAAGCCAAGTAAGACTGGAAAGAAATAAGGGTCAATTTTGGCCGTGCCACATATTTACATTAAAAAATGCATATTGAGGCTATAAGAAATAAAAAATTGTGTCTTTTTATCATTTCTATACTCATGTGACATGATACAACAAATCTGAGCCCAAAAAAGCTCTTGCAATTAACTTTTCTTACAGACAGTATGGTCTGATACAAAGATTTTTGCCTTTTTAATGAAAAACTTGAATGCAATTTTAGTCTCAACAGGCTTATATCTAAACCACTTGCTATCCTACAGAAGAAAAGAAAGATATTATGTGAGATGGAACAGGTACAATAGACATTGTAAAGTGCTTTTGATACAAATTTAGTGAGGTCTTTATTGTGGACTTCAAATTTTATGTACCAAGAACCCCACTATTGACTTCATCCAAACAGGGCGTTAGACAAGGGTCATTTATACAACACATTTTGTACATATTGTCTGAGATAATGTTCTTTTCTGTAGATTCTGAGTTCATAAACAAGTAAAAGAACTAGATAAAGGCATATAAACACAAGTATTGACACATGAAAACCTGTCAGATAAAAAGTCAGGATGCCATGTATGCATCATTATTGAAAAAGCCTTAAAATGCCTATTTTGACCATAAAATGCCAAAATTGGTCATTTTTGCAGAAATTCTATAAAATAAAAGTTTAAATCCTTTAGTTTCATGCTATTTGACAAATTGAAACCATCAAATCATTTAGGGAAGTTGCCAAAGTACAGATTCTATATTTACAGACTTCACCTCTTAGGTCCGAGAACACAATTAATTCGTAGTGCATTTCTTTTAGAACATAAATGAAAATTAAAAAAATCCCACCTGCGCTTTCTCAATGAAATTTTTACAGTGTGTTGTACTACTTTTGGGACAAATTATATCAAAAATATAGAAAACTTCATCGCCTCTAACTCAAAATATGGACAATTTTGTGTTTAGAGTGTCTTGAAATCTTTTGACAGCTTCCGAAGTGCTAATTTTTAACCTTTTTCAGCTGGACCAAATCACTACTTTCCTGTAAAATTCTGGACCCAAATTTTTTTACAGTGTAGTTTCAACCCCCTACTTACAATTTGAGGCATTAAACATGGAGAAATAAATTTGGAAGGGGTATAAAAATTATTGGCAAGTAACCCACTGTTAACACTAGGGACTATATTCGTGAACAACGAAAATCAAGGGACGACAATTGTGGTCTCGGACCTAATAGGATAGAAAGAGTTGACAAATCTTAAAAAAACTTACTATGACCAGAGCTTAATAAATTATAACACTGCTTGCAAAGTTTCATAACAATAGGATATATATTATAGACAATGTGCTAAATTCTATACTCATCTTTGCGTGTTAAATTTTGACGTTAAAATTGAATAATTTCAACTATCAACATTTTGGGATTTGAAAATTAAAATATTGCAAAAAAATACTTTTTAGATGCCCTAATATATCATTTATTATGTACTAAAAGCAATAGAGTACTCATTTGATTTATCAGACTTAGCATAATTATTCAAAAGTCAAATTTATATCAGCCTGGGCCTAAAAATTGAGGTTTTTCAATGAAAGGGGGCCTTACATGAAGATGTAATATTTTCCAGCAATTTTAAATTTGTGAAACTTTTTGGTTATAAATAATCCTTACATATGTATTAAATGTACTTTAAATGGAAAGAAAAGTCACAAATAACATATCATATTATTTTAAAAGGGTCTTAAGCCAAGTAAGACTGGAAAGAAATAAGGGTCAATTTTGGCCGTGCCACATATTTACATTAAAAAATGCATATTGAGGCTATAAGAAATAAAAAATTGTGTCTTTTTATCATTTCTATACTCATGTGACATGATACAACAAATCTGAGCCCAAAAAGGCTCTTGCAATTAACTTTTCTTACAGACAGTATGGTCTGATACAAAGATTTTTGCCTTTTTAATGAAAAACTTGAATGCAATTTTAGTCTCAACAGGCTTATATCTAAACCACTTGCTATCCTACAGAAGAAAAGAAAGATATTATGTGAGATGGAACAGGTACAATAGACATTGTAAAGTGCTTTTGATACAAATTTAGTGAGGTCTTTATTGTGGACTTCAAATTTTATGTACCAAGAACCCCACTATTGACTTCATCCAAACAGGGCGTTAGACAAGGGTCATTTATACAACACATTTTGTACATATTGTCTGAGATAATGTTCTTTTCTGTAGATTCTGAGTTCATAAACAAGTAAAAGAACTAGATAAAGGCATATAAACACAAGTATTGACACATGAAAACCTGTCAGATAAAAAGTCAGGATGCCATGTATGCATCATTATTGAAAAAGCCTTAAAATGCCTATTTTGACCATAAAATGCCAAAATTGGTCATTTTTGCAGAAATTCTATAAAATAAAAGTTTAAATCCTTTAGTTTCATGCTATTTGACAAATTGAAACCATCAAATCATTTAGGGAAGTTGCCAAAGTACAGATTCTATATTTACAGACTTCACCTAATAGGATAGAAAGAGTTGACAAATCTTAAAAAAACTTGGTATGACCAGAGCTTAATAAATTATAACACTGCTTGCAAAGTTTCATAACAATAGGATATATATTATAGACAATGTGCTAAATTCTATACTCATCTTTGCGTGTTAAATTTTGACGTTAAAATTGAATAATTTCAACTATCAACATTTTGGGATTTGAAAATTAAAATATTGCAAAAAAATACTTTTTAGATGCCCTAATATATCATTTATTATGTACTAAAAGCAATAGAGTACTCATTTGATTTATCAGACTTAGCATAATTATTCAAAAGTCAAATTTATATCAGCCTGGGCCTAAAAATTGAGGTTTTTCAATGAAAGGGGGCCTTACATGAAGATGTAATATTTTCCAGCAATTTTAAATTTGTGAAACTTTTTGGTTATAAATAATCCTTACATATGTATTAAATGTACTTTAAATGGAAAGAAAAGTCACAAATAACATATCATATTATTTTAAAAGGGTCTTAAGCCAAGTAAGACTGGAAAGAAATAAGGGTCAATTTTGGCCGTGCCACATATTTACATTAAAAAATGCATATTGAGGCTATAAGAAATAAAAAATTGTGTCTTTTTATCATTTCTATACTCATGTGACATGATACAACAAATCTGAGCCCAAAAAGGCTCTTGCAATTAACTTTTCTTACAGACAGTATGGTCTGATACAAAGATTTTTGCCTTTTTAATGAAAAACTTGAATGCAATTTTAGTCTCAACAGGCTTATATCTAAACCACTTGCTATCCTACAGAAGAAAAGAAAGATATTATGTGAGATGGAACAGGTACAATAGACATTGTAAAGTGCTTTTGATACAAATTTAGTGAGGTCTTTATTGTGGACTTCAAATTTTATGTACCAAGAACCCCACTATTGACTTCATCCAAACAGGGCGTTAGACAAGGGTCATTTATACAACACATTTTGTACATATTGTCTGAGATAATGTTCTTTTCTGTAGATTCTGAGTTCATAAACAAGTAAAAGAACTAGATAAAGGCATATAAACACAAGTATTGACACATGAAAACCTGTCAGATAAAAAGTCAGGATGCCATGTATGCATCATTATTGAAAAAGCCTTAAAATGCCTATTTTGACCATAAAATGCCAAAATTGGTCATTTTTGCAGAAATTCTATAAAATAAAAGTTTAAATCCTTTAGTTTCATGCTATTTGACAAATTGAAACCATCAAATCATTTAGGGAAGTTGCCAAAGTACAGATTCTATATTTACAGACTTCACCTAATAGGATAGAAAGAGTTGACAAATCTTAAAAAAACTTGGTATGACCAGAGCTTAATAAATTATAACACTGCTTGCAAAGTTTCATAACAATAGGATATATATTATAGACAATGTGCTAAATTCTATACTCATCTTTGCGTGTTAAATTTTGACGTTAAAATTGAATAATTTCAACTATCAACATTTTGGGATTTGAAAATTAAAATATTGCAAAAAAATACTTTTTAGATGCCCTAATATATCATTTATTATGTACTAAAAGCAATAGAGTACTCATTTGATTTATCAGACTTAGCATAATTATTCAAAAGTCAAATTTATATCAGCCTGGGCCTAAAAATTGAGGTTTTTCAATGAAAGGGGGCCTTACATGAAGATGTAATATTTTCCAGCAATTTTAAATTTGTGAAACTTTTTGGTTATAAATAATCCTTACATATGTATTAAATGTACTTTAAATGGAAAGAAAAGTCACAAATAACATATCATATTATTTTAAAAGGGTCTTAAGCCAAGTAAGACTGGAAAGAAATAAGGGTCAATTTTGGCCGTGCCACATATTTACATTAAAAAATGCATATTGAGGCTATAAGAAATAAAAAATTGTGTCTTTTTATCATTTCTATACTCATGTGACATGATACAACAAATCTGAGCCCAAAAAGGCTCTTGCAATTAACTTTTCTTACAGACAGTATGGTCTGATACAAAGATTTTTGCCTTTTTAATGAAAAACTTGAATGCAATTTTAGTCTCAACAGGCTTATATCTAAACCACTTGCTATCCTACAGAAGAAAAGAAAGATATTATGTGAGATGGAACAGGTACAATAGACATTGTAAAGTGCTTTTGATACAAATTTAGTGAGGTCTTTATTGTGGACTTCAAATTTTATGTACCAAGAACCCCACTATTGACTTCATCCAAACAGGGCGTTAGACAAGGGTCATTTATACAACACATTTTGTACATATTGTCTGAGATAATGTTCTTTTCTGTAGATTCTGAGTTCATAAACAAGTAAAAGAACTAGATAAAGGCATATAAACACAAGTATTGACACATGAAAACCTGTCAGATAAAAAGTCAGGATGCCATGTATGCATCATTATTGAAAAAGCCTTAAAATGCCTATTTTGACCATAAAATGCCAAAATTGGTCATTTTTGCAGAAATTCTATAAAATAAAAGTTTAAATCCTT
This sequence comes from Mytilus edulis, assembly GCF_963676685.1. Classification (NCBI taxonomy): domain Eukaryota; kingdom Metazoa; phylum Mollusca; class Bivalvia; order Mytilida; family Mytilidae; genus Mytilus; species Mytilus edulis. Next base: position 55,050,228 of record NC_092345.1, read on the forward strand.
TAGTTTCATGCTATTTGACAAATTGAAACCATCAAATCATTTAGGGAAGTTGCCAAAGTACAGATTCTATATTTACAGACTTCACCTAATAGGATAGAAAGAGTTGACAAATCTTAAAAAAACTTGGTATGACCAGAGCTTAATAAATTATAACACTGCTTGCAAAGTTTCATAACAATAGGATATATATTATAGACAATGTGCTAAATTCTATACTCATCTTTGCGTGTTAAATTTTGACGTTAAAATTGAATAATTTCAACTATCAACATTTTGGGATTTGAAAATTAAAATATTGCAAAAAAATACTTTTTAGATGCCCTAATATATCATTTATTATGTACTAAAAGCAATAGAGTACTCATTTGATTTATCAGACTTAGCATAATTATTCAAAAGTCAAATTTATATCAGCCTGGGCCTAAAAATTGAGGTTTTTCAATGAAAGGGGGCCTTACATGAAGATGTAATATTTTCCAGCAATTTTAAATTTGTGAAACTTTTTGGTTATAAATAATCCTTACATATGTATTAAATGTACTTTAAATGGAAAGAAAAGTCACAAATAACATATCATATTATTTTAAAAGGGTCTTAAGCCAAGTAAGACTGGAAAGAAATAAGGGTCAATTTTGGCCGTGCCACATATTTACATTAAAAAATGCATATTGAGGCTATAAGAAATAAAAAATTGTGTCTTTTTATCATTTCTATACTCATGTGACATGATACAACAAATCTGAGCCCAAAAAGGCTCTTGCAATTAACTTTTCTTACAGACAGTATGGTCTGATACAAAGATTTTTGCCTTTTTAATGAAAAACTTGAATGCAATTTTAGTCTCAACAGGCTTATATCTAAACCACTTGCTATCCTACAGAAGAAAAGAAAGATATTATGTGAGATGGAACAGGTACAATAGACATTGTAAAGTGCTTTTGATACAAATTTAGTGAGGTCTTTATTGTGGACTTCAAATTTTATGTACCAAGAACCCCACTATTGACTTCATCCAAACAGGGCGTTAGACAAGGGTCATTTATACAACACATTTTGTACATATTGTCTGAGATAATGTTCTTTTCTGTAGATTCTGAGTTCATAAACAAGTAAAATAACTAGATAAAGGCATATAAACACAAGTATTGACACATGAAAACCTGTCAGATAAAAAGTCAGGATGCCATGTATGCATCATTATTGAAAAAGCCTTAAAATGCCTATTTTGACCATAAAATGCCAAAATTGGTCATTTTTGCAGAAATTCTATAAAATAAAAGTTTAAATCCTTTAGTTTCATGCTATTTGACAAATTGAAACCATCAAATCATTTAGGGAAGTTGCCAAAGTACAGATTCTATATTTACAGACTTCACCTCTTAGGATAGAAAGAGTTGACAAATCTTAAAAAAACTTGGTATGACCAGAGCTTAATAAATTATAACACTGCTTGCAAAGTTTCATAACAATAGGATATATATTATAGACAATGTGCTAAATTCTATACTCATCTTTGCGTGTTAAATTTTGACGTTAAAATTGAATAATTTCAACTATCAACATTTTGGGATTTGAAAATTAAAATATTGCAAAAAAATACTTTTTAGATGCCCTAATATATCATTTATTATGTACTAAAAGCAATAGAGTACTCATTTGATTTATCAGACTTAGCATAATTATTCAAAAGTCAAATTTATATCAGCCTGGGCCTAAAAATTGAGGTTTTTCAATGAAAGGGGGCCTTACATGAAGATGTATTATTTTCCAGCAATTTTAAATTTGTGAAACTTTTTGGTTATAAATAATCCTTACATATGTATTAAATGTACTTTAAATGGAAAGAAAAGTCACAAATAACATATCATATTATTTTAAAAGGGTCTTAAGCCAAGTAAGACTGGAAAGAAATAAGGGTCAATTTTGGCCGTGCCACATATTTACATTAAAAAATGCATATTGAGGCTATAAGAAATAAAAAATTGTGTCTTTTTATCATTTCTATACTCATGTGACATGATACAACAAATCTGAGCCCAAAAAGGCTCTTGCAATTAACTTTTCTTACAGACAGTATGGTCTGATACAAAGATTTTTGCCTTTTTAATGAAAAACTTGAATGCAATTTTAGTCTCAACAGGCTTATATCTAAACCACTTGCTATCCTACAGAAAAAAGAAAGATATTATGTGAGATGGAACAGGTACAATAGACATTGTAAAGTGCTTTTGATACAAATTTAGTGAGGTCTTTATTGTGGACTTCAAATTTTATGTACCAAGAACCCCACTATTGACTTCATCCAAACAGGGCGTTAGACAAGGGTCATTTATACAACACATTTTGTACATATTGTCTGAGATAATGTTCTTTTCTGTAGATTCTGAGTTCATAAACAAGTAAAAGAACTAGATAAAGGCATATAAACACAAGTATTGACACATGAAAACCTGTCAGATAAAAAGTCAGGATGCCATGTATGCATCATTATTGAAAAAGCCTTAAAATGCCTATTTTGACCATAAAATGCCAAAATTGGTCATTTTTGCAGAAATTCTATAAAATAAAAGTTTAAATCCTTTAGTTTCATGCTATTTGACAAATTGAAACCATCAAATCATTTAGGGAAGTTGCCAAAGTACAGATTCTATATTTACAGACTTCACCTCTTAGGTCCGAGAACACAATTAATTCGTAGTGCATTTCTTTTAGAACATAAATGAAAATTAAAAAAATCCCACCTGCGCTTTCTCAATGAAATTTTTACAGTGTGTTGTACTACTTTTGGGACAAATTATATCAAAAATATAGAAAACTTCATCGCCTCTAACTCAAAATATGGACAATTTTGTGTTTAGAGTGTCTTGAAATCTTTTGACAGCTTCCGAAGTGCTAATTTTTAACCTTTTTCAGCTGGACCAAATCACTACTTTCCTGTAAAATTCTGGACCCAAATTTTTTTACAGTGTAGTTTCAACCCCCTACTTACAATTTGAGGCATTAAACATGGAGAAATAAATTTGGAAGGGGTATAAAAATTATTGGCAAGTAACCCACTGTTAACACTAGGGACTATATTCGTGAACAACGAAAATCAAGGGACGACAATTGTGGTCTCGGACCTAATAGGATAGAAAGAGTTGACAAATCTTAAAAAAACTTGGTATGACCAGAGCTTAATAAATTATAACACTGCTTGCAAAGTTTCATAACAATAGGATATATATTATAGACAATGTGCTAAATTCTATACTCATCTTTGCGTGTTAAATTTTGACGTTAAAATTGAATAATTTCAACTATCAACATTTTGGGATTTGAAAATTAAAATATTGCAAAAAAATACTTTTTAGATGCCCTAATATATCATTTATTATGTACTAAAAGCAATAGAGTACTCATTTGATTTATCAGACTTAGCATAATTATTCAAAAGTCAAATTTATATCAGCCTGGGCCTAAAAATTGAGGTTTTTCAATGAAAGGGGGCCTTACATGAAGATGTAATATTTTCCAGCAATTTTAAATTTGTGAAACTTTTTGGTTATAAATAATCCTTACATATGTATTAAATGTACTTTAAATGGAAAGAAAAGTCACAAATAACATATCATATTATTTTAAAAGGGTCTTAAGCCAAGTAAGACTGGAAAGAAATAAGGGTCAATTTTGGCCGTGCCACATATTTACATTAAAAAATGCATATTGAGGCTATAAGAAATAAAAAATTGTGTCTTTTTATCATTTCTATACTCATGTGACATGATACAACAAATCTGAGCCCAAAAAGGCTCTTGCAATTAACTTTTCTTACAGACAGTATGGTCTGATACAAAGATTTTTGCCTTTTTAATGAAAAACTTGAATGCAATTTTAGTCTCAACAGGCTTATATCTAAACCACTTGCTATCCTACAGAAGAAAAGAAAGATATTATGTGAGATGGAACAGGTACAATAGACATTGTAAAGTGCTTTTGATACAAATTTAGTGAGGTCTTTATTGTGGACTTCAAATTTTATGTACCAAGAACCCCACTATTGACTTCATCCAAACAGGGCGTTAGACAAGGGTCATTTATACAACACATTTTGTACATATTGTCTGAGATAATGTTCTTTTCTGTAGATTCTGAGTTCATAAACAAGTAAAAGAACTAGATAAAGGCATATAAACACAAGTATTGACACATGAAAACCTGTCAGATAAAAAGTCAGGATGCCATGTATGCATCATTATTGAAAAAGCCTTAAAATGCCTATTTTGACCATAAAATGCCAAAATTGGTCATTTTTGCAGAAATTCTATAAAATAAAAGTTTAAATCCTTTAGTTTCATGCTATTTGACAAATTGAAACCATCAAATCATTTAGGGAAGTTGCCAAAGTACAGATTCTATATTTACAGACTTCACCTCTTAGGATAGAAAGAGTTGACAAATCTTAAAAAAACTTGGTATGACCAGAGCTTAATAAATTATAACACTGCTTGCAAAGTTTCATAACAATAGGATATATATTATAGACAATGTGCTAAATTCTATACTCATCTTTGCGTGTTAAATTTTGACGTTAAAATTGAATAATTTCAACTATCAACATTTTGGGATTTGAAAATTAAAATATTGCAAAAAAATACTTTTTAGATGCCCTAATATATCATTTATTATGTACTAAAAGCAATAGAGTACTCATTTGATTTATCAGACTTAGCATAATTATTCAAAAGTCAAATTTATATCAGCCTGGGCCTAAAAATTGAGGTTTTTCAATGAAAGGGGGCCTTACATGAAGATGTAATATTTTCCAGCAATTTTAAATTTGTGAAACTTTTTGGTTATAAATAATCCTTACATATGTATTAAATGTACTTTAAATGGAAAGAAAAGTCACAAATAACATATCATATTATTTTAAAAGGGTCTTAAGCCAAGTAAGACTGGAAAGAAATAAGGGTCAATTTTGGCCGTGCCACATATTTACATTAAAAAATGCATATTGAGGCTATAAGAAATAAAAAATTGTGTCTTTTTATCATTTCTATACTCATGTGACATGATACAACAAATCTGAGCCCAAAAAGGCTCTTGCAATTAACTTTTCTTACAGACAGTATGGTCTGATACAAAGATTTTTGCCTTTTTAATGAAAAACTTGAATGCAATTTTAGTCTCAACAGGCTTATATCTAAACCACTTGCTATCCTACAGAAGAAAAGAAAGATATTATGTGAGATGGAACAGGTACAATAGACATTGTAAAGTGCTTTTGATACAAATTTAGTGAGGTCTTTATTGTGGACTTCAAATTTTATGTACCAAGAACCCCACTATTGACTTCATCCAAACAGGGCGTTAGACAAGGGTCATTTATACAACACATTTTGTACATATTGTCTGAGATAATGTTCTTTTCTGTAGATTCTGAGTTCATAAACAAGTAAAAGAACTAGATAAAGGCATATAAACACAAGTATTGACACATGAAAACCTGTCAGATAAAAAGTCAGGATGCCATGTATGCATCATTATTGAAAAAGCCTTAAAATGCCTATTTTGACCATAAAATGCCAAAATTGGTCATTTTTGCAGAAATTCTATAAAATAAAAGTTTAAATCCTTTAGTTTCATGCTATTTGACAAATTGAAACCATCAAATCATTTAGGGAAGTTGCCAAAGTACAGATTCTATATTTACAGACTTCACCTCTTAAATAGGATAGAAAGAGTTGACAAATCTTAAAAAAACTTGGTATGACCAGAGCTTAATAAATTATAACACTGCTTGCAAAGTTTCATAACAATAGGATATATATTATAGACAATGTGCTAAATTCTATACTCATCTTTGCGTGTTAAATTTTGACGTTAAAATTGAATAATTTCAACTATCAACATTTTGGGATTTGAAAATTAAAATATTGCAAAAAAATACTTTTTAGATGCCCTAATATATCATTTATTATGTACTAAAAGCAATAGAGTACTCATTTGATTTATCAGACTTAGCATAATTATTCAAAAGTCAAATTTATATCAGCCTGGGCCTAAAAATTGAGGTTTTTCAATGAAAGGGGGCCTTACATGAAGATGTAATATTTTCCAGCAATTTTAAATTTGTGAAACTTTTTGGTTATAAATAATCCTTACATATGTATTAAATGTACTTTAAATGGAAAGAAAAGTCACAAATAACATATCATATTATTTTAAAAGGGTCTTAAGCCAAGTAAGACTGGAAAGAAATAAGGGTCAATTTTGGCCGTGCCACATATTTACATTAAAAAATGCATATTGAGGCTATAAGAAATAAAAAATTGTGTCTTTTTATCATTTCTATACTCATGTGACATGATACAACAAATCTGAGCCCAAAAAGGCTCTTGCAATTAACTTTTCTTACAGACAGTATGGTCTGATACAAAGATTTTTGCCTTTTTAATGAAAAACTTGAATGCAATTTTAGTCTCAACAGGCTTATATCTAAACCACTTGCTATCCTACAGAAGAAAAGAAAGATATTATGTGAGATGGAACAGGTACAATAGACATTGTAAAGTGCTTTTGATACAAATTTAGTGAGGTCTTTATTGTGGACTTCAAATTTTATGTACCAAGAACCCCACTATTGACTTCATCCAAACAGGGCGTTAGACAAGGGTCATTTATACAACACATTTTGTACATATTGTCTGAGATAATGTTCTTTTCTGTAGATTCTGAGTTCATAAACAAGTAAAAGAACTAGATAAAGGCATATAAACACAAGTATTGACACATGAAAACCTGTCAGATAAAAAGTCAGGATGCCATGTATGCATCATTATTGAAAAAGCCTTAAAATGCCTATTTTGACCATAAAATGCCAAAATTGGTCATTTTTGCAGAAATTCTATAAAATAAAAGTTTAAATCCTTTAGTTTCATGCTATTTGACAAATTGAAACCATCAAATCATTTAGGGAAGTTGCCAAAGTACAGATTCTATATTTACAGACTTCACCTCTTAAATAGGATAGAAAGAGTTGACAAATCTTAAAAAAACTTGGTATGACCAGAGCTTAATAAATTATAACACTGCTTGCAAAGTTTCATAACAATAGGATATATATTATAGACAATGTGCTAAATTCTATACTCATCTTTGCGTGTTAAATTTTGACGTTAAAATTGAATAATTTCAACTATCAACATTTTGGGATTTGAAAATTAAAATATTGCAAAAAAATACTTTTTAGATGCCCTAATATATCATTTATTATGTACTAAAAGCAATAGAGTACTCATTTGATTTATCAGACTTAGCATAATTATTCAAAAGTCAAATTTATATCAGCCTGGGCCTAAAAATTGAGGTTTTTCAATGAAAGGGGGCCTTACATGAAGATGTAATATTTTCCAGCAATTTTAAATTTGTGAAACTTTTTGGTTATAAATAATCCTTACATATGTATTAAATGTACTTTAAATGGAAAGAAAAGTCACAAATAACATATCATATTATTTTAAAAGGGTCTTAAGCCAAGTAAGACTGGAAAGAAATAAGGGACAATTTTGGCCGTGCCACATATTTACATTAAAAAATGCATATTGAGGCTATAAGAAATAAAAAATTGTGTCTTTTTATCATTTCTATACTCATGTGACATGATACAACAAATCTGAGCCCAAAAAGGCTCTTGCAATTAACTTTTCTTACAGACAGTATGGTCTGATACAAAGATTTTTGCCTTTTTAATGAAAAACTTGAATGCAATTTTAGTCTCAACAGGCTTATATCTAAACCACTTGCTATCCTACAGAAGAAAAGAAAGATATTATGTGAGATGGAACAGGTACAATAGACATTGTAAAGTGCTTTTGATACAAATTTAGTGAGGTCTTTATTGTGGACTTCAAATTTTATGTACCAAGAACCCCACTATTGACTTCATCCAAACAGGGCGTTAGACAAGGGTCATTTATACAACACATTTTGTACATATTGTCTGAGATAATGTTCTTTTCTGTAGATTCTGAGTTCATAAACAAGTAAAAGAACTAGATAAAGGCATATAAACACAAGTATTGACACATGAAAACCTGTCAGATAAAAAGTCAGGATGCCATGTATGCATCATTATTGAAAAAGCCTTAAAATGCCTATTTTGACCATAAAATGCCAAAATTGGTCATTTTTGCAGAAATTCTATAAAATAAAAGTTTAAATCCTTTAGTTTCATGCTATTTGACAAATTGAAACCATCAAATCATTTAGGGAAGTTGCCAAAGTACAGATTCTATATTTACAGACTTCACCTCTTAGGATAGAAAGAGTTGACAAATCTTAAAAAAACTTGGTATGACCAGAGCTTAATAAATTATAACACTGCTTGCAAAGTTTCATAACAATAGGATATATATTATAGACAATGTGCTAAATTCTATACTCATCTTTGCGTGTTAAATTTTGACGTTAAAATTGAATAATTCCAACTATCAACATTTTGGGATTTGAAAATTAAAATATTGCAAAAAAATACTTTTTAGATGCCCTAATATATCATTTATTATGTACTAAAAGCAATAGAGTACTCATTTGATTTATCAGACTTAGCATAATTATTCAAAAGTCAAATTTATATCAGCCTGGGCCTAAAAATTGAGGTTTTTCAATGAAAGGGGGCCTTACATGAAGATGTAATATTTTCCAGCAATTTTAAATTTGTGAAACTTTTTGGTTATAAATAATCCTTACATATGTATTAAATGTACTTTAAATGGAAAGAAAAGTCACAAATAACATATCATATTATTTTAAAAGGGTCTTAAGCCAAGTAAGACTGGAAAGAAATAAGGGTCAATTTTGGCCGTGCCACATATTTACATTAAAAAATGCATATTGAGGCTATAAGAAATAAAAAATTGTGTCTTTTTATCATTTCTATACTCATGTGACATGATACAACAAATCTGAGCCCAAAAAGGCTCTTGCAATTAACTTTTCTTACAGACAGTATGGTCTGATACAAAGATTTTTGCCTTTTTAATGAAAAACTTGAATGCAATTTTAGTCTCAACAGGCTTATATCTAAACCACTTGCTATCCTACAGAAGAAAAGAAAGATATTATGTGAGATGGAACAGGTACAATAGACATTGTAAAGTGCTTTTGATACAAATTTAGTGAGGTCTTTATTGTGGACTTCAAATTTTATGTACCAAGAACCCCACTATTGACTTCATCCAAACAGGGCGTTAGACAAGGGTCATTTATACAACACATTTTGTACATATTGTCTGAGATAATGTTCTTTTCTGTAGATTCTGAGTTCATAAACAAGTAAAAGAACTAGATAAAGGCATATAAACACAAGTATTGACACATGAAAACCTGTCAGATAAAAAGTCAGGATGCCATGTATGCATCATTATTGAAAAAGCCTTAAAATGCCTATTTTGACCATAAAATGCCAAAATTGGTCATTTTTGCAGAAATTCTATAAAATAAAAGTTTAAATCCTTTAGTTTCATGCTATTTGACAAATTGAAACCATCAAATCATTTAGGGAAGTTGCCAAAGTACAGATTCTATATTTACAGACTTCACCTAATAGGATAGAAAGAGTTGACAAATCTTAAAAAAACTTGGTATGACCAGAGCTTAATAAATTATAACACTGCTTGCAAAGTTTCATAACAATAGGATATATATTATAGACAATGTGCTAAATTCTATACTCATCTTTGCGTGTTAAATTTTGACGTTAAAATTGAATAATTTCAACTATCAACATTTTGGGATTTGAAAATTAAAATATTGCAAAAAAATACTTTTTAGATGCCCTAATATATCATTTATTATGTACTAAAAGCAATAGAGTACTCATTTGATTTATCAGACTTAGCATAATTATTCAAAAGTCAAATTTATATCAGCCTGGGCCTAAAAATTGAGGTTTTTCAATGAAAGGGGGCCTTACATGAAGATGTAATATTTTCCAGCAATTTTAAATTTGTGAAACTTTTTGGTTATAAATAATCCTTACATATGTATTAAATGTACTTTAAATGGAAAGAAAAGTCACAAATAACATATCATATTATTTTAAAAGGGTCTTAAGCCAAGTAAGACTGGAAAGAAATAAGGGTCAATTTTGGCCGTGCCACATATTTACATTAAAAAATGCATATTGAGGCTATAAGAAATAAAAAATTGTGTCTTTTTATCATTTCTATACTCATGTGACATGATACAACAAATCTGAGCCCAAAAAGGCTCTTGCAATTAACTTTTCTTACAGACAGTATGGTCTGATACAAAGATTTTTGCCTTTTTAATGAAAAACTTGAATGCAATTTTAGTCTCAACAGGCTTATATCTAAACCACTTGCTATCCTACAGAAGAAAAGAAAGATATTATGTGAGATGGAACAGGTACAATAGACATTGTAAAGTGCTTTTGATACAAATTTAGTGAGGTCTTTATTGTGGACTTCAAATTTTATGTACCAAGAACCCCACTATTGACTTCATCCAAACAGGGCGTTAGACAAGGGTCATTTATACAACACATTTTGTACATATTGTCTGAGATAATGTTCTTTTCTGTAGATTCTGAGTTCATAAACAAGTAAAAGAACTAGATAAAGGCATATAAACACAAGTATTGACACATGAAAACCTGTCAGATAAAAAGTCAGGATGCCATGTATGCATCATTATTGAAAAAGCCTTAAAATGCCTATTTTGACCATAAAATGCCAAAATTGGTCATTTTTGCAGAAATTCTATAAAATAAAAGTTTAAATCCTTTAGTTTCATGCTATTTGACAAATTGAAACCATCAAATCATTTAGGGAAGTTGCCAAAGTACAGATTCTATATTTACAGACTTCACCTCTTAGGTCCGAGAACACAATTAATTCGTAGTGCATTTCTTTTAGAACATAAATGAAAATTAAAAAAATCCCACCTGCGCTTTCTCAATGAAATTTTTACAGTGTGTTGTACTACTTTTGGGACAAATTATATCAAAAATATAGAAAACTTCATCGCCTCTAACTCAAAATATGGACAATTTTGTGTTTAGAGTGTCTTGAAATCTTTTGACAGCTTCCGAAGTGCTAATTTTTAACCTTTTTCAGCTGGACCAAATCACTACTTTCCTGTAAAATTCTGGACCCAAATTTTTTTACAGTGTAGTTTCAACCCCCTACTTACAATTTGAGGCATTAAACATGGAGAAATAAATTTGGAAGGGGTATAAAAATTATTGGCAAGTAACCCACTGTTAACACTAGGGACTATATTCGTGAACAACGAAAATCAAGGGACGACAATTGTGGTCTCGGACCTAATAGGATAGAAAGAGTTGACAAATCTTAAAAAAACTTGGTATGACCAGAGCTTAATAAATTATAACACTGCTTGCAAAGTTTCATAACAATAGGATATATATTATAGACAATGTGCTAAATTCTATACTCATCTTTGCGTGTTAAATTTTGACGTTAAAATTGAATAATTTCAACTATCAACATTTTGGGATTTGAAAATTAAAATATTGCAAAAAAATACTTTTTAGATGCCCTAATATATCATTTATTATGTACTAAAAGCAATAGAGTACTCATTTGATTTATCAGACTTAGCATAATTATTCAAAAGTCAAATTTATATCAGCCTGGGCCTAAAAATTGAGGTTTTTCAATGAAAGGGGGCCTTACATGAAGATGTAATATTTTCCAGCAATTTTAAATTTGTGAAACTTTTTGGTTATAAATAATCCTTACATATGTATTAAATGTACTTTAAATGGAAAGAAAAGTCACAAATAACATATCATATTATTTTAAAAGGGTCTTAAGCCAAGTAAGACTGGAAAGAAATAAGGGTCAATTTTGGCCGTGCCACATATTTACATTAAAAAATGCATATTGAGGCTATAAGAAATAAAAAATTGTGTCTTTTTATCATTTCTATACTCATGTGACATGATACAACAAATCTGAGCCCAAAAAGGCTCTTGCAATTAACTTTTCTTACAGACAGTATGGTCTGATACAAAGATTTTTGCCTTTTTAATGAAAAACTTGAATGCAATTTTAGTCTCAACAGGCTTATATCTAAACCACTTGCTATCCTACAGAAGAAAAGAAAGATATTATGTGAGATGGAACAGGTACAATAGACATTGTAAAGTGCTTTTGATACAAATTTAGTGAGGTCTTTATTGTGGACTTCAAATTTTATGTACCAAGAACCCCACTATTGACTTCATCCAAACAGGGCGTTAGACAAGGGTCATTTATACAACACATTTTGTACATATTGTCTGAGATAATGTTCTTTTCTGTAGATTCTGAGTTCATAAACAAGTAAAAGAACTAGATAAAGGCATATAAACACAAGTATTGACACATGAAAACCTGTCAGATAAAAAGTCAGGATGCCATGTATGCATCATTATTGAAAAAGCCTTAAAATGCCTATTTTGACCATAAAATGCCAAAATTGGTCATTTTTGCAGAAATTCTATAAAATAAAAGTTTAAATCCTTTAGTTTCATGCTATTTGACAAATTGAAACCATCAAATCATTTAGGGAAGTTGCCAAAGTACAGATTCTATATTTACAGACTTCACCTCTTAGGATAGAAAGAGTTGACAAATCTTAAAAAAACTTGGTATGACCAGAGCTTAATAAATTATAACACTGCTTGCAAAGTTTCATAACAATAGGATATATATTATAGACAATGTGCTAAATTCTATACTCATCTTTGCGTGTTAAATTTTGACGTTAAAATTGAATAATTTCAACTATCAACATTTTGGGATTTGAAAATTAAAATATTGCAAAAAAATACTTTTTAGATGCCCTAATATATCATTTATTATGTACTAAAAGCAATAGAGTACTCATTTGATTTATCAGACTTAGCATAATTATTCAAAAGTCAAATTTATATCAGCCTGGGCCTAAAAATTGAGGTTTTTCAATGAAAGGGGGCCTTACATGAAGATGTAATATTTTCCAGCAATTTTAAATTTGTGAAACTTTTTGGTTATAAATAATCCTTACATATGTATTAAATGTACTTTAAATGGAAAGAAAAGTCACAAATAACATATCATATTATTTTAAAAGGGTCTTAAGCCAAGTAAGACTGGAAAGAAATAAGGGTCAATTTTGGCCGTGCCACATATTTACATTAAAAAATGCATATTGAGGCTATAAGAAATAAAAAATTGTGTCTTTTTATCATTTCTATACTCATGTGACATGATACAACAAATCTGAGCCCAAAAAGGCTCTTGCAATTAACTTTTCTTACAGACAGTATGGTCTGATACAAAGATTTTTGCCTTTTTAATGAAAAACTTGAATGCAATTTTAGTCTCAACAGGCTTATATCTAAACCACTTGCTATCCTACAGAAGAAAAGAAAGATATTATGTGAGATGGAACAGGTACAATAGACATTGTAAAGTGCTTTTGATACAAATTTAGTGAGGTCTTTATTGTGGACTTCAAATTTTATGTACCAAGAACCCCACTATTGACTTCATCCAAACAGGGCGTTAGACAAGGGTCATTTATACAACACATTTTGTACATATTGTCTGAGATAATGTTCTTTTCTGTAGATTCTGAGTTCATAAACAAGTAAAAGAACTAGATAAAGGCATATAAACACAAGTATTGACACATGAAAACCTGTCAGATAAAAAGTCAGGATGCCATGTATGCATCATTATTGAAAAAGCCTTAAAATGCCTATTTTGACCATAAAATGCCAAAATTGGTCATTTTTGCAGAAATTCTATAAAATAAAAGTTTAAATCCTTTAGTTTCATGCTATTTGACAAATTGAAACCATCAAATCATTTAGGGAAGTTGCCAAAGTACAGATTCTATATTTACAGACTTCACCTCTTAGGTCCGAGAACACAATTAATTCGTAGTGCATTTCTTTTAGAACATAAATGAAAATTAAAAAAATCCCACCTGCGCTTTCTCAATGAAATTTTTACAGTGTGTTGTACTACTTTTGGGACAAATTATATCAAAAATATAGAAAACTTCATCGCCTCTAACTCAAAATATGGACAATTTTGTGTTTAGAGTGTCTTGAAATCTTTTGACAGCTTCCGAAGTGCTAATTTTTAACCTTTTTCAGCTGGACCAAATCACTACTTTCCTGTAAAATTCTGGACCCAAATTTTTTTACAGTGTAGTTTCAACCCCCTACTTACAATTTGAGGCATTAAACATGGAGAAATAAATTTGGAAGGGGTATAAAAATTATTGGCAAGTAACCCACTGTTAACACTAGGGACTATATTCGTGAACAACGAAAATCAAGGGACGACAATTGTGGTCTCGGACCTATTATAGGATAGAAAGAGTTGACAAATCTTAAAAAAACTTGGTATGACCAGAGCTTAATAAATTATAACACTGCTTGCAAAGTTTCATAACAATAGGATATATATTATAGACAATGTGCTAAATTCTATACTCATCTTTGCGTGTTAAATTTTGACGTTAAAATTGAATAATTTCAACTATCAACATTTTGGGATTTGAAAATTAAAATATTGCAAAAAAATACTTTTTAGATGCCCTAATATATCATTTATTATGTACTAAAAGCAATAGAGTACTCATTTGATTTATCAGACTTAGCATAATTATTCAAAAGTCAAATTTATATCAGCCTGGGCCTAAAAATTGAGGTTTTTCAATGAAAGGGGGCCTTACATGAAGATGTAATATTTTCCAGCAATTTTAAATTTGTGAAACTTTTTGGTTATAAATAATCCTTACATATGTATTAAATGTACTTTAAATGGAAAGAAAAGTCACAAATAACATATCATATTATTTTAAAAGGGTCTTAAGCCAAGTAAGACTGGAAAGAAATAAGGGTCAATTTTGGCCGTGCCACATATTTACATTAAAAAATGCATATTGAGGCTATAAGAAATAAAAAATTGTGTCTTTTTATCATTTCTATACTCATGTGACATGATACAACAAATCTGAGCCCAAAAAGGCTCTTGCAATTAACTTTTCTTACAGACAGTATGGTCTGATACAAAGATTTTTGCCTTTTTAATGAAAAACTTGAATGCAATTTTAGTCTCAACAGGCTTATATCTAAACCACTTGCTATCCTACAGAAGAAAAGAAAGATATTATGTGAGATGGAACAGGTACAATAGACATTGTAAAGTGCTTTTGATACAAATTTAGTGAGGTCTTTATTGTGGACTTCAAATTTTATGTACCAAGAACCCCACTATTGACTTCATCCAAACAGGGCGTTAGACAAGGGTCATTTATACAACACATTTTGTACATATTGTCTGAGATAATGTTCTTTTCTGTAGATTCTGAGTTCATAAACAAGTAAAAGAACTAGATAAAGGCATATAAACACAAGTATTGACACATGAAAACCTGTCAGATAAAAAGTCAGGATGCCATGTATGCATCATTATTGAAAAAGCCTTAAAATGCCTATTTTGACCATAAAATGCCAAAATTGGTCATTTTTGCAGAAATTCTATAAAATAAAAGTTTAAATCCTTTAGTTTCATGCTATTTGACAAATTGAAACCATCAAATCATTTAGGGAAGTTGCCAAAGTACAGATTCTATATTTACAGACTTCACCTCTTAGGATAGAAAGAGTTGACAAATCTTAAAAAAACTTGGTATGACCAGAGCTTAATAAATTATAACACTGCTTGCAAAGTTTCATAACAATAGGATATATATTATAGACAATGTGCTAAATTCTATACTCATCTTTGCGTGTTAAATTTTGACGTTAAAATTGAATAATTTCAACTATCAACATTTTGGGATTTGAAAATTAAAATATTGCAAAAAAATACTTTTTAGATGCCCTAATATATCATTTATTATGTACTAAAAGCAATAGAGTACTCATTTGATTTATCAGACTTAGCATAATTATTCAAAAGTCAAATTTATATCAGCCTGGGCCTAAAAATTGAGGTTTTTCAATGAAAGGGGGCCTTACATGAAGATGTAATATTTTCCAGCAATTTTAAATTTGTGAAACTTTTTGGTTATAAATAATCCTTACATATGTATTAAATGTACTTTAAATGGAAAGAAAAGTCACAAATAACATATCATATTATTTTAAAAGGGTCTTAAGCCAAGTAAGACTGGAAAGAAATAAGGGTCAATTTTGGCCGTGCCACATATTTACATTAAAAAATGCATATTGAGGCTATAAGAAATAAAAAATTGTGTCTTTTTATCATTTCTATACTCATGTGACATGATACAACAAATCTGAGCCCAAAAAGGCTCTTGCAATTAACTTTTCTTACAGACAGTATGGTCTGATACAAAGATTTTTGCCTTTTTAATGAAAAACTTGAATGCAATTTTAGTCTCAACAGGCTTATATCTAAACCACTTGCTATCCTACAGAAGAAAAGAAAGATATTATGTGAGATGGAACAGGTACAATAGACATTGTAAAGTGCTTTTGATACAAATTTAGTGAGGTCTTTATTGTGGACTTCAAATTTTATGTACCAAGAACCCCACTATTGACTTCATCCAAACAGGGCGTTAGACAAGGGTCATTTATACAACACATTTTGTACATATTGTCTGAGATAATGTTCTTTTCTGTAGATTCTGAGTTCATAAACAAGTAAAAGAACTAGATAAAGGCATATAAACACAAGTATTGACACATGAAAACCTGTCAGATAAAAAGTCAGGATGCCATGTATGCATCATTATTGAAAAAGCCTTAAAATGCCTATTTTGACCATAAAATGCCAAAATTGGTCATTTTTGCAGAAATTCTATAAAATAAAAGTTTAAATCCTTTAGTTTCATGCTATTTGACAAATTGAAACCATCAAATCATTTAGGGAAGTTGCCAAAGTACAGATTCTATATTTACAGACTTCACCTAATATAGGATAGAAAGAGTTGACAAATCTTAAAAAAACTTGGTATGACCAGAGCTTAATAAATTATAACACTGCTTGCAAAGTTTCATAACAATAGGATATATATTATAGACAATGTGCTAAATTCTATACTCATCTTTGCGTGTTAAATTTTGACGTTAAAATTGAATAATTTCAACTATCAACATTTTGGGATTTGAAAATTAAAATATTGCAAAAAAATACTTTTTAGATGCCCTAATATATCATTTATTATGTACTAAAAGCAATAGAGTACTCATTTGATTTATCAGACTTAGCATAATTATTCAAAAGTCAAATTTATATCAGCCTGGGCCTAAAAATTGAGGTTTTTCAATGAAAGGGGGCCTTACATGAAGATGTAATATTTTCCAGCAATTTTAAATTTGTGAAACTTTTTGGTTATAAATAATCCTTACATATGTATTAAATGTACTTTAAATGGAAAGAAAAGTCACAAATAACATATCATATTATTTTAAAAGGGTCTTAAGCCAAGTAAGACTGGAAAGAAATAAGGGTCAATTTTGGCCGTGCCACATATTTACATTAAAAAATGCATATTGAGGCTATAAGAAATAAAAAATTGTGTCTTTTTATCATTTCTATACTCATGTGACATGATACAACAAATCTGAGCCCAAAAAGGCTCTTGCAATTAACTTTTCTTACAGACAGTATGGTCTGATACAAAGATTTTTGCCTTTTTAATGAAAAACTTGAATGCAATTTTAGTCTCAACAGGCTTATATCTAAACCACTTGCTATCCTACAGAAGAAAAGAAAGATATTATGTGAGATGGAACAGGTACAATAGACATTGTAAAGTGCTTTTGATACAAATTTAGTGAGGTCTTTATTGTGGACTTCAAATTTTATGTACCAAGAACCCCACTATTGACTTCATCCAAACAGGGCGTTAGACAAGGGTCATTTATACAACACATTTTGTACATATTGTCTGAGATAATGTTCTTTTCTGTAGATTCTGAGTTCATAAACAAGTAAAAGAACTAGATAAAGGCATATAAACACAAGTATTGACACATGAAAACCTGTCAGATAAAAAGTCAGGATGCCATGTATGCATCATTATTGAAAAAGCCTTAAAATGCCTATTTTGACCATAAAATGCCAAAATTGGTCATTTTTGCAGAAATTCTATAAAATAAAAGTTTAAATCCTTTAGTTTCATGCTATTTGACAAATTGAAACCATCAAATCATTTAGGGAAGTTGCCAAAGTACAGATTCTATATTTACAGACTTCACCTCTTAGGTCCGAGAACACAATTAATTCGTAGTGCATTTCTTTTAGAACATAAATGAAAATTAAAAAAATCCCACCTGCGCTTTCTCAATGAAATTTTTACAGTGTGTTGTACTACTTTTGGGACAAATTATATCAAAAATATAGAAAACTTCATCGCCTCTAACTCAAAATATGGACAATTTTGTGTTTAGAGTGTCTTGAAATCTTTTGACAGCTTCCGAAGTGCTAATTTTTAACCTTTTTCAGCTGGACCAAATCACTACTTTCCTGTAAAATTCTGGACCCAAATTTTTTTACAGTGTAGTTTCAACCCCCTACTTACAATTTGAGGCATTAAACATGGAGAAATAAATTTGGAAGGGGTATAAAAATTATTGGCAAGTAACCCACTGTTAACACTAGGGACTATATTCGTGAACAACGAAAATCAAGGGACGACAATTGTGGTCTCGGACCTATTATAGGATAGAAAGAGTTGACAAATCTTAAAAAAACTTGGTATGACCAGAGCTTAATAAATTATAACACTGCTTGCAAAGTTTCATAACAATAGGATATATATTATAGACAATGTGCTAAATTCTATACTCATCTTTGCGTGTTAAATTTTGACGTTAAAATTGAATAATTTCAACTATCAACATTTTGGGATTTGAAAATTAAAATATTGCAAAAAAATACTTTTTAGATGCCCTAATATATCATTTATTATGTACTAAAAGCAATAGAGTACTCATTTGATTTATCAGACTTAGCATAATTATTCAAAAGTCAAATTTATATCAGCCTGGGCCTAAAAATTGAGGTTTTTCAATGAAAGGGGGCCTTACATGAAGATGTAATATTTTCCAGCAATTTTAAATTTGTGAAACTTTTTGGTTATAAATAATCCTTACATATGTATTAAATGTACTTTAAATGGAAAGAAAAGTCACAAATAACATATCATATTATTTTAAAAGGGTCTTAAGCCAAGTAAGACTGGAAAGAAATAAGGGTCAATTTTGGCCGTGCCACATATTTACATTAAAAAATGCATATTGAGGCTATAAGAAATAAAAAATTGTGTCTTTTTATCATTTCTATACTCATGTGACATGATACAACAAATCTGAGCCCAAAAAGGCTCTTGCAATTAACTTTTCTTACAGACAGTATGGTCTGATACAAAGATTTTTGCCTTTTTAATGAAAAACTTGAATGCAATTTTAGTCTCAACAGGCTTATATCTAAACCACTTGCTATCCTACAGAAGAAAAGAAAGATATTATGTGAGATGGAACAGGTACAATAGACATTGTAAAGTGCTTTTGATACAAATTTAGTGAGGTCTTTATTGTGGACTTCAAATTTTATGTACCAAGAACCCCACTATTGACTTCATCCAAACAGGGCGTTAGACAAGGGTCATTTATACAACACATTTTGTACATATTGTCTGAGATAATGTTCTTTTCTGTAGATTCTGAGTTCATAAACAAGTAAAAGAACTAGATAAAGGCATATAAACACAAGTATTGACACATGAAAACCTGTCAGATAAAAAGTCAGGATGCCATGTATGCATCATTATTGAAAAAGCCTTAAAATGCCTATTTTGACCATAAAATGCCAAAATTGGTCATTTTTGCAGAAATTCTATAAAATAAAAGTTTAAATCCTTTAGTTTCATGCTATTTGACAAATTGAAACCATCAAATCATTTAGGGAAGTTGCCAAAGTACAGATTCTATATTTACAGACTTCACCTCTTAGGTCCGAGAACACAATTAATTCGTAGTGCATTTCTTTTAGAACATAAATGAAAATTAAAAAAATCCCACCTGCGCTTTCTCAATGAAATTTTTACAGTGTGTTGTACTACTTTTGGGACAAATTATATCAAAAATATAGAAAACTTCATCGCCTCTAACTCAAAATATGGACAATTTTGTGTTTAGAGTGTCTTGAAATCTTTTGACAGCTTCCGAAGTGCTAATTTTTAACCTTTTTCAGCTGGACCAAATCACTACTTTCCTGTAAAATTCTGGACCCAAATTTTTTTACAGTGTAGTTTCAACCCCCTACTTACAATTTAAGGCATTAAACATGGAGAAATAAATTTGGAAGGGGTATAAAAATTATTGGCAAGTAACCCACTGTTAACACTAGGGACTATATTCGTGAACAACGAAAATCAAGGGACGACAATTGTGGTCTCGGACCTATTATAGGATAGAAAGAGTTGACAAATCTTAAAAAAACTTGGTATGACCAGAGCTTAATAAATTATAACACTGCTTGCAAAGTTTCATAACAATAGGATATATATTATAGACAATGTGCTAAATTCTATACTCATCTTTGCGTGTTAAATTTTGACGTTAAAATTGAATAATTTCAACTATCAACATTTTGGGATTTGAAAATTAAAATATTGCAAAAAAATACTTTTTAGATGCCCTAATATATCATTTATTATGTACTAAAAGCAATAGAGTACTCATTTGATTTATCAGACTTAGCATAATTATTCAAAAGTCAAATTTATATCAGCCTGGGCCTAAAAATTGAGGTTTTTCAATGAAAGGGGGCCTTACATGAAGATGTAATATTTTCCAGCAATTTTAAATTTGTGAAACTTTTTGGTTATAAATAATCCTTACATATGTATTAAATGTACTTTAAATGGAAAGAAAAGTCACAAATAACATATCATATTATTTTAAAAGGGTCTTAAGCCAAGTAAGACTGGAAAGAAATAAGGGTCAATTTTGGCCGTGCCACATATTTACATTAAAAAATGCATATTGAGGCTATAAGAAATAAAAAATTGTGTCTTTTTATCATTTCTATACTCATGTGACATGATACAACAAATCTGAGCCCAAAAAGGCTCTTGCAATTAACTTTTCTTACAGACAGTATGGTCTGATACAAAGATTTTTGCCTTTTTAATGAAAAACTTGAATGCAATTTTAGTCTCAACAGGCTTATATCTAAACCACTTGCTATCCTACAGAAGAAAAGAAAGATATTATGTGAGATGGAACAGGTACAATAGACATTGTAAAGTGCTTTTGATACAAATTTAGTGAGGTCTTTATTGTGGACTTCAAATTTTATGTACCAAGAACCCCACTATTGACTTCATCCAAACAGGGCGTTAGACAAGGGTCATTTATACAACACATTTTGTACATATTGTCTGAGATAATGTTCTTTTCTGTAGATTCTGAGTTCATAAACAAGTAAAAGAACTAGATAAAGGCATATAAACACAAGTATTGACACATGAAAACCTGTCAGATAAAAAGTCAGGATGCCATGTATGCATCATTATTGAAAAAGCCTTAAAATGCCTATTTTGACCATAAAATGCCAAAATTGGTCATTTTTGCAGAAATTCTATAAAATAAAAGTTTAAATCCTTTAGTTTCATGCTATTTGACAAATTGAAACCATCAAATCATTTAGGGAAGTTGCCAAAGTACAGATTCTATATTTACAGACTTCACCTAATATAGGATAGAAAGAGTTGACAAATCTTAAAAAAACTTGGTATGACCAGAGCTTAATAAATTATAACACTGCTTGCAAAGTTTCATAACAATAGGATATATATTATAGACAATGTGCTAAATTCTATACTCATCTTTGCGTGTTAAATTTTGACGTTAAAATTGAATAATTTCAACTATCAACATTTTGGGATTTGAAAATTAAAATATTGCAAAAAAATACTTTTTAGATGCCCTAATATATCATTTATTATGTACTAAAAGCAATAGAGTACTCATTTGATTTATCAGACTTAGCATAATTATTCAAAAGTCAAATTTATATCAGCCTGGGCCTAAAAATTGAGGTTTTTCAATGAAAGGGGGCCTTACATGAAGATGTAATATTTTCCAGCAATTTTAAATTTGTGAAACTTTTTGGTTATAAATAATCCTTACATATGTATTAAATGTACTTTAAATGGAAAGAAAAGTCACAAATAACATATCATATTATTTTAAAAGGGTCTTAAGCCAAGTAAGACTGGAAAGAAATAAGGGTCAATTTTGGCCGTGCCACATATTTACATTAAAAAATGCATATTGAGGCTATAAGAAATAAAAAATTGTGTCTTTTTATCATTTCTATACTCATGTGACATGATACAACAAATCTGAGCCCAAAAAGGCTCTTGCAATTAACTTTTCTTACAGACAGTATGGTCTGATACAAAGATTTTTGCCTTTTTAATGAAAAACTTGAATGCAATTTTAGTCTCAACAGGCTTATATCTAAACCACTTGCTATCCTACAGAAGAAAAGAAAGATATTATGTGAGATGGAACAGGTACAATAGACATTGTAAAGTGCTTTTGATACAAATTTAGTGAGGTCTTTATTGTGGACTTCAAATTTTATGTACCAAGAACCCCACTATTGACTTCATCCAAACAGGGCGTTAGACAAGGGTCATTTATACAACACATTTTGTACATATTGTCTGAGATAATGTTCTTTTCTGTAGATTCTGAGTTCATAAACAAGTAAAAGAACTAGATAAAGGCATATAAACACAAGTATTGACACATGAAAACCTGTCAGATAAAAAGTCAGGATGCCATGTATGCATCATTATTGAAAAAGCCTTAAAATGCCTATTTTGACCATAAAATGCCAAAATTGGTCATTTTTGCAGAAATTCTATAAAATAAAAGTTTAAATCCTTTAGTTTCATGCTATTTGACAAATTGAAACCATCAAATCATTTAGGGAAGTTGCCAAAGTACAGATTCTATATTTACAGACTTCACCTCTTAGGTCCGAGAACACAATTAATTCGTAGTGCATTTCTTTTAGAACATAAATGAAAATTAAAAAAATCCCACCTGCGCTTTCTCAATGAAATTTTTACAGTGTGTTGTACTACTTTTGGGACAAATTATATCAAAAATATAGAAAACTTCATCGCCTCTAACTCAAAATATGGACAATTTTGTGTTTAGAGTGTCTTGAAATCTTTTGACAGCTTCCGAAGTGCTAATTTTTAACCTTTTTCAGCTGGACCAAATCACTACTTTCCTGTAAAATTCTGGACCCAAATTTTTTTACAGTGTAGTTTCAACCCCCTACTTACAATTTGAGGCATTAAACATGGAGAAATAAATTTGGAAGGGGTATAAAAATTATTGGCAAGTAACCCACTGTTAACACTAGGGACTATATTCGTGAACAACGAAAATCAAGGGACGACAATTGTGGTCTCGGACCTAGAAAGAGTTGACAAATCTTAAAAAAACTTGGTATGACCAGAGCTTAATAAATTATAACACTGCTTGCAAAGTTTCATAACAATAGGATATATATTATAGACAATGTGCTAAATTCTATACTCATCTTTGCGTGTTAAATTTTGACGTTAAAATTGAATAATTTCAACTATCAACATTTTGGGATTTGAAAATTAAAATATTGCAAAAAAATACTTTTTAGATGCCCTAATATATCATTTATTATGTACTAAAAGCAATAGAGTACTCATTTGATTTATCAGACTTAGCATAATTATTCAAAAGTCAAATTTATATCAGCCTGGGCCTAAAAATTGAGGTTTTTCAATGAAAGGGGGCCTTACATGAAGATGTAATATTTTCCAGCAATTTTAAATTTGTGAAACTTTTTGGTTATAAATAATCCTTACATATGTATTAAATGTACTTTAAATGGAAAGAAAAGTCACAAATAACATATCATATTATTTTAAAAGGGTCTTAAGCCAAGTAAGACTGGAAAGAAATAAGGGTCAATTTTGGCCGTGCCACATATTTACATTAAAAAATGCATATTGAGGCTATAAGAAATAAAAAATTGTGTCTTTTTATCATTTCTATACTCATGTGACATGATACAACAAATCTGAGCCCAAAAAGGCTCTTGCAATTAACTTTTCTTACAGACAGTATGGTCTGATACAAAGATTTTTGCCTTTTTAATGAAAAACTTGAATGCAATTTTAGTCTCAACAGGCTTATATCTAAACCACTTGCTATCCTACAGAAGAAAAGAAAGATATTATGTGAGATGGAACAGGTACAATAGACATTGTAAAGTGCTTTTGATACAAATTTAGTGAGGTCTTTATTGTGGACTTCAAATTTTATGTACCAAGAACCCCACTATTGACTTCATCCAAACAGGGCGTTAGACAAGGGTCATTTATACAACACATTTTGTACATATTGTCTGAGATAATGTTCTTTTCTGTAGATTCTGAGTTCATAAACAAGTAAAAGAACTAGATAAAGGCATATAAACACAAGTATTGACACATGAAAACCTGTCAGATAAAAAGTCAGGATGCCATGTATGCATCATTATTGAAAAAGCCTTAAAATGCCTATTTTGACCATAAAATGCCAAAATTGGTCATTTTTGCAGAAATTCTATAAAATAAAAGTTTAAATCCTTTAGTTTCATGCTATTTGACAAATTGAAACCATCAAATCATTTAGGGAAGTTGCCAAAGTACAGATTCTATATTTACAGACTTCACCTCTTAGGTCCGAGAACACAATTAATTCGTAGTGCATTTCTTTTAGAACATAAATGAAAATTAAAAAAATCCCACCTGCGCTTTCTCAATGAAATTTTTACAGTGTGTTGTACTACTTTTGGGACAAATTATATCAAAAATATAGAAAACTTCATCGCCTCTAACTCAAAATATGGACAATTTTGTGTTTAGAGTGTCTTGAAATCTTTTGACAGCTTCCGAAGTGCTAATTTTTAACCTTTTTCAGCTGGACCAAATCACTACTTTCCTGTAAAATTCTGGACCCAAATTTTTTTACAGTGTAGTTTCAACCCCCTACTTACAATTTGAGGCATTAAACATGGAGAAATAAATTTGGAAGGGGTATAAAAATTATTGGCAAGTAACCCACTGTTAACACTAGGGACTATATTCGTGAACAACGAAAATCAAGGGACGACAATTGTGGTCTCGGACCTAGAAAGAGTTGACAAATCTTAAAAAAACTTGGTATGACCAGAGCTTAATAAATTATAACACTGCTTGCAAAGTTTCATAACAATAGGATATATATTATAGACAATGTGCTAAATTCTATACTCATCTTTGCGTGTTAAATTTTGACGTTAAAATTGAATAATTTCAACTATCAACATTTTGGGATTTGAAAATTAAAATATTGCAAAAAAATACTTTTTAGATGCCCTAATATATCATTTATTATGTACTAAAAGCAATAGAGTACTCATTTGATTTATCAGACTTAGCATAATTATTCAAAAGTCAAATTTATATCAGCCTGGGCCTAAAAATTGAGGTTTTTCAATGAAAGGGGGCCTTACATGAAGATGTAATATTTTCCAGCAATTTTAAATTTGTGAAACTTTTTGGTTATAAATAATCCTTACATATGTATTAAATGTACTTTAAATGGAAAGAAAAGTCACAAATAACATATCATATTATTTTAAAAGGGTCTTAAGCCAAGTAAGACTGGAAAGAAATAAGGGTCAATTTTGGCCGTGCCACATATTTACATTAAAAAATGCATATTGAGGCTATAAGAAATAAAAAATTGTGTCTTTTTATCATTTCTATACTCATGTGACATGATACAACAAATCTGAGCCCAAAAAGGCTCTTGCAATTAACTTTTCTTACAGACAGTATGGTCTGATACAAAGATTTTTGCCTTTTTAATGAAAAACTTGAATGCAATTTTAGTCTCAACAGGCTTATATCTAAACCACTTGCTATCCTACAGAAGAAAAGAAAGATATTATGTGAGATGGAACAGGTACAATAGACATTGTAAAGTGCTTTTGATACAAATTTAGTGAGGTCTTTATTGTGGACTTCAAATTTTATGTACCAAGAACCCCACTATTGACTTCATCCAAACAGGGCGTTAGACAAGGGTCATTTATACAACACATTTTGTACATATTGTCTGAGATAATGTTCTTTTCTGTAGATTCTGAGTTCATAAACAAGTAAAAGAACTAGATAAAGGCATATAAACACAAGTATTGACACATGAAAACCTGTCAGATAAAAAGTCAGGATGCCATGTATGCATCATTATTGAAAAAGCCTTAAAATGCCTATTTTGACCATAAAATGCCAAAATTGGTCATTTTTGCAGAAATTCTATAAAATAAAAGTTTAAATCCTTTAGTTTCATGCTATTTGACAAATTGAAACCATCAAATCATTTAGGGAAGTTGCCAAAGTACAGATTCTATATTTACAGACTTCACCTCTTAGGATAGAAAGAGTTGACAAATCTTAAAAAAACTTGGTATGACCAGAGCTTAATAAATTATAACACTGCTTGCAAAGTTTCATAACAATAGGATATATATTATAGACAATGTGCTAAATTCTATACTCATCTTTGCGTGTTAAATTTTGACGTTAAAATTGAATAATTTCAACTATCAACATTTTGGGATTTGAAAATTAAAATATTGCAAAAAAATACTTTTTAGATGCCCTAATATATCATTTATTATGTACTAAAAGCAATAGAGTACTCATTTGATTTATCAGACTTAGCATAATTATTCAAAAGTCAAATTTATATCAGCCTGGGCCTAAAAATTGAGGTTTTTCAATGAAAGGGGGCCTTACATGAAGATGTAATATTTTCCAGCAATTTTAAATTTGTGAAACTTTTTGGTTATAAATAATCCTTACATATGTATTAAATGTACTTTAAATGGAAAGAAAAGTCACAAATAACATATCATATTATTTTAAAAGGGTCTTAAGCCAAGTAAGACTGGAAAGAAATAAGGGTCAATTTTGGCCGTGCCACATATTTACATTAAAAAATGCATATTGAGGCTATAAGAAATAAAAAATTGTGTCTTTTTATCATTTCTATACTCATGTGACATGATACAACAAATCTGAGCCCAAAAAGGCTCTTGCAATTAACTTTTCTTACAGACAGTATGGTCTGATAC
This sequence comes from Mytilus edulis, assembly GCF_963676685.1. NCBI lineage: Eukaryota > Metazoa > Mollusca > Bivalvia > Mytilida > Mytilidae > Mytilus > Mytilus edulis. Next base: position 55,077,455 of record NC_092345.1, read on the forward strand.
AAAGATTTTTGCCTTTTTAATGAAAAACTTGAATGCAATTTTAGTCTCAACAGGCTTATATCTAAACCACTTGCTATCCTACAGAAGAAAAGAAAGATATTATGTGAGATGGAACAGGTACAATAGACATTGTAAAGTGCTTTTGATACAAATTTAGTGAGGTCTTTATTGTGGACTTCAAATTTTATGTACCAAGAACCCCACTATTGACTTCATCCAAACAGGGCGTTAGACAAGGGTCATTTATACAACACATTTTGTACATATTGTCTGAGATAATGTTCTTTTCTGTAGATTCTGAGTTCATAAACAAGTAAAAGAACTAGATAAAGGCATATAAACACAAGTATTGACACATGAAAACCTGTCAGATAAAAAGTCAGGATGCCATGTATGCATCATTATTGAAAAAGCCTTAAAATGCCTATTTTGACCATAAAATGCCAAAATTGGTCATTTTTGCAGAAATTCTATAAAATAAAAGTTTAAATCCTTTAGTTTCATGCTATTTGACAAATTGAAACCATCAAATCATTTAGGGAAGTTGCCAAAGTACAGATTCTATATTTACAGACTTCACCTCTTAGGATAGAAAGAGTTGACAAATCTTAAAAAAACTTGGTATGACCAGAGCTTAATAAATTATAACACTGCTTGCAAAGTTTCATAACAATAGGATATATATTATAGACAATGTGCTAAATTCTATACTCATCTTTGCGTGTTAAATTTTGACGTTAAAATTGAATAATTTCAACTATCAACATTTTGGGATTTGAAAATTAAAATATTGCAAAAAAATACTTTTTAGATGCCCTAATATATCATTTATTATGTACTAAAAGCAATAGAGTACTCATTTGATTTATCAGACTTAGCATAATTATTCAAAAGTCAAATTTATATCAGCCTGGGCCTAAAAATTGAGGTTTTTCAATGAAAGGGGGCCTTACATGAAGATGTAATATTTTCCAGCAATTTTAAATTTGTGAAACTTTTTGGTTATAAATAATCCTTACATATGTATTAAATGTACTTTAAATGGAAAGAAAAGTCACAAATAACATATCATATTATTTTAAAAGGGTCTTAAGCCAAGTAAGACTGGAAAGAAATAAGGGTCAATTTTGGCCGTGCCACATATTTACATTAAAAAATGCATATTGAGGCTATAAGAAATAAAAAATTGTGTCTTTTTATCATTTCTATACTCATGTGACATGATACAACAAATCTGAGCCCAAAAAGGCTCTTGCAATTAACTTTTCTTACAGACAGTATGGTCTGATACAAAGATTTTTGCCTTTTTAATGAAAAACTTGAATGCAATTTTAGTCTCAACAGGCTTATATCTAAACCACTTGCTATCCTACAGAAGAAAAGAAAGATATTATGTGAGATGGAACAGGTACAATAGACATTGTAAAGTGCTTTTGATACAAATTTAGTGAGGTCTTTATTGTGGACTTCAAATTTTATGTACCAAGAACCCCACTATTGACTTCATCCAAACAGGGCGTTAGACAAGGGTCATTTATACAACACATTTTGTACATATTGTCTGAGATAATGTTCTTTTCTGTAGATTCTGAGTTCATAAACAAGTAAAAGAACTAGATAAAGGCATATAAACACAAGTATTGACACATGAAAACCTGTCAGATAAAAAGTCAGGATGCCATGTATGCATCATTATTGAAAAAGCCTTAAAATGCCTATTTTGACCATAAAATGCCAAAATTGGTCATTTTTGCAGAAATTCTATAAAATAAAAGTTTAAATCCTTTAGTTTCATGCTATTTGACAAATTGAAACCATCAAATCATTTAGGGAAGTTGCCAAAGTACAGATTCTATATTTACAGACTTCACCTAATAGGATAGAAAGAGTTGACAAATCTTAAAAAAACTTGGTATGACCAGAGCTTAATAAATTATAACACTGCTTGCAAAGTTTCATAACAATAGGATATATATTATAGACAATGTGCTAAATTCTATACTCATCTTTGCGTGTTAAATTTTGACGTTAAAATTGAATAATTTCAACTATCAACATTTTGGGATTTGAAAATTAAAATATTGCAAAAAAATACTTTTTAGATGCCCTAATATATCATTTATTATGTACTAAAAGCAATAGAGTACTCATTTGATTTATCAGACTTAGCATAATTATTCAAAAGTCAAATTTATATCAGCCTGGGCCTAAAAATTGAGGTTTTTCAATGAAAGGGGGCCTTACATGAAGATGTAATATTTTCCAGCAATTTTAAATTTGTGAAACTTTTTGGTTATAAATAATCCTTACATATGTATTAAATGTACTTTAAATGGAAAGAAAAGTCACAAATAACATATCATATTATTTTAAAAGGGTCTTAAGCCAAGTAAGACTGGAAAGAAATAAGGGTCAATTTTGGCCGTGCCACATATTTACATTAAAAAATGCATATTGAGGCTATAAGAAATAAAAAATTGTGTCTTTTTATCATTTCTATACTCATGTGACATGATACAACAAATCTGAGCCCAAAAAGGCTCTTGCAATTAACTTTTCTTACAGACAGTATGGTCTGATACAAAGATTTTTGCCTTTTTAATGAAAAACTTGAATGCAATTTTAGTCTCAACAGGCTTATATCTAAACCACTTGCTATCCTACAGAAGAAAAGAAAGATATTATGTGAGATGGAACAGGTACAATAGACATTGTAAAGTGCTTTTGATACAAATTTAGTGAGGTCTTTATTGTGGACTTCAAATTTTATGTACCAAGAACCCCACTATTGACTTCATCCAAACAGGGCGTTAGACAAGGGTCATTTATACAACACATTTTGTACATATTGTCTGAGATAATGTTCTTTTCTGTAGATTCTGAGTTCATAAACAAGTAAAAGAACTAGATAAAGGCATATAAACACAAGTATTGACACATGAAAACCTGTCAGATAAAAAGTCAGGATGCCATGTATGCATCATTATTGAAAAAGCCTTAAAATGCCTATTTTGACCATAAAATGCCAAAATTGGTCATTTTTGCAGAAATTCTATAAAATAAAAGTTTAAATCCTTTAGTTTCATGCTATTTGACAAATTGAAACCATCAAATCATTTAGGGAAGTTGCCAAAGTACAGATTCTATATTTACAGACTTCACCTCTTAGGATAGAAAGAGTTGACAAATCTTAAAAAAACTTGGTATGACCAGAGCTTAATAAATTATAACACTGCTTGCAAAGTTTCATAACAATAGGATATATATTATAGACAATGTGCTAAATTCTATACTCATCTTTGCGTGTTAAATTTTGACGTTAAAATTGAATAATTTCAACTATCAACATTTTGGGATTTGAAAATTAAAATATTGCAAAAAAATACTTTTTAGATGCCCTAATATATCATTTATTATGTACTAAAAGCAATAGAGTACTCATTTGATTTATCAGACTTAGCATAATTATTCAAAAGTCAAATTTATATCAGCCTGGGCCTAAAAATTGAGGTTTTTCAATGAAAGGGGGCCTTACATGAAGATGTAATATTTTCCAGCAATTTTAAATTTGTGAAACTTTTTGGTTATAAATAATCCTTACATATGTATTAAATGTACTTTAAATGGAAAGAAAAGTCACAAATAACATATCATATTATTTTAAAAGGGTCTTAAGCCAAGTAAGACTGGAAAGAAATAAGGGTCAATTTTGGCCGTGCCACATATTTACATTAAAAAATGCATATTGAGGCTATAAGAAATAAAAAATTGTGTCTTTTTATCATTTCTATACTCATGTGACATGATACAACAAATCTGAGCCCAAAAAGGCTCTTGCAATTAACTTTTCTTACAGACAGTATGGTCTGATACAAAGATTTTTGCCTTTTTAATGAAAAACTTGAATGCAATTTTAGTCTCAACAGGCTTATATCTAAACCACTTGCTATCCTACAGAAGAAAAGAAAGATATTATGTGAGATGGAACAGGTACAATAGACATTGTAAAGTGCTTTTGATACAAATTTAGTGAGGTCTTTATTGTGGACTTCAAATTTTATGTACCAAGAACCCCACTATTGACTTCATCCAAACAGGGCGTTAGACAAGGGTCATTTATACAACACATTTTGTACATATTGTCTGAGATAATGTTCTTTTCTGTAGATTCTGAGTTCATAAACAAGTAAAAGAACTAGATAAAGGCATATAAACACAAGTATTGACACATGAAAACCTGTCAGATAAAAAGTCAGGATGCCATGTATGCATCATTATTGAAAAAGCCTTAAAATGCCTATTTTGACCATAAAATGCCAAAATTGGTCATTTTTGCAGAAATTCTATAAAATAAAAGTTTAAATCCTTTAGTTTCATGCTATTTGACAAATTGAAACCATCAAATCATTTAGGGAAGTTGCCAAAGTACAGATTCTATATTTACAGACTTCACCTCTTAGGATAGAAAGAGTTGACAAATCTTAAAAAAACTTGGTATGACCAGAGCTTAATAAATTATAACACTGCTTGCAAAGTTTCATAACAATAGGATATATATTATAGACAATGTGCTAAATTCTATACTCATCTTTGCGTGTTAAATTTTGACGTTAAAATTGAATAATTTCAACTATCAACATTTTGGGATTTGAAAATTAAAATATTGCAAAAAAATACTTTTTAGATGCCCTAATATATCATTTATTATGTACTAAAAGCAATAGAGTACTCATTTGATTTATCAGACTTAGCATAATTATTCAAAAGTCAAATTTATATCAGCCTGGGCCTAAAAATTGAGGTTTTTCAATGAAAGGGGGCCTTACATGAAGATGTAATATTTTCCAGCAATTTTAAATTTGTGAAACTTTTTGGTTATAAATAATCCTTACATATGTATTAAATGTACTTTAAATGGAAAGAAAAGTCACAAATAACATATCATATTATTTTAAAAGGGTCTTAAGCCAAGTAAGACTGGAAAGAAATAAGGGTCAATTTTGGCCGTGCCACATATTTACATTAAAAAATGCATATTGAGGCTATAAGAAATAAAAAATTGTGTCTTTTTATCATTTCTATACTCATGTGACATGATACAACAAATCTGAGCCCAAAAAGGCTCTTGCAATTAACTTTTCTTACAGACAGTATGGTCTGATACAAAGATTTTTGCCTTTTTAATGAAAAACTTGAATGCAATTTTAGTCTCAACAGGCTTATATCTAAACCACTTGCTATCCTACAGAAGAAAAGAAAGATATTATGTGAGATGGAACAGGTACAATAGACATTGTAAAGTGCTTTTGATACAAATTTAGTGAGGTCTTTATTGTGGACTTCAAATTTTATGTACCAAGAACCCCACTATTGACTTCATCCAAACAGGGCGTTAGACAAGGGTCATTTATACAACACATTTTGTACATATTGTCTGAGATAATGTTCTTTTCTGTAGATTCTGAGTTCATAAACAAGTAAAAGAACTAGATAAAGGCATATAAACACAAGTATTGACACATGAAAACCTGTCAGATAAAAAGTCAGGATGCCATGTATGCATCATTATTGAAAAAGCCTTAAAATGCCTATTTTGACCATAAAATGCCAAAATTGGTCATTTTTGCAGAAATTCTATAAAATAAAAGTTTAAATCCTTTAGTTTCATGCTATTTGACAAATTGAAACCATCAAATCATTTAGGGAAGTTGCCAAAGTACAGATTCTATATTTACAGACTTCACCTAATAGGATAGAAAGAGTTGACAAATCTTAAAAAAAACTTGGTATGACCAGAGCTTAATAAATTATAACACTGCTTGCAAAGTTTCATAACAATAGGATATATATTATAGACAATGTGCTAAATTCTATACTCATCTTTGCGTGTTAAATTTTGACGTTAAAATTGAATAATTTCAACTATCAACATTTTGGGATTTGAAAATTAAAATATTGCAAAAAAATACTTTTTAGATGCCCTAATATATCATTTATTATGTACTAAAAGCAATAGAGTACTCATTTGATTTATCAGACTTAGCATAATTATTCAAAAGTCAAATTTATATCAGCCTGGGCCTAAAAATTGAGGTTTTTCAATGAAAGGGGGCCTTACATGAAGATGTAATATTTTCCAGCAATTTTAAATTTGTGAAACTTTTTGGTTATAAATAATCCTTACATATGTATTAAATGTACTTTAAATGGAAAGAAAAGTCACAAATAACATATCATATTATTTTAAAAGGGTCTTAAGCCAAGTAAGACTGGAAAGAAATAAGGGTCAATTTTGGCCGTGCCACATATTTACATTAAAAAATGCATATTGAGGCTATAAGAAATAAAAAATTGTGTCTTTTTATCATTTCTATACTCATGTGACATGATACAACAAATCTGAGCCCAAAAAGGCTCTTGCAATTAACTTTTCTTACAGACAGTATGGTCTGATACAAAGATTTTTGCCTTTTTAATGAAAAACTTGAATGCAATTTTAGTCTCAACAGGCTTATATCTAAACCACTTGCTATCCTACAGAAGAAAAGAAAGATATTATGTGAGATGGAACAGGTACAATAGACATTGTAAAGTGCTTTTGATACAAATTTAGTGAGGTCTTTATTGTGGACTTCAAATTTTATGTACCAAGAACCCCACTATTGACTTCATCCAAACAGGGCGTTAGACAAGGGTCATTTATACAACACATTTTGTACATATTGTCTGAGATAATGTTCTTTTCTGTAGATTCTGAGTTCATAAACAAGTAAAAGAACTAGATAAAGGCATATAAACACAAGTATTGACACATGAAAACCTGTCAGATAAAAAGTCAGGATGCCATGTATGCATCATTATTGAAAAAGCCTTAAAATGCCTATTTTGACCATAAAATGCCAAAATTGGTCATTTTTGCAGAAATTCTATAAAATAAAAGTTTAAATCCTTTAGTTTCATGCTATTTGACAAATTGAAACCATCAAATCATTTAGGGAAGTTGCCAAAGTACAGATTCTATATTTACAGACTTCACCTCTTAGGATAGAAAGAGTTGACAAATCTTAAAAAAACTTGGTATGACCAGAGCTTAATAAATTATAACACTGCTTGCAAAGTTTCATAACAATAGGATATATATTATAGACAATGTGCTAAATTCTATACTCATCTTTGCGTGTTAAATTTTGACGTTAAAATTGAATAATTTCAACTATCAACATTTTGGGATTTGAAAATTAAAATATTGCAAAAAAATACTTTTTAGATGCCCTAATATATCATTTATTATGTACTAAAAGCAATAGAGTACTCATTTGATTTATCAGACTTAGCATAATTATTCAAAAGTCAAATTTATATCAGCCTGGGCCTAAAAATTGAGGTTTTTCAATGAAAGGGGGCCTTACATGAAGATGTAATATTTTCCAGCAATTTTAAATTTGTGAAACTTTTTGGTTATAAATAATCCTTACATATGTATTAAATGTACTTTAAATGGAAAGAAAAGTCACAAATAACATATCATATTATTTTAAAAGGGTCTTAAGCCAAGTAAGACTGGAAAGAAATAAGGGTCAATTTTGGCCGTGCCACATATTTACATTAAAAAATGCATATTGAGGCTATAAGAAATAAAAAATTGTGTCTTTTTATCATTTCTATACTCATGTGACATGATACAACAAATCTGAGCCCAAAAAGGCTCTTGCAATTAACTTTTCTTACAGACAGTATGGTCTGATACAAAGATTTTTGCCTTTTTAATGAAAAACTTGAATGCAATTTTAGTCTCAACAGGCTTATATCTAAACCACTTGCTATCCTACAGAAGAAAAGAAAGATATTATGTGAGATGGAACAGGTACAATAGACATTGTAAAGTGCTTTTGATACAAATTTAGTGAGGTCTTTATTGTGGACTTCAAATTTTATGTACCAAGAACCCCACTATTGACTTCATCCAAACAGGGCGTTAGACAAGGGTCATTTATACAACACATTTTGTACATATTGTCTGAGATAATGTTCTTTTCTGTAGATTCTGAGTTCATAAACAAGTAAAAGAACTAGATAAAGGCATATAAACACAAGTATTGACACATGAAAACCTGTCAGATAAAAAGTCAGGATGCCATGTATGCATCATTATTGAAAAAGCCTTAAAATGCCTATTTTGACCATAAAATGCCAAAATTGGTCATTTTTGCAGAAATTCTATAAAATAAAAGTTTAAATCCTTTAGTTTCATGCTATTTGACAAATTGAAACCATCAAATCATTTAGGGAAGTTGCCAAAGTACAGATTCTATATTTACAGACTTCACCTCTTAGGTCCGAGAACACAATTAATTCGTAGTGCATTTCTTTTAGAACATAAATGAAAATTAAAAAAATCCCACCTGCGCTTTCTCAATGAAATTTTTACAGTGTGTTGTACTACTTTTGGGACAAATTATATCAAAAATATAGAAAACTTCATCGCCTCTAACTCAAAATATGGACAATTTTGTGTTTAGAGTGTCTTGAAATCTTTTGACAGCTTCCGAAGTGCTAATTTTTAACCTTTTTCAGCTGGACCAAATCACTACTTTCCTGTAAAATTCTGGACCCAAATTTTTTTACAGTGTAGTTTCAACCCCCTACTTACAATTTGAGGCATTAAACATGGAGAAATAAATTTGGAAGGGGTATAAAAATTATTGGCAAGTAACCCACTGTTAACACTAGGGACTATATTCGTGAACAACGAAAATCAAGGGACGACAATTGTGGTCTCGGACCTAATAGGATAGAAAGAGTTGACAAATCTTAAAAAAACTTGGTATGACCAGAGCTTAATAAATTATAACACTGCTTGCAAAGTTTCATAACAATAGGATATATATTATAGACAATGTGCTAAATTCTATACTCATCTTTGCGTGTTAAATTTTGACGTTAAAATTGAATAATTTCAACTATCAACATTTTGGGATTTGAAAATTAAAATATTGCAAAAAAATACTTTTTAGATGCCCTAATATATCATTTATTATGTACTAAAAGCAATAGAGTACTCATTTGATTTATCAGACTTAGCATAATTATTCAAAAGTCAAATTTATATCAGCCTGGGCCTAAAAATTGAGGTTTTTCAATGAAAGGGGGCCTTACATGAAGATGTAATATTTTCCAGCAATTTTAAATTTGTGAAACTTTTTGGTTATAAATAATCCTTACATATGTATTAAATGTACTTTAAATGGAAAGAAAAGTCACAAATAACATATCATATTATTTTAAAAGGGTCTTAAGCCAAGTAAGACTGGAAAGAAATAAGGGTCAATTTTGGCCGTGCCACATATTTACATTAAAAAATGCATATTGAGGCTATAAGAAATAAAAAATTGTGTCTTTTTATCATTTCTATACTCATGTGACATGATACAACAAATCTGAGCCCAAAAAGGCTCTTGCAATTAACTTTTCTTACAGACAGTATGGTCTGATACAAAGATTTTTGCCTTTTTAATGAAAAACTTGAATGCAATTTTAGTCTCAACAGGCTTATATCTAAACCACTTGCTATCCTACAGAAGAAAAGAAAGATATTATGTGAGATGGAACAGGTACAATAGACATTGTAAAGTGCTTTTGATACAAATTTAGTGAGGTCTTTATTGTGGACTTCAAATTTTATGTACCAAGAACCCCACTATTGACTTCATCCAAACAGGGCGTTAGACAAGGGTCATTTATACAACACATTTTGTACATATTGTCTGAGATAATGTTCTTTTCTGTAGATTCTGAGTTCATAAACAAGTAAAAGAACTAGATAAAGGCATATAAACACAAGTATTGACACATGAAAACCTGTCAGATAAAAAGTCAGGATGCCATGTATGCATCATTATTGAAAAAGCCTTAAAATGCCTATTTTGACCATAAAATGCCAAAATTGGTCATTTTTGCAGAAATTCTATAAAATAAAAGTTTAAATCCTTTAGTTTCATGCTATTTGACAAATTGAAACCATCAAATCATTTAGGGAAGTTGCCAAAGTACAGATTCTATATTTACAGACTTCACCTAATAGGATAGAAAGAGTTGACAAATCTTAAAAAAACTTGGTATGACCAGAGCTTAATAAATTATAACACTGCTTGCAAAGTTTCATAACAATAGGATATATATTATAGACAATGTGCTAAATTCTATACTCATCTTTGCGTGTTAAATTTTGACGTTAAAATTGAATAATTTCAACTATCAACATTTTGGGATTTGAAAATTAAAATATTGCAAAAAAATACTTTTTAGATGCCCTAATATATCATTTATTATGTACTAAAAGCAATAGAGTACTCATTTGATTTATCAGACTTAGCATAATTATTCAAAAGTCAAATTTATATCAGCCTGGGCCTAAAAATTGAGGTTTTTTAATGAAAGGGGGCCTTACATGAAGATGTAATATTTTCCAGCAATTTTAAATTTGTGAAACTTTTTGGTTATAAATAATCCTTACATATGTATTAAATGTACTTTAAATGGAAAGAAAAGTCACAAATAACATATCATATTATTTTAAAAGGGTCTTAAGCCAAGTAAGACTGGAAAGAAATAAGGGTCAATTTTGGCCGTGCCACATATTTACATTAAAAAATGCATATTGAGGCTATAAGAAATAAAAAATTGTGTCTTTTTATCATTTCTATACTCATGTGACATGATACAACAAATCTGAGCCCAAAAAGGCTCTTGCAATTAACTTTTCTTACAGACAGTATGGTCTGATACAAAGATTTTTGCCTTTTTAATGAAAAACTTGAATGCAATTTTAGTCTCAACAGGCTTATATCTAAACCACTTGCTATCCTACAGAAGAAAAGAAAGATATTATGTGAGATGGAACAGGTACAATAGACATTGTAAAGTGCTTTTGATACAAATTTAGTGAGGTCTTTATTGTGGACTTCAAATTTTATGTACCAAGAACCCCACTATTGACTTCATCCAAACAGGGCGTTAGACAAGGGTCATTTATACAACACATTTTGTACATATTGTCTGAGATAATGTTCTTTTCTGTAGATTCTGAGTTCATAAACAAGTAAAAGAACTAGATAAAGGCATATAAACACAAGTATTGACACATGAAAACCTGTCAGATAAAAAGTCAGGATGCCATGTATGCATCATTATTGAAAAAGCCTTAAAATGCCTATTTTGACCATAAAATGCCAAAATTGGTCATTTTTGCAGAAATTCTATAAAATAAAAGTTTAAATCCTTTAGTTTCATGCTATTTGACAAATTGAAACCATCAAATCATTTAGGGAAGTTGCCAAAGTACAGATTCTATATTTACAGACTTCACCTAATAGGATAGAAAGAGTTGACAAATCTTAAAAAAACTTGGTATGACCAGAGCTTAATAAATTATAACACTGCTTGCAAAGTTTCATAACAATAGGATATATATTATAGACAATGTGCTAAATTCTATACTCATCTTTGCGTGTTAAATTTTGACGTTAAAATTGAATAATTTCAACTATCAACATTTTGGGATTTGAAAATTAAAATATTGCAAAAAAATACTTTTTAGATGCCCTAATATATCATTTATTATGTACTAAAAGCAATAGAGTACTCATTTGATTTATCAGACTTAGCATAATTATTCAAAAGTCAAATTTATATCAGCCTGGGCCTAAAAATTGAGGTTTTTCAATGAAAGGGGGCCTTACATGAAGATGTAATATTTTCCAGCAATTTTAAATTTGTGAAACTTTTTGGTTATAAATAATCCTTACATATGTATTAAATGTACTTTAAATGGAAAGAAAAGTCACAAATAACATATCATATTATTTTAAAAGGGTCTTAAGCCAAGTAAGACTGGAAAGAAATAAGGGTCAATTTTGGCCGTGCCACATATTTACATTAAAAAATGCATATTGAGGCTATAAGAAATAAAAAATTGTGTCTTTTTATCATTTCTATACTCATGTGACATGATACAACAAATCTGAGCCCAAAAAGGCTCTTGCAATTAACTTTTCTTACAGACAGTATGGTCTGATACAAAGATTTTTGCCTTTTTAATGAAAAACTTGAATGCAATTTTAGTCTCAACAGGCTTATATCTAAACCACTTGCTATCCTACAGAAGAAAAGAAAGATATTATGTGAGATGGAACAGGTACAATAGACATTGTAAAGTGCTTTTGATACAAATTTAGTGAGGTCTTTATTGTGGACTTCAAATTTTATGTACCAAGAACCCCACTATTGACTTCATCCAAACAGGGCGTTAGACAAGGGTCATTTATACAACACATTTTGTACATATTGTCTGAGATAATGTTCTTTTCTGTAGATTCTGAGTTCATAAACAAGTAAAAGAACTAGATAAAGGCATATAAACACAAGTATTGACACATGAAAACCTGTCAGATAAAAAGTCAGGATGCCATGTATGCATCATTATTGAAAAAGCCTTAAAATGCCTATTTTGACCATAAAATGCCAAAATTGGTCATTTTTGCAGAAATTCTATAAAATAAAAGTTTAAATCCTTTAGTTTCATGCTATTTGACAAATTGAAACCATCAAATCATTTAGGGAAGTTGCCAAAGTACAGATTCTATATTTACAGACTTCACCTCTTAGGTCCGAGAACACAATTAATTCGTAGTGCATTTCTTTTAGAACATAAATGAAAATTAAAAAAATCCCACCTGCGCTTTCTCAATGAAATTTTTACAGTGTGTTGTACTACTTTTGGGACAAATTATATCAAAAGTATAGAAAACTTCATCGCCTCTAACTCAAAATATGGACAATTTTGTGTTTAGAGTGTCTTGAAATCTTTTGACAGCTTCCGAAGTGCTAATTTTTAACCTTTTTCAGCTGGACCAAATCACTACTTTCCTGTAAAATTCTGGACCCAAATTTTTTTACAGTGTAGTTTCAACCCCCTACTTACAATTTGAGGCATTAAACATGGAGAAATAAATTTGGAAGGGGTATAAAAATTATTGGCAAGTAACCCACTGTTAACACTAGGGACTATATTCGTGAACAACGAAAATCAAGGGACGACAATTGTGGTCTCGGACCTAATAGGATAGAAAGAGTTGACAAATCTTAAAAAAACTTGGTATGACCAGAGCTTAATAAATTATAACACTGCTTGCAAAGTTTCATAACAATAGGATATATATTATAGACAATGTGCTAAATTCTATACTCATCTTTGCGTGTTAAATTTTGACGTTAAAATTGAATAATTTCAACTATCAACATTTTGGGATTTGAAAATTAAAATATTGCAAAAAAATACTTTTTAGATGCCCTAATATATCATTTATTATGTACTAAAAGCAATAGAGTACTCATTTGATTTATCAGACTTAGCATAATTATTCAAAAGTCAAATTTATATCAGCCTGGGCCTAAAAATTGAGGTTTTTCAATGAAAGGGGGCCTTACATGAAGATGTAATATTTTCCAGCAATTTTAAATTTGTGAAACTTTTTGGTTATAAATAATCCTTACATATGTATTAAATGTACTTTAAATGGAAAGAAAAGTCACAAATAACATATCATATTATTTTAAAAGGGTCTTAAGCCAAGTAAGACTGGAAAGAAATAAGGGTCAATTTTGGCCGTGCCACATATTTACATTAAAAAATGCATATTGAGGCTATAAGAAATAAAAAATTGTGTCTTTTTATCATTTCTATACTCATGTGACATGATACAACAAATCTGAGCCCAAAAAGGCTCTTGCAATTAACTTTTCTTACAGACAGTATGGTCTGATACAAAGATTTTTGCCTTTTTAATGAAAAACTTGAATGCAATTTTAGTCTCAACAGGCTTATATCTAAACCACTTGCTATCCTACAGAAGAAAAGAAAGATATTATGTGAGATGGAACAGGTACAATAGACATTGTAAAGTGCTTTTGATACAAATTTAGTGAGGTCTTTATTGTGGACTTCAAATTTTATGTACCAAGAACCCCACTATTGACTTCATCCAAACAGGGCGTTAGACAAGGGTCATTTATACAACACATTTTGTACATATTGTCTGAGATAATGTTCTTTTCTGTAGATTCTGAGTTCATAAACAAGTAAAAGAACTAGATAAAGGCATATAAACACAAGTATTGACACATGAAAACCTGTCAGATAAAAAGTCAGGATGCCATGTATGCATCATTATTGAAAAAGCCTTAAAATGCCTATTTTGACCATAAAATGCCAAAATTGGTCATTTTTGCAGAAATTCTATAAAATAAAAGTTTAAATCCTTTAGTTTCATGCTATTTGACAAATTGAAACCATCAAATCATTTAGGGAAGTTGCCAAAGTACAGATTCTATATTTACAGACTTCACCTCTTAAATAGGATAGAAAGAGTTGACAAATCTTAAAAAAAACTTGGTATGACCAGAGCTTAATAAATTATAACACTGCTTGCAAAGTTTCATAACAATAGGATATATATTATAGACAATGTGCTAAATTCTATACTCATCTTTGCGTGTTAAATTTTGACGTTAAAATTGAATAATTTCAACTATCAACATTTTGGGATTTGAAAATTAAAATATTGCAAAAAAATACTTTTTAGATGCCCTAATATATCATTTATTATGTACTAAAAGCAATAGAGTACTCATTTGATTTATCAGACTTAGCATAATTATTCAAAAGTCAAATTTATATCAGCCTGGGCCTAAAAATTGAGGTTTTTCAATGAAAGGGGGCCTTACATGAAGATGTAATATTTTCCAGCAATTTTAAATTTGTGAAACTTTTTGGTTATAAATAATCCTTACATATGTATTAAATGTACTTTAAATGGAAAGAAAAGTCACAAATAACATATCATATTATTTTAAAAGGGTCTTAAGCCAAGTAAGACTGGAAAGAAATAAGGGTCAATTTTGGCCGTGCCACATATTTACATTAAAAAATGCATATTGAGGCTATAAGAAATAAAAAATTGTGTCTTTTTATCATTTCTATACTCATGTGACATGATACAACAAATCTGAGCCCAAAAAGGCTCTTGCAATTAACTTTTCTTACAGACAGTATGGTCTGATACAAAGATTTTTGCCTTTTTAATGAAAAACTTGAATGCAATTTTAGTCTCAACAGGCTTATATCTAAACCACTTGCTATCCTACAGAAGAAAAGAAAGATATTATGTGAGATGGAACAGGTACAATAGACATTGTAAAGTGCTTTTGATACAAATTTAGTGAGGTCTTTATTGTGGACTTCAAATTTTATGTACCAAGAACCCCACTATTGACTTCATCCAAACAGGGCGTTAGACAAGGGTCATTTATACAACACATTTTGTACATATTGTCTGAGATAATGTTCTTTTCTGTAGATTCTGAGTTCATAAACAAGTAAAAGAACTAGATAAAGGCATATAAACACAAGTATTGACACATGAAAACCTGTCAGATAAAAAGTCAGGATGCCATGTATGCATCATTATTGAAAAAGCCTTAAAATGCCTATTTTGACCATAAAATGCCAAAATTGGTCATTTTTGCAGAAATTCTATAAAATAAAAGTTTAAATCCTTTAGTTTCATGCTATTTGACAAATTGAAACCATCAAATCATTTAGGGAAGTTGCCAAAGTACAGATTCTATATTTACAGACTTCACCTAATAGGATAGAAAGAGTTGACAAATCTTAAAAAAACTTGGTATGACCAGAGCTTAATAAATTATAACACTGCTTGCAAAGTTTCATAACAATAGGATATATATTATAGACAATGTGCTAAATTCTATACTCATCTTTGCGTGTTAAATTTTGACGTTAAAATTGAATAATTTCAACTATCAACATTTTGGGATTTGAAAATTAAAATATTGCAAAAAAATACTTTTTAGATGCCCTAATATATCATTTATTATGTACTAAAAGCAATAGAGTACTCATTTGATTTATCAGACTTAGCATAATTATTCAAAAGTCAAATTTATATCAGCCTGGGCCTAAAAATTGAGGTTTTTCAATGAAAGGGGGCCTTACATGAAGATGTAATATTTTCCAGCAATTTTAAATTTGTGAAACTTTTTGGTTATAAATAATCCTTACATATGTATTAAATGTACTTTAAATGGAAAGAAAAGTCACAAATAACATATCATATTATTTTAAAAGGGTCTTAAGCCAAGTAAGACTGGAAAGAAATAAGGGTCAATTTTGGCCGTGCCACATATTTACATTAAAAAATGCATATTGAGGCTATAAGAAATAAAAAATTGTGTCTTTTTATCATTTCTATACTCATGTGACATGATACAACAAATCTGAGCCCAAAAAGGCTCTTGCAATTAACTTTTCTTACAGACAGTATGGTCTGATACAAAGATTTTTGCCTTTTTAATGAAAAACTTGAATGCAATTTTAGTCTCAACAGGCTTATATCTAAACCACTTGCTATCCTACAGAAGAAAAGAAAGATATTATGTGAGATGGAACAGGTACAATAGACATTGTAAAGTGCTTTTGATACAAATTTAGTGAGGTCTTTATTGTGGACTTCAAATTTTATGTACCAAGAACCCCACTATTGACTTCATCCAAACAGGGCGTTAGACAAGGGTCATTTATACAACACATTTTGTACATATTGTCTGAGATAATGTTCTTTTCTGTATATTCTGAGTTCATAAACAAGTAAAAGAACTAGATAAAGGCATATAAACACAAGTATTGACACATGAAAACCTGTCAGATAAAAAGTCAGGATGCCATGTATGCATCATTATTGAAAAAGCCTTAAAATGCCTATTTTGACCATAAAATGCCAAAATTGGTCATTTTTGCAGAAATTCTATAAAATAAAAGTTTAAATCCTTTAGTTTCATGCTATTTGACAAATTGAAACCATCAAATCATTTAGGGAAGTTGCCAAAGTACAGATTCTATATTTACAGACTTCACCTCTTAGGTCCGAGAACACAATTAATTCGTAGTGCATTTCTTTTAGAACATAAATGAAAATTAAAAAAATCCCACCTGCGCTTTCTCAATGAAATTTTTACAGTGTGTTGTACTACTTTTTGGACAAATTATATCAAAAATATAGAAAACTTCATCGCCTCTAACTCAAAATATGGACAATTTTGTGTTTAGAGTGTCTTGAAATCTTTTGACAGCTTCCGAAGTGCTAATTTTTAACCTTTTTCAGCTGGACCAAATCACTACTTTCCTGTAAAATTCTGGACCCAAATTTTTTTACAGTGTAGTTTCAACCCCCTACTTACAATTTGAGGCATTAAACATGGAGAAATAAATTTGGAAGGGGTATAAAAATTATTGGCAAGTAACCCACTGTTAACACTAGGGACTATATTCGTGAACAACGAAAATCAAGGGACGACAATTGTGGTCTCGGACCTAATAGGATAGAAAGAGTTGACAAATCTTAAAAAAACTTGGTATGACCAGAGCTTAATAAATTATAACACTGCTTGCAAAGTTTCATAACAATAGGATATATATTATAGACAATGTGCTAAATTCTATACTCATCTTTGCGTGTTAAATTTTGACGTTAAAATTGAATAATTTCAACTATCAACATTTTGGGATTTGAAAATTAAAATATTGCAAAAAAATACTTTTTAGATGCCCTAATATATCATTTATTATGTACTAAAAGCAATAGAGTACTCATTTGATTTATCAGACTTAGCATAATTATTCAAAAGTCAAATTTATATCAGCCTGGGCCTAAAAATTGAGGTTTTTCAATGAAAGGGGGCCTTACATGAAGATGTAATATTTTCCAGCAATTTTAAATTTGTGAAACTTTTTGGTTATAAATAATCCTTACATATGTATTAAATGTACTTTAAATGGAAAGAAAAGTCACAAATAACATATCATATTATTTTAAAAGGGTCTTAAGCCAAGTAAGACTGGAAAGAAATAAGGGTCAATTTTGGCCGTGCCACATATTTACATTAAAAAATGCATATTGAGGCTATAAGAAATAAAAAATTGTGTCTTTTTATCATTTCTATACTCATGTGACATGATACAACAAATCTGAGCCCAAAAAGGCTCTTGCAATTAACTTTTCTTACAGACAGTATGGTCTGATACAAAGATTTTTGCCTTTTTAATGAAAAACTTGAATGCAATTTTAGTCTCAACAGGCTTATATCTAAACCACTTGCTATCCTACAGAAGAAAAGAAAGATATTATGTGAGATGGAACAGGTACAATAGACATTGTAAAGTGCTTTTGATACAAATTTAGTGAGGTCTTTATTGTGGACTTCAAATTTTATGTACCAAGAACCCCACTATTGACTTCATCCAAACAGGGCGTTAGACAAGGGTCATTTATACAACACATTTTGTACATATTGTCTGAGATAATGTTCTTTTCTGTAGATTCTGAGTTCATAAACAAGTAAAAGAACTAGATAAAGGCATATAAACACAAGTATTGACACATGAAAACCTGTCAGATAAAAAGTCAGGATGCCATGTATGCATCATTATTGAAAAAGCCTTAAAATGCCTATTTTGACCATAAAATGCCAAAATTGGTCATTTTTGCAGAAATTCTATAAAATAAAAGTTTAAATCCTTTAGTTTCATGCTATTTGACAAATTGAAACCATCAAATCATTTAGGGAAGTTGCCAAAGTACAGATTCTATATTTACAGACTTCACCTCTTAGGTCCGAGAACACAATTAATTCGTAGTGCATTTCTTTTAGAACATAAATGAAAATTAAAAAAATCCCACCTGCGCTTTCTCAATGAAATTTTTACAGTGTGTTGTACTACTTTTTGGACAAATTATATCAAAAATATAGAAAACTTCATCGCCTCTAACTCAAAATATGGACAATTTTGTGTTTAGAGTGTCTTGAAATCTTTTGACAGCTTCCGAAGTGCTAATTTTTAACCTTTTTCAGCTGGACCAAATCACTACTTTCCTGTAAAATTCTGGACCCAAATTTTTTTACAGTGTAGTTTCAACCCCCTACTTACAATTTGAGGCATTAAACATGGAGAAATAAATTTGGAAGGGGTATAAAAATTATTGGCAAGTAACCCACTGTTAACACTAGGGACTATATTCGTGAACAACGAAAATCAAGGGACGACAATTGTGGTCTCGGACCTAATAGGATAGAAAGAGTTGACAAATCTTAAAAAAACTTGGTATGACCAGAGCTTAATAAATTATAACACTGCTTGCAAAGTTTCATAACAATAGGATATATATTATAGACAATGTGCTAAATTCTATACTCATCTTTGCGTGTTAAATTTTGACGTTAAAATTGAATAATTTCAACTATCAACATTTTGGGATTTGAAAATTAAAATATTGCAAAAAAATACTTTTTAGATGCCCTAATATATCATTTATTATGTACTAAAAGCAATAGAGTACTCATTTGATTTATCAGACTTAGCATAATTATTCAAAAGTCAAATTTATATCAGCCTGGGCCTAAAAATTGAGGTTTTTCAATGAAAGGGGGCCTTACATGAAGATGTAATATTTTCCAGCAATTTTAAATTTGTGAAACTTTTTGGTTATAAATAATCCTTACATATGTATTAAATGTACTTTAAATGGAAAGAAAAGTCACAAATAACATATCATATTATTTTAAAAGGGTCTTAAGCCAAGTAAGACTGGAAAGAAATAAGGGTCAATTTTGGCCGTGCCACATATTTACATTAAAAAATGCATATTGAGGCTATAAGAAATAAAAAATTGTGTCTTTTTATCATTTCTATACTCATGTGACATGATACAACAAATCTGAGCCCAAAAAGGCTCTTGCAATTAACTTTTCTTACAGACAGTATGGTCTGATACAAAGATTTTTGCCTTTTTAATGAAAAACTTGAATGCAATTTTAGTCTCAACAGGCTTATATCTAAACCACTTGCTATCCTACAGAAGAAAAGAAAGATATTATGTGAGATGGAACAGGTACAATAGACATTGTAAAGTGCTTTTGATACAAATTTAGTGAGGTCTTTATTGTGGACTTCAAATTTTATGTACCAAGAACCCCACTATTGACTTCATCCAAACAGGGCGTTAGACAAGGGTCATTTATACAACACATTTTGTACATATTGTCTGAGATAATGTTCTTTTCTGTAGATTCTGAGTTCATAAACAAGTAAAAGAACTAGATAAAGGCATATAAACACAAGTATTGACACATGAAAACCTGTCAGATAAAAAGTCAGGATGCCATGTATGCATCATTATTGAAAAAGCCTTAAAATGCCTATTTTGACCATAAAATGCCAAAATTGGTCATTTTTGCAGAAATTCTATAAAATAAAAGTTTAAATCCTTTAGTTTCATGCTATTTGACAAATTGAAACCATCAAATCATTTAGGGAAGTTGCCAAAGTACAGATTCTATATTTACAGACTTCACCTCTTAGGTCCGAGAACACAATTAATTCGTAGTGCATTTCTTTTAGAACATAAATGAAAATTAAAAAAATCCCACCTGCGCTTTCTCAATGAAATTTTTACAGTGTGTTGTACTACTTTTTGGACAAATTATATCAAAAATATAGAAAACTTCATCGCCTCTAACTCAAAATATGGACAATTTTGTGTTTAGAGTGTCTTGAAATCTTTTGACAGCTTCCGAAGTGCTAATTTTTAACCTTTTTCAGCTGGACCAAATCACTACTTTCCTGTAAAATTCTGGACCCAAATTTTTTTACAGTGTAGTTTCAACCCCCTACTTACAATTTGAGGCATTAAACATGGAGAAATAAATTTGGAAGGGGTATAAAAATTATTGGCAAGTAACCCACTGTTAACACTAGGGACTATATTCGTGAACAACGAAAATCAAGGGACGACAATTGTGGTCTCGGACCTATTTAATAGGATAGAAAGAGTTGACAAATCTTAAAAAAACTTGGTATGACCAGAGCTTAATAAATTATAACACTGCTTGCAAAGTTTCATAACAATAGGATATATATTATAGACAATGTGCTAAATTCTATACTCATCTTTGCGTGTTAAATTTTGACGTTAAAATTGAATAATTTCAACTATCAACATTTTGGGATTTGAAAATTAAAATATTGCAAAAAAATACTTTTTAGATGCCCTAATATATCATTTATTATGTACTAAAAGCAATAGAGTACTCATTTGATTTATCAGACTTAGCATAATTATTCAAAAGTCAAATTTATATCAGCCTGGGCCTAAAAATTGAGGTTTTTCAATGAAAGGGGGCCTTACATGAAGATGTAATATTTTCCAGCAATTTTAAATTTGTGAAACTTTTTGGTTATAAATAATCCTTACATATGTATTAAATGTACTTTAAATGGAAAGAAAAGTCACAAATAACATATCATATTATTTTAAAAGGGTCTTAAGCCAAGTAAGACTGGAAAGAAATAAGGGTCAATTTTGGCCGTGCCACATATTTACATTAAAAAATGCATATTGAGGCTATAAGAAATAAAAAATTGTGTCTTTTTATCATTTCTATACTCATGTGACATGATACAACAAATCTGAGCCCAAAAAGGCTCTTGCAATTAACTTTTCTTACAGACAGTATGGTCTGATACAAAGATTTTTGCCTTTTTAATGAAAAACTTGAATGCAATTTTAGTCTCAACAGGCTTATATCTAAACCACTTGCTATCCTACAGAAGAAAAGAAAGATATTATGTGAGATGGAACAGGTACAATAGACATTGTAAAGTGCTTTTGATACAAATTTAGTGAGGTCTTTATTGTGGACTTCAAATTTTATGTACCAAGAACCCCACTATTGACTTCATCCAAACAGGGCGTTAGACAAGGGTCATTTATACAACACATTTTGTACATATTGTCTGAGATAATGTTCTTTTCTGTAGATTCTGAGTTCATAAACAAGTAAAAGAACTAGATAAAGGCATATAAACACAAGTATTGACACATGAAAACCTGTCAGATAAAAAGTCAGGATGCCATGTATGCATCATTATTGAAAAAGCCTTAAAATGCCTATTTTGACCATAAAATGCCAAAATTGGTCATTTTTGCAGAAATTCTATAAAATAAAAGTTTAAATCCTTTAGTTTCATGCTATTTGACAAATTGAAACCATCAAATCATTTAGGGAAGTTGCCAAAGTACAGATTCTATATTTACAGACTTCACCTCTTAGGTCCGAGAACACAATTAATTCGTAGTGCATTTCTTTTAGAACATAAATGAAAATTAAAAAAATCCCACCTGCGCTTTCTCAATGAAATTTTTACAGTGTGTTGTACTACTTTTTGGACAAATTATATCAAAAATATAGAAAACTTCATCGCCTCTAACTCAAAATATGGACAATTTTGTGTTTAGAGTGTCTTGAAATCTTTTGACAGCTTCCGAAGTGCTAATTTTTAACCTTTTTCAGCTGGACCAAATCACTACTTTCCTGTAAAATTCTGGACCCAAATTTTTTTACAGTGTAGTTTCAACCCCCTACTTACAATTTGAGGCATTAAACATGGAGAAATAAATTTGGAAGGGGTATAAAAATTATTGGCAAGTAACCCACTGTTAACACTAGGGACTATATTCGTGAACAACGAAAATCAAGGGACGACAATTGTGGTCTCGGACCTAATAGGATAGAAAGAGTTGACAAATCTTAAAAAAACTTGGTATGACCAGAGCTTAATATATTATAACACTGCTTGCAAAGTTTCATAACAATAGGATATATATTATAGACAATGTGCTAAATTCTATACTCATCTTTGCGTGTTAAATTTTGACGTTAAAATTGAATAATTTCAACTATCAACATTTTGGGATTTGAAAATTAAAATATTGCAAAAAAATACTTTTTAGATGCCCTAATATATCATTTATTATGTACTAAAAGCAATAGAGTACTCATTTGATTTATCAGACTTAGCATAATTATTCAAAAGTCAAATTTATATCAGCCTGGGCCTAAAAATTGAGGTTTTTCAATGAAAGGGGGCCTTACATGAAGATGTAATATTTTCCAGCAATTTTAAATTTGTGAAACTTTTTGGTTATAAATAATCCTTACATATGTATTAAATGTACTTTAAATGGAAAGAAAAGTCACAAATAACATATCATATTATTTTAAAAGGGTCTTAAGCCAAGTAAGACTGGAAAGAAATAAGGGTCAATTTTGGCCGTGCCACATATTTACATTAAAAAATGCATATTGAGGCTATAAGAAATAAAAAATTGTGTCTTTTTATCATTTCTATACTCATGTGACATGATACAACAAATCTGAGCCCAAAAAGGCTCTTGCAATTAACTTTTCTTACAGACAGTATGGTCTGATACAAAGATTTTTGCCTTTTTAATGAAAAACTTGAATGCAATTTTAGTCTCAACAGGCTTATATCTAAACCACTTGCTATCCTACAGAAGAAAAGAAAGATATTATGTGAGATGGAACAGGTACAATAGACATTGTAAAGTGCTTTTGATACAAATTTAGTGAGGTCTTTATTGTGGACTTCAAATTTTATGTACCAAGAACCCCACTATTGACTTCATCCAAACAGGGCGTTAGACAAGGGTCATTTATACAACACATTTTGTACATATTGTCTGAGATAATGTTCTTTTCTGTAGATTCTGAGTTCATAAACAAGTAAAAGAACTAGATAAAGGCATATAAACACAAGTATTGACACATGAAAACCTGTCAGATAAAAAGTCAGGATGCCATGTATGCATCATTATTGAAAAAGCCTTAAAATGCCTATTTTGACCATAAAATGCCAAAATTGGTCATTTTTGCAGAAATTCTATAAAATAAAAGTTTAAATCCTTTAGTTTCATGCTATTTGACAAATTGAAACCATCAAATCATTTAGGGAAGTTGCCAAAGTACAGATTCTATATTTACAGACTTCACCTCTTAGGTCCGAGAACACAATTAATTCGTAGTGCATTTCTTTTAGAACATAAATGAAAATTAAAAAAATCCCACCTGCGCTTTCTCAATGAAATTTTTACAGTGTGTTGTACTACTTTTTGGACAAATTATATCAAAAATATAGAAAACTTCATCGCCTCTAACTCAAAATATGGACAATTTTGTGTTTAGAGTGTCTTGAAATCTTTTGACAGCTTCCGAAGTGCTAATTTTTAACCTTTTTCAGCTGGACCAAATCACTACTTTCCTGTAAAATTCTGGACCCAAATTTTTTTACAGTGTAGTTTCAACCCCCTACTTACAATTTGAGGCATTAAACATGGAGAAATAAATTTGGAAGGGGTATAAAAATTATTGGCAAGTAACCCACTGTTAACACTAGGGACTATATTCGTGAACAACGAAAATCAAGGGACGACAATTGTGGTCTCGGACCTATTTAATAGGATAGAAAGAGTTGACAAATCTTAAAAAAACTTGGTATGACCAGAGCTTAATAAATTATAACACTGCTTGCAAAGTTTCATAACAATAGGATATATATTATAGACAATGTGCTAAATTCTATACTCATCTTTGCGTGTTAAATTTTGACGTTAAAATTGAATAATTTCAACTATCAACATTTTGGGATTTGAAAATTAAAATATTGCAAAAAAATACTTT
The DNA here is from genome assembly GCF_963676685.1 of Mytilus edulis. Lineage (NCBI taxonomy): Eukaryota > Metazoa > Mollusca > Bivalvia > Mytilida > Mytilidae > Mytilus > Mytilus edulis. Next base: position 55,102,124 of record NC_092345.1, read on the forward strand.
TTAGATGCCCTAATATATCATTTATTATGTACTAAAAGCAATAGAGTACTCATTTGATTTATCAGACTTAGCATAATTATTCAAAAGTCAAATTTATATCAGCCTGGGCCTAAAAATTGAGGTTTTTCAATGAAAGGGGGCCTTACATGAAGATGTAATATTTTCCAGCAATTTTAAATTTGTGAAACTTTTTGGTTATAAATAATCCTTACATATGTATTAAATGTACTTTAAATGGAAAGAAAAGTCACAAATAACATATCATATTATTTTAAAAGGGTCTTAAGCCAAGTAAGACTGGAAAGAAATAAGGGTCAATTTTGGCCGTGCCACATATTTACATTAAAAAATGCATATTGAGGCTATAAGAAATAAAAAATTGTGTCTTTTTATCATTTCTATACTCATGTGACATGATACAACAAATCTGAGCCCAAAAAGGCTCTTGCAATTAACTTTTCTTACAGACAGTATGGTCTGATACAAAGATTTTTGCCTTTTTAATGAAAAACTTGAATGCAATTTTAGTCTCAACAGGCTTATATCTAAACCACTTGCTATCCTACAGAAGAAAAGAAAGATATTATGTGAGATGGAACAGGTACAATAGACATTGTAAAGTGCTTTTGATACAAATTTAGTGAGGTCTTTATTGTGGACTTCAAATTTTATGTACCAAGAACCCCACTATTGACTTCATCCAAACAGGGCGTTAGACAAGGGTCATTTATACAACACATTTTGTACATATTGTCTGAGATAATGTTCTTTTCTGTAGATTCTGAGTTCATAAACAAGTAAAAGAACTAGATAAAGGCATATAAACACAAGTATTGACACATGAAAACCTGTCAGATAAAAAGTCAGGATGCCATGTATGCATCATTATTGAAAAAGCCTTAAAATGCCTATTTTGACCATAAAATGCCAAAATTGGTCATTTTTGCAGAAATTCTATAAAATAAAAGTTTAAATCCTTTAGTTTCATGCTATTTGACAAATTGAAACCATCAAATCATTTAGGGAAGTTGCCAAAGTACAGATTCTATATTTACAGACTTCACCTCTTAGGTCCGAGAACACAATTAATTCGTAGTGCATTTCTTTTAGAACATAAATGAAAATTAAAAAAATCCCACCTGCGCTTTCTCAATGAAATTTTTACAGTGTGTTGTACTACTTTTTGGACAAATTATATCAAAAATATAGAAAACTTCATCGCCTCTAACTCAAAATATGGACAATTTTGTGTTTAGAGTGTCTTGAAATCTTTTGACAGCTTCCGAAGTGCTAATTTTTAACCTTTTTCAGCTGGACCAAATCACTACTTTCCTGTAAAATTCTGGACCCAAATTTTTTTACAGTGTAGTTTCAACCCCCTACTTACAATTTGAGGCATTAAACATGGAGAAATAAATTTGGAAGGGGTATAAAAATTATTGGCAAGTAACCCACTGTTAACACTAGGGACTATATTCGTGAACAACGAAAATCAAGGGACGACAATTGTGGTCTCGGACCTATTTAATAGGATAGAAAGAGTTGACAAATCTTAAAAAAACTTGGTATGACCAGAGCTTAATAAATTATAACACTGCTTGCAAAGTTTCATAACAATAGGATATATATTATAGACAATGTGCTAAATTCTATACTCATCTTTGCGTGTTAAATTTTGACGTTAAAATTGAATAATTTCAACTATCAACATTTTGGGATTTGAAAATTAAAATATTGCAAAAAAATACTTTTTAGATGCCCTAATATATCATTTATTATGTACTAAAAGCAATAGAGTACTCATTTGATTTATCAGACTTAGCATAATTATTCAAAAGTCAAATTTATATCAGCCTGGGCCTAAAAATTGAGGTTTTTCAATGAAAGGGGGCCTTACATGAAGATGTAATATTTTCCAGCAATTTTAAATTTGTGAAACTTTTTGGTTATAAATAATCCTTACATATGTATTAAATGTACTTTAAATGGAAAGAAAAGTCACAAATAACATATCATATTATTTTAAAAGGGTCTTAAGCCAAGTAAGACTGGAAAGAAATAAGGGTCAATTTTGGCCGTGCCACATATTTACATTAAAAAATGCATATTGAGGCTATAAGAAATAAAAAATTGTGTCTTTTTATCATTTCTATACTCATGTGACATGATACAACAAATCTGAGCCCAAAAAGGCTCTTGCAATTAACTTTTCTTACAGACAGTATGGTCTGATACAAAGATTTTTGCCTTTTTAATGAAAAACTTGAATGCAATTTTAGTCTCAACAGGCTTATATCTAAACCACTTGCTATCCTACAGAAGAAAAGAAAGATATTATGTGAGATGGAACAGGTACAATAGACATTGTAAAGTGCTTTTGATACAAATTTAGTGAGGTCTTTATTGTGGACTTCAAATTTTATGTACCAAGAACCCCACTATTGACTTCATCCAAACAGGGCGTTAGACAAGGGTCATTTATACAACACATTTTGTACATATTGTCTGAGATAATGTTCTTTTCTGTAGATTCTGAGTTCATAAACAAGTAAAAGAACTAGATAAAGGCATATAAACACAAGTATTGACACATGAAAACCTGTCAGATAAAAAGTCAGGATGCCATGTATGCATCATTATTGAAAAAGCCTTAAAATGCCTATTTTGACCATAAAATGCCAAAATTGGTCATTTTTGCAGAAATTCTATAAAATAAAAGTTTAAATCCTTTAGTTTCATGCTATTTGACAAATTGAAACCATCAAATCATTTAGGGAAGTTGCCAAAGTACAGATTCTATATTTACAGACTTCACCTCTTAGGTCCGAGAACACAATTAATTCGTAGTGCATTTCTTTTAGAACATAAATGAAAATTAAAAAAATCCCACCTGCGCTTTCTCAATGAAATTTTTACAGTGTGTTGTACTACTTTTTGGACAAATTATATCAAAAATATAGAAAACTTCATCGCCTCTAACTCAAAATATGGACAATTTTGTGTTTAGAGTGTCTTGAAATCTTTTGACAGCTTCCGAAGTGCTAATTTTTAACCTTTTTCAGCTGGACCAAATCACTACTTTCCTGTAAAATTCTGGACCCAAATTTTTTTACAGTGTAGTTTCAACCCCCTACTTACAATTTGAGGCATTAAACATGGAGAAATAAATTTGGAAGGGGTATAAAAATTATTGGCAAGTAACCCACTGTTAACACTAGGGACTATATTCGTGAACAACGAAAATCAAGGGACGACAATTGTGGTCTCGGACCTATTTAATAGGATAGAAAGAGTTGACAAATCTTAAAAAAACTTGGTATGACCAGAGCTTAATAAATTATAACACTGCTTGCAAAGTTTCATAACAATAGGATATATATTATAGACAATGTGCTAAATTCTATACTCATCTTTGCGTGTTAAATTTTGACGTTAAAATTGAATAATTTCAACTATCAACATTTTGGGATTTGAAAATTAAAATATTGCAAAAAAATACTTTTTAGATGCCCTAATATATCATTTATTATGTACTAAAAGCAATAGAGTACTCATTTGATTTATCAGACTTAGCATAATTATTCAAAAGTCAAATTTATATCAGCCTGGGCCTAAAAATTGAGGTTTTTCAATGAAAGGGGGCCTTACATGAAGATGTAATATTTTCCAGCAATTTTAAATTTGTGAAACTTTTTGGTTATAAATAATCCTTACATATGTATTAAATGTACTTTAAATGGAAAGAAAAGTCACAAATAACATATCATATTATTTTAAAAGGGTCTTAAGCCAAGTAAGACTGGAAAGAAATAAGGGTCAATTTTGGCCGTGCCACATATTTACATTAAAAAATGCATATTGAGGCTATAAGAAATAAAAAATTGTGTCTTTTTATCATTTCTATACTCATGTGACATGATACAACAAATCTGAGCCCAAAAAGGCTCTTGCAATTAACTTTTCTTACAGACAGTATGGTCTGATACAAAGATTTTTGCCTTTTTAATGAAAAACTTGAATGCAATTTTAGTCTCAACAGGCTTATATCTAAACCACTTGCTATCCTACAGAAGAAAAGAAAGATATTATGTGAGATGGAACAGGTACAATAGACATTGTAAAGTGCTTTTGATACAAATTTAGTGAGGTCTTTATTGTGGACTTCAAATTTTATGTACCAAGAACCCCACTATTGACTTCATCCAAACAGGGCGTTAGACAAGGGTCATTTATACAACACATTTTGTACATATTGTCTGAGATAATGTTCTTTTCTGTAGATTCTGAGTTCATAAACAAGTAAAAGAACTAGATAAAGGCATATAAACACAAGTATTGACACATGAAAACCTGTCAGATAAAAAGTCAGGATGCCATGTATGCATCATTATTGAAAAAGCCTTAAAATGCCTATTTTGACCATAAAATGCCAAAATTGGTCATTTTTGCAGAAATTCTATAAAATAAAAGTTTAAATCCTTTAGTTTCATGCTATTTGACAAATTGAAACCATCAAATCATTTAGGGAAGTTGCCAAAGTACAGATTCTATATTTACAGACTTCACCTCTTAGGTCCGAGAACACAATTAATTCGTAGTGCATTTCTTTTAGAACATAAATGAAAATTAAAAAAATCCCACCTGCGCTTTCTCAATGAAATTTTTACAGTGTGTTGTACTACTTTTTGGACAAATTATATCAAAAATATAGAAAACTTCATCGCCTCTAACTCAAAATATGGACAATTTTGTGTTTAGAGTGTCTTGAAATCTTTTGACAGCTTCCGAAGTGCTAATTTTTAACCTTTTTCAGCTGGACCAAATCACTACTTTCCTGTAAAATTCTGGACCCAAATTTTTTTACAGTGTAGTTTCAACCCCCTACTTACAATTTGAGGCATTAAACATGGAGAAATAAATTTGGAAGGGGTATAAAAATTATTGGCAAGTAACCCACTGTTAACACTAGGGACTATATTCGTGAACAACGAAAATCAAGGGACGACAATTGTGGTCTCGGACCTAATAGGATAGAAAGAGTTGACAAATCTTAAAAAAACTTGGTATGACCAGAGCTTAATAAATTATAACACTGCTTGCAAAGTTTCATAACAATAGGATATATATTATAGACAATGTGCTAAATTCTATACTCATCTTTGCGTGTTAAATTTTGACGTTAAAATTGAATAATTTCAACTATCAACATTTTGGGATTTGAAAATTAAAATATTGCAAAAAAATACTTTTTAGATGCCCTAATATATCATTTATTATGTACTAAAAGCAATAGAGTACTCATTTGATTTATCAGACTTAGCATAATTATTCAAAAGTCAAATTTATATCAGCCTGGGCCTAAAAATTGAGGTTTTTCAATGAAAGGGGGCCTTACATGAAGATGTAATATTTTCCAGCAATTTTAAATTTGTGAAACTTTTTGGTTATAAATAATCCTTACATATGTATTAAATGTACTTTAAATGGAAAGAAAAGTCACAAATAACATATCATATTATTTTAAAAGGGTCTTAAGCCAAGTAAGACTGGAAAGAAATAAGGGTCAATTTTGGCCGTGCCACATATTTACATTAAAAAATGCATATTGAGGCTATAAGAAATAAAAAATTGTGTCTTTTTATCATTTCTATACTCATGTGACATGATACAACAAATCTGAGCCCAAAAAGGCTCTTGCAATTAACTTTTCTTACAGACAGTATGGTCTGATACAAAGATTTTTGCCTTTTTAATGAAAAACTTGAATGCAATTTTAGTCTCAACAGGCTTATATCTAAACCACTTGCTATCCTACAGAAGAAAAGAAAGATATTATGTGAGATGGAACAGGTACAATAGACATTGTAAAGTGCTTTTGATACAAATTTAGTGAGGTCTTTATTGTGGACTTCAAATTTTATGTACCAAGAACCCCACTATTGACTTCATCCAAACAGGGCGTTAGACAAGGGTCATTTATACAACACATTTTGTACATATTGTCTGAGATAATGTTCTTTTCTGTAGATTCTGAGTTCATAAACAAGTAAAAGAACTAGATAAAGGCATATAAACACAAGTATTGACACATGAAAACCTGTCAGATAAAAAGTCAGGATGCCATGTATGCATCATTATTGAAAAAGCCTTAAAATGCCTATTTTGACCATAAAATGCCAAAATTGGTCATTTTTGCAGAAATTCTATAAAATAAAAGTTTAAATCCTTTAGTTTCATGCTATTTGACAAATTGAAACCATCAAATCATTTAGGGAAGTTGCCAAAGTACAGATTCTATATTTACAGACTTCACCTCTTAGGTCCGAGAACACAATTAATTCGTAGTGCATTTCTTTTAGAACATAAATGAAAATTAAAAAAATCCCACCTGCGCTTTCTCAATGAAATTTTTACAGTGTGTTGTACTACTTTTTGGACAAATTATATCAAAAATATAGAAAACTTCATCGCCTCTAACTCAAAATATGGACAATTTTGTGTTTAGAGTGTCTTGAAATCTTTTGACAGCTTCCGAAGTGCTAATTTTTAACCTTTTTCAGCTGGACCAAATCACTACTTTCCTGTAAAATTCTGGACCCAAATTTTTTTACAGTGTAGTTTCAACCCCCTACTTACAATTTGAGGCATTAAACATGGAGAAATAAATTTGGAAGGGGTATAAAAATTATTGGCAAGTAACCCACTGTTAACACTAGGGACTATATTCGTGAACAACGAAAATCAAGGGACGACAATTGTGGTCTCGGACCTAATAGGATAGAAAGAGTTGACAAATCTTAAAAAAACTTGGTATGACCAGAGCTTAATAAATTATAACACTGCTTGCAAAGTTTCATAACAATAGGATATATATTATAGACAATGTGCTAAATTCTATACTCATCTTTGCGTGTTAAATTTTGACGTTAAAATTGAATAATTTCAACTATCAACATTTTGGGATTTGAAAATTAAAATATTGCAAAAAAATACTTTTTAGATGCCCTAATATATCATTTATTATGTACTAAAAGCAATAGAGTACTCATTTGATTTATCAGACTTAGCATAATTATTCAAAAGTCAAATTTATATCAGCCTGGGCCTAAAAATTGAGGTTTTTCAATGAAAGGGGGCCTTACATGAAGATGTAATATTTTCCAGCAATTTTAAATTTGTGAAACTTTTTGGTTATAAATAATCCTTACATATGTATTAAATGTACTTTAAATGGAAAGAAAAGTCACAAATAACATATCATATTATTTTAAAAGGGTCTTAAGCCAAGTAAGACTGGAAAGAAATAAGGGTCAATTTTGGCCGTGCCACATATTTACATTAAAAAATGCATATTGAGGCTATAAGAAATAAAAAATTGTGTCTTTTTATCATTTCTATACTCATGTGACATGATACAACAAATCTGAGCCCAAAAAGGCTCTTGCAATTAACTTTTCTTACAGACAGTATGGTCTGATACAAAGATTTTTGCCTTTTTAATGAAAAACTTGAATGCAATTTTAGTCTCAACAGGCTTATATCTAAACCACTTGCTATCCTACAGAAGAAAAGAAAGATATTATGTGAGATGGAACAGGTACAATAGACATTGTAAAGTGCTTTTGATACAAATTTAGTGAGGTCTTTATTGTGGACTTCAAATTTTATGTACCAAGAACCCCACTATTGACTTCATCCAAACAGGGCGTTAGACAAGGGTCATTTATACAACACATTTTGTACATATTGTCTGAGATAATGTTCTTTTCTGTAGATTCTGAGTTCATAAACAAGTAAAAGAACTAGATAAAGGCATATAAACACAAGTATTGACACATGAAAACCTGTCAGATAAAAAGTCAGGATGCCATGTATGCATCATTATTGAAAAAGCCTTAAAATGCCTATTTTGACCATAAAATGCCAAAATTGGTCATTTTTGCAGAAATTCTATAAAATAAAAGTTTAAATCCTTTAGTTTCATGCTATTTGACAAATTGAAACCATCAAATCATTTAGGGAAGTTGCCAAAGTACAGATTCTATATTTACAGACTTCACCTCTTAGGTCCGAGAACACAATTAATTCGTAGTGCATTTCTTTTAGAACATAAATGAAAATTAAAAAAATCCCACCTGCGCTTTCTCAATGAAATTTTTACAGTGTGTTGTACTACTTTTTGGACAAATTATATCAAAAATATAGAAAACTTCATCGCCTCTAACTCAAAATATGGACAATTTTGTGTTTAGAGTGTCTTGAAATCTTTTGACAGCTTCCGAAGTGCTAATTTTTAACCTTTTTCAGCTGGACCAAATCACTACTTTCCTGTAAAATTCTGGACCCAAATTTTTTTACAGTGTAGTTTCAACCCCCTACTTACAATTTGAGGCATTAAACATGGAGAAATAAATTTGGAAGGGGTATAAAAATTATTGGCAAGTAACCCACTGTTAACACTAGGGACTATATTCGTGAACAACGAAAATCAAGGGACGACAATTGTGGTCTCGGACCTAATAGGATAGAAAGAGTTGACAAATCTTAAAAAAACTTGGTATGACCAGAGCTTAATAAATTATAACACTGCTTGCAAAGTTTCATAACAATAGGATATATATTATAGACAATGTGCTAAATTCTATACTCATCTTTGCGTGTTAAATTTTGACGTTAAAATTGAATAATTTCAACTATCAACATTTTGGGATTTGAAAATTAAAATATTGCAAAAAAATACTTTTTAGATGCCCTAATATATCATTTATTATGTACTAAAAGCAATAGAGTACTCATTTGATTTATCAGACTTAGCATAATTATTCAAAAGTCAAATTTATATCAGCCTGGGCCTAAAAATTGAGGTTTTTCAATGAAAGGGGGCCTTACATGAAGATGTAATATTTTCCAGCAATTTTAAATTTGTGAAACTTTTTGGTTATAAATAATCCTTACATATGTATTAAATGTACTTTAAATGGAAAGAAAAGTCACAAATAACATATCATATTATTTTAAAAGGGTCTTAAGCCAAGTAAGACTGGAAAGAAATAAGGGTCAATTTTGGCCGTGCCACATATTTACATTAAAAAATGCATATTGAGGCTATAAGAAATAAAAAATTGTGTCTTTTTATCATTTCTATACTCATGTGACATGATACAACAAATCTGAGCCCAAAAAGGCTCTTGCAATTAACTTTTCTTACAGACAGTATGGTCTGATACAAAGATTTTTTGCCTTTTTAATGAAAAACTTGAATGCAATTTTAGTCTCAACAGGCTTATATCTAAACCACTTGCTATCCTACAGAAGAAAAGAAAGATATTATGTGAGATGGAACAGGTACAATAGACATTGTAAAGTGCTTTTGATACAAATTTAGTGAGGTCTTTATTGTGGACTTCAAATTTTATGTACCAAGAACCCCACTATTGACTTCATCCAAACAGGGCGTTAGACAAGGGTCATTTATACAACACATTTTGTACATATTGTCTGAGATAATGTTCTTTTCTGTAGATTCTGAGTTCATAAACAAGTAAAAGAACTAGATAAAGGCATATAAACACAAGTATTGACACATGAAAACCTGTCAGATAAAAAGTCAGGATGCCATGTATGCATCATTATTGAAAAAGCCTTAAAATGCCTATTTTGACCATAAAATGCCAAAATTGGTCATTTTTGCAGAAATTCTATAAAATAAAAGTTTAAATCCTTTAGTTTCATGCTATTTGACAAATTGAAACCATCAAATCATTTAGGGAAGTTGCCAAAGTACAGATTCTATATTTACAGACTTCACCTCTTAGGTCCGAGAACACAATTAATTCGTAGTGCATTTCTTTTAGAACATAAATGAAAATTAAAAAAATCCCACCTGCGCTTTCTCAATGAAATTTTTACAGTGTGTTGTACTACTTTTTGGACAAATTATATCAAAAATATAGAAAACTTCATCGCCTCTAACTCAAAATATGGACAATTTTGTGTTTAGAGTGTCTTGAAATCTTTTGACAGCTTCCGAAGTGCTAATTTTTAACCTTTTTCAGCTGGACCAAATCACTACTTTCCTGTAAAATTCTGGACCCAAATTTTTTTACAGTGTAGTTTCAACCCCCTACTTACAATTTGAGGCATTAAACATGGAGAAATAAATTTGGAAGGGGTATAAAAATTATTGGCAAGTAACCCACTGTTAACACTAGGGACTATATTCGTGAACAACGAAAATCAAGGGACGACAATTGTGGTCTCGGACCTATTTAATAGGATAGAAAGAGTTGACAAATCTTAAAAAAACTTGGTATGACCAGAGCTTAATAAATTATAACACTGCTTGCAAAGTTTCATAACAATAGGATATATATTATAGACAATGTGCTAAATTCTATACTCATCTTTGCGTGTTAAATTTTGACGTTAAAATTGAATAATTTCAACTATCAACATTTTGGGATTTGAAAATTAAAATATTGCAAAAAAATACTTTTTAGATGCCCTAATATATCATTTATTATGTACTAAAAGCAATAGAGTACTCATTTGATTTATCAGACTTAGCATAATTATTCAAAAGTCAAATTTATATCAGCCTGGGCCTAAAAATTGAGGTTTTTCAATGAAAGGGGGCCTTACATGAAGATGTAATATTTTCCAGCAATTTTAAATTTGTGAAACTTTTTGGTTATAAATAATCCTTACATATGTATTAAATGTACTTTAAATGGAAAGAAAAGTCACAAATAACATATCATATTATTTTAAAAGGGTCTTAAGCCAAGTAAGACTGGAAAGAAATAAGGGTCAATTTTGGCCGTGCCACATATTTACATTAAAAAATGCATATTGAGGCTATAAGAAATAAAAAATTGTGTCTTTTTATCATTTCTATACTCATGTGACATGATACAACAAATCTGAGCCCAAAAAGGCTCTTGCAATTAACTTTTCTTACAGACAGTATGGTCTGATACAAAGATTTTTGCCTTTTTAATGAAAAACTTGAATGCAATTTTAGTCTCAACAGGCTTATATCTAAACCACTTGCTATCCTACAGAAGAAAAGAAAGATATTATGTGAGATGGAACAGGTACAATAGACATTGTAAAGTGCTTTTGATACAAATTTAGTGAGGTCTTTATTGTGGACTTCAAATTTTATGTACCAAGAACCCCACTATTGACTTCATCCAAACAGGGCGTTAGACAAGGGTCATTTATACAACACATTTTGTACATATTGTCTGAGATAATGTTCTTTTCTGTAGATTCTGAGTTCATAAACAAGTAAAAGAACTAGATAAAGGCATATAAACACAAGTATTGACACATGAAAACCTGTCAGATAAAAAGTCAGGATGCCATGTATGCATCATTATTGAAAAAGCCTTAAAATGCCTATTTTGACCATAAAATGCCAAAATTGGTCATTTTTGCAGAAATTCTATAAAATAAAAGTTTAAATCCTTTAGTTTCATGCTATTTGACAAATTGAAACCATCAAATCATTTAGGGAAGTTGCCAAAGTACAGATTCTATATTTACAGACTTCACCTCTTAGGTCCGAGAACACAATTAATTCGTAGTGCATTTCTTTTAGAACATAAATGAAAATTAAAAAAATCCCACCTGCGCTTTCTCAATGAAATTTTTACAGTGTGTTGTACTACTTTTTGGACAAATTATATCAAAAATATAGAAAACTTCATCGCCTCTAACTCAAAATATGGACAATTTTGTGTTTAGAGTGTCTTGAAATCTTTTGACAGCTTCCGAAGTGCTAATTTTTAACCTTTTTCAGCTGGACCAAATCACTACTTTCCTGTAAAATTCTGGACCCAAATTTTTTTACAGTGTAGTTTCAACCCCCTACTTACAATTTGAGGCATTAAACATGGAGAAATAAATTTGGAAGGGGTATAAAAATTATTGGCAAGTAACCCACTGTTAACACTAGGGACTATATTCGTGAACAACGAAAATCAAGGGACGACAATTGTGGTCTCGGACCTATTTAATAGGATAGAAAGAGTTGACAAATCTTAAAAAAACTTGGTATGACCAGAGCTTAATAAATTATAACACTGCTTGCAAAGTTTCATAACAATAGGATATATATTATAGACAATGTGCTAAATTCTATACTCATCTTTGCGTGTTAAATTTTGACGTTAAAATTGAATAATTTCAACTATCAACATTTTGGGATTTGAAAATTAAAATATTGCAAAAAAATACTTTTTAGATGCCCTAATATATCATTTATTATGTACTAAAAGCAATAGAGTACTCATTTGATTTATCAGACTTAGCATAATTATTCAAAAGTCAAATTTATATCAGCCTGGGCCTAAAAATTGAGGTTTTTCAATGAAAGGGGGCCTTACATGAAGATGTAATATTTTCCAGCAATTTTAAATTTGTGAAACTTTTTGGTTATAAATAATCCTTACATATGTATTAAATGTACTTTAAATGGAAAGAAAAGTCACAAATAACATATCATATTATTTTAAAAGGGTCTTAAGCCAAGTAAGACTGGAAAGAAATAAGGGTCAATTTTGGCCGTGCCACATATTTACATTAAAAAATGCATATTGAGGCTATAAGAAATAAAAAATTGTGTCTTTTTATCATTTCTATACTCATGTGACATGATACAACAAATCTGAGCCCAAAAAGGCTCTTGCAATTAACTTTTCTTACAGACAGTATGGTCTGATACAAAGATTTTTGCCTTTTTAATGAAAAACTTGAATGCAATTTTAGTCTCAACAGGCTTATATCTAAACCACTTGCTATCCTACAGAAGAAAAGAAAGATATTATGTGAGATGGAACAGGTACAATAGACATTGTAAAGTGCTTTTGATACAAATTTAGTGAGGTCTTTATTGTGGACTTCAAATTTTATGTACCAAGAACCCCACTATTGACTTCATCCAAACAGGGCGTTAGACAAGGGTCATTTATACAACACATTTTGTACATATTGTCTGAGATAATGTTCTTTTCTGTAGATTCTGAGTTCATAAACAAGTAAAAGAACTAGATAAAGGCATATAAACACAAGTATTGACACATGAAAACCTGTCAGATAAAAAGTCAGGATGCCATGTATGCATCATTATTGAAAAAGCCTTAAAATGCCTATTTTGACCATAAAATGCCAAAATTGGTCATTTTTGCAGAAATTCTATAAAATAAAAGTTTAAATCCTTTAGTTTCATGCTATTTGACAAATTGAAACCATCAAATCATTTAGGGAAGTTGCCAAAGTACAGATTCTATATTTACAGACTTCACCTCTTAGGTCCGAGAACACAATTAATTCGTAGTGCATTTCTTTTAGAACATAAATGAAAATTAAAAAAATCCCACCTGCGCTTTCTCAATGAAATTTTTACAGTGTGTTGTACTACTTTTTGGACAAATTATATCAAAAATATAGAAAACTTCATCGCCTCTAACTCAAAATATGGACAATTTTGTGTTTAGAGTGTCTTGAAATCTTTTGACAGCTTCCGAAGTGCTAATTTTTAACCTTTTTCAGCTGGACCAAATCACTACTTTCCTGTAAAATTCTGGACCCAAATTTTTTTACAGTGTAGTTTCAACCCCCTACTTACAATTTGAGGCATTAAACATGGAGAAATAAATTTGGAAGGGGTATAAAAATTATTGGCAAGTAACCCACTGTTAACACTAGGGACTATATTCGTGAACAACGAAAATCAAGGGACGACAATTGTGGTCTCGGACCTATTTAATAGGATAGAAAGAGTTGACAAATCTTAAAAAAACTTGGTATGACCAGAGCTTAATAAATTATAACACTGCTTGCAAAGTTTCATAACAATAGGATATATATTATAGACAATGTGCTAAATTCTATACTCATCTTTGCGTGTTAAATTTTGACGTTAAAATTGAATAATTTCAACTATCAACATTTTGGGATTTGAAAATTAAAATATTGCAAAAAAATACTTTTTAGATGCCCTAATATATCATTTATTATGTACTAAAAGCAATAGAGTACTCATTTGATTTATCAGACTTAGCATAATTATTCAAAAGTCAAATTTATATCAGCCTGGGCCTAAAAATTGAGGTTTTTCAATGAAAGGGGGCCTTACATGAAGATGTAATATTTTCCAGCAATTTTAAATTTGTGAAACTTTTTGGTTATAAATAATCCTTACATATGTATTAAATGTACTTTAAATGGAAAGAAAAGTCACAAATAACATATCATATTATTTTAAAAGGGTCTTAAGCCAAGTAAGACTGGAAAGAAATAAGGGTCAATTTTGGCCGTGCCACATATTTACATTAAAAAATGCATATTGAGGCTATAAGAAATAAAAAATTGTGTCTTTTTATCATTTCTATACTCATGTGACATGATACAACAAATCTGAGCCCAAAAAGGCTCTTGCAATTAACTTTTCTTACAGACAGTATGGTCTGATACAAAGATTTTTGCCTTTTTAATGAAAAACTTGAATGCAATTTTAGTCTCAACAGGCTTATATCTAAACCACTTGCTATCCTACAGAAGAAAAGAAAGATATTATGTGAGATGGAACAGGTACAATAGACATTGTAAAGTGCTTTTGATACAAATTTAGTGAGGTCTTTATTGTGGACTTCAAATTTTATGTACCAAGAACCCCACTATTGACTTCATCCAAACAGGGCGTTAGACAAGGGTCATTTATACAACACATTTTGTACATATTGTCTGAGATAATGTTCTTTTCTGTAGATTCTGAGTTCATAAACAAGTAAAAGAACTAGATAAAGGCATATAAACACAAGTATTGACACATGAAAACCTGTCAGATAAAAAGTCAGGATGCCATGTATGCATCATTATTGAAAAAGCCTTAAAATGCCTATTTTGACCATAAAATGCCAAAATTGGTCATTTTTGCAGAAATTCTATAAAATAAAAGTTTAAATCCTTTAGTTTCATGCTATTTGACAAATTGAAACCATCAAATCATTTAGGGAAGTTGCCAAAGTACAGATTCTATATTTACAGACTTCACCTCTTAGGTCCGAGAACACAATTAATTCGTAGTGCATTTCTTTTAGAACATAAATGAAAATTAAAAAAATCCCACCTGCGCTTTCTCAATGAAATTTTTACAGTGTGTTGTACTACTTTTTGGACAAATTATATCAAAAATATAGAAAACTTCATCGCCTCTAACTCAAAATATGGACAATTTTGTGTTTAGAGTGTCTTGAAATCTTTTGACAGCTTCCGAAGTGCTAATTTTTAACCTTTTTCAGCTGGACCAAATCACTACTTTCCTGTAAAATTCTGGACCCAAATTTTTTTACAGTGTAGTTTCAACCCCCTACTTACAATTTGAGGCATTAAACATGGAGAAATAAATTTGGAAGGGGTATAAAAATTATTGGCAAGTAACCCACTGTTAACACTAGGGACTATATTCGTGAACAACGAAAATCAAGGGACGACAATTGTGGTCTCGGACCTATTTAATAGGATAGAAAGAGTTGACAAATCTTAAAAAAACTTGGTATGACCAGAGCTTAATAAATTATAACACTGCTTGCAAAGTTTCATAACAATAGGATATATATTATAGACAATGTGCTAAATTCTATACTCATCTTTGCGTGTTAAATTTTGACGTTAAAATTGAATAATTTCAACTATCAACATTTTGGGATTTGAAAATTAAAATATTGCAAAAAAATACTTTTTAGATGCCCTAATATATCATTTATTATGTACTAAAAGCAATAGAGTACTCATTTGATTTATCAGACTTAGCATAATTATTCAAAAGTCAAATTTATATCAGCCTGGGCCTAAAAATTGAGGTTTTTCAATGAAAGGGGGCCTTACATGAAGATGTAATATTTTCCAGCAATTTTAAATTTGTGAAACTTTTTGGTTATAAATAATCCTTACATATGTATTAAATGTACTTTAAATGGAAAGAAAAGTCACAAATAACATATCATATTATTTTAAAAGGGTCTTAAGCCAAGTAAGACTGGAAAGAAATAAGGGTCAATTTTGGCCGTGCCACATATTTACATTAAAAAATGCATATTGAGGCTATAAGAAATAAAAAATTGTGTCTTTTTATCATTTCTATACTCATGTGACATGATACAACAAATCTGAGCCCAAAAAGGCTCTTGCAATTAACTTTTCTTACAGACAGTATGGTCTGATACAAAGATTTTTGCCTTTTTAATGAAAAACTTGAATGCAATTTTAGTCTCAACAGGCTTATATCTAAACCACTTGCTATCCTACAGAAGAAAAGAAAGATATTATGTGAGATGGAACAGGTACAATAGACATTGTAAAGTGCTTTTGATACAAATTTAGTGAGGTCTTTATTGTGGACTTCAAATTTTATGTACCAAGAACCCCACTATTGACTTCATCCAAACAGGGCGTTAGACAAGGGTCATTTATACAACACATTTTGTACATATTGTCTGAGATAATGTTCTTTTCTGTAGATTCTGAGTTCATAAACAAGTAAAAGAACTAGATAAAGGCATATAAACACAAGTATTGACACATGAAAACCTGTCAGATAAAAAGTCAGGATGCCATGTATGCATCATTATTGAAAAAGCCTTAAAATGCCTATTTTGACCATAAAATGCCAAAATTGGTCATTTTTGCAGAAATTCTATAAAATAAAAGTTTAAATCCTTTAGTTTCATGCTATTTGACAAATTGAAACCATCAAATCATTTAGGGAAGTTGCCAAAGTACAGATTCTATATTTACAGACTTCACCTCTTAGGTCCGAGAACACAATTAATTCGTAGTGCATTTCTTTTAGAACATAAATGAAAATTAAAAAAATCCCACCTGCGCTTTCTCAATGAAATTTTTACAGTGTGTTGTACTACTTTTTGGACAAATTATATCAAAAATATAGAAAACTTCATCGCCTCTAACTCAAAATATGGACAATTTTGTGTTTAGAGTGTCTTGAAATCTTTTGACAGCTTCCGAAGTGCTAATTTTTAACCTTTTTCAGCTGGACCAAATCACTACTTTCCTGTAAAATTCTGGACCCAAATTTTTTTACAGTGTAGTTTCAACCCCCTACTTACAATTTGAGGCATTAAACATGGAGAAATAAATTTGGAAGGGGTATAAAAATTATTGGCAAGTAACCCACTGTTAACACTAGGGACTATATTCGTGAACAACGAAAATCAAGGGACGACAATTGTGGTCTCGGACCTAATAGGATAGAAAGAGTTGACAAATCTTAAAAAAACTTGGTATGACCAGAGCTTAATAAATTATAACACTGCTTGCAAAGTTTCATAACAATAGGATATATATTATAGACAATGTGCTAAATTCTATACTCATCTTTGCGTGTTAAATTTTGACGTTAAAATTGAATAATTTCAACTATCAACATTTTGGGATTTGAAAATTAAAATATTGCAAAAAAATACTTTTTAGATGCCCTAATATATCATTTATTATGTACTAAAAGCAATAGAGTACTCATTTGATTTATCAGACTTAGCATAATTATTCAAAAGTCAAATTTATATCAGCCTGGGCCTAAAAATTGAGGTTTTTCAATGAAAGGGGGCCTTACATGAAGATGTAATATTTTCCAGCAATTTTAAATTTGTGAAACTTTTTGGTTATAAATAATCCTTACATATGTATTAAATGTACTTTAAATGGAAAGAAAAGTCACAAATAACATATCATATTATTTTAAAAGGGTCTTAAGCCAAGTAAGACTGGAAAGAAATAAGGGTCAATTTTGGCCGTGCCACATATTTACATTAAAAAATGCATATTGAGGCTATAAGAAATAAAAAATTGTGTCTTTTTATCATTTCTATACTCATGTGACATGATACAACAAATCTGAGCCCAAAAAGGCTCTTGCAATTAACTTTTCTTACAGACAGTATGGTCTGATACAAAGATTTTTGCCTTTTTAATGAAAAACTTGAATGCAATTTTAGTCTCAACAGGCTTATATCTAAACCACTTGCTATCCTACAGAAGAAAAGAAAGATATTATGTGAGATGGAACAGGTACAATAGACATTGTAAAGTGCTTTTGATACAAATTTAGTGAGGTCTTTATTGTGGACTTCAAATTTTATGTACCAAGAACCCCACTATTGACTTCATCCAAACAGGGCGTTAGACAAGGGTCATTTATACAACACATTTTGTACATATTGTCTGAGATAATGTTCTTTTCTGTAGATTCTGAGTTCATAAACAAGTAAAAGAACTAGATAAAGGCATATAAACACAAGTATTGACACATGAAAACCTGTCAGATAAAAAGTCAGGATGCCATGTATGCATCATTATTGAAAAAGCCTTAAAATGCCTATTTTGACCATAAAATGCCAAAATTGGTCATTTTTGCAGAAATTCTATAAAATAAAAGTTTAAATCCTTTAGTTTCATGCTATTTGACAAATTGAAACCATCAAATCATTTAGGGAAGTTGCCAAAGTACAGATTCTATATTTACAGACTTCACCTCTTAGGTCCGAGAACACAATTAATTCGTAGTGCATTTCTTTTAGAACATAAATGAAAATTAAAAAAATCCCACCTGCGCTTTCTCAATGAAATTTTTACAGTGTGTTGTACTACTTTTTGGACAAATTATATCAAAAATATAGAAAACTTCATCGCCTCTAACTCAAAATATGGACAATTTTGTGTTTAGAGTGTCTTGAAATCTTTTGACAGCTTCCGAAGTGCTAATTTTTAACCTTTTTCAGCTGGACCAAATCACTACTTTCCTGTAAAATTCTGGACCCAAATTTTTTTACAGTGTAGTTTCAACCCCCTACTTACAATTTGAGGCATTAAACATGGAGAAATAAATTTGGAAGGGGTATAAAAATTATTGGCAAGTAACCCACTGTTAACACTAGGGACTATATTCGTGAACAACGAAAATCAAGGGACGACAATTGTGGTCTCGGACCTATTTAATAGGATAGAAAGAGTTGACAAATCTTAAAAAAACTTGGTATGACCAGAGCTTAATAAATTATAACACTGCTTGCAAAGTTTCATAACAATAGGATATATATTATAGACAATGTGCTAAATTCTATACTCATCTTTGCGTGTTAAATTTTGACGTTAAAATTGAATAATTTCAACTATCAACATTTTGGGATTTGAAAATTAAAATATTGCAAAAAAATACTTTTTAGATGCCCTAATATATCATTTATTATGTACTAAAAGCAATAGAGTACTCATTTGATTTATCAGACTTAGCATAATTATTCAAAAGTCAAATTTATATCAGCCTGGGCCTAAAAATTGAGGTTTTTCAATGAAAGGGGGCCTTACATGAAGATGTAATATTTTCCAGCAATTTTAAATTTGTGAAACTTTTTGGTTATAAATAATCCTTACATATGTATTAAATGTACTTTAAATGGAAAGAAAAGTCACAAATAACATATCATATTATTTTAAAAGGGTCTTAAGCCAAGTAAGACTGGAAAGAAATAAGGGTCAATTTTGGCCGTGCCACATATTTACATTAAAAAATGCATATTGAGGCTATAAGAAATAAAAAATTGTGTCTTTTTATCATTTCTATACTCATGTGACATGATACAACAAATCTGAGCCCAAAAAGGCTCTTGCAATTAACTTTTCTTACAGACAGTATGGTCTGATACAAAGATTTTTGCCTTTTTAATGAAAAACTTGAATGCAATTTTAGTCTCAACAGGCTTATATCTAAACCACTTGCTATCCTACAGAAGAAAAGAAAGATATTATGTGAGATGGAACAGGTACAATAGACATTGTAAAGTGCTTTTGATACAAATTTAGTGAGGTCTTTATTGTGGACTTCAAATTTTATGTACCAAGAACCCCACTATTGACTTCATCCAAACAGGGCGTTAGACAAGGGTCATTTATACAACACATTTTGTACATATTGTCTGAGATAATGTTCTTTTCTGTAGATTCTGAGTTCATAAACAAGTAAAAGAACTAGATAAAGGCATATAAACACAAGTATTGACACATGAAAACCTGTCAGATAAAAAGTCAGGATGCCATGTATGCATCATTATTGAAAAAGCCTTAAAATGCCTATTTTGACCATAAAATGCCAAAATTGGTCATTTTTGCAGAAATTCTATAAAATAAAAGTTTAAATCCTTTAGTTTCATGCTATTTGACAAATTGAAACCATCAAATCATTTAGGGAAGTTGCCAAAGTACAGATTCTATATTTACAGACTTCACCTCTTAGGTCCGAGAACACAATTAATTCGTAGTGCATTTCTTTTAGAACATAAATGAAAATTAAAAAAATCCCACCTGCGCTTTCTCAATGAAATTTTTACAGTGTGTTGTACTACTTTTTGGACAAATTATATCAAAAATATAGAAAACTTCATCGCCTCTAACTCAAAATATGGACAATTTTGTGTTTAGAGTGTCTTGAAATCTTTTGACAGCTTCCGAAGTGCTAATTTTTAACCTTTTTCAGCTGGACCAAATCACTACTTTCCTGTAAAATTCTGGACCCAAATTTTTTTACAGTGTAGTTTCAACCCCCTACTTACAATTTGAGGCATTAAACATGGAGAAATAAATTTGGAAGGGGTATAAAAATTATTGGCAAGTAACCCACTGTTAACACTAGGGACTATATTCGTGAACAACGAAAATCAAGGGACGACAATTGTGGTCTCGGACCTAATAGGATAGAAAGAGTTGACAAATCTTAAAAAAACTTGGTATGACCAGAGCTTAATAAATTATAACACTGCTTGCAAAGTTTCATAACAATAGGATATATATTATAGACAATGTGCTAAATTCTATACTCATCTTTGCGTGTTAAATTTTGACGTTAAAATTGAATAATTTCAACTATCAACATTTTGGGATTTGAAAATTAAAATATTGCAAAAAAATACTTTTTAGATGCCCTAATATATCATTTATTATGTACTAAAAGCAATAGAGTACTCATTTGATTTATCAGACTTAGCATAATTATTCAAAAGTCAAATTTATATCAGCCTGGGCCTAAAAATTGAGGTTTTTCAATGAAAGGGGGCCTTACATGAAGATGTAATATTTTCCAGCAATTTTAAATTTGTGAAACTTTTTGGTTATAAATAATCCTTACATATGTATTAAATGTACTTTAAATGGAAAGAAAAGTCACAAATAACATATCATATTATTTTAAAAGGGTCTTAAGCCAAGTAAGACTGGAAAGAAATAAGGGTCAATTTTGGCCGTGCCACATATTTACATTAAAAAATGCATATTGAGGCTATAAGAAATAAAAAATTGTGTCTTTTTATCATTTCTATACTCATGTGACATGATACAACAAATCTGAGCCCAAAAAGGCTCTTGCAATTAACTTTTCTTACAGACAGTATGGTCTGATACAAAGATTTTTGCCTTTTTAATGAAAAACTTGAATGCAATTTTAGTCTCAACAGGCTTATATCTAAACCACTTGCTATCCTACAGAAGAAAAGAAAGATATTATGTGAGATGGAACAGGTACAATAGACATTGTAAAGTGCTTTTGATACAAATTTAGTGAGGTCTTTATTGTGGACTTCAAATTTTATGTACCAAGAACCCCACTATTGACTTCATCCAAACAGGGCGTTAGACAAGGGTCATTTATACAACACATTTTGTACATATTGTCTGAGATAATGTTCTTTTCTGTAGATTCTGAGTTCATAAACAAGTAAAAGAACTAGATAAAGGCATATAAACACAAGTATTGACACATGAAAACCTGTCAGATAAAAAGTCAGGATGCCATGTATGCATCATTATTGAAAAAGCCTTAAAATGCCTATTTTGACCATAAAATGCCAAAATTGGTCATTTTTGCAGAAATTCTATAAAATAAAAGTTTAAATCCTTTAGTTTCATGCTATTTGACAAATTGAAACCATCAAATCATTTAGGGAAGTTGCCAAAGTACAGATTCTATATTTACAGACTTCACCTCTTAGGTCCGAGAACACAATTAATTCGTAGTGCATTTCTTTTAGAACATAAATGAAAATTAAAAAAATCCCACCTGCGCTTTCTCAATGAAATTTTTACAGTGTGTTGTACTACTTTTTGGACAAATTATATCAAAAATATAGAAAACTTCATCGCCTCTAACTCAAAATATGGACAATTTTGTGTTTAGAGTGTCTTGAAATCTTTTGACAGCTTCCGAAGTGCTAATTTTTAACCTTTTTCAGCTGGACCAAATCACTACTTTCCTGTAAAATTCTGGACCCAAATTTTTTTACAGTGTAGTTTCAACCCCCTACTTACAATTTGAGGCATTAAACATGGAGAAATAAATTTGGAAGGGGTATAAAAATTATTGGCAAGTAACCCACTGTTAACACTAGGGACTATATTCGTGAACAACGAAAATCAAGGGACGACAATTGTGGTCTCGGACCTAATAGGATAGAAAGAGTTGACAAATCTTAAAAAAACTTGGTATGACCAGAGCTTAATAAATTATAACACTGCTTGCAAAGTTTCATAACAATAGGATATATATTATAGACAATGTGCTAAATTCTATACTCATCTTTGCGTGTTAAATTTTGACGTTAAAATTGAATAATTTCAACTATCAACATTTTGGGATTTGAAAATTAAAATATTGCAAAAAAATACTTTTTAGATGCCCTAATATATCATTTATTATGTACTAAAAGCAATAGAGTACTCATTTGATTTATCAGACTTAGCATAATTATTCAAAAGTCAAATTTATATCAGCCTGGGCCTAAAAATTGAGGTTTTTCAATGAAAGGGGGCCTTACATGAAGATGTAATATTTTCCAGCAATTTTAAATTTGTGAAACTTTTTGGTTATAAATAATCCTTACATATGTATTAAATGTACTTTAAATGGAAAGAAAAGTCACAAATAACATATCATATTATTTTAAAAGGGTCTTAAGCCAAGTAAGACTGGAAAGAAATAAGGGTCAATTTTGGCCGTGCCACATATTTACATTAAAAAATGCATATTGAGGCTATAAGAAATAAAAAATTGTGTCTTTTTATCATTTCTATACTCATGTGACATGATACAACAAATCTGAGCCCAAAAAGGCTCTTGCAATTAACTTTTCTTACAGACAGTATGGTCTGATACAAAGATTTTTGCCTTTTTAATGAAAAACTTGAATGCAATTTTAGTCTCAACAGGCTTATATCTAAACCACTTGCTATCCTACAGAAGAAAAGAAAGATATTATGTGAGATGGAACAGGTACAATAGACATTGTAAAGTGCTTTTGATACAAATTTAGTGAGGTCTTTATTGTGGACTTCAAATTTTATGTACCAAGAACCCCACTATTGACTTCATCCAAACAGGGCGTTAGACAAGGGTCATTTATACAACACATTTTGTACATATTGTCTGAGATAATGTTCTTTTCTGTAGATTCTGAGTTCATAAACAAGTAAAAGAACTAGATAAAGGCATATAAACACAAGTATTGACACATGAAAACCTGTCAGATAAAAAGTCAGGATGCCATGTATGCATCATTATTGAAAAAGCCTTAAAATGCCTATTTTGACCATAAAATGCCAAAATTGGTCATTTTTGCAGAAATTCTATAAAATAAAAGTTTAAATCCTTTAGTTTCATGCTATTTGACAAATTGAAACCATCAAATCATTTAGGGAAGTTGCCAAAGTACAGATTCTATATTTACAGACTTCACCTCTTAGGTCCGAGAACACAATTAATTCGTAGTGCATTTCTTTTAGAACATAAATGAAAATTAAAAAAATCCCACCTGCGCTTTCTCAATGAAATT
Source organism: Mytilus edulis (assembly GCF_963676685.1). Taxonomy (NCBI): domain Eukaryota; kingdom Metazoa; phylum Mollusca; class Bivalvia; order Mytilida; family Mytilidae; genus Mytilus; species Mytilus edulis. Next base: position 55,126,024 of record NC_092345.1, read on the forward strand.
TTTACAGTGTGTTGTACTACTTTTTGGACAAATTATATCAAAAATATAGAAAACTTCATCGCCTCTAACTCAAAATATGGACAATTTTGTGTTTAGAGTGTCTTGAAATCTTTTGACAGCTTCCGAAGTGCTAATTTTTAACCTTTTTCAGCTGGACCAAATCACTACTTTCCTGTAAAATTCTGGACCCAAATTTTTTTACAGTGTAGTTTCAACCCCCTACTTACAATTTGAGGCATTAAACATGGAGAAATAAATTTGGAAGGGGTATAAAAATTATTGGCAAGTAACCCACTGTTAACACTAGGGACTATATTCGTGAACAACGAAAATCAAGGGACGACAATTGTGGTCTCGGACCTATTTAATAGGATAGAAAGAGTTGACAAATCTTAAAAAAACTTGGTATGACCAGAGCTTAATAAATTATAACACTGCTTGCAAAGTTTCATAACAATAGGATATATATTATAGACAATGTGCTAAATTCTATACTCATCTTTGCGTGTTAAATTTTGACGTTAAAATTGAATAATTTCAACTATCAACATTTTGGGATTTGAAAATTAAAATATTGCAAAAAAATACTTTTTAGATGCCCTAATATATCATTTATTATGTACTAAAAGCAATAGAGTACTCATTTGATTTATCAGACTTAGCATAATTATTCAAAAGTCAAATTTATATCAGCCTGGGCCTAAAAATTGAGGTTTTTCAATGAAAGGGGGCCTTACATGAAGATGTAATATTTTCCAGCAATTTTAAATTTGTGAAACTTTTTGGTTATAAATAATCCTTACATATGTATTAAATGTACTTTAAATGGAAAGAAAAGTCACAAATAACATATCATATTATTTTAAAAGGGTCTTAAGCCAAGTAAGACTGGAAAGAAATAAGGGTCAATTTTGGCCGTGCCACATATTTACATTAAAAAATGCATATTGAGGCTATAAGAAATAAAAAATTGTGTCTTTTTATCATTTCTATACTCATGTGACATGATACAACAAATCTGAGCCCAAAAAGGGAAAATCAAGGGACGACAATTGTGGTCTCGGACCTAATATCTTTTCTACAGGGCTACCCGGGTTATTAATAAATGCTAATTAATCGTTGTAGTTCCTGTCAATATAATACTTCCATGCTCCGACTATTTCAAATCGTAGAATAATTAATACTGGGCCGATTTTCATTTTTTATGCATAAGTCGATTTGTTTAAATAAGTTGTTCACGAATAAAGGTCTACCGACGCGATTGAAATAAGTAAAGGTGTTTTCCGACAGGTAATATTGTTAAGCTGTCTCGATTAAAACCACGTGATTGATAAGAAGTCAGTGGCGTAGCTTGCATGTATGCTCAGATGCTCAAGCATCCACATCATTTTGACAGGAAAAAAAATATAAATAAAGATATGTTCGCAGCAGTTAAACTCGGAGGTATCCGTATGTAACAAAGGTTAGGATATGAGGATAGCATCCAGTTATTTCCGATGAAGTATGCGTGGTCTTTTATTAAGGATAATTTAGTTCATGTAATAAAACAAGGTATCGCAGAAAAGTGTTCTTGATTTTTTTCGTAAAAAGACTACGTCGTCGGCTACGGCAAGTGCAGAAAATGATGCACATATCCTCGGACATGTTTCATCTGAAATTGGGCCTAGCGGAGCGACGGCTTCTTCAACTGACTAACAACATAACTGACAACTAAACCACCATATCCTGATATCGTTTCCTGTGAAATGAACGACGACGTGAAAAAAACTAATCTGTAATAGAGTGTGATCATTCCTGGGCTTACTAGTATTAGAAATTCCAGTTCCTATCTGGGTCCACATATTATTTTTATTTTCAATAAAAGAACAAAGTTCCTATGTCCCCTGCATTGCACATATTTTATATAACCAATGAACAGGAGCAATAACTAATAAAAATTAATGTTTTTCCTTTTCCTTTTATTTTTAATGGAGAAATAAAAGCTTTAGAGAAAATGCAATGGGATTTCCATTTTAATTTTTATTTCAAAAGGTCAAAGCTTAGGACTTATTTTCGAAATTGTCATTGCTGATGATATAAAAATCTGGCAAGAATTGTACACATGAGAGTGCAAACAAGACCGGATGGACGAACACCAGGTATTTCGATGATGTCCCCTGCGACGCGTTAATGGGGTCACTTCAGTTCCTATATTCCGAAGTGCCGCTGTGATAGGGCCGTTTTTTGAGAAATGCTAGAAAAGGGGATCACTTCAGTCCCTTTATACAGAAGTGCCGCTGTGATAGGGCCATTTATGAGATGTCAAATATTAAGATTGGTGGGAAACTTTTTCATCAAATAAATAAATTATGAGTTTCATTCAGTTTCGAGAATTTCGAGAAAACATTAGAATTATGTTTGAAATATAATTATATGAATTGGTGGGTATTTTGAAATTAAACAAAAATCTATATAACCAGTGCCGGATTCTATGGGAGCAAATGTGCCTACAGGAACAATGTCTGAAAAAATATAATTTTCTGCATAAAATAGTCCCAAAAACATTCGCCTCACTCCGCTCGGCGAAGCCATCCACATCATTTCAACCCTGGCTACGCCACTGGAAGTATCTTTGGTCAATTTATGACCGCGGCATCGCAGATAGTCACAAAAGAAATTAACGACAGCGTACTTATTAGACAGTTTCCATATCTTTTCTACAGGGCTACCCGGGTTATTAATAAATGCTAATTAATCGTTGTAGTTCCTGTCAATATAATACTTCCATGTCAAAACGAATTCGTTTTCAAAGAAATGAAATGTCTTGCAAGTTTGTCCACTCATGGAAGTATTATATTATAAGTCAATATAATACTTCCATGGTCCACTGGACGATTTTCATGCGTTTTCGATTCGGGACGCTATTTATGGTGAATCATCTGTACATATTTCCTGAGATAGAATTTTCTTGATAGTCAGATACTATCAACAAGATCACAATATATAAAAAAAATCCGTTGATTGGGGTTGTTCGTTTAGATGAGGTTCTTAATGTACGTTGTGAAAAGGTTGTGTATTACGATAGGATAAAACATCATCTTTTTCAAATTTTCACATTTGGGAAGCGAAAAACTGTGATTTTTTTTTTTTATTTCTCTGCAATAAGATTCATATATATAAAACTTGAACGTGAAAATAAAATTGGGCCTGAAGCGTGGCTATATACACCATATCATACAAAGCTTGTAAACATATGAGATGAATATAATTAATTCTTTTTTTTTTCTGACAATCGTTTCATTTTTTAATCTAATTAATTGTTCCGTTATTAAAGAAAGTAGAGTGAATTTTATAAGCGAGAACTGTTTAACTTGTAATTCCCGACAAACCTTTTAAATTAATGCAAAATATAATATCTTTTTCCTTTTCATATCTAAATGGGGAAACTTTACATTTTCTTACGTTTTATGTCAATTGATCTCTGGTAGAGAGTTGTCTCATTGGAACTCATCATACTGTATATACCTTCTAATTTCATATAGATTTTTGCATTACCAAAATACGATCTATTTTGTTGTGTGTTGATTACGTTACCTTCATTGGGAAATATTTCATGCATATTCAGTACAACCAAACATTAAGAAGTATTCATATTGATGTGCAAAACAAAAATCGAAAGCGAAATAAAAAAAAATATCCCCAATAATCATTAATCGCCGTAAAAAATTACGTAACCGTTTGAGACGCAATATCGTGCGTAACGTCACGTACAAAACGGATGGCTACCGGGCGTTCAACGGACACTTCATCCGTTGGACGTCCGTTCAAAGTTTTGAACATGCTCAAAATTTTCCACCGGACAGAACGGATAAAACGTACGCTAAACGGACATGAAACGGATATGAACGGACAAGAACGGACGTCTAACGGATAACTTTTTTTTAATCCGTTCATGTCCGTTAGACGTCCGTTCTTAGGTAGCAATACACAGTTAGGAGTTTAGTTTCGCATTTTGGCCCCTGTGGATTTTTCAAATAGGAAAGTTATTGTGTAATAAAATTCATTTTTAGACAGCTGAGTACTAATTTAGCCTTCAAAGATGGTTTATAAGAGCATCAAGATTGTTTTATGGGCTATTTTCTGTTTGACAATCCGTATTTTCATAGCTTGACCGGCCATCGGTCCAGAAATTAATGTAATGTTTACAATCACTTTTTTTCTACACGAAGTTTTTGACGCAATTTTACCAAAAAATGAGACGAAAGACATATGATTTTCATTGGATCTACTGAATGATATATGTACACAGTTTCAGAAAAGGTATTACTTCAAGCGATTGAAATTCTACTTTTAGCCAAATTTTGGGGAAATATGTGACATCTTTTCCCCCCTTTTTGCAATATTTTATAGCAAATAAGTGCAGATTGTTTATTGTTACCTTATCCGTTAGACGTCGATCCAAATTCGTTGCATGTCCGTTTAGCGTACGTTTTATCCGTCGACGTCCGTTCTGTCCGGTTGAAAATTTTGAGCATGTTCAAAACTTTGAACGGACGTCCAACGGATGAAATGTCCGTTGAACGTCCGGTAGTCGTCCGTTTTGTACGGTACTCGTCCGTTTCGTTTCCGTTTTGTATCCGTTACGTGTCCGTTATACATCCGTTGGAGGTCTGGCAGATAAATTCACCAACGGACTTCTAACGGACGTCTAACGGATAAAACGGATGTTGAACGAATATGAAACGGACTTCTACCGGACGTATAACGGATAAAACGGATGATGAACGGATCTGAAACGGACAAATGCCAATAACAAATTTCGCGTCAGAAATGCCAATTAGATTTTTTAAGTTCATGAATTCTTATTATTCATAATCGATTTTAGAGTAAGGGCACGTCTTCACAATCATGCAGCTCTTATTCAGACCAGACACTGCCCTTTGGCGGCATTTTGAAGAACAAACCAAAACCAGTTACACAGAAACATTTTGAATATTTATGCGATTTACATGTACTATTATTGTCGCCTTTAATTTTTCCGTATATCTTGTTCATCCATTTTATCCGATACGCTTCCGTTAGATGTCCGTTTTATGCGGTACTCGTCCGTTGGGTGTACGTTCGACATCTGTTCTGTCCGGTACGTTTCCGTTTCTCGTACGTTGCATATCCCGGTGTGTGTCCGTTAGGCATTCGTTACACGTCCGTTTTATTCGGTCAGTGCATCATACACTCCCAACGGATAAAAATTTTGTCCACGGACAACTTTTATTTCCATCCGTTAGGCGTCCGTTCGTGCTATCCGGTAAGGTGTGACCGAGGCTTAAAGGAAGGCACATTTTTCTTAACCTGCTCCCAAGCCTTTCTTCATCGGTAAAGATAAACTTTATCATGCAGCAATAAATGCCCGAGTTTCAGCGTTACTGTAAAAATATATCCTCAAGGGAGTGCAAATTATATTTCGATACTTAAATATTCTAAATATTTGTTAAGAGTACGTGCAATCCACATGATCCAAGTATCTTTCTTAAGTGTCCTTCTGCAACAGTATAAGTAAACATCATTTGACCGCCTTCCCTTAACACTAGTATTCCAAAGTATATGAACTTAGAGTTAGATGTTTTCCGTTTCATAAGAAGAGTAGACACTGTAGATCGAAATACATTGTTTTATGAAGGGATAATTCGTACTTTTCTTGTTATTTAGAAAGAATATAGTTAAGATACTGTTGTCAGGTCATTAAGGGTGGCATATTTTGGTATTAATATTGATTAATGCATCGGAAATAAACTCATTTTTTTCTAAAACCAGTTGTTGGCATGATACGGGTTATGTTCTTCTCAAATATTTTATGATGCCCCTAACGGGCGGGATTGTGCTGGATTTTCATATGAAGAAGACTTAATCTTCAATCAGTTTAATTGAGGTCTGCAGCTGGATGTCAGTAACTGCTAGTAGTCATTTGTTAATGTATGTATCATTGTCGTTTTGATTAGTTCCTTTTGTTGCCTGTTGTAACAGGACTCGGACTTCTTTTGAACTGAGTTTTAATGTGCGTATTGCTGTGTGTTTCATTATTCCACATTGGCTAGAGGTATAGTGTTTGTTAGTCTTGTATATTTTTCTAATTTTAGTTCATTTGTATGTTTAGGAGTTAAGTATGACGTCCATTTTCACTGAAGTAGTACTCATTAAGGTCTAGCTGAGGTCCGCCTCGGATGCAGGATTTGCTCGCTGCGTTTAAGATTCCTTAGTTGCCTTCGGCTGCTTTCTGCTCTTTGGTCGGGTTGTTGTCTCTTTGACATATTCCCTATCTCCATTCACAATTTTATTTGTAAAAAATATTAAAAATAATCTTTGATACTGACATCATCAAGATAAATATATGTTTGATTCTGACATCATCAAGATAAATATATGTTTGATACTGACATCGTCAAGATAAATATATGTTTGATACTGACATCGTCAAGGTAAATATATGTTTGATACTGACATCATCAAGTTAAATATATGTTTGATATTGAGATCATGAAGATGGTTGATTTATTTATTTACAAAATAGTTGTTACGTTCAACAAACAATCGGTATTCCTATGGGAACAAACTTTGCTTCTTTATTTGTCGACTTGTTTTTTTAAGTCATATGAGGCAGACTATGTATTTGTTCAAGAATTTGATACACATTATTTTTCACCAGTCACTCGTTTCATATTACTTTGATAATAACCCAAATATATGCCGTTAGTTTTTAATACACTTCAAATCATGATTTGTAAATTTTATTCAGAAACATCTTATATCATCCAAAGTCATTTCTTCTCCTTTGAATATGACTCCTTCATTTACGATGTCATTCTTTAAAATAAAACGTACAAAAAGATTTACATATAAACTAGTATTTGTTATAAGAAAAACATTCACAAATAAATTTTACATAATCTAAATTATATCGTATACTAATTTTCTTATTATTCTTAGATCAAAATGTTTAGAAAATCATGATAACAATCATGTTTGTTAGTTAATTTGATAATATGCAAATGTTTAATATTGGTCTTAACCCTGATACTCAAGACTTTTTCCTTTACATTTTACATTGATTTCTGATATACTTCTAACCATGACTTTACTTCTTGTGGACTATATAATTGTGGACCGAGTCCGTTTGCCAAGACTATCTTTCCGTTATGGATGATGTAATATCGTTCGGGGAACGCACCATATGCCAGACATGTTTTATCATCCATGGTATCTACCAATATTGGACAGTCCACACCTTCTTGTCTGAGAAGTTTCGCCGCTTCGATTCTTTCCTCCAATGATTTATGCTGTAACATATCTTCAAATTTAGGACCACGCACGTTCCAGCCATCTAAAGGGTGTGCTTCTCTAACATACATAATTACAAAGTCTGCTAAAGAGGCAAACTCACGGATCATTTCCTTGAAATGTTCCAGGTTTGCAATAAATGGAGGTCAGGTGCAGCTGCCAAAATTAACAATTAACGGGCGGTGGGATTTTTCAAAGTCTAGAAGTTTACTAAATGTTTTTGTTTCTATATTACATACTGTTGTGTTGATAGCTGCTTTTCCAACTTCTGCTTCCCTGTATATTATTTCCCATAAATGTTTTTTCACTACTGATGTGAAAGTTTTAAGAGTTATGACTGATTCTAACCCTACGCCGTACATTTCCTTTGATTTGTCTGCGAATCGTCGTTTCACGATTGTTCCTATACCAGGTAGCCATCCAAGAACCAATAACAATATCCAAAAACTGACAGTCTTCACACAAGTGACAAGAACATTTAATTTATAACTGAACCCAGACATTTTAGCTTTTACTGGAATTCTTCAATGCATCTACAAGTAAAATGAAAGACTAAACACAGAGGGAATTGAAAAAGAAAAAAACAAAACAAAAATAATTGTATTTCCATTTTCGCTAGCCAAGGGTTACGATCCACGCACCTCCTCTACACAAATCGTTACCCATGGCTAGTGAAGATGTTCAACGTCAAAAATTTTATACAGGTGTGAAATTTATTAGAATACATTGAATTATATCACCCTGTATAACCCCGATACAGATGAAACCGGACGTTGACGCGTTCGAAGCGAACACACCGTGTAACACTGAGTTCAGACAGTAAAGAAATAATACTTTTAACGAAAATTCAATATCTAGTCTTCGGATATGTTGCTCCAATATATTCTTTGCCATAATACTCATTAGTTACTAAAAGGTTTTTCAAATATGTACCATTTTTATATACAAACCTTAAAAAACGCACGACGATATCAATGATAAAATGTGCTTGGTATTTTTAAATATTAAAAAATTAATGTTTCACGAACATCATAGCTTTCAAAACATACATTTTTGCAAATTTCATAGTTTAAAATTAACAAACTTATTAAGATCGTATCTGTATGTTGTGTCTAGGATCAGAAAAATACACGTTTTAAAGTGTCTTAAATTTATTTTCATGTTGTGTACGCTTCGTTGTCATTACACCTTTTTATACTGTACGATTCGTTGACACAATATTGCGTTTGTCAATGAATTTTGCATGTATTAAATTATGCTTTGACTATGATTATAACCAATATGCATGTTAGAAAAAAATATTTTACCAATATTACATGAGACAGCAACCCATAATATCCGTTGTATTGTTGGAACACACTTAGAGGTATTTTGTACATGTAAATAAATCCTTATGTATACGAAAGTGTAAATTGGTAAGAAAAAAGTAAAATCACAAAATTACTGAACTCAGAGGAAAATCAAATCGGAAAGTCCCTAATCACATGGCAAAATCAAATGACAAAACACATCAAAAACGAATGGACAACAACTGTCATCTTCCTGACTTGGTACAGGCATTTTCAAATGTAAAAAATGGTGGATTAAACCTGGTTTTAAAGCGCTAAACCTATCACTTTGTACGACAGTCTCATCAAATTCCGTTATATTTACAATGATGCGTGAACTAAACAGACTAAATAAATAAAATAGCCCAAAATATGGGTACATCAGTCATCATCATGTTAAAATTCAAAAGAAACAGTTTAACAGAACACAAAAGCATCTATCAAATTAAAAACACATTCAAAATTGAAAATACAATTAATTCGGCAGATGCATATATGGCTCAAACTTGCGAAAAACCCACGACATTCAATTACAATTCTTTTTTTCTATCTTGTACCCATCGTTGCACCATCGTGGACATGTCGTTGCTGATGTGACCACTCGAAATATTTTTTGGACATTTTGCATGACAGTGCCACGACAACTATTTTATAGATCTTCCACGACAAAAAAAATCGAACGATCTGTTGTGACCGGGGCTTAAGTAGACAGATACATACGTCCGATTTCTAATTCGATACAATTTCTGAAAGTGTTTACGTAACAGCCAATGTACGGTTAGGGGTTGGGTTGGGTGCCCGCTAACATGTTTAATCCCGCCATATTCTGTATGTGTCTGTCTAAAACCAGGAGCGTGTAATTCAGTAGTTATATGTTTTATTCACTATTTTGTTCATAAATTAGGCCGTTAGTTTTCTCGTATGCATTGGGAATTGTTTTATATTTGTCATTTCGGTGTGTTTTATAGCTGACTATGCGATATGGGCTTTGGTCATTGTTGAAGGCCGTACGCTGACCTTTAGTTGTTCATTTTGTGTCGATTGGTATTTTGTGAAGAGTTGCTTCAATACCACATCTTCTTTTTGATATATACAGCAATTAAAAACAATCAATGGATTATAGGCTTTTGGTCTGAATCTCAGAGGCGAGTCCTAGGGGGTCATAAATTACAATAGAGTTACATAAAGGCTACCGAATATGTGTATACAATGACCATGTAACTTATAGCCACCAATAGTAATACATTTTCTTTAATGTGAAGATGTAAATATTAAGAGATAATTTTTGATATTCAACTGGTTTGCTTTCTTCAATTAGTTTTTTTGTTTGTTTAATTTTTAAGGTATAAAGATTGTGCTGAACTTCCTCGAACATTACAGTCTTTCTACTGTGATGACAAAATCTAAATATGTATGACCCTAACAAAATGCCATGTTTGATAAAAAGACTATACATATGTTTTCCGTGTCTTTGAGACATACAATGTACATAATATTTGATATCTTTCTCTTATGAATATTGTTTTTCTTACATTTGTGTTCATATCTCGAAATTGATGTATTTCAAACTTCATTAAAAAAATATTTATTTTTAATATGATTTGGATCTAAAGAATGGAGGAAGTATGGAAACGTATTCAAAGATTTAACAATTTGTGAAAGAATAAGACTAAATCTGGGATATGTTCACCCCGTATAACCCCGATACAAATGATACAATCTATATATACAGCAATCGAAAACAATCAATGGATTATAGATTTTTTTATCATGTTGTGCTGTTACACGAGTGTCTCATGTTAAGGAGAGGGTTGGGGCTCACTTGTTTAATTCCGCCGCATTTTTTTGTGTCGGTCAAATGTCAGGAGCCTGTAGAACATTGGTTATATAAAATTGTCATAGTTTTTTTCTTCTTTAATACATAATTCTTAAGTTATCAATATATAACCGTTAGTTTCCTCGTTTTAATTATTTTACTTTTTTTTTTTATACCGGGTCCTTTTTTAGCAGAATATATGGTATAGGTTTTCCTCATTGTGAAATGTTGTACAATGGACTATAATAATTGTTTTAAAAATACACCCACTTCATTTAAACGTAGGTGGAAAGTTGTTTCACTGGCCATCACACTACATCTACAAAGCTTTAAATGTAAAAAAAAGAACAAAAACAAAAACAAAAACAAAAACAAAACAAATTGCAATGCCATGTCATGAAGTCATTCGGTACAGTAAGTTCAACGAGCTCCTATATCTGCTTTCGTCTAGGCGAATTCGGACCAACATCGGCATTTGGAAGTAAGTCATTAAAGTTTTATTGACTGCACTATACTTTTTGAAACTTTATTTCCTCTGGAATATATCTGTCCATTTCATCTAGAATAACGTTGAAAGTCCCAATTTTCAATAGAAACATTCCTATCTGATGTACGCTGGTTAAACATTGAAATTTTGACTTTGTATAACTGATATTTTATGTTCAACTAATTTGACTAAGTAAACAGATAAACATTTACAATAAACTACAGAAAAAGAGTCGCCTACACCATCTCAAATACCTTGACAAGAAAGTGATTTGTGACGGTTTTTGTCAACGAACTGTACAGTGATTATTAAAAAACGCACAACGAACGCGACACATTTGGTGGAACGAACAATACAGTAAGAGAAAACTTATTTAGTATGATATCAGGGGCGGATGCAGGAATTTTCGAAAGGGGGGGTGCTAACCCAGGGCACCCAGGGCAAAGGGGGGGGTGCAAAACATATGTCCCGATACAAATGCATTGATCGGCAAAAATAAAGGGGGGGTGCGCACCCCCGGAACCCCCCCCCCCCCCCCCCCCCCCCTTGGATCCGCCACTGGATATTGCGTTTATTCTAATTTCTAGGGAACAGTTGAAGGCACGAAGTAATTCAACGTATAGTTATTTATTATTGCTTAAGGTATTTATACGCAAATGTGTATGCACAAAAAGATATTCAGCATTGTTTATCTCATAAAACGTATGAAATTGCACCATGTCTGTGCGTTTTGCATCTAGCAGTTTTATCAAACGTTCTATGCAATATCTAAAATTTACAACAATTGTATAATTGAATAGATAAACTAACATGCACATTGACATATTTATATATACTCAAATAAGTTCTAGAGAGGCATTCTGAATTGTTGTCATCCCAAATATTGTCCTGATTATCGCTTCGAACGCGTCAACGTCCGGATTCATTTGTATCGGGGTTATACGGGGTGTATATAAAGGGTTAAAAATGTTTGTTTCTTGATTATAACAAATTAAACTTATCATCTTACCTTATTTCATTCAAAGTATATTATAGTACTGGTAGCCATATATTGTTTTAATCAGAGTTATAACTATATGATATTCTTAAGCATAACTGGACCTAGAGAGAAAAAAAGTTAACTGCATATCAAGTTTCAAAATATTAAAAACTTAACTTGATTGTGATATTAATTTTTTTTTTCTTTCCCGTAAAAGGTACTAATAAACTACGTTGGAAAAGGTTTAAGAGGACCCCCTTATACAATAGATGTTGTGAACTGATTGATGGTCATGGACAATGGAGGGACAATAGATATCTGAATAAAAATAGAGGGTTTGAATTGCTTAACCGAGTGGACTCGTATGTTTGTTTATTGTGCTATTTCCTGCAGACTGGAAAGGAAAAATGCATGCAGATCAAAATACAACTTAGCTATTGATGCCGGCTTGAAACGTGCCTAGATGCATCGGTTAGTCCCTTATCAGAAACAACAGTGTAACATCACATCATAGAAAAACACACTAACATACCAATTGGAATGGCTTATCTATTGTTTCAGATAAGGGTAAAGGTTTGGTACCATTAAAACGTTAAAACCCGCTGCCATTGTTTGTTGTTGATGTGGTTCATAAGTGTTACTCGTTTCTGGATATTTTTGTTATAGATTAGACCGTTGGTTGAATGGTTTAACACTAGTAATTTTGAGGGGCCCTTTCAGTATAGCTTGCTGTTCGGTGTGAGCCAAGGCTCCGTGTTGAAGACCGTACCTTGACCTATAACGGGTTACTTTTATAAATTGAGACTTGGATGGAGAGTTACGTCTCATACCGCATCTTCTTATATCTATATACACAGTGGCGGATCCAGAAATTTACGTAAGTGGAGGCCCACTGACTGCCTAAGAGGGTGCCCGCTCCCGTCACGCTTCAGTGATTCCCTATATAAGCAACCATTTTTTTTCCACAAAAGGGGGGCCCTGACCCCCTGTCCCCCCCCCCCCCTAAATCCGCCTCTGATACAAAACTAGTGGACTTGTCCATTGCTTTGTTCCTATCTGTAGCAATTTTATAGAATGAAATATGCAAATAACTAACGGGTATGCTAAATAATATATCCGACTCCCTTTTCTTTTATAATTAGCAAAAATAAACAATTGCATAAAATTTTCAATGTAAGAAATCAGCAGTCAAAATAAGTTCAAAAAAGTTATTTGTTTTATAGTTAACTTTAAAAAAAAGTTAGCTAAATTCAATGTAATAGATAAAACCAACTTACCCCTAGAATACCAGTGAAGTTATTGTCAAAACTGTGAATTTTTTTATACTTCATGGCAAATCAATGTTTGTTTAAGCTGTGTATGTATCAAACAGGTAAAAAGGTGGGACGTCTATCCAGCAGTTAAATCGATATGAGTGTTAAATTTTAGGACAATAGAAATTTATATCCAGTAAATACATGGTATAAGAGTTGATTCATTAAAAATATACCACGTAGGCATGCACGTACCCAGAGGGAGATTTTAGCGATGCAACGCTTATTCACGGTGTGTCATATCTAAAATTTTGTTGAGATGTCTTTAAAAATAACAGTTCTTTCAAAACTTATGCCGTATTATCAGTAAAATCATCTCGAACGATTCACAAGAAAAATCATTAATTAGAAGTATTTGTCGGTTAACATTTAGTACGTGTAAGAATAAACTTAATATGCCCATGAAATTGGGTTTTTAACTTCAATATAAGGATTTCAAAGTAAAGACGATAAATATGCAGACCATTAGTCCAAAGTGGGGTTCATATACTTAAATCTTTAGTTTTCATAATATAGTTTTGAGGCCTGTGTGGTGTATTTTCTTACATTTCGCTTTTAAACAACTTCCGATTGAATGAGAAAAATTAAGAAAATATTGATTTGACAATTTGTTCACATCTACTTGTGATTAAGATAAATCGAGAATCTGTTTGTTTAGAATTTTTTATTTTTTTATTTTGCTTACATTTGCATTTTTGATGTTAAACACCCCTGCAGTCAAGACACTGATATTCATTGTAGAGATATGATGCTATAACATGGATATAGTCCACGAGCTAAGATAAAACAAATATCAATCTGAAGTTGTATTCTTGTTTGTGTATGGAACCCCTTATTTTCTCCTTTTCAGAGGTGTTTTAATTTTGAAGTTGACTAATCTAATGTGTGCTTAACTCTTATCCATAGGACAGTCTACATAGATATATGTATGCCACCCTCTTATTCTTGCTGGGAACTGGACCCTTGTTTAGCAATGTTAAGTGAGAGGCTGACTTCATGTAGGAACTTCTTAGGAAGAAAGATAAGAAGTTAACAGTATCCTTTAACTCTACTTTCCGCTATAAAGATGATATTCTTTGAGCTTGTCTCATCACTTCGCTTGGCATCCGTCATCGTTTTTTTACAAAAATATTCTCCTCTGAAACTACTGGGCCAAATTTAACCAAACTTGGCCCGATCATTATTAAGGTATCTAGTTTAAAAAAAAAATGTATCTGATGGCCAATCAAGATGGCCGACATGTCTAAAAATAGAACATAGGGGTAAAATACAGTTTTTTGATTCTACCTCTGAAACTAAAGCATTTAGAGCAAATCTGACATCTAATATATATATTTTATCAGGTTGAGATCTATTTGCCCTGAAGTTTTCTGAAGAATGAGACAACCTTTTGTTGGGCTGCTGACCATGAATTGGTAATTTTAAGGAAATTTTGCAGTTTTTGGTTATTACCTTGAATATATATATAGATAGAAATAAACTGTATATATAGCAATTATGTTCTGCAAAGTAAGATCTACCAAGGATTTGAATGTACAAAATTACAAATAAGTTCTTTTATTTTTTTCTTCAGTTTTATCTATATCAGTCGGGTACATGTATATTAATAAGATCAGATAAGATATATACGAATCAAATAATCTCATTTTATAGGGCCCTTTATTGCATATCAATTACAAACAAGAAAATAAAATAAATATTTGACAAACATGTACAGTATACATAATTTTATTCAAATCCAGTCTTTAAACATTATTTCACAGAAATTGAATTTGAGTAGTCTCCCTTATTGCAATGCAATCAGGTGTGTCCAGGTGAGTAATCAAACGCACAGGTGAATTGCTAATGTTGTAAATACAGGTATTTCAAAAATGGCGACGGTATAATATCAGTTTGAAAAAATTGACAGATTACACACATAAAGGTATCATTTTGTTGTACGAAACAAATGCATAATCAATATTTTTCTAATTATTTTGTTTTACTATTTACCTGTACTCCTTATTTATACAAATTTCTTCATTGCAGTTAGTAAACAAAAAGTCCGGAAGTGTAAATTCATAATGGGTTCTAAAGAAGAACTTGATACCTTGAAATTGGAGGACATTTCTACTCTGTTTAAAGCGGGATGTGTTGTTCTGATAGCAGCCTTCCTTTTCCACACGATAGGCATGGCAACCAACCACTGGGCTGTATCAGTAACAGATGCTCATGGCACCATTCAGTATAATGGTTTGTGGGAGAAGTGTGCCGATGTTAGATTAGGGAAAGGAGATTTTGAATGCCAAGGTTTTATCTGGTCAGATCCACAAGTCAGTCGTAAGTATTTCTCTCAGTAAGAAGGGCTGTAGTATATATATGCATGTTTACTGAACATGAAGACTTGTTTTTTGTGCTTAAATTTACTGGTCATGTGAAGTACAGATCAGTACATGTTGTATAATCTGATAATTGAGTTTAAACTCAAAGACTATCCAATAAAAGTAACTTGTTGTATTAAAGTTATATATAAAGAAGACGATGGCATGATTGCCAATGAGGCAACTCTTCACAATAGACCAAACGACACATAAATTAACAACTATAGGTCACTGTACGGCTTCAACATTGAGCAAAGCTTATACAGCATAGTCAGATATAAGTGCCTTGAAATGACGGATGTAAAACAATTCAAACAAGAAAACGATCGGCCTCATTTAATAATGATAAAAAAAATTAATGAAACAAATATGTAATACAGCACATGCAGCAACAAATGACAACAACTGAATTACAACATATGTTCCATTTAGAAAAAAGACTGCATAATCTTTTTTTAATTAGAAATCTATATTCCTTAATTAGTACATGTACCTCTCCCTTAACGTCAGGCTGTGGGAAGCTTTAAAGTTTTAAATGATTGTCACTATCATAACATTAATGAAATGTTTCAAATTACTCCTTTAAAGGTATAAACAAGGGGCAACTGCCTTGGTAAAAAATAACTTAGAAAAAACAATTCAACAGTTCGAATTATTTTCAATTTGGAATTTACAAGAACTGGAAGGACTTTTGAATTCAAACAATACATGTACATGTAGTTACAAGAAAAATTGAATTGAAGTCTGTCAAGGAAACGTATTCTTACATCGGACATAAAAAAAATCATCTTCGCTAGCCAAGGGTTACGATCCATTCCTGCTCTCTTCACCCTTGGCAGATAGAGCTAACATTTGTGATATCAATGTTGCGCCATCTATCGGAAAATAAAAGTCAAGCCCATTTCAAATACATTATTCTTGACCAATGATAGCACTTGAATTTTTCAATTTGGAGGTAAAAACACGGTAGCGTCTCGATTCTACACACTTGGTAAAGCCGGAAATGAAAATATGCGTCAACATTCATGCATTTGTGCATGAATCATACACAGGGACTTCTATTAGTTGATTAAAAACATTCAAGTTATCACTAAATTTAGTCGTATGTTTAGTGATGTAAAGACTTGTTGCACAATAAACACGTGGCAATTGTTTACAAACAATTTCTTCATCTACACATGATCATGGTATAGGCGCTTTTTGATTGGATGCAGCGAGTTTATACTGCAACCAATAAAAATACTTACCTTGTGTCTTCAAAATTTTATCTCAATCCGCCAAGGGTGAAGAGAGCGGGAGTGGATTGTAACCCTTGGCTAGCGAAGATGAAAAAAAATCAGCTCTTTTTGGAAAAGAAAAGGCAACTTTTGGAGTGAAACATGTAAAAAGTCTCACTCTGTACATGAATTTTAAATACAACAAAGGGATACAAACTTATTGGTTGTCTCTCTCTATATTTTTTTCTTTATAAGGGTGCTACATTTTATGATATCTTTATGGTTTCAGACTCTGTTAACTTGCCCACCTATTATATAATATATTATTTATAAATTTGCCCACCTATTATATAATATATTATTTATAATGTAAACATTGCTAGCTTTTAAGTTACATATTTAAAAAATTTCAGATTGGTTTCGTTATGTACAGACAACAGAAGTGCTGGCTTTCTGTGCAATGATGATAATGATTGCATTTGCTTTATTGTACCTGTTTGCTAAATTCATCAATGAAGATCATAAAAAGAATCTAAGAGTTCTGGCCCTTGTTTTAGGTTTCCTCAGTGGTAAGTAAAATGAATTCTTTTAGTGTTCTACACAAAAATTAAAACTTGCCTCAAGCAAAGATATACAAATGTATAACCCCTGTCAAACACTATTGCACAAATGACTATTAGTACTGTGCTTGTTCAGTAAGGACAATTTAAGTGAAATGGAAGTACATGTAATACAGACATTAAGAGATACATGTGAATAAGAACTTGGGGTCATGGGTGTTAGTTTTGTCCCCTTTACATTAGGTAATAAACAATAATCATATACCAAAACATATACATGTACGACTCATATACCAAAAATCTTTTTGGCAGTCTTAACAACATTTTCAGTGGTCTTACAAATTTTTGAAAACACATACACAATGTACAACACTTTCCTTTTATCATCATTATAAACTATTTAAGATAAGCCTGGTACTCTGTCTGTTGAACTGTTAAACTCGTCACTACTTTTCTCCTTTAAATGTGTTTGGAACTTTGGATGAGCTTTAATAACTTGCTTGTAAATGTTCTCTACATGCTAATAATCAATGTAGGCAATACCTTATAGCGGGTTATTTTCACGGGGTGTAAATTTTCATGGATAGAACAAAATTACCAATTTAAAAGTGCACACAAAAGTCCATTGAAGACCTGTTGGCGACCTTCTGCTGTTGTCTGTTCTATGGTCGGGTTGTTGTCTCTTTGACACATTCCCCATTTCCATTCTCAATTTTACATGCAAAGGTATAAAAGTTTTGAATTTGCCAAAATAATGACCGCAAAATATTTCGTTCATGTATACCTTATTTGATGAAAATTATGAAATTTTACACCTGCGAAAATAATCCGCTATATGGTATTATCATTATAAAGCCAATGCCAAAAGTATAGTTTAAGTCTTATTTCAATGGTGAGTTCTGGCAAACAAAAAGTATGTAATGTATAAACATGTTTCATGGCATCACCTAGTCCGAAATTTCTCTGATGTCCAACGGCTGTTTTGCCAGACAGGCTGAGGCCGTGGGACGTCAGAGCTTGTCCCATATTAAGAAGTGGATATTTGCCCTTCCAAAATAGATGCACTGCTTCGTCGCTTCTGGTTCCAACTTACAGCCTTGGAATTATATAAATCGGGTATCAATTTGTTCATTTTGTCATTTATCTCTAAATTTATGTAAGCTTCACCTACCTGTCACCCTTTAATTTCTCATAATTAGGCAGTTTTCACAGTGACCCATGGATTCAGACATTGTTACTTTTATTTTCAAAGATTATCATGTGAACATGAGAACAAATTGATACCAGATTTATATAATTCCAAAGCCGTTAGTTAGCAAATTATAGAAGCGACGAAGCAGCACATCTATTTTATTCTATATAAATGTAAATTTGACTGCGCTAATTGATGTGTAAACTATTTTTCACTTATAAACTTAACACTAGAAACACTGATTTATCATTTAATAAGTCATAAAGTGTAATATGAGCTACTGCAGGCTTTTTTTGCAGTCCAATACATTGTAAAAAGTTTGACAAAATACATGTCACCTGTATATTAATGGGACATGTCCATTGCAGCTTTAGAAGATGCTATCTCATTTACGTGGCAAAATGATTAATTAATGTTTTATTTACATTGTAACCTGACATGTATTTTCAGGTGTACTTATCATTGTTGCCTGCATTGTATTTGGATCACTAAAAGATGTACAGAAACCAAGAAGAATGCAAGCAGCTTCTGTCAACTTATCATGGAGCTTTGCCTTCAGTTTGATTGGTGGATTGTTATCAATAGCAACCGGCATCATTTTCACAATTTCATCATAAACATTTTAAAAAATTCAAATATTGATATCAGGACATTGTATATATTCATGTGTATAAATTTCATATCATTTCCATTAGTTAATTGGAAGCATTCTGACATACATGTTCATATAAAGACACTTTAACCACATTGATTGTATCCGAAAATATATAATACAAGACCATTAAGTAAGGGGGATAAAATATTAAAACCAATTTTTTAAAAATATCCTCTGTTATTGTTTGGTGACTGTGTACTTTATCTAAAATGAAAATATAAGGTTTAATTTCAAACTTTTTTCAAATGTACTTTTGTCAGAAAAAAAATAACTTAATTGCCTCTTGTTCACACTAATCATTGATATTATTTTGTTAATTTTTATTCAAACCGTTTTGCAAAGTCTTCTACAAAACTTATATGTAAGAAATAAATCATCTTGTGCCATTTTAATCATACATGTATTATGTAATCTTGACAAGTTTTATCATGTATATAATTATGATTATTTTTATATAAGATCTTGTATAAATAAAGATAATAAGCTTTTTATATTTTTGTATGTTAACTGTGGATTAATTTACATTCCTGGATTGAGGATTTTTTTTTATTGGTTTACTTATCTCCATAAAATCCATGAAAATTGGTTTCCCAAGCACATGTTTTATTTTATTATAAGTCTTGTAAAATTTGGCCACATGAGGAGGAAGGGAAGGAAGGTATTGCTTGACTGTGAAAGCCATCGAATAGTCTAAGATCTGCCCCTTTGATACATGATCAACTCCAGTTTTGTATGCAATATTGATCAATAGTGTCTCTTCTACATACAGTCAATTCATAACATTAAAAAGAGGTCCAGATTTAGTTGTTTATAAAGGCTACAACTATAGAGGTGCATTACCAATCCAGCCATATGTCTCCTTTTTTACCATTTTTCAGACTGTAAAAAGGCAATAATATTTAAAACGTCAAATAATAATGTTTACCTTTCCTGCTCACTTCTGAGAGTGAATATGCATGTTCTGCATTGGGTGGAAAATATCAGGTCATAAATCATTCATTCCTTTTCAGCTTAATTTTCCATCTATTTTTTTTTTAAACAATCTTAAAGTCTGCATTAGGTTCAAATTGACTCTTATAGAACATCAAATTTGGCAGTTATTCAGTGGTAACTTTTTCTAATGAGACATCAACTGTTTCATTGAGGTAGAAAACAGGTTAGAAATTCTGAAATTCCAGGTCATTAACAAAACTCAGTTGATTTGGTAAATTCTTGATTGTACACGAAAAAATTGGGTCAGTTTACAGGTATTGGGTACCAAGTTTAATGGCATATTGCCTTATCAATATGATGCTGACAATTAAATATAAAGCATTCTTGATAGGCATTTTAATTTTTGTATTTCAATTACATGATATACTCCTGTATAATGTGTGTAAAGTTTATGGATATTAATATTATGAC
Organism: Mytilus edulis; assembly: GCF_963676685.1. Classification (NCBI taxonomy): domain Eukaryota; kingdom Metazoa; phylum Mollusca; class Bivalvia; order Mytilida; family Mytilidae; genus Mytilus; species Mytilus edulis. The sequence continues at coordinate 55,146,646 of NC_092345.1, forward strand.
CATTACTCATTGCCTTCTTCAGCTTCAGCCTCATCTTCATCCTGTTAAAAAAAATATAATAATATAAATATAAAAAATAGGGGGAAAATCTTAACAATCTATTTATTAATTGTAAGATTCAAGAAATAAAATTATGCCATTTTTGCAATTTATAACATGGGAGGTAACTCCAGGCTGTTTCAGAATTAAAAGCATGTGAAGTATGTGGGTGCTTCCCACCCTCACCAGATAAATTTTGATACACCCAGGGGCGGATCCAGCCATTTTAAAAAGGGGGGGGGGGGTTCCTAACCCAGGACAAAGGGGGGGTTCCAATTACATGTCCCCATTCAAATGCATTGATCGTCCAAAAAAAAGGGGGGGTTCCAACCCCGGAACCCCCCCCCCCCCCTCTGGATCCGCGCCTGTACACCCCTCCCTGAAATTAATGCAATAACACTAACAGGTTTTTAAGAGTGAGAAAAAACATGCTAATATCATTTCAGGTAAAGGAATACATTCTTGTGTCAATTTTGAAGGATAAATTAATGCAGTTTTAAAAGTGGACATGATGTTGCTTTTTATGCTTATATGCGTAAAAAAAAAACAAAAAGTTAAAAACAGGAAATATGAGAGATAATACAAAGATGAAATCAAAGAACAACACATGGTCCTGATAATCTGACTGTGAACGGGCACAAAATATGGTTTAGTAGAAACAGTTATTCACGTTCACAATCTTCCTTATTGCCAATCTAAATCAAATATATAAAATGATGCAGTGCACTGTGTAGCTACCAACAGGATGACTAATAACTTGAGCAAGAAATTAAAGACATCAGATTATTTGGGTCAAAATATACAAGATGATGTTTTTTATTTGTTCAAAATTTTCTTGTCTTGGAGGAGAAGAATAATTGAACAATCAAACAAAGGAAATAGAATTATGGGTTAAATAATGGAACCATATCAATGGCAAATAGTGACATTCATCAATACAGTGGTTAATCATAGAATAACTAATAGAAGGATTCAATAGAAAAAAATATTAGAGTGACTGAACAACAGATTAATTTACAAATGGACAGAGTACATTAATTAATTATCAGTGTTGTTTGGTCACCAAGTTGAATATTTTTTTGATATTTGAATTCTTTGACTAGTTATTCTTTTTATAATATTACACAAAATATGGTTTAGTAGAAACAGTTATTCACGTTCACAATCTTCCTTATTGCCAATCTAAATCAAATATATAAAATGATGCAGTGCACTGTGTAGCTACCAACAGGATGACTAATAACTTGAGCAAGAAATTAAAGACATCAGATTATTTGGGTCAAAATATACAAGATGATGTTTTTTATTTGTTCAAAATTTTCTTGTCTTGGAGGAGAAGAATAATTGAACAATCAAACAAAGGAAATAGAATTATGGGTTAAATAATGGAACCATATCAATGGCAAATAGTGACATTCATCAATACAGTGGTTAATCATAGAATAACTAATAGAAGGATTCAATAGAAAAAAATATTAGAGTGACTGAACAACAGATTAATTTACAAATGGACAGAGTACATTAATTAATTATCAGTGTTGTTTGGTCACCAAGTTGAATATTTTTTTGATATTTGAATTCTTTGACTAGTTATTCTTTTTATAATATTACACTGACAGTGGGCTTTTAATGGAATTAAACTAGAAAATGTAAGGAACTATATCTTTTTCTACGCATTCACAGATGATTTAATGCATCATCATCATACGTCTTGACAACACCAACTGTTATATGACATCAGGGGAGTGAAATTGTCTTTTTATGTTTCACTAGGAAATCACAGTAATTTATTTAAAAGCAATGTAATAATTACTTTTATTATCAAATTTCACTTACAGATTCATCTGTAGGATCACATGCTTCACAATGCCATGAGTATCCTCTCTGTTTAATTACTTTTATTAGCATATTTCACTTACAGAGTCATCTGTAGGATTACCTGCTTCACAATGCCATGAGTATCCTCTCTGTTTAATTACTTTTATTACAATATTTCACTTACAGTCATCAGTAGGATCACATGCTTCACAATGCCATGAGTATCCTCTCTGTTTAATTACTTTTATTACAATATTTCACTTACAGTCATCAGTAGGATCACATGCTTCACAATGCCACGAGTATCCTCTCTGTTTAATTACTTTTATTACAATATTTCACTTACAGTCATCAGTAGGATTACCTGCTTCACAATGCCATGAGTATCCTCTCTGTTTAATTACTTTTATTACAATATTTCACTTACAGTCATCAGTAGGATCACATGCTTCACAATGCCATGAGTATCCTCTCTGTTTAATTACTTTTATTACAATATTTCACTTACAGTCATCAGTAGGATCACATGCTTCACAATGCCATGAGTATCCTCTCTGTTTAATTACTTTTATTACAATATTTCACTTACAGTCATCAGTAGGATCACATGCTTCACAATGCCATGAGTATCCTCTCTGTTTAATTACTTTTATTACAATATTTCACTTACAGTCATCAGTAGGATCACATGCTTCACAATGCCACGAGTATCCTCTCTGTTTAATTACTTTTATTACCAATATTTCACTTACAGAATCCTCTGTAGGAGCACATGCTTCACAATGCCACGAGTATCCTCTCTGTTTAATTACTTTTATTACCAATATTTCACTTACAGAGTCATCTGTAGGATCACATGCTTCACAATGCCACGAGTATCCTCTCTGTTTAATTACTTTTATTACAATATTTCACTTACAGTCATCAGTAGGATCACATGCTTCACAATGCCATGAGTATCCTTTCTGTTTAATTACTTTTATTACAATATTTCACTTACAGTCATCAGTAGGATCACATGCTTCACAATGCCATGAGTATCCTCTCTGTTTAATTACTTTTATTACTAATATTTCACTTACAGAATCATCTGTAGGAGCACATGCTTCACAATGCCACGAGTATCCTCTCTGTTTAATTACTTTTATTACCAATATTTCACTTACAGAATCCTCTGTAGGAGCACATGCTTCACAATGCCACGAGTATCCTCTCTGTTTAATTACTTTTATTACAATATTTCACTTACAGAGTCATCTGTAGGATCACATGCTTCACAATGCCACGAGTATCCTCTCTGTTTAGGTGTCTTCTTCATAGGAGGATCCAAACATCCAAAGTGATACGATAATCTGCACTCATCACACCTAATAATGGATTTATTAATACAAAATTTATCAATACAAAATCTTGCTCATAAAGCTATGAATATTTATAGCCTATCCCTGAATTATTCATTCTTTGTCAATGGAAAAACATGTTTGCATCATATTGTTTCTGTGAGTATTGGTAGTGTTTTCTAAAGAATGATGATTTTTACTGCCACAAACTTGTTTACGCTCTTTACTGTCCTGAAACAATCTAATAATTATTCAACAGTGATTCATTATATGTATTAGAAATTACTTAGGTATATTAAAGGGGCAATATGCCAATTAATTAGTCTTATTGCCATAGGACTGAAAAGAGCAGATTCCTCCAGAGAAGAAAATGTGCCAAAGGGGGAGATAATGTCCTTAAAAAAATCTGCCGTATATAATGTCATTTTTTTACCAGGTAATAAGTATGCTTCAAATTGGTGTACACTAATAATCATCTTTTGTTAGATTAGCGAAAGCTGCAGAGTCACTACCAACAAGACCCCATTACAGATATCTTTGAATTCTGTCTGGCTATTTCATTATTTATAGCAAAGACAACTCATGCTTTATTCAACCAATACAACCAACATGGTTATAGACAAACTAGATGAACTTTTTATCACAAGTAAAAGAAGAATGTGTATTAGGACACAAATGCCCCCACTCAAACTTTGCAATTTTCAGGGTTAAAATGAGTATAAATAGTATAGAATGGTAAATGACTCACAACCCAAATTTGAACTCTGTTTGCGTGTTATGTATGGTTCTTAGCATTGTGTTTAAGTTTCATAAAAATTTGCATGAGGCAAACTAAAGCTAAATTGTAGTATTGAAAATGGGAAGAATGGACGGACAGTTAAAAGGTAACACTAAATGCATCAGTTGCCTATGGTGCAGGGCATAAAAATATAACAGGAATAAACAAAACAGTTAATTGTAAATCCAAGCTACCATAAGGATGTACTTAGGTGAGGTTTTGGAATTCATGTCAAATGTTCGGACTTCTTTGTGTTTTTCCATACAATACAGGGTAAAATATTTTGCCCGTTAACACCCATTTCTTTTTTCATATAAGACTTAATAACTCATGAAAGGTCATTTACCAAAATTTTAGAAGATTCTTGATTTTCTTTCTTTTGTTTTAAAACCCATATAATACTTGTACAAATATAAGGTAAAAGTCCAAGACAGCCTCTTCCTGCCATATTTTAAATCTCAAATATCTCGAAAAGGAGGTCCATGACCTATCAATATTTTTAGCTTATTTTTATCCTCAGCAAATTCTCTAGCAGCTTATAGTATCAATTTTGAATTTTGAATTTATTAATTTTCACCTTACCTCACCTAAGTACATCCATAAATTTAGAAATTATTGTGCGCTTTTTTTATTGTGATTTTGTCGTTATAGACTAAAATGTGATTTCAATTTTTGCAATATTGGGGAAAATCCTTTACTTCAAATAAAAAAATTAAAATTAGGAGTTTTAATTATTGCGATTATAACCCTGTCACATTTTTCGTAATAATAAAAACTTTGCAATGCATTTACAGTAATAAGAATTTGTGCTTATTTTACTGTGCCAACTATAGAACTATGTAATAGTATATTTGTACATACTATATATGGTTTTATCTGTAACATACCTGACAGTATCAGAAGCAGTACCAGGTTTACAACAAACCACACATTCTAGTTCTATTGTTTCTTCCTTTAATTTCTTTGATGGTCTAATGTGTTCTATTGGTCTCTTTTTCTTAAAACAAAAAGATCCATATAAAATAAAGAAAGTATGAATAAGACAATATGATGCTGAATTAAAAAATCTTAGTTTTAGGTATGTGAAGAAAAGGATTCTTCTTTATTCCCTAATTGATTTTTTAACCAAAATAAAACACTTCAGCCAAATTAGAAAAAAAGATAAATAAATACATAACTTAATATTTAATGCCAGTTCATGATATATATATATATATATATATATATAGACCTAATGGTCTATCACTTTTTACCAACGAAGACATTACCTGTAAATCCGAGAACTTAATTTATTGCATTAAATGTAATGGTTGCCAGGAAATTTATATCCGCCAAACAGGGAACAGTGTAACAGAAAGAGTGCGCATTCATAGACAACATATAAGGCAGCCACAATACAGAAAAATCCCCCTAAGCAAACATTTAGACGAATGTGGAGGGGGATTTTTTAAAATATTCCCATCTTATAAAATGAATATGGGTTGTGACATTACACGAGAAGTAAAGGAAAAACATTTTATTTCAAAATTTAAATCACGATTGAATGCAAACTATGCATTTTCTATTGTGTAATAATGACGCTCCATACTTCTATATATAGACTAAGTGTAATACGATTTATCTCCCTTTATATACTCAACGACAACTATGACGTTACATACCTACTGTTACATAGTTACGTTAATCATGTATAGTTTCACCTGAAGATTGTTATTTAAACATGAAAGTACTAGTGAATTAAAACTATTCATACCGGAAATGTTGGATTTTTTAGTAATCTATATATATTTCTATACACAAGAACATTTATTATAGTGATCTTTATATATATATATATATATATATATATATATATATACAACTCGTCTAAACATCAACCCAACAATGTTAGATCTGTAAATTTGCTTTCGCAAATTTTTGGTTCTTCCCTCGCCGGGATTCGAACCCATGCTACTGTGATATCGTGACACCAAATCGCCTGCAATGCAGCCGTCCCGCTAGACCACACGACCACCTGGGCTCTCTAAAAAAAGAGCTTTCGGTGGGCATGTGTTACCTTTCCACGTCAGTTTTAATCTAGCGGCGTACTACAGTACATGATATATAAGGCATGAAGATGTTATTGTTACAGATCAGCTAAATTATCTATAGTAAAGGATCCTACAAATTAATGTAAGATACAGTCACAGAAAATAATTATATTCATAAGTACGTCTGAGTCAGTATATATATATATATATATATATATGTGTGTGAAAGAGGAATATGACAATTCAACCTTGTCAAGGTATGTTCTTTCCCTAGAGAAAAGTAAGGTAAGCCTCCATTTCAGTAATATTACCCTGCATATAAAACATCCATATCTTGTCTTCAAGTCATTATTTGTTATTAGACATGTAAAAACCATTACATGTACTTTGTAACAAGATACTGAAAATTCAGAAAGTATTGCGTGCATATTATTATCACGATTTTGTCCTTTTAGATTAAAATGCAATTTTAATTTTTGGAATATTGAGAAAACCCCTGTTTCATTCATATAAAAATTTCAAAATGCGAGTACAAATTATTGCAACTATAACCCTGTCACATTTCTCCAATAATAAAACATCACAATAATTTCTGAATTTACAGTAATTAGCTACTACAAGTTTACCTTTAAGTTTTTAGTCATATCAACTATCATTTTTTCTGGACTATTAATGATTTTATCCTGGCTATCTGTACTTTCAACCTCAACTTTCTCCTTCTTTATCTTCTTTGTTTTTTTCTTCTTCATTTTATATTTTGTTAACTGAAAATATTTGCATCATTTATACATTTGTTACAGGATATAGGATTATTATATCTACTGTGGACTCATTATTATTTGTTGGATACCAATTTTTATGCATTTCATGGTCACTAGGAAACAATGAATTCAAGTGTTCAATGAATTACTAATTTTCTTTGGGAATGAATGCAGTCTTTTTGCAAATCCATGAAATTAAATAGTCACGAATATTAAAATATTCCTCAATCAATGAAATTGGTACCCACAAAAATAAATGAATCCACAGTATCATAACCATTTAAAGATGATATAAGATTTCATCAAAGAATTTTAAATAAATTATTTTACATCTGTGGTGTAAGAGACCAGTAGTATTCATATGATTAGATTTTGAGCACCTCATTAACCATTTGTAGATACAGGACAGTCTTTAGAACAATCATACTATAGGGTCATGTAATATTTGGTGAAGAGTTATCTTTCTTTTGCCGAACTGACAATGTCGTATATATATATATACTGTTCTTTTGTTTTTATATGAATCATATTATAATGTTTAATTTCATATTGTTTCTAAACATGTATTTATGTTTTGTCTATTATGATTTATTTGTTTGTAATTGATATGCCTATAAGGGCACTTTGATTAGGAAATAAACATTTTTGATTTGATTTGATTTATAGGGTCATGTACATATAGCATTCATCACTTAAGTCCATAAAATAGTAATTTTCTTAAATGTTTTCGTAGAAAAATTAAATAAGGTCCATAGACCATAGAGGGAAGTCATCTCCTGACTGTATTATAATCCATAGTGTGCTGATTAGAACAGTTATGAAAAAACTGTCCCTTTAAAAACGATTGATTTCTAGTATTTTATGGATTGGTCATCTCTTGTACATCCACTCCATATCCTTTGTATCAGTTTACTTCATCATTGATCAACTATATGACAAATCTTATTCTTTGTTATCATTTTGGCAAAATCTAGGATGGTAATTTCTAATTTGAAAACAACAAAAGCCTACTTTATCTTGCCGTATTTACCTGCTAAAAATCAGGTAAAATTATAAACTAGACAAAACAAATTTGTCTGAATGTTTTTGAATAAAAAAAAATTATTTGATCAAAATACATATTTCAAAACTTTGTATTTTTTACTACAAGTTGACAACATTTCATATTCATCCATAAATCTAAAATAAAAAAATAAAATAAAACAGTTGTTTGTTAATCCACATAAGTCAGAATCTAATGGTTTTATTTAAATATAAGACATTGACTAGAGGATTGTGTCCTACAGAATTTCTTCTTGACAAAGGTTTCTTTTCACAATACATTTCTCATATTTAACACATACCTTAGCAAATTCAAACTGTAAATCATTTCCCCATTTGTTTGGTTCTTTTATTTTTTCTCTAAGTTTTCTAGGGGCTTCTAATTCTTCAGCAGGGACATCCTGTTCATCACTACTGGACTTGTCACATTCTGAACATTGCCTTAATATTCATAAAATAATTTGTTATCAGATTAATCCATAAAATAAGCTTTCTAAAGATTTTATTTTCTCTAGGTCTTTGCTAGTTTGTACTTTATCTTGGCATTTGTTTAATTTTGGTAACCAATGCATTGCTTGTTCTCATCTCTATATTGTTCAACGTTATTTGTTTTAATGGTAATTCAACAACCGGTATACCTTAACAAAGCACAGAATGACCACAATGAAATTCTAGCTCTAATGTAAATGTCGTTTATTTTGAACTTTCATAACAACCATTTATTTGACAGTAAAAATAATACTGAATAAATTGGATAATACTTCGTTTTCATGACCAATTGTTACAATTGGCATAAAATGTAGAGAGTCTTATAACAACAACACTTTAGGGACTGCTGCAGAAAATTTATTGATGGACATGTTTCGGTGCCTAGGGCACCGTCATCAGGATAAAAACAATACATAATATCATGCTGAAGAACAAAATCAGGTTGTTAAAATTTAAACGTCACAATGGTAAGTAACGTTATTAATAGCAACTGAAAGTGAAAGTGAAAGTTCATTGTAAGTATGGAAGTAAACTATAAAAAGAAATTAAAATAAAATGTTTTTGTTGTGAAAATGTTTGTTAAAATTATTCTGCCAACATGTGTTTGTCCTCTTGCATCGTGGAAAGAATAATACAATAAGTTGTCAGGCTGTGTATAGACTGTATAGGTTGTGTGGTCTGAATGTTCATTTAACTTTCTTCCCCAAAATAGACGACATTTTATCAGCAATTCCGTACCATTTCGACTGGCTTCCCTTGGCCAGAGGTACTGCTTCCAATCGCGTCAGGAATGCTGTAAAATGTTTCGGTCGCCGAGAGTAAAGGACAAAGTATAAATATCGCTAGTCTATATGTTGAATTTGAACTATGTATCGTTCATCAAACTATCGGGAATGGCCAGTTTTCTGTAAAAATGGTTGTATCTCGAGAGTTGTATGTTTGATTACCATATTTTCCGGAGCTTCAGATTGAATTTAAAGAATACGAAATCGGGTGCATTTAATTTCAAATTAATTCTGTAAGAGAGAAATTGGCATAAAAGTTACCATATATTTTTTTTTTTTATACTTATTGGCCTGGAAACAGAAAGTATCTTGCCAAGTTACTCTTTACGGGTCATTATATTTCCCTTTTTAGGGGATTTCCAATAATGAATAATGGCGTTACATATTGTTCATTAAGGTTTCTTTAAAATAGTCATTCGATTCAGTAACTTTTATTTCCCCATTGTAAGCCAAAAAAAAAAATCAAAAAAGTATTACCATCACATGAGTTCTGTTTTCTTTGGCATTCTTGTATTATGGGTGATTCTCTTATTAAAAGATTTAAAATATTGCATCTTCGCTAGCCAAGGGTTACGATCAACTCCTGTTCTCTTCACCCTTGGCAGATTGAGCTAACATTTGTGTTATCAATGTTACGCCATCTATCGGAAGATTAAAGTCACACTCATTCTGAATACATTATTCTTGACCAATGATAGCACTTGAACTCTTCAATTTGGAAGTAAAAACACGATAGCGTCTAGATTCTACACATTTGGTAAAACCGGAAACGAAAATATATGTCAACATTAATGTATTTGTGCATGAAACATACACAGGAACTTCTATTAGTTGATTAAAAACATTCAAGTTTTCACTAAATATAGTCGTTTGTTTAGTAATTTACAGACTTGTTGCACGATAAACACGTGGCAATTGTTTACAAACACTTTCTAAATCTACACGTGATCATGTTATATGCGCTTTTTGATTGGATGCAGCGAGTTTCTACTGCAACCAATAAAAATCCTTACCTTGTGTCTCCGAAATATTATCTCAATCTGCGAAGGGTGAAGAGAATGGGAGTGGATCGGAACCCTTGGCTAGCGAAGATGAAAATATTTGTGTTACATATTTATTTATCAAAATTTCTTTATAATACAGTTATTTGCTTCATTGACATCCATTTTCCAAGTCAATAAAAAAAAATATCCATGAAGAAACAGTATTAAATTTTACAAAGTATTACCATCCCATAAGTTTTGTTTTCTTTGGCATCCTTGTGAGTGGTGGATCTAAACATTCCAAATGGTAATACAGTTTACAGCTATCACACTTCACCATCATGTGGGTATCTGTTGACTTCTTACATACAGCACAGCTACAAACACAGTACAAAAAGGTTATAAATCATAGAACAATTCTATATGTTTGTTCAATCTAATTTAATTCAACTATTCAAGATTAAAACATCCAAATATGTAATCATAGTTTTATCTGTTCCAGAACTTTATAAAACTAGATGTGTCTGTACACCATAATTGCCCCTGCATGCAGACTTATTGCAATAGTGAGCTGATATTCTGCCAAAAGAAAGTCAACCGTAACAAAATCCAAACGTATTCAGAAAATTCATCATTATACACTAATGTATAAAATATCAGATCAAGATCTCCAGGCCTTACAAAATGAACTTACTTCTGGTGTCTTAGCAGAGGGTGGTAATGCCCTCAGGTGTCAATTGGTCATATTCAGCTACCATTAGCTTCAAATTGGTTAAAATTTTACAGTGAATCGTCAAAATATCCTTATCATGATTCGTCAGAGGTCTCAAATAATTATCGTTACCACCATTATAGGTAATAATTTAATGTGATTCGTCAAAATCAGTCGATTTTTTTATCGTCTAAAAGAAAGTGTACATTTTACGGTCATGCACCAAAAATTACTGTTAACATTATTTGGCATGAATTTTTACCGTTATTCATCATAAAAGTACCCCAATTACCACCCTCTTAACAGGTAAAGTGGGTAACAAATACCTAGTGCACTAACAAGTAAGGTGATTAACAAGTAACTTGTGTACAAAAAGATTAGTTAAATGTTATTATTTACAAATGAATTAACAGATTACTGGTGTATTAACAGGTTAGGTGTGAGTGTAACGACTTCCTGGTGTATTAACAGATTAGGTGAGTGTAACAACTTACTGGTGTATTAACAGGTTAGGTGAGTGTAACAACTTACTGATGTATTAACAGGTTAGGTGTGAGTGTAACAACTTACTGGTGTATTAACAGGTTAGGTGTGAGTGTAACAACTTACTGGTGTATTAACAGGTTAGGTGTGAGTGTAACAACTTACTGGTGTATTAACAGGTTAGGTGAGTGTAACAAACTTACTGGTGTATTGACAGGTTAGGTGAGTGTAACAACTTACTGGTGTATTAACAGGTTATGTGTGTGTAACAACTTACTGGTGTATTAACATGTTAGGTGTGTGTGTGTAACAACTTCCTGGTGTATTAACAGGTTAGGTGTGTGTGTAACAACTTCCTGGTGTATTAACAGGTTAGGTGAGTGTAACAACTTACTGGTGTATTAACAGGTTTGGTGTGTAACAAGTTACTAGTGTATTAACAGGTTAGGTGAGTGTAACAACTTACTGGTGTATTAACAGATTAGGTGAGTGTAACAACTTACTGGTGTATTAACAGGTTAGGTGAGTGTAACAACTTACTGGTGTATTAACAGATTAGGTGAGTGTAACAATTTACTCCCCATGTTACTTGTATTTTCTCTTCTGGTGGTCATTATCAACTTTACTGGTGACTTCTTTACTTTGAACACATCTGGTAGTGGTAAATTCTAGAAAGAGTAAAAAGAAGTTGAAATTCTGAACATGTTCAATTTCCAATAAAGAACAATAGAGGGTACATTAAAGCATAAGCATCATGTTCAGTATCAACTTGATTTACCAAAGTCAACTACTGAAGGACACCTACGGGTGCGGGATTTTCTCGCTACATTGAAGACCCATTGGTGGCACTTAGCTCTATGGTCGGGTTGTTGTCGCTTTGACACATTCCCCATTTCCTTTCTCAATTTTACATAGCTAAAGGCATGAGAGCTGATATTGGTTAGGTTTAATGAAAATAAAACTTTTTCCATAATACTATACGAGGATCAATAAAAAAAAAATTCAGATAAGCAAAAAGAGAAATTCTTTCAGAGTTCCAATTCAGTAGGAACTGATTACATTTTCGTAATATATCATATGAACTTATTTAACATATCAGATACATTTAAAAAATTCTATTCAAGCTAGATAATATTGAAAAATCTCACCTTTTTACCAATATCATTGAGAATATTCCATAAGCTTTCTCCTTCCTTCCTCATTTTCCTTCCTGATTCTCTCAACTCTTCTGCATCTTCAAATAACTAAAACCAAAACTTTTTTTAATATAAATAGAGAGAGAGAGATGTGGGTATGATTACAAATTCAAAAAGTATTCACCAGTGATCAAAAGACAAGAATGAAAACAACTATAGGCCACTGTATGACCTTCAATAATGAATTTCTACCCTTAACTAGTTAAAGACAAGAATGTGTTCATAGTCATAGTAAAAGGTTGCTCAACTCACACTATTATTTTCTACATTCAGGGGATCGTGAAATTGGAGTCAAATCTCTTTTTTTGGGATTTGAATTAGAAAGATTCTTTGATAGGGAACTTGTGTACTACCTTGACCAAAAACTTTAACCATAAACGGGACAGACAGACAAAGGAATGAACAGATGAACAAACAGACGGTCAGACCAAAAAACATAATGCCCCTAAGTGGTGCACAATAAGTGGGGTATAAAATGTGCAGAGTTCTTTAACTGCTTTGCCTATTATTTCTTAGTCCGAAAATGTGATCATTATTCAATGTTACAACTTCTGGTCTTTTTTATTTATCCTGTACCCCTATTCATATAATTGTAGCTTGGATGAAGAGTTTTCTCATTGTCACTCATACCACATCTTCTTATCTATATAGTATATCAAGATATTCTACCAGTTGTTACATCAGAATGTATTGGTTTAATACAGAGATAATTGTATTGTACTTTAAGATCCAATGGCATCAATTGGTGATTTGATGGTCACAAATAAAGTTAACTAGTGACGCATAAGCGGAGACATTTAATCAGTTTTTGCTACCATCAAATCACCATTTGATGCTGTGGGAGCTTAAAAATACAATATTGTTATCTCCATTCTTATGAAACTGTCAGAAAACAACGTCAAATCATACATTCAAAATCTGTCATACGTCATTTGTGCTTGCTCGTACGTTTTCATAGCATCAATTGTTTATAGATGCCATGAAAATAAGGGATGTTATTCAAATAAAATAAACTAAACTCCGTGTGGTGAACCAACGCCTTACGAATCGTTTTGGTTGAGTCCCTGAGGTGGATACAATAAACGTTACAAACAATGTTGCATTCGATTTTTGATTCTTTCCTCCCTTCTTGTCATATACCTGATCATACTGTCTCCTCAGTATCTTTTCTTGTTCTTGTAGTTTTTTGTTCTGTAATATTGTATCTTTTATACTGGCTTTCATGCTGTCTATTTTGTTATTTCTTTCTATAAAACAAAGTGTTATCAAGTTTAGGATTTTCAATTGCAATAATGAATTACTGACCTAGTGATATATGTGTTTGCCTGCTTATAAAACTAATTTGATGGATTTAATTTTTTTTTAAACCAAATTTCTACAAAAACTTTATTTCTGTATCTGATTTAATGTCAAGCAAGAACACACCCAGCTAGTTACAAGAATAAATATTTACCCTATTCGGATAACGATGAATAATGCTAAAATAGTCTTCTGATAACACTTTTTCCTTATTAAACATTGGTATATCAATTATATGACAATAAAATAAATAGTTAGTTCTTTTATAAAAGCATGCAAAGCAAACCTGTGATCAACATGCTTGATATGTTTGTTTGGATGTTTGTAAACAACAGGTATGTAGTTAGTTTCAGTATGTTTACTATATACTGGAATTTGATTGGACAATAAACATTAATTCATTTCATGTCAATTTTAATTGTCCAATCAAATTCCAGTATATATAAAAACAGATTGAAACTTCACCTACCTATTGTTTGCAAACATTCAAGCAAACATAGCAAGTAAGTTGATCAAAGTATTGTTTTGCATGCTTTTATAGAAAAGCTGTAATCCTATTATTCTTCAGATCCAGTACAGTTTTATTACAATTATATACCTAAGAAGTAGCTGACAAATTCTACAGATAATGCTGCTGGTACATGGGATTTCTTTCTTACTTCCTGCTTCTCGTCAGATACATGTGTGGTCTGTAAATAAAATAAAGTCATCTATAAGTTTAACAACAACAACAAATATTTCAAAAGAATATAATATTTCAAATGCTTGCATCTACGACAAATTTTCTATGTCAAAGGAATACAACTTTGATTCCTGCAAAATATTCTCAATTGAAATATAACTCAAAACTCATATTTTGACAAATAGCACAGAACTTATATTCTCCAGCAATTTTCTATGTCTAAGGACCCCGATGCTGCAAAAAACTATATCACCTTGAAAGAAACTCAAAACTTATCTGCACCATCTTATGATATGACTATATGCCAAATACTTTATCTATTGATTCTGAGGTACTATTGAAAAAACAACAATATAAGCTTTGAGTCTAAAGTTTTTAAACAAATGACTAACAACAGTAAGACAAATGTCTGAATTTCTTTTTACGTAAAATTGCTACGACAGATTTCAGACGAAATATAAGATAATTATTGGAGATTCATTCTTGCATTTCTGTCTCATAAAAAAATAAAAACAAACCTGTGTAATAACACCCATTAATTCTGCTTTCTTTAACATTTTCCTCACACACGAAGGACTTGATGTCAAATATCTTACTAACTTTTGGGTAGGTACTGAAATTAAAAACATCAATGTAATTTTTGCCTAGTTTATATTCAATAAGTGTCTGTCTATGTATTAAAATCAGACTTAAATAAGATATTTCCTCTAATATCTTTTTCTAGGTAGAAATTTGATACATAGTTCCTAAATGATAAGGGAATTTTTACCTACAAAGTCCTTTATTTTATATTAAATAAGACAGTTCACCATTGAGAATGTATTAAGCTGGTTAATTTGGTAAAATAGTTAATATCATCAACACTGCATCAGGCTCTTAAACTGTATATTCAAATTTGTACTTTCTATGTCGATATAATGTGGATTAATGGGGAATGTGCCAAAGAGACAATAACCCGACCATAGAGCAGACAACAGCAGAAGGTCGCCAACAGGTCTTCAATGCAACAAGAAATTTTCGCACCCGGAGGCGTCCTTCAGCTGGCCCCTAATGTTCTTGGATACCAACTTTCATGGATTTCATGGGAACAGTGGAATCACAAATTTAAATGTTCAACAATTAAAATTTTCTTAAGGAATTTTTGCAAACTTTTCTATAACTACGAATTTAAATATCCACAAAAAAATTGCAAGTTCTCCTAAATCCACAAAAAATTGTTACCCACAAAAAAAAAAAAATCCACAATATTTGATATTTTGATCATTTTTTTTTTTTTATCTAAATGGAAAAGAATATTTCTAGTTATTCTCCATCACTCCAAAAGTAATTCTCATTATGTGTGTGACAATGTTATTTTGTAACATAATATTTACCCCATGCTGGAGGTCTCTTTCCCATTGCTAAGTGAAACTTCTGTCTATGTCTGTTTAATTTTCTCTCAAATCTAGCCTGAAGTATAATCATGATATCAAACTAAATATTTAGAAGACTCGACTAAAACAGACGAAAGTTAATGCATAATATGTTAATAGATAGACTTACTACAGAGACTGAATATGATGTTAATGTCTTTTTTTCATTTGACAAAAATATAAAATAAACTAAAACTAAATTATTAATCTTCATATATATTTGTTAGTTGTTACTGAAGTATTTTGATGGATTATTTATAAATGTTGTACTATTACTAACTATTATTAACTTCATATGTTTTCATTTGTCCTTGTGTGAAATCCTCCATTAATTGCTTACACTGTACATATGCAATTTCAGTTTGTCACCAAGAGGTGCATGCACTTTTAACAATGGAAGATTGTATGGTGATTAATTAATTAGAATTAATAATTTAAAACTGGAAAGAGTGCAAGACCAGGATATCTCAAGACATCAAAGGACAAAATGTCCAATTTTTGACAAGGTATGCACCAGTCAGCCAAGGTAAAAATAACCCAAGGGTATCTGAGATTTCTATGACTTGCTTTCTTTTTTCTTCTCTGGTTTTACATTCAAATGAATTCAATAACATTTAAAACAAAAATGTGTCCCTAGTACACAGATGCCCCATCCGCACTATCATTTTCAAAGTTCAGTGGACCATGAAAATTTGGTAAAAACTCTAATTTGGCATTACAATAATAAGAACATATCATATGGAACATGTGTACTAAGTTTTAAGTTGATTGGACTTCAACTTCATCAAAAGCTACCATAACCAAAAACGTTAACCTGAAGTGGGACAGACAGACAAACGAACAAACGAACGAATGAACGGATGGACAGATGCACAGACCAGAAAACATAATGCCAATAAATGGGGCATAAAAGAAAAAACAAAAAAGCAGGTAAAGGGACCTTGTCTCATCCAGGAGGTTGAAAGAGACCTCATACCCCATAGCAACAATTTGATTGATTACTGAAAAAAGGACTGAGAACTTCCATATTGTTCATCTTGCTCTGTTCAGTTTCTGTTTAACTCTTTTTCTTTATATTTATACTGTGGAAGGTAATTGTTGACAAAGAAATGCAATGCAATGTAATTGATAACATACTGCTAGTTATTATTTATTTTCTATATTAAATCCTAACCTTTTCTTTTTCATCTTCAATTTTGTTTACTGTAGCATGTTTCTTTATATGTGACTGTATTGCCAACCAGTTTCTTCTCTTAGCTCGTGCCATGTGTTTTTCTGCATGCATTTTACAGTAAGCAAAGAAAGGGTCTGCTATATCCTAGAGGCATATATAAATTCATAAAAATACATAGACTAGAAAACTACATGAAAGCAAGGTTTAAGCTTGCCAGTTTTTTTATGAGGAAAAAAAAAAAAAATTCTAATGCAAACAAATTAATACAAGTTACTAGGGTATACAGTTTTCTAGATTTTTTGAAACATGAAATTAAGGATTAAATTTCATTGAATTTATTATAGCGATATGTTTTTGGACAAATAGCAGTTTGAATAACACCAATTTTGATAATTGAGAAGCTTAATATTTTCTTAAAAAAAACATTAAAAGGGTCAGCTGATTTTTACTGAGTTATCTCCCTGTGTTGTATAATGTTCCACCTTAAAGACTATGTATACAAAAATTGTTACTTACCATACATTCATCTGGTGCAGCCTCTGACAATAATCCTTCTTTCTGAGCACTGAAAAAAAGACAATAAGAATAGATTTACATTTGTACTATTTGCAGTTGGTTGGCAAGAAAATGATTTGCATGATTTCAATAAATAGAAAATAACACAAATCAACATGTATATATCTATTCTGAAATTATAAAATTTGGAAATAGGCTGTACTTTAAAAGATAGCCTTCAACCTATGATAGGGCTGTCTCAAACTTGCAGTGAGGTGATAGGAGGTGTTGATCTGTGTTGAAGGCCTCACTATGACTTTGAGATGAAGATCAGCAATAAAAGCACTGTTTTTTCTTTTATGGGTTTTTGCTGTACATGTACTGAATTTGTGTCATGCATGGATACTCCTTATCCTTTCTTTTCTATAAAATATTTTCTGTCTTACTATGTGATATGAAAATATGTCCTACACATTCCTGCATCACTTACCATGAGACATGAAAATATGTCCTACACATTCCTGCATCACTTACCATGTGACATGAAAATATGTCCTACACATTCCTGCATCACTTACCATGTGACATGAAAATATGTCCTACACATTCCTACATCACTTACCATGTGACATGAAAATATGTCCTACACATTCCTGCATCACTTACCATGTGACATGAAAATATGTCCTACACATTCCTGCATCACTTACCATGTGACATGGAAATATGTCCTACACATTCCTGCATCACTTAAAATGTGACATGAAAATATGTCCTACACATTCCTACATCACTTACCATGTGACATAAAAATATGTCCTACACATTCCTGCATCACTTACCATGTGACATGAAAATATGTCCTACACATTTCTGCATCACTTAAAATGTGACATGAAAATATGTCCTACACATTCCTACATCACTTACCATGTGACATGAAAATATGTCCTACACATTCCTGCATCACTTACCATGTGACATGAAAATATGTCCTACACATTCCTGCATCACAGCTTATACAAACACCTGTTCTACTGAATCTTGGGTCTTCACAAAGGGTGCAGTCCTTTTAAGGAAGAAAAAAAAGAATTTTATTACTGACGATTCTTTACTATTCATGAGAAACTAATTTTCGTGGATTTCATGGGTAAAGGAAAACAATTAATTTTGAACTTCAAAAGAGTATAAATTTTCTATATAGCCTTGTATAAAATTTAAATCTTTGGCAAATCAAGTAAATCATATATTCATGGAGATACATTTTTTCATCAATCAACAAAATCAGTACCCACAAAAAAAAATGAATTTAATGTATCTGTTCATTTTTTCTGATAGAAAAAGCATGCTTTTGATCAGGAACATAACCATTTAAGATTTTTTAAGATTTTTTTTTTTAAAACTGATTTTCCTTTGATAAATACCCTTGCACCCCATCTGGAATAGGACATCTCAAACAAAGTTACAGGACTGAGTTTATCCACATCACCAAAGGCAACGCCAGGAGTATATAAAGCGCATACAAGGTGAACCCATCTGAAATAAAATAACACTGAGTTTATCAACATCACCAAAGGCCATGCCCAGAGTATAAAGCACATACAAGGTGGACCCATCTGAAATACAATAATTCTTCTTAGTCTTCTAATTGTCTGTTATGGCAGATTTTCACATCATAGTGACATCATAAGTGATATCATAAAAGTGAAATTTTTGAACTTAGAGTACAGATCTTATCATATTTCTCATTCTCAAGTGACATAGTTTTGAAAGGCTTGGAGTGTTGCACTTTTTAGATAATTTCAAGGGCAAAATAATATCATAACTCCTCTTAATTTCACAAGCATTCACATATTGAAAATTATATTTTTCTTTTTGTAGATCACATAACAGTGAGTAATGTTTACAATTGTGAAAGTTAAGAATAATAACATGTACTGATGCTTTATATTTTTACTTTGAGCTTTGTTTACTCTTCAACACATTTGACTTTTAAAAAATGTCTTTTTTGAAAAGATAAGGATAAAAAAAAAAGTCATGTGTTGAGAGTTTACAGACTGATCCCAAATTTTGATTTGATTTGTTTTTGGTGTTTTATTGCCACTTTTAAGGACTTCATTTAGACTCTTTCATAGCGGCCAGTTTTTATTGGTGGAAGAAGCCGGAGTGCCAGGAGAAAACCACCAACCTTTAATAGGAAAACTGACAATCCTAGTCAATTAAGATTGGAGTCAAGTACACCTGCACGAGCTGGTTTCAAACTCATAACCTCAATGTTGACTGGCTAGTGATTACAGTAGTAACTACTTACTTAGACCACTCAGCCACCAAGGCCCCTGATCCAAAATTTGGAGAATCACCTTTAATTTTATGAGGTCATATTCCCCACTCTTTTGATCAACATATCAGTTGTTGTAACAGCTAATTGTTTTATCAATTATATAAAACAGAACGGTAAAAAAACATGTTAAGCATGCATGGTTACTTTGTTCAATTAGAGAAAGCTAACTATTTGGTAAAACAGTAGGTATAATACTGGAACAGGACTTCAAGCTTAAATTGTAAAAAATCCAACCAATAAGTACTTAGCTGGGGAACCATAAGCTAGCTCATAGATCTTTATGTCAAAAAATATCATAAGGACCTATGAGCTATGATTTCTCAGCTAATAAGTACTGACTACATAGTTGTTTCACACAAAAACCCTTAATAAACATGTATTTTGTTGGCCTTACCTATCTAACTAAATATTTCCTTTTCAATCAATAAGCACATTTAATAAAGCCCTGTATAAAAATAAGCTTGCCATATGCTTATTAAGCAGAAGATGATCAGTTTTCATAATCATGAAGTGTTACTATGAAGAATGTTATGTTAAAGTATCTAGTCATTCTTTTTTTTTCTCTGAACCGCTGGTTACCATATCTATATAAATAGGGTGCAATCATTAATCCACCATTATGCCTCTGAAGAAGGTCCTTTTTGGACCGAAACCGGTCAGGCTATGAAACATCACCAGGCGCTGTTATTTATGTTTTTGGCATATATACTATATTTTTATACTTTTTTTTTCAATTTGTACAAGTAAACAGCTTTTCTATAAAACTTACTTTCCGGCATCTGTTTCCTTGAAAATACCTCCAAGGTTTGGACAGAGTTCACATGTCTGCAAACAAAAATGTATTCTAAAGCCCATGTTAACATTTCAACTATATCAATCATATCATAATAAAGAAATAAAAACTAAAGTTATGAATGAAAACCTATAAAACTGATTTAATTTATGGCCATGTAAAAATCTTTAAGAAAATCATCAAAATTCAACTTGAGTGTGCTTAACCTTCAAAAACCTATATTACTTTATTCAGGCATTATAGATTATGACTTTAAACTAGATTTAAAATATCAATTTATTCAGGGATTAAAAATGTGAACAAACCTAATATTTTCAAGTAATTTTTTATGTACTAGATCCTGAAATTCATCAAAAATCTCTAAGTCAAAATAAAACCTACATTTGATCTGTAACTTTTTATATATGGCAAACTATATCTTTAAAAAAATTCTCAGACAGACTGACTTGTGACAAGACATGTTGAACGCAAGCCTATAGTGCTCTTTGGGTTGCTGGTATGGGAATCATAATAAGATTTTAAGCAGCAAACTTGTTAGCCTTGAAAAAAAAACATGTTCTATATACTAACTGGATTACATCCCGCTTTACATGCATCACAAAACCATGGTTCTGTACTAGCAGATGACACTGTACTACATGTTGACTGATTCTCGCTGATACCATAGCACCCTGAAACAATTCATTTGGTTACTACTGTATGACATTGCAAAGAAAAAAAAATATTTGTAAACCTTTAAAATTGGATGGCAACAAAAGCGCATATCTAGGTCAAACAATTTGCAAAAAAGATTTTGAAATAAGCATTAATTTATGAAAGATATTTTTCATGTATATGAATACTGTCTTTCATCCTGTTAAAATGTATGATTATAATCATGTTAGATATGAGATGATTTAATCAACATGCAACAATTTCAAATTTTTGCTGAAAGGAATTCTATAAATTTCAACATTTCTTATGTTAGGCAATCACAATCAGTATTCCTAGCATGTACAATAAAATTATGTATTGTAATTTGAATCAAAACTTTCAACAGCCAAACACACAATTCAGTTACATATTTTAACATCCTACATGATTTTTTAAATGTAAAAATACATGTATCATACTAAATCCAAAGAAATGTGAACATTTAAACATTTGTATGAAGTTAAAAGTTTGATAATAAAGCAGGCTTCATTGTTACCAGTACAATACTTTACAACAAAGATGGTTGATGAAGCAATCTCCTATAAAGGGACGACATCAAAAGATCAATGTAAGATAAAAAAACTTAATTCAAATAGTTTAGGGGTGGGGGGTTGAACGGCTGCAAGATTTGATTATCCGACATTAATTTTTACATATATCCATA
This sequence comes from Mytilus edulis, assembly GCF_963676685.1. Taxonomy (NCBI): domain Eukaryota; kingdom Metazoa; phylum Mollusca; class Bivalvia; order Mytilida; family Mytilidae; genus Mytilus; species Mytilus edulis. The sequence continues at coordinate 55,168,654 of NC_092345.1, forward strand.
TGGGTCAATCAATTTTTCCCAAATTAAGTTAAGAGGGGGGTGGGAGGGGGGGGGGGGGGGTCAGTGAAAAAACTATGTGAATTAAGTTTTTTATCCTTCATTGAACTTTTGATGTCGTCCCCAAGAATGTCATTATTGGTACTGTTGATTTATTTATTTACGTGGGTAACAATTTTCGTGGATTGAGGAAATCTTACATGTTTGTGGATACTGTAAACCAACTTATTTTTGCGAGCGATTTATTTTTGCCACTTTCACGAATAGAAAAAAAAAAGTGAAATAAATCACCTCAAATATGTAAAACTCGGTTGTTTTCTTATTAAATCACACCAAGTAAGCTGGAAAATCGTGAATCAAATAGCTGCGAAGTGGACTAGAAAGGGTCAAACGCAAAATAAAGTATCTGCGAAAATAAATTGGTTTACAGTATTTGATTTCGTGGTTTTACTGAAACCTGCATATTACTCAATTTATTTCACTTGACTGGGCGTAGTTTAACCGTTTCGCTCATAATAAACCAGTCCATCTATAGATAGGTGTTTTAGAATAAACTCATCATTGAAGTGTCCAGTCAGTCTTTTGTGAATTCCTTTGATGACACTGATAGGTGATTAGAAATCAGTTATAATTATAACGGTAGTTATCCTTATCACACACATCTTCAAATAGACTGTCCTTATGCAAATTAAAATGTAAGCTCCGCCCGATCAGTTGAATAACATTGGTAATACAAGCCTATAGAAAATCTGTTATTCATTGAACATTTAATTTCGTGGCTCACCTCCACCTACCAAATCCACGGAAATTGGTATCCACCGAATAATAATGAATCCACAGTAATCATGATATCACTGTACTAAAGTTGTAATACTTTTTTAAAACATGACTTACAAAGTTTCAAAGATTCAAAGATAAGTCTTTTCTAAATTGGGAAATTAACAGCCATAAAAAATCATTTTATTATATATTACCTTCATGAACAGATACTCCACAGTTGTCACACTCAACAATTTCATCATCTTCTACACTGGAAATATATGACTTTGTTTTATTCTAATAAAAGATCAGCATTTCAACACATTTTATCTGTCTAAGGGCAAGGACAATAACTCCGGCAATTATTTTAAATCCATACTCCTTTTCTTTTTATTTCAAAAAAATGTATTGCCCATATAAACCTTTCATATCAATTTATAGATAAAGTCAGTAGTCCTTACCAGTTAAAAGGACACACTATATTTTTATGTAAAAAAAAACAGCATTGATTTTAAAACTCATCTGACACATTGCTGACAGTACCCTTTGACATGAATTTCATTAAAATCTAATGAGTAACACAGGCTTGAGAGCACTTACCATGGAATTTTTCATATAATCTATATCATGTATATATGCAAGGAACATAATTCCCATAAAAATATTCAATGTGCTGTGTCCTTAAAACTTTTCCAAAACATTGCTGATATGAACTTTTGATGTTTCATAAAAATTCTAAGAGTATTATAGGTTTGATATGGAAATGTAAATTTTCATATTACTTTCATTTCATATGGACATTACTCCAGTAAAGATGGTTGAATGGCATTTATTTTCTATGTCATAAGAGATGTTGCTGATATAAACATTTGATATATATATCAATTAAATATTCCTACAATAAATGTAGACATGAAAGTGTAAGCATATTCTAAGCCTTTAAACTTCAATTATTTTACCTCAAGGAAAAAAAATGAATGTTTTTCTTTCTTTATGTATGGTTAATAAATGAAAATATAAAAATAATCTTTACCTTACATCACCTAGACAAACACAGCATATGGTCAGTTTCAAATTCTTTGGTCTTGTTGAATTGGCATTTGGTATCTACAAGATAAAGTACTTTAGTCTTACACATACAAAGGTATCAATGCCCTCCTTCAATTATTAACTGATTCTCTAGAATGAAAGATGAGGCTTGCAGTCTTTCTCATATATATGTGTAGTATTAAAATGATATTGTCTGGAATTTGTCTTTTACAGATAATAAACACATAAGAAATATGATCAATATGAGTTCAAACAACTTAACTTTGACTCCATACATCAATTTTCTATTATTGAACTTAAAAGATAATTCATAATTTTTATTCCTATTAAGATAGATGAAATCAAATCAAAACTAAACAATCCAATCAAATTTAGGCAAATTTGCACCAATGCAAGTTCATTATCTTTTATTATTTGTTCAATTGATATGTATCCGGTTCATGGAGATTGATACAGCTTACTGTAGTCTACAATATTTTTTGCAATTGCTGGGTTTTTTTTTTAAACGCTTTAAAAATTAATTACAATAATAATGTTAAAATCTATAACAAAAAAAGATATATTAAAATCAGACTTTTTTGTCTGTAATTACTGACTTGCATACATTGTCAGGCATCATGTTTAGGGCTTTTCCAGATTTGATTGTATTGGGGAGGGGAATTCATTTTCTTGAAGTCTTACATAATCTGAATCTATGGAATTATCTCCTGCATCCTCATTCTCTTCTTCATCAATTTTAGATTCTTCGTCTTTATCACTGTCTGATGACTGAGATGATGAATAATCATCTTTATCAGCTTCTGAATCTTTATCATTTTCTCCACCTTCTCCATCAGATTCTTCTGAATCTATAAATAGATTAGCATAGAAAACATCAGTTCAAATATAGTAAGTTCAAATAGTAAAAGCAGAAAAATAATCAAGGTTTATAAGACAAGATAAGGCAATTTATTACAACTTGGGCACAAATATGGTGCTACAAGAGGATGACATTTATCATTAACAACTACATAATTACAAAATTTGCAAGCAAGAAGCTAAAGAAAAAGATAATTCCAAACAAACTATTCATTTTTGTCCATCTGATGAGTTAAGCCTTTTTCAACTGCCTTTTATAGTTCGTTCTTATGTTGTACTGTATTACCACTGTTCCAGGTTAGGGGGAGAGTTGGGATCCTGCTAACATGTTTACCGGTAACCCCTCCACATTATTTATGTATGTGCCTGTCCCAAGTCAGGAGCCTGTAGGCTGTTATTCAGTGGTTGTCGTTTGTTTATGTGTTACACATTTGTTTTTCGTTCATTTTTTGTACATAAATTAGGCCGTTAGTTTTCTCGTTTGAATTGTTTTACATTGTCATATCGGGGCCTTTAATAGCTGACTATGTGGGATGGGCTTTGCTCATTGTTGAAGGCCATACAGTGACCTATAGTTGTTAATGTCTGTGTCATTTTGGTCTCTTGTGGACAGTTGTCTCATTGGCAATCATACCACATCTTCTTTTTTATATTGTCATTAAACATGACCTATTCTGTCATATTTGTTTTGGTTGAATTTTTTATTATTTAATTAATTAATAGGCTGTAAGTTTTCTCAATTGAATTGTTTCACATGTTTTATGTCAGGAACTTTTAATACCCGACTATACCTGTATCTGTGTATATTATATGATCTGGACCATATGAGTACAATGGAGTATTTGGACCATACGCGTATGGTCATGACCATATGCGTATACTCATGTGGTCCGACCATTTTTTTTAAAAGCTCTAGATTTCCAATACCGTAACATGACCAAAGCACATCATATCCCCAGATAACTTAAATAAACTACGGTCCTTGCCGGTGACGTCATTCATTTTTTAAAAACAAAAACATGTATAAGTAACAAAATTCTAAACTGCTAATGCTAATTATATAAAGTACCAAAAGTAAGCAGACTATTACACTCTATATCCTGCATGTCAACTTTTACGTCAGTTTATATTAAATTAAAACAGTTGACTTATTTTGTAACAGATATTTTTAGAAGTTATCTTCCCAGGTCTACATTTTGTCATTATTCGTAATAACATATCGGTAATGACCATAGGTATAAAATTTGTCACCTATCGTTTTGACTAGTGATTAAATTTACTATGTTAAACTGCTTATTTTATTTTAGTTAATCTTGTTATTAACTTTTAATAGATCTATAATACATGTAATAAAATGACCTTTGTTTTTTTAAATGACGTGAGGAGGGTTTATATGAAGTGTTAAGTATTACAAGTAATTACCCCGACCATATGAGTATATACCCATACGGTCATGACCATACATGTATGGTCCAAATACTCATATGGTCCGGAACATATATATAGTCATGGCAGTATAGGGTTTTCTCATTGTTAAAGGTAATATGCTAGCCTATAATTGCTTGCATCCACTTCATTTAAATTTTTAATCATTTAAATTTTTAATTCAAATATGACAAAAAATATTTAGCTGTGTCAAATTGCAAAAAAACTACATCAAACAAGTGTATACATGTATACATAAAAAAATCAAGACAAACAAATTATCACAAAAAAAAGGGCAATTCTTGGTGATTTAAAACAATAACACTTTCATATGATATCAATTGAAAAATTGGAATAAATCATCAAATATCAATTACTGCGAAATATCACACTCAAGAATGATTTTGAATTGAATTGTGTGTACTGTAACCTACCTTATTTGCTAAACTTTAATACCACCTAAATAATTACCTGCTTTATGGTCTCCTACTTCAAAATCACTGTCATCATCGCTATCATCTAAACCAAAGTCTACTTGAATTAAATGTTTTTCTACTGGTTTTACTTTTCTCTTCTTTGGATCTCTTTCTACTACAATATAAAGGGAAATGAAACATATAAGTAAGAAGATGTGGTACAAATGTATGAGCACATAAAAAAAAAACATTTTCTACTTTTATGTCAATAAAAAAAACAGAGCTGGGGTGAAACTATGTGTAAAAAAATTGGGGTCATGCATTTTTAGATAAAATTGTAAGTTTATCATTCATAAAAAGAAGATGTGGTATGATTGCAAATAAAACAACTCTCAACCAGATACCAAATGACATAGAAGTAAAAAAAATATAAAAATGAATAAATGACCCCCAAAATCAAAATAGTCCTTTTTTTAAGAAAGAGTTCATAAATGTTTCAATAAAAGAAGTACGTCCAGTAAGACCCCTTTTTGGCCCCAAAATATAGCAGTTTTACAAAATTGTTAAAATGTAAACTTAAAAGTTAAAAGTAGAATGCTTCTGCTACATAAATATGGGCTCTTTTTGACAATACAATGCACATATATTGAGTACTAGCATCATTAATTATGCTAAATAACTGAAATCTTCACAATTTTAGCATTTTAGTTAAATTTTAGACAGTTTCTGTCTTAAATGAAAGTGGCTGCATTTGTGTTCATTCTTACTATTGAAATAGAAGTTGTATTTGATGATAATGCATAATATATATATATATACATATAAAGGTTGAGGATGAGCATGAATGCGGCCAAGTTCATTTTTGACAAAAAAACATCTGAAAAGTTACGTTTTTTTGGCATATTTGATAGATTTTTCATAATAAAGCTTCAATCAGATCATTTTTAATGACTTAATCAGTTAAAATCTTTCACATAAACTAATGAAATTAACCGAAATAGACACTTAAGTGTTTAAAAAGTGTCCAAAATCTCTCATCAGATGAACCTGAAATTTGAGGCCAAAATTGGCCCTTACCAGACCTACTCCTTTGATCTTATTTGTCCCACTAGTAATACTTAAACAAGACCATGTATGTACATTGTACACTGAAGAAATCTTTATGAGATACAGCCGGTGTGATTTTGTGACATTGCATTTATTGTCTAGACAACAACAACAACAATTTTTATTTGTCAATCAAGACGCCCCAAGAAGCAGTACAGTTACAGTTTAAATTAAAGTGTACAAGTAATTGTGGTGATTGTTTACATTGAACTATTTGAAATCTAGAAGAAATGCAATATGGTCATTTATGGGGAAACTCAAATGACCTCCATGGTGGTCTGTCAAACATCATTTGGGCACCAAGACATTTCAGCACCCAGTTACAAAGACAATTCAACCAATTTCTGACATTTCAGCATGCACACAATTACCAAACAAGAGCTGTCAAAATGACAGTAAACCGGATTATTTAACATTTATTTGTGTTCTGGCATTTATCAATATTACAAGGACCAAAACACCTAATAGGAAATTTTAAAAGGTTTGGTTGAACGGTTCATGAGTAAATCAGGCCTGGGGTAATGGTAATTTGTAATTGTAATGCGTTGTAATATTACTTTTTTGGGATGTAATGCAAAGTAATTTGTAATGCACATTTTCTGCATTACAATTACATGTAATGTAATGATTACTTTAGTTAAAAATTGATGTAATGCCTCCATTACAGTACATTACTTTTCATTACAAATTGGTAAAATAGATACATATAAAAATAAAATATTAACAAAAACAAAAGAAAGTATGGAATAAAATTTTTGTCACAGTTAATAACTGTATTAGATAAATTACATCAATCTTTAAAACACACATTAAGGTAAGAAATATAAAATGATAAAAATATCAAGTCTTTGATCTTAGTTTCTGATATTTGTTTAATATGATATGGGAATATTTTGGTGTTAGGTGGTCTTTGAAAAATCTTATCAAAAAATTTATCAAACAAAACTATATAGATCAATGAAAAAAATATGAAGATGAAGATTCATAATTCTATACACACCTTACAAGTATTTCAATGAAATATTGAATATATCAAACAACATTTTTAAAACAAACTGGGGTTTGGGTCCTGTCTGTGTTGTTATTTCACCTAATTAATATCACAATGTTTTTATTGCAATCAAATCTTCTCAACTTATGTTTGTCCTCACAGAACCCTTAGGCATTTCACAAGATAATCCTTTAATGACACATTTATTATATCCCTTTGAAATCCTTAATGATGTCTTAATGATTAAGTGATCAATGTTAGAAACCAAATTATATGATAATTTATTTATTTTTTTACCACCACCTAAGAAACTTAAAAGTGACTTTTTCCAGTTTCATGCCTCCTACTACTCAATCAAAGGGTATAGACACAGGTAAGGTCCAGTACATGATGTTGACATCTACTTGTCTGAGCCATGTGAAGAAATTTCAATCAATGCACTGGAATAATGAAAGTCAAATTCAGTGTGCCTTTCTTCTTTGGTTAATACAGCTATCAAGTATTTAGCCATTTCCCACACATAAGCTCCTGCAGAAAGGCTTTTAAGTATTGCCGGAAAGGTGTACAGAACTGATCGCTGTTCTCTTAATGGCATCACATTTAAACCACTTATGATGATAAAGTGCAATGGACATATTAATTAACCAGTATTTGAAGTCTGTGTCCCTAACACTGTATACATATGTACATATACCTCTGTTTTTGAAGTGCTTTTTGTTTTTATATTGAAAAAGTAATGTGTAATATAATGCATTACACAGGCAAAGTAATTGTAATGTAATGCATTACATGTGAGAAAAAATGTAATTGTAATTGTAATTGTAATGGAAGAATCGCAAAGTAATTGTAATGTAATGCATTACATTGCAATGTAATGGCCCCAGGCCTGGAGTAAATGCACGGACACAACATTTTTTAAACTTTCAAGAACCGTAACTCCTGAACGGTAAAAGTCAAAATTGTCATTATTGAACTTGACCTACATTTTGTTGTCAGTAACAACATATTAAAATTTTAAAAGGTTTGGTTTACTGCTTCATGAGTAAATGCACGGACACGACATTTTTTAAACTTTCAAGAAGGACTAAAAACGATCACATGAAAATTTATTGACAAATCTTGTGTACTGGGGGTAAGGGGTACTCTAAGGGAAAATACAATGCATATCACCTGAAAGAAAAACTTTTCATGAATCGAATGGTGTATGGAACAAAAAATTTGAGACTGAATTGACAGAGAAATAAGGGTTTTAAGCGGAGAGGTGAAAAAAGTAGTTGGGTACCTTCCAGGGATCTCCATGGATGAAAATTGAACGATGGAGGATCTTTCACCATTACAAACCATGTCTACGCTGTACAGTGTAGCGCGATCGGAAGTATTTTATCCCTCCATACAAGGAATGGTGAACATGCTAATTCATTGCTTATCTAAATTATATTTATCTGAATTTTCATTATAGAATTAGAAGTATCAATATTTTCATTTATTGCCGTTTTTAACCATTCAAACGCCAAGTCTTCATGGTCCCCCCTCAGTGGAGAATGACCAAAAGCTGTCATGAAGGTCCCCATGTAGATTTCTTGTATTTTTGGTAATTGTTATGGGGGTTAAAAATCATATGATGTGGAGCTTATTTTTCATGGACACTGTCAAATTCAGAACCCATTACCGGTATGGCTGATTTGCAGCAACAACAAAACGATTCGTACGGGTTATGTAAAAGGTTTAAGAGATTTGTAAAGCAAACGTTGACAAATGAAAAGGTTTTTAATGACTTTATCTGGCAAATTGATGCTGTACAACATGCATCTTTCGAGTCTGAATAGAAACCGGAAACGCGGATGTATCAATTTGATTGTAATATACGAAATGAATTCGGAATTACGATACGATATTTCTTTACAGGAAATATTTAAGTTTTTACTTTTATACTTTTAAAGTAATTCTAAAATATCGTTACAGCAGTACTCGAGTTATTTGCGATGAAGTAATATTTACTGTTTTGCGTCTTATTTTGTACTTCTTAAAAATTAGGGATGCTGATTGCGTAAGTCAAAATAAAGCACGGGTTCGACTTGTTAAACTGTTTTCTTTGTAACTGGATTATTAGTTCATTTATTTAATCTAAATTATCATAATCATTTGCTGAAACTTAGTTGATTAATTCGACAAATGGATCGTCTATCCTCAGATAGTATTCTCCTGTATGGTTTGTTGATCTACCTGTACAAGCTCATGTATAAGTGATCTTAATCTGGATATTTCTCAGGCGTTAGAACTGTATTGGATTATAACATAAAAAGCCCAATTACATGCATTTGATTATTAAACCAGATGCTCCGCAGGGCGTAGCTTTATACGACCGCAGAGGTTGAACCCTGAACGGTTGGGGAAAGTATGGACACAACATTCAAGCTGGATTCAGCTCTAAATTTGGATTGTGATTAAATAGTTGACACAGCATAGGTTTCTGACACAGAATGAATGTGTTCTAATGAACTTAAAATTTTTGTTTTCTCTTAGAGCAATTCACTATGCTGTTGAATATTAATCCTCTCAAAAAAATGTTTGAAGAAATTTTCTTTTTTATTTATGAAATTTCAAATGAGAAAAATTGAACCCAATTTTTTTAATCACATCCCCCTTTCCCTTATTCCAAAACTAATCTCAATTAAAATTTCTAATGGAGTTTGCAACAATAACTACTCATTTAAATACATTATAAAATATTAAGATGTAAAAAAACTGCTTGTTATCACTGAATGGTAAAGATTATTTTAATTTATCAGTTGGTAGTAAAAAGTGAATATACATTGTATATTGTATATAACAAAGATTTAAGTTGATTCTGGACAAAGAAAGATAACTCCAATTAAAAAAAAATCTTGCTATTGCACAATATTTTGCAATTAGATATTTCTTTCTTACTATTCTGGACAAAGAAAGATAACTCTAATTAAAAAAAAAATTGCTATTTCACAATATTGTGCAATTAGATATTTCTTGCCATTGCGCAATACTGTGCAATTGAAAAGACTTGCTATTGCACAATACTTAATATAATAATTTTAGATCCTGATTTGGACCAACTTGAAAACTGGGCCCATAATAAAAAATCTAAGTACATTTTTGGATTCAGCATATAAAAGAACCCCAAGATTTCAATTTTTGTTAAAATCAGACTAAGTTTAATTTTGGACCCTTTGGACTTTAGTGTAGACCAATTTGAAAACAGGACCAAAAATGAAGAATCTACATACACAGTTAGATTTGGTATATCAAAGAACCCCATTTATTCAATTTTTGATGAAATCAAACAAAGTATAATTTTGGACCCCGATTTGGACCAACTTGAAAACTGGGCCAATAATCAAGAATCTAAGTACATTTTTAGATTCAGCATATCAAAGAACCTAACTGATTCATTTTTTGTCAAAATCAAACTAAGTTTAATTTTGGACCCTTTGGACCTTAATGTAGACCAATTTGAAAACGGGACCAAAAGTTAAGAATCTACATACACAGTCATGACAGTTAGATTCGGCATATCAAAGAACCCAAATTATTCAATTTTGATGAAATCAAACAAAGTTTAATTTTGGACCCTGTGGCCCCTTATTCTGTTGGGACCAAAACTCCCAAAATCAATACCAACCTTCCTTTTATGGTCATAAACCTTGTGTTTAAATTTCATAGATTTCTATTTACTTATACTAACGTTATGGTGCGAAAACCAAGAAAAATGCTTATTTGGGTCCCTTTTTGGCCCCTTATTCCTAAACTGTTGGGACCTAAACTCCCAAAATCAATACCAACCTTCCTTTTGTAGTCATTAACATTGTGTTTAAATTTCATTGATTTCTATTTACTTAAACTAAAGTAATTGTGCGAAAACCAAGAATAATGCTTATTTGGGCCTTTTTTTGGCCCCTAATTCCTAAACTGTTGAAACCAAAACTCCCAAAATCAATCCCAACCGTTCTTTTGTGGTCATAAACCTTGTGTCAAAATTTCATAGATTTCTATTAACTTAAACTAAAGTTATAGTGCGAAAACCAAGAAAATGCTTATTTGGGCCCTTTTTGGCCCCTAATTCCTAAAATGTTGGGACCAAAACTCCCAAAATCAATACCGACCTTCCTTTTGTGGTCATAAACCTTGTGTTAAAATTTCATAGATTTCCATTCACTTTTACTAAAGTTAGAGTGCGAAAACTAAAAGTATTCGGACGACGACGACGACGCCGACGCCAACGTGATAGCAATATACGACGAAAGGTCGTATAAAAATGGCGTCGGGCTACAAAAAACGATGAAGGTTTGAACGATGGTGGAAGACAATTTAACGATGGTGCAAGACAATTTAACGATGGCGCGAGTCATTTGACGATGGCGCAAGACATTTGAACGATGGTGGGGCGCCATCGTTAAACAGGCCATGGAGATCCCTGCCTTCTCGTAAATATACGTTGATAGTGGGTCTTCCAATGGATAGAAACAAGTGCCTGTGTTAGGGATGCCTAGAATGACTTTGATGTGTTGCATTTCTTATTTTTTTATCCTGCCAATTTCCTTTTAGTCCGAGATTACTCTGACGTCCAACGGCTGTTTTGACAGACAAGCTGGGGCCGTGGGACGTCAGAGCTCGTCCCATATCAAAAAGTGGATATTTGCCCACCCAAAATAGATGCGCTGCTTCATCGCTTCAGGTGCAGATTGAGGGCCTTGGAATTATATAAATCGGGCATCAATCTGTTCATTTTTCATTTATCTCTTCATTTATGTAAGTTTCACCTACCTGCCAACCTTTATTTTTCCATATTTTAACAGTTTTCACAGAGACCCATCGATTTCTGCATTTTGACTTTCATTTTCAAATATTACCACGTGACTACGAGAAAACAGTGCAAATGACCATAATGTAAAACCTCGTTCATTTACGATGCAAGTTATCTAAGTGTCCGAGAGCTTCCAACTGTTACCGTGGTCGGAACTAAATGCTTAATACCGATCTCCTGTAAAGGAGGTGAAAAATCGTGGTTGGCTCCTAAATGTTAAACATCGATCTCCTATGAAGGAGGTGAAAAATATAAATATTTGCATATTTGAGTCTCGAGACCATGAACTCTCTCGTAACTTTGACGTCCATTTGAAAGTGAAAGTCAGAATGCAGAAATCGATGGGTCTCTGTGAAAACTGTTAAAATATGGAAAAATAAAGGTTGGCAGGTAGGTGAAACTTACATAAATGAAGAGATAAATGAAAAATGAACAGATTGATGCCGATTCATATAATTCCAAGGCCCCCAATCGGCACCTGAAGCGACGAAGCAGCGTATCTATTTTGGGTGTGCAAATATCCATTTTTTAATATGGGACGAGCTCTGACGTCCCATGGCCCCAGCTTGTCTGGCAAAACAGCCGTTGGACGTCAGAGTAATCTCGGACTAATTTCCTTTATGTTAGTTTATTCTCATATTATAATACACAAATTATCATGCTGCTAAGCGTCTCAACATGACATTTTTTTACTCAAAACTACTGTCCTTCTTTATTCATCCTAGCTAGCCCCATAAATATCAAATTGTTTGAACCTGAGACTAGTACTATAACAGTAGTAGTAGTCTCAGTTTGAACCAACTGCAATGCACGTACACATTGTTTTGTATAGAAATTCGACACTTGGGTCAACATCTTCTGATAATGTCTCCTCCATGCTCCTTGCTTTTGTATGTCTTTGCTTTCTTTGACTTTGCTATAAGAAGTTTAAAATAACGAAAACCGGTAAACAATCGAAATTCTGTTCGATTGACTGTGATCAGTGTATTTAAAGTTTGTATTTGCAAAAGTCAGTTTTCAGTTTTAATAAGAACATTAATGACTTAGAAAAGTCTAAGACAATTTCGTACCATATTCATTGCGTACCGGCCCACTTCCAATATTTCCACCTGTGACCTTGCTACCAATGAATCCAACGTTTTTCAGCCGATGAAGACAAGAGATAATATAACATAATTTACTCGCGACTAAGTTTGTTTAGATTTTACACACGGAATTTATTTTTTCAAAATCAACATTAAAATGTTTTCTTGTTTCGTTCCTCTGTTCGATAGGCCGAACAGTAATTGGTCCGAAATAATGTACTGATATAGTCTTGAATAAAATGTTTTTACACCTGAAAACCTTAAAATTGCAAACTGATCACAATCCTATCCTTAAAATCAATAAAGAAATCATAAATTTGTCACTTTTTTGACAAAACTATATTCTTACCTTTCTTTACTTTCTTCTTGAGTAGAGATTTCAAAACAACTTCCTGTGTCCTCTAGTGGTGCTCGTCGTTCTTCACGATTTAAGAAACTCTGAATATATATATCCCACTTTGCCCTCAACATGGGAGGTGGTGGTCCGAGACATCCACATGTATCTGGAGAAGGAAACTGGGGAAATTACACTAAAGGGACCTTTATACATTCCCTAAGCAAGAGGAAGGTTCTTCACCATTATTCGGTATGACCTATAAATTCAGTTCTGTACTAGTATTTACACTACAGACATACAGCTTTATTTATAGTCTACAAACAAACAATTGCAAACATAAAAGCTTTAAAACAAATAAAAAAGAACTGAAAACAATAAACACTATACATACTACACAGGAGTATGTTCACAGGCACTTGTTTCTATCCATACGAAGGTCGACTATCCATATAAATAGAAGAAGGTGGCTAACGAAATTTTTTTTAGGTCACGACAGTCTCCGCTTGGGACGCTTTTTCTACCCTTCAACTTAATGCTAAAAATCCCTACCTTATATGAATCGATTCAGTGAATATTTTCCTTTAACACTAAACTAATTTCATAATCCCCACAGTGTTCCTCTTCACGGTAATCTACTCTCAATTCACTAAACCATGTCCAAAAGTTCAACTACCATCTTTCCAATGTATCTACTTCCGGTTGTGGGCAGAATGCTATCTTTTTAAAAACGAAATGATTCTGTCAAATTACCAGTTTATTATTTTCATTATCAATATATTTTTAAAGATGAAATTTCACCGAAATAAGTACATTTATTGTTGTTATTAAAAAAATCAGAAAGTCAGAAACTAATTTGAATGAATTCGATAATACTAGAGAATTCCGAATGTATATGGTAACTCTAAAGAATTTCATCGATCTTTTATTTTGGAGGTAAAAAACGTATCAGAATTAGGGGAAAGAAACTGAGTCAATGAAAACAAAATAAATTTACTGCGATGTTAACCGGAAGTAGATACATTGGAAAGATGGTAGTTGAACTTTTGGACATGGTTTAGTGAATTGAGAGTAGATTACCGTGAAGAGGAACACTGTGGGGATTATGAAATTAGTTTAGTGTTAAAGGAAAATATTCACTGAATCGATTCATATAAGGTAGGGATTTTTAGCATTAAGTTGAAGGGTAGAAAAAGCGTCCCAAGCGGAGATTGTCGTGACCTAAAAAAAATTTCGTTAGCCACCTTCTTCTATTTATATGGATAGTCAACCTTCGTATGGATAGAAACAAGTGCCTGTGAGTATGTTACAATTTGCTGAGTTTACTATCCATACGAACCCTTAAAAATCACAAGGTAGGAAGCAACCATACATTTTTGATAGTGTACATAATATAGACAGACAAATGTTGATTCAAATCAGACCAGTAGGTGCAATGTAATATGAGGCAGGCATTACCTGTCTGTGAAAGGGTATGAAGTCTGTATGAATTATTTTTTTGTAACTTCAAAATCTGTTACAAAAAGAAATGGAAACACCGTACATAACGTCATTTCCGATTTTGGTTGTGTTGTCAGGGATTTTACTTGTGACGTAATTTAAGTTATGCAGGGGTCACCACACCAGGCGAAGTGGGCGACAAAGTCGCTCTAGGTCTCCCCACTTCGCTCTAGAGAAGCCAGACCTGCCAACTATCCTGATTTTCGCGGTATCATCCCGATTTTTATCCCTCAACCCGAATCCCGATATCGGGATTGTAAAATTAGTCAAAATCCCGATTTTCACCAACTTTACCCGAAAAAATTGTTGTTTACCGTTAAAGTCTTTCTAATCAATTTGAAAAATCTATAATTTTACCTGGGGACATATTATGACAAGTTAACGACCCTACGCTAATTAACAGTCACAACAGGTGTCATAATTACTGGTTGTATGTAATCAGATTACCTAATGGGTCGTAATAGTTCTCAAAATTAATTTGTATACACAAATTTGGTCAAACAGCCTTTCAATTTTAATCAATTTTATATCATACCAGCACAATTTGCAACTTTGCCGTAGTTCCACAACAAAATCATAATTAATTGAAAGTTGAGAACTGTAATGAACTCTCAAGAAAACATCGTTTATCTTGAAATCCGTTTAATTTTTGAAACCAGACGACGAATGTCTGTTTGAAAATCAACGCCATTTTGTATTCTCTTCTACTGTGTTACTGAATAAGCCTCTGCCAGTAAGAGCACCTCTGAATACAAAGAAAGATAACTCAAATTTTATCCATTTTCTCTGATAAGACTATAAGACTATAAGTATAAAGAGTAAATCAAAATCTGTCTTCATCCTTCTAACTTTAGGGCATGTAGTTTTAGGTCTTTTGATTCAAGGTTCATAGATAAGAAGGTCTTTAGAGGGGGAAAAAGGGGGGTGGGTCTCTACTTTGAATCCTTTATTTTTAATGCCATTTTTCTCTATTCTTCAGTTATTTTGTCAATTTTATAATTTAATAGTACAAGAATCATGCAAATAAAAAAAAATGAGGGCATTCAAGCTCATCATTATTATACCAAAAGAAAAAAGAAGAGAACTTAAGACTTTTAGGAGAGAAAAAATGCACACAGAAAAGTTGCTAAAATTGTAACCCTTAAAAATCTGGTCGAGCGCTAAATCCCACATGGAGATTTTCAAAAGTTGGCAGGTCTGCTCTAGAGAAGCTCCCGGGAGAAGTTTATGTCTCCCTCGATTTTCAGTAAAATTCCCCAATGTTGCCTCATGATTTTTGAGAAATTCTCTATTCAAACGTAAACGACAGATATGTATTGAAATACAAAGCTTGTTTTCCCCAAATTCAGAACTGATTTATCCGCAATAGTATCATACGTCAACATAAAAATTGCATGCCCGGGTGTACTATAAGCTAGAAAAATAAAAAAATTTCGATTTTGTTATGATTTCTTATTGTCCGCCATCTTTGTTATTGAAAATTGTAGATGGTGCCATTTCATGTTTTCAACTCATCATTTACCTAATACATATTGATATGCACTATTAATTTTGATTTTCTTATATTTACTGACAATATGTGATGCCCCATACAATTTTTTTTACAGATTTCTTTTCAAAAACAATATTATTAACTGGTATCCGCTTGTATTTATACTACGTAGGTAGTTTAGTACACTACTGTGAACCAGCACAATGATTATAAACTAAAAAAACGCAGTCGATTGTTCGTTCATGATTTTGTATTATTGCAGACAAATAGAAATATAAAATTGAAAGCAACACTTTTGATAATTTCTCGTGTCCGAAGCTCTTTTCTGGATTTACCTTCATCAGGAACGCTCAAAGGTGTATATAAATATGTGGTATGCCAAACATCTAAAAACTTGCGAATACTGGTTAAAAACAAAAAAAACAAAATAATTTCATATTACCGGAAAACTCTCAACTTAATGACTTATTTAAATTTGGTTGATAGAGCTCATATTGATTTTAAAGAATACTATTTGAGACAAATGACACCTCTTGATCATAATATTGGGAACAATCTGCTTAATCCAACATATTTTTCTGGTCCCCCAGTGTGCAGTGATCTGGAAGGTTTTTTTTACTATGGGCCCAGGGCCCCTCAAAAATGAATTCAATGGGCCATTTAAAAAAATAATGGGCCATGTTGTCAAATGAGTGGGCCATTTGAATTGACTTGTGTAAAAAAAAAAAAAAAAAAAAAGTATCAGTATATTTTGGCAAAGAGGTGTTGGTACTTTGTTCCTGTGATTTTGTAATTTCAATTTCAATGAATATACAATAACTTCTTCCAACCCCAACAATAATTAAGTTAACCTTTATTTACAATGTTTAAACTGGTACTGTTGCCTTGTTCATGTTCATGGTTTTTTTTTGTATATTAAATTTGGGTCTTCGTCGATACCATACTTATTCCAGACGTTCCATATCAGACGACATTTCAGGCATTTCCTCTGCACTTCTTGTATTATTAAAACGTCATCACGGTGACAAGAATAACAGTATAGAGTACCATGAATTCATTGAACAAAACAACAAATCGCTGAAGTCATGTTTACAAAATGTCAAAACGAGCCAAAGACCAAAAAATTACCAGGACAATAAAGCGTCTTTTATGGAGACAAAAACTATATTCCTAAAAAGTCTTTGGGGTTCTTTAATCGAAATAATAACAAGCTAAACTATATGAGATTATTATTAGAGTTAGATCTCGTCTGTACTAGCCAAATTTCACAAATGTAAAGTTGTTTACAAAAAAATATATATCATGAATGATGCTTAATTACGTTTTTCGGGTTATCAGTTAGACCGCATGGTTCTATTATTACAATAGGAAAACACCCGAGATGTTACATCGCATGGTTCTATTATCATAGGGAAACACCCGAGACGTCCCAACAATATATAGGTGCTCCTATTATTGGAGGAACATTACACAGCTGTGTACATACACATGGCGCACGGAACACGATCGGAAATTCATTTGACGATATATAAACGTTTCGAAACGAAGTGAAAAATATTGTGCGCCACGTGGGCGCTTACATTTGTCACTGTATGCGCCATTTATTGTCAATATGCGCTATAGGCGCAGGACGCACGTCCTTCCCGATCACTGAGTGTGTCAGATTACACATGTTACATTGTAGTAGATTGATTTTTTTTATTGGATTTTTCTACTGAAAATAAAGGACTTAGTCCTCATATTTAAAATATTTGTACAGTATGTCTAATACGTCCAACACGCATTTGATAGCAGATACTTCTCATTAAGATATGTTTACTTTGATATAATTTTTTTTTCAAGTGAGTGCAATCTGTTTTTTTGTATTTTTTCAGTTGAAACCTTTGTATGCAAGTTATGCCTTTGCAGCTTTTCTTGGAACATATTTTACATTGAGAAGTTGTATAATGAACCCAGAAACAAAGTAAGTATTAACCATACGGAACACAAAAATCAAGATACAATGTATAAGTATTTAAAGTAATTATATTAAATTAAAAAAAAAGTAGTCCACTGTTTTACCATGTTTCTAAGTAATTATTTAAACCACAGAAGATGTGGTATGAGTGCCAATGAGACAAATCTACATCCAAGTTACAATTTATAAAATTAAACCATTATAGGTCTAGGTACGGCCTTGTCTATTTTGTCAGACTTTTTTATGCAAATATTTATGGTTCATGAACACCATCACAAACAATAATTGCTATTATGATAGCTATAGGTTATTTGTAGAAACGTGGTCGGTAATTTATTGTTTAATTGACACTAAAAAAGAGGACCGATACACATAACAGAGGATCAAGTTAATTTTGTAGTAGGTTTGTCTTTTGTTTAATTATAAGTGTTAATGAAAGTAATAACAAAAACGACGCATCCCACCTAAAATCTAAACTTTTCAATAGACGTTTAAGATTCATCCGAGTACTCCGGTACTTGCGAGTATCACGACTGAGTATCCAAGTATTAATCTTCAGATATTTTGACATCCCTACAAATTTTATTTATGCCTGTATGCAGACTTTGGCAAAACCAGGAAATCAGATATCCACTAAAATGCATATTTCCTCAACCCATGAAAATACATGAATCTACAGTAGTAATATCAGTGGCTCTTCTCCATAGATTTCATACAGAAAAATCATAAACACTCAACGTATAATCACTATTAATTATTGTAATATGGGGGAGGGGAGATAACTTATGATTGACCTATCTGCACTAACTTCTTGAAAATTCTTTTACACAGCTTCTCACCTGCAGGAGAAAAGGTTTCATCAAATAATCAATGGGGATTCAAACAGTTTCTTGTAAGTACATGTATTTTGATTATTCAAATAGGATTCAAGAAAAGTATAGTGTGTGGAAAAGGATAAATATGCACGTTTTTTAAATGACTTTTCCCGTATTGTTTCTTTCTCAGTTTCTTTTGTATTTGAATGGAAATTAGTTCTAATAATTCCTTAATCAGTTTTGATAGGTTATATTGCTAATTATTGAAATCTTTCTTAAGAAGAAATCTTTTTCAATTACATGTACCGTAATGCATTATGATTAGGAACGTTGTCGTTAACAAGTATTTGGTTATTTTTGGGAGAGTCAAAAACTACACTAGGACTCTTGTCTTTAACGAAAACTACAAAAGTTCTAGGATCTTTTGATATTGATCTAAAAATTGGTGCATTCATTCAACTTTATATAAGGTATTTAAAAAATAGTTGGACAAACAGACAACTCCCTTAATTACAAATTACAAAGGTGGTGATACAAGTCAAATTCCTTGTTTTAAATTTATCAATAAAACAAATATATATGATCCAATAGACTATTTTCATATCACAGACTTTTGACTGCGGTTTATGTTATTTTTCGACAGGTTACCTACAACATCCTGGTACTCTGTCAATTAAGAGCAGTCATAATAAGTAAAATCAAACATTTTATCCGTGTAATTTGAGGAGAAATTTTACTATTTTCCAATGAGTTTGTCATGTAAAGAAAATATGAAGCAGTATATTTTTCCCCAAGAAAGCTTGATTTTACTTCTTTACTTTGCTCTAACTTTACTTGGTACCAGTTGGTCCTAGGCAATGCCAGGTAACCTGTCGAAAAAAATCTAAACTTCGGAGTCTAAAGTCAGTAAAATGAAAATAGTCTATTAACCAAGGTTATAAAGAACAGAAATGACTGACCCCAGGTTTTGTCCAGCTATACTAGAACACACCCGTGATTTCGCAGGTCCGTGACTGAATTAAAGTATATAACTATGTGTAAGCCTTATTTTAGTATCTTATTATAAGTCATACCGTTTATAAGATTCACAATTTTCTCTACTTTCAAATCTTTCTGTTTGAATCCGTCGACCTGGAACTTATCAATTATTGGATATATTAATTATTTGGAAAACAAAAGGTCCTGGAATGGAGTATATTTTAATCAACAGCATTGTCCTATATAAGTTATAAATGAAGTTGAATTCTTTGATTCGCTGTTTTACGTCATGCCCGCTAAAAAATTGAAAACTGTACCTACATTTATACACCTTATTTTAAGTCCAGATTTTTAGTAATCTTATTGTTATCTTAGAAAGTCTTACTGATTAAAATACTACAATAGGGAACAATTTGACAATGATTGAATTAAGTAGTGTCAACCCTGTGGTTATGACCCGTGTATATAGCAAAATCCTAAATACACTGTTTGGTGGTGCGCCTGTCAGATGTGGAACATAAGATAAGGTAATAGGTAACAGGTGAATATACTATTGGTATCGATATCAGATTCGATCCAGAACTTGTTAATTATTGGCAATATTAATTATGTGGACAACAAAAGGGTCTGGAGTGGTGTAATTTTTTAATACACCATTGTCCTATATGAGCTATATTTAAAGTTGAATTCTTTGATTTGTCGTTTTTACCCCATGACAGCTGACAAATTGGACCTCGTTATTTTAGTATTATAGATGTATCGTAAGCGAAGTATCAGCAAAAACTGATTGGCATAGAATCTTAATTTTTTACATACCTGTGTTTTATTTTTAACAGTACTTGAAAAGTGGAAGAGACTACAGCAAAGGAGAGGGCAAACCACCAATTGAGGATGTGTAAACATGATTCATCAATATATTGTGTGGAGTGTTGTACGATAATTTGACATTTTCCCATAGGGGAATATAACATCGAATGGAGAATATTTCAGAAATATTGTAATAATTGATCTATTAAAGGAAAACAACTTTCGTTAAGGCTTGTTAATTTTGTTTTTCAAGATTTGAATTTTGTATAGTAACTTGAGTCTTTTATTGTTGAACAGTAGGTCCTGTTTACAATTATTCATAATATCATAGTATGCAGTGGTAGGGGGATTTCCCCCGTGCAGCACATTGCTTGGGGACACAGAAATACTGGGCTTTCGACTGTCTTTCTCTCTGGTCTTGTTAGCACTCTCACCTGTAAAATTTAGCAAGTCTTTTAGAAAACTTATAACAGGTTTATATTAGCAATGTCTCAGATGAGTTTGAAAATCAGTGCCCACTATTCATGTTATTGTTTCAAAAGAGTTGTACCCCTTTGAAATATAAATTTTATAGAAAATTGCATTGTTAGTGCTCTCAAATGTACAATTCTTGCCAGATTTTATGAAACTTATATCATAGGTTTATATCAGAAATGTCTCGGAGGAGTTTGAAAATCAATGCTTATTAATTATTTTTAAGAGTTAGGTTCCAATGAAATATAACTTTTTATGGGAAATTGCTTTGTTAGCTTGATAATGAATTATGTAATCGAATAGATAAGAAAATGGAAACAGGGCAGATGTCAGAAGAGACCACAACCTGACAATAAAGCAGAAAACAGCACATGGCTACCAATGGTTGTTCAGCACATCGAGAAAATCCAGAAGCTGGAGCCAGTCTGGAGCTGGCCCCTAAACCTTATATATACTAGTTCAGTGAAAAGGGTGCCACACTAAACTCCAAATCATACAAATGTCCCAAATTAAAAATACATAAGACAAAGGCTAAAAGTACACTATTTATTGAGATGTGCAAGGAGCAAAATTATTGTAACCAGGATGCACAACAGTTTCAAAGTGAAATTAACTGATACATTGTATAGCTATATTTTAAGATATCCCACTGATGGTTCCCTTTTCATTTTGACTTAGCTGTTCTTGGCAAAATGTTAAACAGGAAATTCATTAGCACCTGATGTTGCCTTAGGTAGGCTCCTGGTACATGCAAATTTGGACCGGTATTTTCCATTACTTTCAAATTTCATCAATGGAAATGGTCAACAACTTGTTAGCGTCAGTTAATAGAATTTCCTTACGCAAAAGTCTGGGAAATATGATTTAAAAACCATGTTTGATGACCTTCTGCTGTTGTCTGTTCTATGGTCGGGTTGTTCTCTCTTTGACACATTCCCCATTTCCATTCTCAATTTAATAAAGCATGTTTATTTACATTATTTAAATTGGTGAAAGAAGAATCTGGTATTGTTATGTTCACTATGAAATCTTAAAGGAACCACTGACAACAAAATGTCCATCCCCTCTTTATAGATTATCGGTGATAATCTCAATGAGATTGTTTTTATACGACCGCAAAAATTTTAATTTTTTGGTCGTATATTGCTATCACGTTGGCGTCGTCGTCGTCGTCCGAATACTTTTAGTTTTCGCACTCTAACTTTAGTAAAAGTGAATAGAAATCAATGAAATTTTAACACAAGGTTTATGACCACAAAAGGAAGGTTGGGATTGATTTTGGGAGTTTTGGTCCCAACATTTTAGGAATAAGGGGCCAAAAAGGGCCCAAATAAGCATTTTTCTTGGTTTTCGCACTATAACTTTAGTAAAAGTGAATAGAAATCTATGAAATTTTGACACAAGGTTTATGACCACAAAAGGAAGGTTGGGATTGATTTTTGGAGTTTTGGTTCTAACAGTTTAGGGATTAAGGGCCAAAAAAGGGCCCAAATAAGCATTATTCTTGGTTTTCGCACAATAACTTTAGTATAAGTAAATAGAAATCAATGAAATTTTAACACAAGGTTTATGACCACAAAAGGAAGGTTGGGATTGATTTTTGGAGTTTAGGTCACAAGAGTTTATGAATTAGGGGCCAAAAAGGGGCCCAAATAAGCATTATTTTTGGTTTTTGCACCATAACTTTAGTATAAGTAAATAGAAATTTATGAAATTTAAACACAAGGTTTATGACCATAAAAGGAAGGTTGGGTTTGATTTTGGAAGTTTTGGTCCCAACAGTTTAGGAATAAGGGGTCCAAAGGGTCCAAAATTGAACTTTGTGTGATTTCATCAAAAATTGAATAATTGGGGTTCTTTGATATGCCGAATCTAACTATGTATGTAGATTCTTAATTTTTGGTCCCGTTTTCAAATTGGTCTACATTAAGGTCCAAAGGGTCCAAAATTAAACTTAGTTTGATTTTAACAAAAATTGAATCCTTGGAGTTCTTTGATATGCTGAATTTAAAAATGTACTTAGATTTCTTATTATTGGCCTAGTTTTCAAGTTGGTCCAAATGGGGGTCCAAAATTAAACTTTGTTTGATTTCATCAAAAATTGAATAAATGGGTTCTTTGATATGCCAAATCTAACTGTGTATGTAGATTCTTAATTTTTAGTCCAGTTTTCAAATTGGTCTACATTAAGGCCCAAAGGGTCCAAAATTAAACTAAGTTTGATTTTAACAAAAATTAAATTCTTGGGCTTATTTGATATGCTTTATCTAAATATGTACTTTGATTTTTGATTATGGGCCCAGTTTTCAAGTTGGTCCAAATCAGGATTCCATATCAAGTATTGTGCAATAGCAAGAAATTTTCAATTGCACAGTATTGCACAATAGCAAGAAATATCTAATTGCACAATATTGCAAATAGCAATTAATTTTCAATTGGAGTTATCTTTCTTTGTATGGAATAG
The DNA here is from genome assembly GCF_963676685.1 of Mytilus edulis. Taxonomy (NCBI): domain Eukaryota; kingdom Metazoa; phylum Mollusca; class Bivalvia; order Mytilida; family Mytilidae; genus Mytilus; species Mytilus edulis. The sequence goes on from NC_092345.1 coordinate 55,192,000, forward strand.
TAGTTGATAATATATGTTGGAAATTTGCCAGACATGACTATGATGTCATTTTCTATTTTATTTGCCAATAACTTTATGTAAATAACTTCATTGCAAACTTGCCAATATAAAATGTTGCTGATGAAGCTTTTTTTCCATATCTTATCTAAAATGATTTTAGATAATGTATGTTGGACATTTGCCAGACATGACTATGATGTCATTTTCTATTTTTATTTGCCAATAACTTTATGTACATAACTTCATTGGAAATTTGCCAATATAAAATGTTGCTGATGAAGTTTTTTTTTATTGTTTTATACAATAAACAATGTATATTCACTTTTACTACCAACCAATCTTTACCATTCAGTGATAACAAGCACTTTATTTTACATTTTAATATTTTATGATGTATTTAAAAGAGTAGTTATTGTTGCAAACTCCATTAGAAATTTGAATTGATATCAGTTTTGGAAAAAGGGAAACGGGGATGTGAAAAAAGGGGGGGGGGTTAAATTTTTCTCATTTCAGATTTCATAAATAAAAAGAAAATTTCTTCAAACATGTTTTTGAGAGGATTAATATTCAACAGCATAGTGAATTGCTCAAAGGCAAAAAAAAACACTTTTAAGTTCATTAGACCACATTCATTCTGTGTCAGAAACCTATGCTGTGTCAACTATTTAATTTTAGATTTAAAAAGTTTGAAGAAGAAATCTTTAATTGATTTGTAAAATCTTGACATTTGTTTTGTGTAAAAAAAAAACATGTAATGTCAAAAATTTGATCACAATCCAAATTCAGAGCTGTATCACGCTTGAATGTTTTGTCCATACTTGCCCCAACTGTTCAGGGTTCGACCTCTGCGGTCGTATAAAGCTGCGCCCTGCGGAGCACCTGGTTCTCGCTTGAGCTGGAACGACGAAAGCGATTAAGGCAATTGAGTTGAGATGAACAATGATAATCTTTTAATCGCTTATCTATGAAGAAGTTGTCAATTTCGTGTCAATTTCATGTCAAATTCGTTAGCAACACCAAGTGCATGCTTAGTTTCTGGCGATATATTTTTCCATCTAAAGCGAGTAGAATGATATGAAAATTATCACAAAAAAAGATCAAAGGAAACATGCACAAAATAGCGATAATAACATTTATTGGTAGTACAAGTGAAGGTATAAATGCATAACAAAGTGGGAGCGGGAAAAAAATCATTTTTATTGTCTCCCCTGTGTTACAAGACATGGATTACTATATTGCAGAGTTTGTGGTGTAAACCTTTTGGTATAAAGCCTTATATTTCAAAGGGTAGAAGACCTGGATGTTTTATACCTTGTATGCAAATGCCATATGTTTTGATGTTTTCTTCTTTCATTTGTCCATTGTCTTTAATATATCTCATATTAATGGTTCAGAGACTGCCTAAAATTGTAGCTTTTTTTCACGTGGAACCTAGTTATAATTTCTGAATTTAAAGTACTTACTTATTATGAGTGATAGAATAGTTTCATTTGGTATACTTAGTATATAATATCCTTAACAGCCTAATGTTTCAGAAGGTAGAACACCTGGATGCTTCATAGTCCAGGACCGTAACTACATCGAGGCAAATGAGGCAAATGCCTCATGTTAAAAATTAAAAAAAAAAAAAAAAAAAAAACTGAAACAAGATCGTCTTCATATCAAACTGAATTGTTTTCACGGAAAGTGTCTTGCAAGTCTCTCTGATGTCGCCCCTGCATGTTATTCGTGGTCCATGTTTCTATTTTACTTTTACTTTTCAGAGTTGATGGTCTATTGTTTGTACTTCTGTGTCCAGGGTTTGTCTTTTGTTCATTTATTGTCCTTCTTTATAATAAGTCTGCAGAGTGTTGGTTTTCATTTGTAAACTGGTTTTGCCATGTTGCATGTCCACCGATGTCCAGACATTGTACGGGAAACTATTTTAAGAATATACGATGCTACTGGACATAAAAAAAAACTATCGTTTCTGCATGGAGAATTGAACTTAATATCAAAGAATACAAGACTAGCTCTTTTTATACGACTGCAAAAATCGAAAAAATTTTGGTCGTATATTGGTATGATAAAATTGAAAATGGAAATGGGGAATGTGTCAAAGAGACAACAACCCGCCCAAATAAAAAACAACAGCAGAGGGTCACCAACAGGTCTTCAATGTAGCGAGAAATTCCCGCACCCGGAGGCGTCCTTCAGCTGGCCCCTAAACAAATATATACTAGTCCAGTGATAATGAACGCCATACTAATTTCCAAATTGTACACAAGAAACTAAAATTAAAATAATACAAGACTAACAAAGGCCAGAGGCTCCTGACTTGGGACAGGCGCAAACATGCGGCGGGGTTAAACATGTTTGTGACATCTCAACCCTCCCCCTATACCTCTAACCAATGTAGTAAAGTAAACGCATAACAATACGCACATTAAAATTCAGTTCAAGAGAAATCCGAGTCTGATGTCAGAAGATGTAACCAAAGAAAATAAACAAAATGACAATAATACATAAATAACAACAGACTACTAGCAGTTAGTTGGCGTCGTCGTTGTCGTCGTCCGAATACTTTTAGTTTTCGCACTCTAACTTTAGTAAAAGTGAATAGAAATCTATGAAATTTTAACACAAGGTTTATGACCACAAAAGGAAGGTTGGGATTGATTTTGGGAGTTTTGGTCCCAACATTTTAGGAATTAGGGGCCAAAAAGGGCCCAAATAAGCATTTTCTTGGTTTTCGCACTATAACTTTAGTTTAAGTAAATAGAAATCTATGAAATCTTGACACAAGGTTTATGACCACAAAAGGAAGGTTGGGATTGATTTTGGGAGTTTTGGTTCCAACAGTTTAGGAATTAGGGGCCAAAAAGGGCCCAAATAAGCATTATTCTTGGTTTTCGCACCATAACTGTACTTAGCTAGGCCAAAATGATGTGTACGCAATGCCGGGGAAAGAAGTCATACGGCGAGGGGTCTGGGGGCCGCTCAAGGCCGACAGAAGCTCTAGAGTAAATGGTGCAATATCCTGCATTCTCGCGATTTCCTGGGACTGAAAATGACCTCATAGAAATCTTATTTTCATGAGTAACAAGACAACTTTTGAAAATAATTAAATTTGAAAAAACAAATAGAGAACAAAAAACTTATGTGTAGTGGGTAGAGCTTATTTATATATTACGTAACAATTAAAATATATATAGTGCCACCACCATATATTTCAATTGCTACCTATAATCAGTCTCAACCCACTATACATTCACTGAGAAAATCCAAATTTCTAAGCCTTAAAGGGTATTTTGTTTATTGAGAAAATACATAAATAAATCGAATCACATTTCTCTATGTTTTATTTTATAAGAGAACAAGCAGTCTTTCTTTTAGCTTTTAATTCTCAAAGTTAGTTCTGAAAGTCAATGACCATTTCCTTTCCAGTTATCCAAAACCGTGTCTGTTGAAATTTGTTTTTCGTGATTTTGTTCAATAGAACAAGCCCAGATAAACGGATGGATTTCATTGTATTTCTTTAGTCGTCTCATGGTACTGAAAGATTGTTCTATCGTTGCCGTCTAGATCGACATACATGCATATATATGTTAAGTATTTTAAAGATTCCCGGGTATAAATCCTTGGAAACTTTTAACTATACATTTGTATATAAATACTTTTGAAGTCCCAAAATCTGCAAGGAAAAGCTTCAAATTAAATCTGAGTTCTTTTTATCAACTTCCAAAAACGAGTCTTTTATTTTTACAAAGCAAGGAAAACAAGCACTTTAAATTTTGCACATGGAGATTAAACACTTTTAATCTCGAGACACGTATACTAGTTTCCGGAACGGAATAATTAAATAAACGAGGCACCCATCTTGCAAGACCGAAAGTAAAAAAACAAACGGCGAATAAGTTGCAAATAAGGAGGCATTATAAACGCACTTATTGTATTCTGAAACACCGAGGACTTAGCTATTTTAATTGTTTGCATCAGCTGCACAATCACGATGCTGGTCCCGAAAATGTAACGAGAAAACTAGGTACCGGAACGGAATATAGTTGCAAAGTGTCTATTAACATATTTTATAACACTTTATAATTAATTCTATTACGTAAGTTTTATTCTAACTAGATTTACCATATTTTTATTTTTGTCAACTAGTTTCCGGAACGGAATATAGTTACAAAGTGACTATTAACATATTTTTATAACACTTTATAATTAATTATATTACTTAAGTTTTATTCTAACTAGATTTACCATATTTTTATTTTTGTCAAATTTTCGATGTGTACGCAACTGCGTTTTTGCGTACGGGTAAGTAAATAGAAATCTATGAAATTTAAACACAAGGTTTATAACCATAAAAAGAAGGTTGGCTTTGATTTTTGGGAGTTTTGGTCCCAACAGTTTAGGAATAAGGGGTCCAAAATTGAACTTTGTTTGATTTCACCAAAAATTGAATAATTGGGGTTTTTTGATATGCCGAATCTAACTGTGTATGTAGATTCTTAATTTTTGGTCCAGTTTTCAAATTGGTCTACATTAAGGTCCAAAGGGTTCAAAATTAAACATAGTTTGATTTTAACAAAAATTGAATCCTTGGGGTTCTTTGATATGCTGAATCTAGAAATGTACTTAGATTTTTTATTATTGGCCCAGTTTTCAAGTTGGTCCAAATCGGGGTCCAAAATTAAACTTTGTTTGATTTCATCAAAAATTGAATAATTGGGGTTCTTTGATATGCCAAATCTAACTGTGTATGTAGATTCTTAATTTTTGGTCCCGTTTTCAAATTGGTCTACATTAAAGTCCAAAGGGTCCAATATTAAACTAAGTTTGATTTTAACAAAAATTGAATTCTTGGGTTTTTTTGATATGCTGAATCTAAACATGTACTTAGATTTTTGATTATGGGCCCAGTTTTCAAGTTGGTTCAAATCAGGATCCAAAATTATTATATCAAGTATTGTGCAATAGGAAGAAATTTTCAATTGCACAGTATTCAGCAATAGCAAGAAATGTTCAATTGCACAGTATTGTGCAATAGCAAGAAATGTTCAATTGCCACTATTGCGAAATAGCAAGAAATCTTCAAGTGCACAGTATTGTGCAATAGCAAATATTTTCAATTGCAAAGTATTGCGCAAAAGCATGAAATATCTAATTGCACAATATTGTGCAATAGCAAGAAATTTCAATAAGAGTTATCTTTCTTTGTCCAGAATAGTAGTTAAATCATTGTTTTATACAATATACAATGTATATTCACTTTTACTACCAACTGATAAATTAAAACAATCTTTACCATTCAGTGATAACAAGCACTTTATTTTACATTTTAATATTTTATGATGTATTTAAATGAGTAGTTATTGTTGCAATCTGAGCATCTGGTTTTGTAGATAAAACTAGATAGATGACATGGTTTAAATTAAAGTAAGACCACCAATTTCCCGGTATCAAATCATCTTTAAAAAAAAGTCAATGTATTGCCATGTGACCTTTTACATTGAAGGATTAAACTTGCATGAAGTGGTGTTCAGACTCTTAAACAGAAAATAAAAGAATATGGAGTAAACGTGCACAGGACCTTATCTCACACAAAGTCAATGCATAGAAAAAATACAAATAATCAAAGGTTAAAGTTCTTTTCCTATTCTTCATCTTGATAGTTGGTGGAGGGTCTTCAACAATAAACGAATCATTAATACCGTAAAACAAGGTCAAGATGTTAGTGTCGACTTCAGCAGTACTAGTACTTAAAATATAATACTGCACTGTCACTATATTTAAATCTAGTCATAAAAAGTCTGAATTAAGCACAATACAAGACAAGAACAGACAGACATAATGATTATGAGAATTTCGGGTTTTGCTTTATCCTACATATCGGTCTACTTTTAATGTTGTCCCCGTAAAACCTAAAAGTCTTAAATTACAATGAGTTTTTGCTTTGAGACAAGAATATTGTCGAAAGAAATAGCTTAAAATTAAATGCGTTTCAATGTAAGAAAGAGTCCGGGAAACGCCCAGAATGCACGATCTTGCGTTATTTTTCTCAGAGCTTCTGGGGGCCCCCAGACCCCTCGCCAAAATGTTTTCGCCTAGCTACGCTTGGCGGTTATATTTTGCCTCAATATTATAAGAGGCTAGTTACGGCCCTGCATACTTTGTATATAGATGCCTCATGTTACAAAGTTTCTGTCAAATTTCCATTGACCTTGACCTCATTTTCATGGTTTCAATTACTTCTTGAAAGAAAAGTTCAGATTTTTTGCGGTCGTATATTGGTATGACGTTGGCGTCGTCGTCGTCGTCCAGCATCCAGGTCTTCTACCTTCTTAAATATTTATAAGATAAGATAATATATATTTTAACCGGAGAACATCTTACATCAGTTAGTCATAGAACACCTTGTGTTACTAACACATGTTATATGGCATTTTTCACAAATCGGCCCTTCAATTCGGGACCTACAATCACGATTTGTATTGTAATTGATTTGCTCTGTGGTGTTGTTTTATTTTCTGATGACTTAGGTACCGGTGCAGGGACGGTGGTAAAAATGTTATTGCTAGTATCTACACATAGGGCCGTAACTAAGGTTCAAATTCAGGGGAGGCAGGGGTTTGGGGCCGACGATTTAGGCCCCATAGAGAGGGGGATGGGGGCGCAGCCCCCCGCTGATTTTTTTTCTCTCAGTAAAATGGCTAAAAATGACCCGTTTTCCTTTGATTTCCTTACTTTAAGAAACATCAGTATTGCTTGAATCTGGAAGCAATTTTTATGCAAAAACAAGCTGAGATATTGTTGTTGGGGGTGAGCCAAGGCTCCGTCTTGAAGGCTGTACTTTGACCTATAATTATTAACATTAAATACATTAAGACCGCGGATTTTTTTCTCAATAAAATCAGTGGCTAATATAAAAAATATATAACCCGTTTTCCTTCGATTACCTCACTTTAAGAAACATCAGTATTGCTGTATCCTGGAAGCAATTTTTATGAAAACATCTATTATTTGTATTTAAAGATATTTTTGTTAGAAATCAAACTGGTAAGTTAAAAAAGGCAAAAAACATATAAAGCAAGATCATAGAACGCAAGATATTTTTTTACCGAGGACCTTGACTCGATCCAATATTGTTGAAAGCTGAACAGACATGTATATAACTACAACCAGGGACTTTCTATACTAAGTTTTATATACAGTATAGAAAGTTCCTGCTAAAACGAATGGGAGTGTTTAACTACTAATGCGGGGTTCACACATTGCCGATTATTGCTCCCGTTTGAGATCAGACAGCGATACGACACGAAAAGTGAAAAAGTCGGATTAGTATCCTCAATTATCTGGAATGTCCTATTATTGTCTGAACGCAGTCGTTTTAGTTCGTAACAGATTCCTACTGGTCGGGAAGGGTCCGAATAGTTCGACAAAGCACCCCGACAGTTAGGTGCGTCCCGTAACATTCGAGGAAACTCAGCCGATTTTGTCTAGTCGGATTACAATCGTGCCTATGTCGTGACAGATTCTGCTGTATCGGATCGAATTCCTAACAATGTTCTGTGTATTCGGGACGGTGTCCTGTGGAACGGGAATGATCTGGAGAAGTCCCGACAATAACAGAATACAATACGACTGAGACCAGACAAAGCCGTTTGCAATGCGATAGAGCGGACCGTGGTAGGATTACGTTCCGACAGTACCCGATCATCCCGATTATGCCGACAGTTTTCGAACGGATAACTTCCGTCAGCGTCGGTTCACTGTCTTGTCACTATCTGATCTCTGTCGGATTACATTCGGTAGAATCGGGACGCAGTCGTGACAGACTCGATCGAATTTTACCTGGCGAAAGATACAAATCGAATTTCCATCCACGATTCACAGGATCTTGATCAGACTTTTGACAAATTTTAATCGGGAATGGTCCTGTCAAGGACGGCAGTACAAATCGTGAATGTGTGACCCCAGCTTAAGGCATTAACCATAATGTTCCCGTACGATCGGGAGACGTTAAAAAAATGATCCAACAGCTGATTTAGCCGGTAACGAATTTCCGATATCATAAAAGATTCACAATTGTCGAAAGCAAAGTTTCAAATATATGTGTTCTCGTATGAATACTGAATAACAGACCACACGAAAAAAATCAAATACTTAAACGGTTCACTATCGATCAAAAATCTGGAAAATGACATATATAGACCTGTATCATGTATCATGATAACACTGTTAAAACTGTAAACTTATGTTGTTTATAAAATAAATTCAAGTTCTTCGTGTACATATTGTAAATATTTAATTTTATTACTTCAAAAAAAAAAATTGGTGTAGAAAATTCAGGGGAGGCAGTTGCCTCCCCTGAACTGCCTCCCCTGCCTCATAGGTAGTTACGGCCCTGAACTGTCACAAATAGTGCTTTTGCGACAAAATTGCTGTTGACTGCATTTGTTACACATAATACCATGTTCAAAAAAGAATTCGAAAAAAATGTTAGTGTTGTTTTGAAACTTGTATACAATGGCCTCATTTTAAGTTATGTGTATATTTTACACACAGCATTTGGGCTTCATTGCTATATGATAAATTCTCATGTTATTGGTTATGTCCAGGCATCTACATCAGTTTGACAGCAGCTGTTCCTTGTATATATGTAATAAATGTACACATGGAATAGAAAGTAAGTCAAGAGTATGGACAGTCATGGGAATGCACACAATAAGCGATACATGATTTTTTTCTTTAATAAAATGATATACTAGTATACTATAAAGTCAAAATGAACCAGAATGACAACATCCAGAACAATATGATAGAAACATTAAAATTTAATATAACAACACAAAAAATGCAAAAAGTCTAAACGAGATTCGAACCTTATCTTCAAAACAGTCTTTGATAGTAGTTATATGCTCTACTGATGGAGCCACGGTGACGCTTGAGTATAATGTCTTATTTAGGAGCTATATCAGTACAATTTAGCGTATTAAAAAGTTTGTTTTTTTATGTAATAAGGACACACCAAACCAATTTCATGTTTGAGGGGAAAAGTTGTATAAATTACAGCAGTCACTTTTTTCTTTTGTTTGAAATGTCCTTTTGGGTGGATTCCCTGTTTTTCCCATCTAAACTCACCATAAATTCCGCATATTGGACTTACATCCTTTTTGAGGGTTAAATTAACTATTTATCACACATATCATAATATATGTAAATCGGGATATTGATCAAAACACATTTTTATTTTTTGTTTTTATAGAAAATTCTATACTGTCGGCACTTTTTGAAATTAGCCCTTCTGTGAAAAAAAAATCGGGACAAACTGGCCCTACCTCTTTAAAATTGAAAATGGAAATGGGAATGTGTCAAAGAGACAACAACACGACCAAAGAGCAGATAGCCGAAGGCCACAAATCGGTCGTCAATGCAATTTGTATGGTATTGTATACAAGTCCCTCTGTGTCTCTATTATCCCCGAAAAACATATCTCTTCGTAAATACCTCTTTTAATAAGAGGAGGTATAATAATTGTTTTGTTGTCAAATTATTAGTTAATGACAATTCTAGGATTTTAAATATAAAGCACAATTAAATTAATAAAAAAAAATGACCACTGATTTTCAATTATCATGAGCTGTTTTTGACAGTTCATTTTGCAAGTAGATTTTGAAAACTCCAGAATATGCAGTTCATTGGTATAACAATCTTGTCATTAGGTTTGCTGATGCCACACTTTTATATTTAATTTATCTTGAAATGTTATGCCAATCATATTTGTTCAGATTACTACGTAAAAGGAATATATTGGTGTGATTACCACTTTTATAAAATTCATGCAATTTGAATCATATCTCAGTTGTACATTTAATCTTAATTATTTAAAGTTATTTTGTCTAAATATTAAAAATATATATCCAGTGGTGTTCCGTTTGGGTCGTTGTGATGGGGTTTTTTTACGGATGAAATGACGGACAGGACAAAAATTTCACAGCACGGTGGTATAATGCATACTGTATTATATAGGTAAAAGTCTACATTATTGAAACTATTTACATCTTTTATTAACCAAAAATACTCAGCAGTATGGAAAGTCATATACCTGGGACATAATATATTGAAACTTGCCGTTTATACTTTTAAAGATTTAACATAGGACCCTATGGGAAATGCATACAAATGACTTCTTCTAGAGAACCACTGAATGGAATGAAACCAAACATGGCATGAATGTTCCTTATGAGGTGCTGACCAAGTGTTGTTACTTTATAGCCGATCCATCATCCAAGATGGCCGCCAGTGGGGGACTTAGTTTAACATAGGACCCTATGTGAAATGCATACAAATGACTTCTTCTAGAGAACCACTGAATGGAATGAAACCAAACATGGTATGAATGTTCCTTATGAGGTGCTGACCAAGAGTTGTTACTTTATAGCCGATCCATCATCCAAGATGGCCGCCAGCGGGGACTTAGTTTAACATAGGACCATATGGGAAATGTATACAAATGACTTCTTCTAGAGAACCACTGAATGGAATGAAACCAAACATAGCATGAATGTTCCTTATGAGGTGCTGACCAAGTGTTGTTACTTTGTAGTCGATCCATCATCCAAGATGGCCGCCAGTGGGGGACTTAGTTTAACATAGGACCCTATGGGAAATTCATACAAATGACTTCTTCTAGAGAACCACTGAATGAAATAAAACCAAACATGGCATAAATGTTTCTTATGAGGTGCTGACCAAGTGTTGTTACTTTGTAGCTGATCCATCATCCAAGATGGCCGCCAGCGGGTGACTTAGTTTAACATAGGACCATATGGAAATGCATACAAATGACATCTTTTAGAGAACCACTAAATGGAATGAAACCAAACATAGCATGAATGTTCCTTATGAGATGCTGACCAACTGTTGTTACTTTGTCTCCGATCCATCATCCAAGATGGCTGCCAGACGGGGGGGGGGGATTAGTTTAACATAGGAACCTATGGGAAATGCATACAAAGATCTTCTTTTAGAGAACCAAGGAATTGAATGAAATCAAACATAGCATGAATAGTCCTTTCCTTATGAGGTGCTGGCCAAGTGTTGTTACTTTGTAGTCAAATTTTATCTGTTTTTATAGGATTTCAAAAACCCAAGTAGAGTCAGGTGAGCGATACAGGCACTTGAGAGCCTCTAGTTTTATACCGGGTAACTAAATTTCACATGTTATTACTATCATTCCTATCAATTCTTATTTTGTAAACTGAGAATATGGCATTGAAAAGGACGATTCCTCGGACTTCAATATTTCAGTGGTGAAATATATTTATTCAAAATCTTCTTTCATAATTCAGTTATATATTATTCAATTTGATGTAAAAACTTGCTAAAGCTTCTATTACTATTTCTCTATTTTGTTGTTTTATTGACAGATCTCTTTTTTCTTCTTCTTCACGTTTTATGATTAGAGTTGTCTTTCTTTGACTAGTCACTTAGTACTTTTCTAGGCACATGAGTTAGGTCGATGTGCAAGTTTATTTTGAATATAAATTTTAATGGTTGAAGTTTCGAATTAAGAACAGTCATATCTTTGACTAGTGTACATTCGAAGTGCAGAGACGAATGTTTGAAAAAGACTCCAACCCAAATCCCCTGCAATTCACGTGTTTTTGCATTCACTTTTATCTGCGGACTTGATGAGATTTGATCAGCTTTCGTTAACTACTTTTTTATTTCCAAGAATGTTATCAAGCTAATTATAAGCCTGTAACAGACTAGGTTTTTGTCATATAGTAAAACAGCTGAGTAGTAACATAATAATTATTCTTTATTCCGTAAGCAAATATACATGCAGCTCATAGGATTAAATACATACACAAATTATACAGTAAATACATATACATATACAGCATTAATATATAGCGGAGTTAATTGAGATTAATTCATCAAAAGGAATTGAAAAATATGTCTGTTTTTACACCACAAAATCTACTGTGTACAAAATAGCACATAACTTTTACTGAAGAATATTTTTTTTACCTATTTTTGTGAACAATTCATTTACGTGCTGTTTATATCAAACATCCCATACTCTTGAAATCTTGAATCTTTCGAGAGTGAATCAACATATAGTTTATGTATAAAGACTGAATGGTCAATATTAAAGGAATCCTTGAAAACGATAAAAGGGCAGTGGCGGATCCAGCCATTTAAAAAAAAGGGGGGGTCCCAACACAGATTAAAGGGGGGGGGTTCCAACTATATGCTCCCATTCAAATGCATTGATCGGCAAAAAAAGGGGGGTTCCAGACACCCCCCCCCCTGGATCCGCCACTGAAGGACAAAAGTCCAATTTTCAGTTTAAAATCAAACTGAAGATGAGGAGCATTTTCTTATCAAGGGGTACAAATTTAGAAGCGACTTGGGTTGGTGGGAGTTGTTTTAAATACATTTTGCCATGTTTCATCAAAGTAATAAATATCAACATTGTTTGTGATAAGGATCGACAAATTGTTTTAGATACACCTCTGTAAATTAAGACTACGGGTTAAGTTTAATTAAAATATTCAAAGATTAATGACTAAATTAATTTACTTCATATCATTTCATGTACACAAATAGTATCACTGTTTTAATGTCACGTAATTATATTTATTTATCAGTCAGCCGCACGATCCTCTACATGCTCTAACTTTGATAAAAAAAAATCTTTGCGCTAAATACAGCAGATTAAAAATATGTCACAATATGCTTTGGTCTCTGGTGGAGAGCTGTCTTACTAGCTTGACAATCTCCCCATCGAGGAAACTTAATTTCTTTAATTTTTGAAAAAATAAAATTACCGAACTCCAAGGAAAATTCAAAACGGAAAGTGCGTTTGCAAAAAAAAAAAAAACAATTAATTAATAAAAGCAAACAAATGCATGCATGGTCAGGCATCACCGTCATGAATGTCCCTAAGTAAAATTTAAAAAGCGCATCTGCAGTAGCATACACGAGTTATTCAAAAAGATACATATATTATTATTTTTTATTCGTATGTCAATATAATACTTCCATGGTATAATTCAGTTCATTGTAAACTTGTCTAACTCCAACATAAAAAAAACAACAAAAAACAAAAAAACATTGAATCAGTGAACATTTTTCTCCAGTGTTTATAGATTTATATTAAATTCTTCAGTCACAGTGTATTTTTTCTATTCAGTACTGTTACGTGAATTAATTAGTTTCCAGTATATCTATTTTTAGATTTAATAGTATCCATAACACACATGCATTTTATCAATTAGTCAACAAGTTGTAAAATAGTATTGCCGAATAAATTATAATTCACCATGCGACAAGTGACGAGAATCTATTTCCGTCCTCGTGCACACGTGCTAAGGTCAATCCCGTCATGCATTTATCAACATGGAGATGAACGAGGTGGTCGCGATCGTTACTGCATACCTATGCTTATGAAAACTACAACACACATGACCGGGATATTGAAAAGGGATTGTAAAAATGCCCAAGATATCAAGAAGAAAACAGTCAAAACCTCAGCACATATGTGGTAAGTAGTAAAACGTAGGAATTTTGTCTATATTTGTATATTTTGCTGGGCGTGAACAGCCTGCATGCACATACATCACGCGTGCGCACGTGACGTTTCATCGACTTAAAGCCTTTACAATGCATAATGTTTTATTGATTTTTAGCAGCCTCGAGTATTGATTAACTGCTTCAGCATTCGCTAGCTAGAAACATCAAGTTTATCATTTATTATTATGAAGAAATTCGTGTTGCGTTTGTAAGGATCGTCCGCTATATTTACAAATCGGTAAATAGGTCAAATATGTCAGCTGACCAGGTTTACCTGTAGAATTGTTGACATACACACTCACCTGTATGATTTGAAACGTGCATGCACAAGCATAAGTTCTTGATATGAACTGGCAATTGTTCAAATTTATTGCATGAAGATTCATAATTTTATATGAATTATTTCAAAGAACAAACTGTCTACTTTCACTTTCTATAAATAATATTTGTTTAAAAATAGTAATATATAAAGCATTTTAAAGTTCAATTTATAACTACTCTGATCATGAGAATATTTTTAATATTGATAAAAAATCATCTCTAATTATGCAAACTATAAAATATCTACTATACATATATATACATGTAGCTGTATACTTTAGTATTGGCACAATCCAAATTAATGATTGGAATTACTTTTTAATTATGAAAGAACTAGAAAATGACAATGTATTTTTGGGCATATTAACAACAATACATACACTGACACTAAGTCAAGTAAATAATTTGAGAATAAATACATATATAATGTAATTTATTATTCTTTTATTCACAATATATATGTGGTTTTTAGCTTGATTCTGACCAATGCTTATATTCCAAATATATATGTATCAATTATTGTTGTTGTTACCAATTATGTAAATCAATTGTATCTGATTTTATGCCCTTTATGGGCCCTGTAATTTGGGAAATAAAAATAATCTATTCTATTCTATTCTATTCATGCACTTCAGTTAAGTATGACTGTTCATGACTGAAAATTTATTATATTTTTTTATATTAGTTTTTCCCCCAATTTCACAGTCCACTGAAACATAGAAAAATGATAGTGTGAGTGGGGCATCCTTGACTTTGGACACATTCTTGTTTATTGCTGATTTTATTTGTCCTAAATATATTTTGAATTTGACAGTTGTTTTGGAATGTTTTCTATCGTCTGTATGTCAGGGTTGTCTAATTCACCAGCATTCTGATCCATACAACAGGTCTGATTTTATGTAGCTGGTTTATAGTAAAAGCTTGGTGTAAATGTTGATATTTTTAGTTCACCTTTTCAAATGGCCAAGTGAGCTTTTTCCATCACTTGTCTTCTATCATCATCCTCTTCTGTTAATTAATATTTACAAAAAACTTCTCTCAAACTATTGGACCAAATTTAGACAAACTTGGCCACAATCATTATTGGGGCATGAAGTATAGAAAAAAAGTGTCAGATGAATGATCCCGACTATCAACATACATTTTTTGTAGGTGTCTATGTAAACTTTTAACACAGATAACTTTTTTTTAAAGAAAAAGAAAGACAAGATCTACAATTAAGTCAACATGGTTGATATCACCAGACAACTCCATATTGGAGTTATTACTCTGCAATAAAGATTTTACCAATACTTTGTGTTTTTGCCTTATATCTTACAGTAAAATCTAACTAAGAAAAGAGACTTTAAAAAGCTATAACATGATCAACAAGTCAAAGTCTATAATAAGTCAACATAATACAGGGATCTCCATGGATGAAAATTGAACGATGGAGGAACTTTCACTATCATAAACCGTATCTACGCCGTACAGCGTAGCGCGATCGAAAATATTTCATCCCTCCACATAAGGATAGGTGAACATGCTAATTCATTGCTTATTTAAATTATATTTATTTGAATTTTCATTATAAATACTATATAGAGGTATATATATTTTCAATAATTGCCGTTTGTAACCCTTCAAAGGCCAAGCCCTCATGCCCCCTCCCTTTCCCTTAGTCAAGAATGACCAATAGCTATCACAAAGGTCCCAATGTAGTTTCTTGTTATTTTTGGTAATTGTTATGGGGGTTAAAATTCATGTGGAGCTTATTCTTCACGGACATTATCAAATTCAGAATTTATGAACCCATTACCGGTATGTCTGGTTTGCAGCAACGACAAAACGAGTCGTACGGGTTATTTAAAAGGTTAAAAAGATTTGTAAAGCGAACGTTGTCAAATGAAAAGGTTTTTAATGACTTTATCTAGCAAATTGATGCTATGCAACATGCATCTTTCGAGTCTAAATAGAAACCGGAAATGCGGATGTATCAATTTGATTGCAAACTACGAAATGAATTTGGAATTATGATACGATATTTATTTACAGGAAATATTAAAAGTTTTTACTTTTTAACTTTTAAAGTAATTCTATATTGTCGTTAAAATACAGCAGTACTCGAGTTATTTGCGATGAAATAATAATAACTGTTTTACGTCTTATTTAAAAAGGGGGATGCTGATTGCGTAAGTCAAAATAAAAGCACATGCTCTACTTGTTCCTAAACTTTGTAAATGGACTATTAATTTATTTATTTAATCTGAATTATCATAAGCATTTGCGGAAACTTAATTAAATAATTCAACAAATGAATCGTCTTTCTTCAGATAATATTCTCTGCTTTGTTGATCTACCTGTACAAGCTCAGGTACAAGTGATTAGCGATCTTAATCCGGATATCCCTCAGGCGTTAGAACTGGATTATACTATAAAGAAAGCCTGAAGGTTATGCAATTACATGCATTTGATTATAATTGCTAAAAAAATGGCGTCAGGCTATAAAAAACGATCACAGTTTTGAACGATGGCGCAAGTCATTTAACGATGGCGCAAGACATTTGAACGATGGCGCAAGTCATTTGACGATGGTGCAAGACATTTGAACGATGGCGGGGCGCCATCGTTAAACAGGCCATGGAGATCCCTGAAAATAGAAGAAATCATAATTAAGTTGACTTGTTTAATAAATTAAAGTTTTTTATATTGAAAACTAAAATCATTACAAAAGATACAACATTAAATGGAAACTTTATTTAGCAAAATTGATCAGCAAGGCAAGATTTACAAATATATATGTACATGTATGTCAAAATGACTAAAATTGTCAGTTAATAATTTAAAGAGTTACTGCCCTTGCATGATGATTTCCCCCCAAATTGCTATTATTGAAGATGCATGTGAAAGACATAGGCTGTTTAGAGCCTCTAGAGAAACTTCAAGATGGGTCTTTAGTCTTGTAACCTGCTTTTGAAAGTGGTTTGGATGGTTTTCTTAGCTCCATTGTACTAAATACCCTGGCAAGGTAATTAAGGGTCTTGTAAAGAAGCCTTTTGTAGTTTACTGTACAGTTGGTGTTTTGCTTATTGTTGAAGCCTGTAAAATGACCTACAGTTGTTTACATTGTTGACTTTGTGTCTGACTGTCTACGGTAGTTCCTCATTGTCCCTCGTACCACATCTTCTCATCTTTCTATATTTTTAAGCTACCTGTATATATAGCTATGACATATTATTTTGTGGAATCAGCTACAAACATATAATGATTAGAATTTAGATTTATGTTGGTTATAAATTTGTACGGAATTGATATAGGAATTTAGTTGCGCCTATTTCCTTAAAAGTTGTATGTCTAAATAACAAAAATTAACAATTTACTGATTTTGTTTTACTTCATAAATGGAATGGATTTTTAGAAAAATTAAATAATGTATAATCAAAACATTGCTACTACATGCCAAATGTGGAGAAGATTACTAATTCTCAATAGCCATGTTTTTCACTTACATGTATGATCTCCTGCAGATGGACAAAAATCTCACAATCAAACAGACTCAAAGAGGAATTCCTTACTTAAGGTCTTTAATCAACAAAAAGGGCAGAAAGGTTGTAAGACCTTTTAAAACCAGCTACAATGTATCAATTCAACCCTTCTCATACAGATACTACATTCACATATATACAATGTATCCAATATACATGTTCAAGGGAAAAAAAGGGGGGTAGCCATTCCCTTGTAAATTTTAGTTGCTTTAAGTATAGCCCTTTTGTAATACATTTCTAAAATCTTTTTTTCATTACTTATAAGACAAGTGCTTGTTTTCATTTCCATAATATGTTAATAATATTTTTAAAATTTTTGGATTGTAATTTTTTGTGGGGGAAATCATTCACCACATATCATGCCTTTTAGTTCACACACATTGATGGCTATCATTTTATTTTGGTTTCACCTGTAGGTTAGATATCAGTAGTGATCTTTACAGGTATGCATATTATGTGAATTGACATGGTTAAATTTCCCATGAAGTAGTGTGTCATACTAATAGAATGAAGATTGTTTCTTCCTAACTTTTCAAGCAGAATAAGTTTTGTAAGCATGCAGATCATCAGTTTTGATGTCACAATTTGGCAGCATGAAATAATTACCACTCTGTCCTGGGATTAAAACATTTCTGTGACTTTCAGTGTAAAATTTATTTGTATAAAATTTATATTTTTTAATTTATTTATTTATTTAAAAAAAGTTGTCTCGTGTTAATATAACCGATCAGGATTTGCTTTCGCTTCCCTTTCCCTTCCGGAGCACCATACATCTCAGTTTTTGGTTGTTTTTGTGTTGCTCAGTATTCTCTTTTCCATATAGATTTTTGTAGACTTTTTGTGTTGTTTTTTTACATGGTGTTGTCAATTTTTCTTTTCTCAATTATTGAATTCATCCATTTGGTATCTTTTACCTCTCTTTTGTTTAGATTCATAGTACTACAGTCTGACTATTTGGAATCTTAATTAAGAAACCACTGCTTTATAGAAAATAACTAATATCATCTACATGTACGTATATACATGTATCAATAACTGACCAAATGAGGTTTACAAACAAATCGTTTATACCTGAATATCAAGATGTGGATAAATGCTAGAGAGAGACAGGAAAAACAACTTTACAATGCAGGTTTAATACATATAAAGAAACTGAAATGTGTGTTGGAATAGATTTGCAACATGTGTGTTCGTGATGTTTTACCAAAACAGAATAGAGCTTTTTAAGTTGGAGTAGAGTACATGTACATACAAAATATGAAAGCGCAAATATATTGATTAGAATTCTCAACACAAATATAGACTGTAGTGAACAGTGATTATGATGAATTAAACTCTTATTATAAAAAGAACCATAGTAGTGAACAACATTAAAAAGAAGTAGTGTGTAGGGGTAGTATAGACATGATAGAATGGCCATCATGAATTAGCATAAAATTCGACACTGGCTTATTTTATACTTATCTTTGAATAAAATTATGTTGAAAGAAAAGACATAAATGATAAGAATTTTCTAGTATTTTTTTTTAATACATGTCTCCAATGAAAATTTGTATATTCTTTCTGTGTGTGTGTAGGAGTTTAAACATAAATGGTCAAAACAAACTTGGGCTGTTTTTTTGGCAAACGAAGTAACAAAATTGTGAAGAATGAAATATTGGCATTGAATTTTAGTTGTTGAAAGAAGAAGTTCAAGAACTCTAAAAATGTATAATTGGGTTGAATCATTTCTAGCTGTAGGCATGAAATTCACAATGAATTGAACATTTTTATTTCCTGTTAAATGCAAAGTTTAAAGGCCTGAAAATATTCATATAATTTTCACGTGTCATGTTAAAAGCTGGGATACAAAATCAGATCATTTTATTGTTCATTGCCCACGAACATTGAAATAGTTTTAACATGTTTGTTCTCCATTCAATGACAAGAATGCATAGCGTGTACCAGCGCCCATGCATGACAAGAATTAGGTCAACATTTAAACAGGTAAAAACTTTACCTGTTTCACCCCTAATTCATACATGTAATGTACATTCTTATAGCTTGTGGGGAAATAGATAAAAATGTCCACTAAACTTAAGCCATTTAAAATGACCATTACATAATGAGACTAAATGTCTGTTCTAAGCTGTGATATTGTGTAACTTATTTGATCAATATGAGAGATATTGGAAATCATTAAATGTTAACAAACCAGTTTTCCTTGTAGCGTGCAACGTTATATAGATCTTGGTTTTCAATGATTGTGCAAGGTTATACCAAATAGAGGATAGGTTCATGTCATGCAGAAAAAAATGGTGTTAAGTTTACTACAGATCATTTTGGCATATGGAGTACTTGATTAAAATCAATACTAATAAAGAATTTGATATGTAGTCAGAAAATGTAGGGTTTATAAACAATGCATGTCCTTATAATTACCTAAAATGGAATGTACTACACTATGATTTTGTGTATAATTTGATTTTTATCCCATTTTGGATCAAATCATATCTTTAACAGTTTTAACTTGGAAAAAAATCATATCACGACAGATTCACTAATTATAAAAAGTTAATATATTAATTGATACTAGACACTGTATAGACATTGACTAACAGAAAATCAGATTATAAGTTATTCAGTTTTTTTTTCAACTTCAGTTAATATGATGAATAAATATTAACACCATTTTTTGTTTTTCTTTAGAAGAGGGAAAACAATACAATAATATTGAAAGAGAGTTGTCAGTGGCGGATCTAGAAATTTTCATAAGTGGGGGCCCACTGACTGCCTAAGAGGGGGCCCACCCTGTCACGCTTCAGTGATTCCCTATATAACCAAACAAAATTTTTCTGAAAAAGGGGGGGCCTGGGCCTCCAGGACCCCCTCCCTAAATCCGCCTCTGGTTGTAAAAGCAAATTGCTTGTTTCTGAATCCTCAATATTATCTCATTTGTATAATATCATTTAATGTTGATTTATCTGAATAAATATTGTTTAAACTAAAGAAAGAGAGTTTTCTGTCAGTCGATCAACTTTTTAAAAGAAAATATTTAACAAATTACAAAGACAAAAACAAATGAAATAAGGACCCCAAAACCCCACCCCACCCCCTTTTTCCTAAAAAAAAACCAAAAATGAATAAATAAACAAAAAATATTAAGTTTTGTCATTATTGATGTTTTCTTAATTTGGGTTCCCTATCACCCTTTCACAATTAGAGAAATATTCTGTAGTTGTTACAATTGTACATGTGTTAAGTGGCCTACATTATTCACCAAAAGTTCAACCACTAAGATAACTACAAATAGGTCATGACAATTTGATTCTATGTTTGGCCTGATGACATTCTGAATAGGAATAACATTTGACTTATGCCATGATGCATCAAGGCAAAAAAAAAGATGTGATAAAGAAAAGATGCATGGATTTCTGTTTCAAAAATGATATAATTCTTAAGTCAAATAGTAATGCAGAAATCACTTCATCTCTGTGATTTAAAGCATTTTTCACCTTAAAACAAAATCCCCTTTTGACACTTGGGCACCTACCATGAGTGTGTGCACATGTTTTGAATTGGTGCAGAGTCATTACTAATTTTTTGAAGTATTTAAATTTTACTTAAAAGAACAAATATTTTAAAATGAAAGATGAAAATCAGTTAAAAAATGAGGTCAATTGTTTTTCCTTACAAAACATTTCAAACAGTCTTAAGATTTGCACAAGCACATGTTAAATTACAGAAGTTTTGTTAAAAGTAACAGTTCATTTTAAATACATGTTTCCCTCTAACCATAAAATGACAGTAAATCTTTAGTTATGACGTAACTTTAAGGTAGATCATACTAAAAAAAAATCTTGAAATTTGGACACAGTCAAATTATAAAGACAAAAACAAATGAAATGATGAGACTCCCCCCCCCCTTTTTCCTAAAAAAATTTCATATCTCTAAATAGTGTATGCAAAGAAAAATATATGTATTCATATCTTACTTTTTGAAATATTATTGTTTTTAATTGGTATGGTTGAAATCAAAACTCAATTTTAAGTTTCATTTTTTTTTCAAAAGAAGAGAATAGATCAGCAAGATATGATCTACAAGTAGAGAGGCATATCTGAAATCATCAGTCAATGTATAAGTTACAGCCTTAAATGATGATTTTATATAATTATTTGTATTTTTGCCTTTGAAAACTGAAATAAAGAATAAATTATGTAGGATAACCTTAGTAATATAACAAAAGAAGTGGGGATAATTGTGCTTTTGCAGAAGGGGTAGTTGAATCATCTGGTAGTTTGAACGAGAAAGACTTTAATTTAATTAGATGATGTGGTATGAGTGCCAAAATGATACCTCTCAATCCAATTCACAATGTATAAACAATGACGAGAAGTTCAGAATTGAACAGCCTTTAACACAGAATCTTGTTTATGGTTACACTGAACAGCAAGTTTTAAAGGGCTCCAAAAATAACTAGTGTAAAACAATTCAAACAGTAAAACCAATGGTGTAATCTATATCAAAAAGGAGAAAATCATATGAACCACACCAACAAATGACAACCACTGAACAACAGGCTCATGACTTAGGACAGGTCCATAAAAATGCAGTACACTTGGTCATTTTGATTTATCTGCTTTATTTGTTCACAAATATTATACCACATATGAATACCTTGTACATTAAAGCCTCTTTTTACTTAGTCTCATACATTTTTTGTTTTTTTCTGTAACAGGTGAAGATGAACCAACAAATGGAGAAAGCAACAATGGACCAGTTGGAAAGGATGCTGTAGAAGACAACAATGCAAATATTGTAGTAACGGAAGAGGAGGAGAAGGATGAAACATCCAAAGTAGATAGTGGTGAGGAAAATAATGCAGAAAACTCTGATGACATCATCCCCTTACATCTAGAAGCTGAAGATGTTGATGATTACTCAAACTTGAAATGTGATGAAACTGACGATAGAAATACTTTCGACACCGATTCTAACCACTCCTATGATCATGGTGGAGACTCTGAAGTTGGACAGTCAGAGGAACATAATTTCCATACTCCATCCTCATCTGACCGCATGTGTGATTTCTGTGGAGCTGTAAAGAAAAGTCCTTCTGACCTTGCTCGCCATCTCCTAAAACATACTGGCGAACATCCTTTTAAATGTGATGTAAGTGTTAAGGTAGCTTTAAGTAATTGCTTGGCATCAAAAAAGGGGAATAATTATATTTTAGATCTTTTTATGACCAGTGACAAATGAATTTTGATTGTTACACGCTTTTTCAGCACAAGATGGTTTATCAATGTTTCTGAGTAGGGACATACAATTGTGACAAGGACTAACATTGAATTCTAATGCAATTATTTTGTATCAATGGTTCTGATTGGATGACAGTTAGTGTAAAATTCTCTATCTCCTTGTCTGTAACTAAAGAACCCGACATTTTGAATTGCTGAATGTATTGACATGTAATTTTTACAATGATAAGCAAAAAAACTCACATGTTGCACTTAACAATCTTCTTTTTATCAAGTTTTATTACATTCTGAAGCGGCACAGAAGCCAGAAAACGCCTGGTGTTGATGTTTGACGCCGGAAGCATACCTATGGCGTCACCTAGCGTAGGTACCAAAGAACATCTTTTCGTGGAATTTTCTTTAATGAAGATTTTACACTGAAATAATGATTGAAATTTAATTATGAACTTGTTTTGCATGAGATAACTGTATTGTATTTGAAGCTTTAAGGATGTCCACCGGTAGTTTTACTGTCTCAAATACCCGTTTACCTGTCTCTGCTACGCATTGCCAGGTCAACTAAATTTGCGACAATAAAACTACCAATGGACGTCCTTAAGCTTCAAATACAATACAGTTATCTCTTAAATGGAAAATTTAGAAAATTAATGAAAGGTTCAAACTAACCGGTAGATAAAACAGGAACCAAGTACCCAAAGACCAACATGAAATTCTGCTTGACTTAGTCTAACTCATTGCATTTAAAGCATTGCTTACACATACAAAGAATTCATGGCATTGACATTCTGAAAAATAGGAAGCAGTTTTAAAAAATTACCCTGTAAGGTACATTTACATGTCTAAGGTATCTTTGGTAAGGTAATTTGTCAATTCATTTGATTCCCTATAGGCTTTATGATTGCCTAGCTATTTGTTGATTTTAATGTAATTTATTTATTTTAAACCTTTTTTATTGTATTTATTTTCAGCTTTGTGATAAAGCTTTTAAGTCTAAACGATCCTTACAGCATCACCAACATACAATGCATGGGATCAGTCTAGCTGTTTCCATGGTAGCAATTGATGCCAGTATCACCGCCAACAGAAAACGTAAATCTGATGAATCGGTGGGATGCCATTCTTCCCCAGAGAGTGAAACTAAAAAGATCAAATCAGAAGTTCAGGATTTATACAGTTATCCATCTATGGTCTATTGTGGAGAACCTCAGGGATCTGTTTACATTTCGGACGCATCATGTAGCAGTACTGGTAGCTTTAAGATCAGCCCAACATCAACAAAACTGTGCTCAGAAGATGGCAACAACAGAACTTGCCAAGTATGTGGAAAGACATGCAGTAAACCAAGTGATCTTAAAAGACATATGATGAGTCATACTGGAGAAAGACCATTCAGATGTAATGTAAGTTCAAAGATTCAATCGTATGCATATTCATACCGTCAGTTGAGACAATCAATGGATAAATTATATAGCTGCACATTTTGTACATTGATATTAGAATGAAAAGAAATTATATAAAGGGTGGGTAATCTGTTCAGAATTAAGAATAATGTAGATTTATGCTAAATTTTGCTACTTTGCATTCTTCTATAAGCAAGTCAGATCACTAGATCTGCATGTGAATGTAACATTTTTGGTGGAAGAAGACTTCAAGTCTTCTGAAGGCCTATGGTGCCGACTTTAAAATCATTAAACCTCCGTATGCCGCATTCGTTTCTGTCCATTACAATTTCATAACAACTTCTGATTACTGACACAGATTTTTACACATGATTAAGCATCTGAATCATTTAATTTGTAAATTAGGATTGAAAAACAATCACTATCGTAAATATGTACCCTTTTATTTATGTAAATTATTAGATTTCATCTCATCTACATGAATGTTATTTGTTTACTTGTAACCGGATGTTTTTACTGTAGATATTTGTAGTACGCATGCGTGAATTTGGTATCGGGACAACTCGCCCTGTTTACATGTTCGCCCTTGGTCTGTTTGTCCTGAGTTCTTTTGCCTGTAAAGTACGTTCGCCCTGTGTTCATTGTCTTTACTCTTATTAAGGACGTATTATAATACGTCCTTGCGTTTTTTTTTAAATATTAATATTAAGGGTATCATTAAAAACTCTAAAACACAATTTAGTGAAAATCATCTGTTCCTTATTTTGTTCCCAAGGTAAGACAATCGTGTTCAGCCAATCAAATTCTGTGTTTTTCATAATCAATTAATAAGCCAATCAAAAACGTTATCCTGAAGATTATTCTAACATGCTAGATTTTGAACTTGTGTTGTTTTCATCTAGTTGTAAAATCGTGAACATGGCATGTGAATTTTCATTTGCAAGCAGGTTCTTACACAGCTTAAGGATAAAAGCATGGCTGATTGACAAAATTCAATGATGCAGTACTACCATTTAAAGATAATAAATAGGTTTTTTTTTCACTAATTTTTTGACATAATACTTGTAACATATTTTATTTTTGTATTCAATTAAATCATTTAAAGGACAATGTACTATTCTTTTTTCACAAAGACCAACAAACAGGTTAGGACCCCCTTATTCATTATATTTGGAACAACTTTTCTAAATGAGGGGTCAAATTAATAAAGAAGATATAAGTTTAGAAACATCACAAAATTCTTTTGACATGTTTTGTCCATTTAAAACTTGATAGATGCATAGTTCTTGGGGAAAAGTTTCATCAAATAATATGAATACATTAAAGGTGCTAATTTTTTACAGTGGGTTGTAATGTTCTTCCAATGAGGGTTACCCCTCATTTGTAGTGTTGTTCCCAACCTGTTAAAGGTCCATCTTTGTGCATAATTCAAAATTGAAAATTTCAACAAGCATCTAATATTCTTACACAAGAAAATAAATCCTGGTCTGCTAGCTACATGTTCATCTTTTCTACAGATTTAATAACTAGAATCATGCAAACAGACTTAAGAAAAAGGCATGTAAGTTCATCTTACAAATATGACACTTTTTCCAGACAATCTTGATCGTGCAAAATACTTCGCTAAAAATTGTAACCTTTAAAATTGTTGTTGCGCACTAAAAACCTCCATGGGAACTTTCAAATGTTGGCGGGTATGTAACAAGTCTTACTATTTTTATGCACCATTTATGGGCATTATGTTTTCTGGTCTGTCCGTCTGTCCTGCTTCAGGTTAAAGTTTATGGTCGAGGTAGTTTTTGATGAAGTTGAAATCCAATCAACTTAAAACTTAGTACACATGTGTTCTCTATGATATGATCTTTGTTATTTTACTGCCAAATTAAAGATTTTACCTAATTTCCACAGTCCACTGAACATAGAAAATGATTGTACGGATGGGAAATCCATGTACTTATGACACATTCTTGTTTGAAGAAAAAAAAATATGTCATGATGATAATGGAACAAAGCAGGCTGGGTTAGTGGGGCTGCCTTTATGGTACTTCAGGTTACCTTTTATTCACCTTCTTCCTCCTCAGAGCTATCAGCTCTTTGATTATACTGGTGATTCATTATTATTTGTTGGATACTAATTTTCGTGGGATTTCATTGGCACTGATGAACCACAAAAGTTAGTATTCAATGAATTACAAATTTTCTAAAAGTTAAATTGCAGATCATGGCAAACTCACAAAATTAAATATCCACGAACATGCAAGTTTTTCTCAATCCACGAAAATTGGTACCCATGAAAATAAATGAATCCACATGTAACAGTACCTGTCCAGAAAATGTCAGTTAGACAGAAAGCTTTTAATTTGAATTGGTTTCAAGTCAATTTCTTTTGGAAAAAGTTTGACAGATATTTAATGTGAAACTCATGAACTAATTTTATATAATTAAAAAATATATAATGTATGGTATGATTA
The DNA here is from genome assembly GCF_963676685.1 of Mytilus edulis. Taxonomy (NCBI): domain Eukaryota; kingdom Metazoa; phylum Mollusca; class Bivalvia; order Mytilida; family Mytilidae; genus Mytilus; species Mytilus edulis. The sequence goes on from NC_092345.1 coordinate 55,218,529, forward strand.
CCAGTGATTTGACTTTTTTATTTGGTATCATTGGCTTTACATACCAACAAGAGACTCAATATATACATGTCCTAAATCTATTAAACATTGTTTAAATTGGAATCCCAACCAAATAAAAAATATCAAACTGATAATAAGCATTTTGAGTAAGTGGTGGCATTCAGTATATGGTTATTTATAAATAAATGTTTTTATATTTAAGTTAACTAAGATAATTCACTATTCTGAAGATACATATTCTCTTATCTCTATATGAACATCATTGAAAACAGAAAGCAACTTGGATATCAATGTTTGTATATCATATTTTTCAGATTTGTGGGAAAGCTTTTCGTGCTAAAAACAGTATGTTTTACCACCAAAAATCATCACATGGCCTCAATATTGAACTAAGTCCCGGACTTCAGGAGCGTTTCATGAAATTAAAAAAGCAAAATCGTCTGAATACTTTGATGAGCCAGCCAAATGGATGTTCCATATCATATACGAATGAAGAATCTAAAGATATCCATATCCACAATGATCCACAGATGGCAAGTTCTCTACTGTTACAAAAACTAGGACAAAAAGTCAGATGTGCTAACAATCAAGTGCTGTATAGTTATGATATCAATACACACGAGGAAGGGGAGGTGGAATTGGATGAAAACACCGGACTCTTCAAACAGTCGGGAAGCATCTTTAACAAACCACTAGTAACAGCAGGACATATAAAACCAGAACCTTTAAAACTTACCAATAGTATGGTGGGCATGCAAATTGTACAGGAGTCACACAAAGTAAAGCGCCACATCTGTGTTAAAAATGAAACTGTTTTGGTGACCAGGTTAGATGGGGTGGATGTACTCACTGCAAAAGATGTCTCTTTGTATAAATGTTACCTTTGTGGCAAGCTTTTTGATGATCTGCTGAAAATTCAGTGCCATCTATCGATGCATTTTCAAAGGGATCTAACTCTTTATCGTTGTCAGCTATGTGATGATACATTTTGGTTTAAGTATCGGGTCATAAATCATATCCGTAAGAATCACCCTAAAGAATCAAACCTGGCTTTAAAAAAAGCTGAAAAAGATTTGAGGGAAACATTAGATGACAAACCATCAGTAGATATCATTGAAATTGAAGTCACAGTTAAAGAGGAAAATGACAAGAAAAAGAAAGAGGATACATTGTCATTGATGGAAGGTGATGAAAAGGTGAAAGTTGATGAAATGGAAACTGAAAAAGATTCAAAGCAGAATGAAGAGATTGGGAAAAACAAAGAGCCAATCAAAGATCCTGAAAAGGAGAAAAGAGAAGAGCAGCAAAATAACCAAATGGAAGAAACTACCTCAATCAAAATTGTAGAAAATCCAGTTGATGAAAAAGAAGGGGATGAAGACATTGCATCTACCTCAGATAAAGATATTACCAAAGATGTCCCTGTTCCTGACCTCTATGACTTGTCCAATAAAGCTATGAAGTATGATCCACTTGGAAAATTGTACAAAGGAATAAGATTTAAGAAGAAACCTAATGGATCTTTCATATGTTTGCTTTGTAGGAAATCATTTTACAGGGAGTCGGCTTTACTGCAGCATATCAAAATTCACAATCAACAACACATCTGCTACTGTGAGCAATGTGGCGATGGCTTTATGGAGTATGGGAAATTAAGGTTGCACATCATGGGAGATCATAAGAAAAACGACAATGATGATGATGATACAGCCCTGCCGTCAGCTACAGCAAAGAATACATTACTCTCTTCTTTGTTATCAAAAACCTCACAATGGCACAAACCTCCAACTCCGAGTATTCCAGTCCCCAATGATAAGATTTTTGAGAAAGCCAGAGAAATTCTGCAAAAAGAAGGAATACAGGAAGATGTAACAGTTGTGTTACCAAGTGAACCAGATGAAGAGAATTCTACTGAGACAAGGAAGGCTAACTTAGACAATATTCTATCAAACCAAGAATCTGAGATATTTGTACAGAAGAATTCTGATGAATCTGAAATCCAGATATCCCCAAAACGTCTTCTGATGTCCAAACTGCTCTCAAAATCAAAAAGAAAATCATCACAACCTATAAAATTGGAAAATACTGACCCCATGGATTGTGAAAATGTTGTGGTTACCAGATCTGACTCAGAGAGGGAGATCTTTACTGTAAAACAAGAGCCTGTTGTAGATGAAAAAGAGTTACTTCCCCCTCCAGTCTCCATTCCAGTTCCAATATCTACTTCTTCCTTTCCTGTCATCAACAGTGAACTGATGGCTGCCAAACTCAATAATCTAGCAATGTTGCATCCTGGGATACATCCTGTTGTTATGGCTAACACTCTTGCTACATTAGCGGCCCAAGGTGTACCAATCACTTCTCAGGGAATGCTGCTTGCTAGTGGAAATATTCTCTCTGGCATAACTCCTGGTCTCCCCATGGTAGCCCTTCCACCTCAATCCAGTAATGGGCTATTTGGCACATCGATTCCACAGATTCAACAACCAGTACAAAGTAATCCTACAATTAGTGTACCGATTTCCCTGACAATTCCAAAACAAGAAAGTGAGGATGCAGTAGTTATTAAAGAAGAACCTAAAAGTCCTATAGAAAATATTGATTCTAATTCTAATCATTCTTCTAATGTCTCAAATGATGAATTATCAGAATCAGATCGAGAAAAACTTGTTGGATGTCCAAGAGTTCAGTGGAATGATCCGGATAAAAGTGAGCCTTTGCTTGAAGGGAATCCCAGCAATTTACCATTAAGTTTACAACAAGGATGGGGATTGTCTTCAGATGGGAGAAAAGTCACATCATTATCAAGGACACATTCAAGGTCAGTTATTAATATATTCAAAGGTCATCAAAATTCATTATGTATAAATCTCGTGAGTCTTTTAATTTTATTTCATATTTGCAAAAATTTCATGCTCAATTGGAACTTTTTTTGTTAATATAGTTCCAACTAATGAGTAAATGGAGTTTGTTTTAAAAAAAATCTTTTGATGATACGGAGTGAAAACCTGCAATTGATTGGAAACTTACTTTATTTTGGTTTTGACAATATTCTCTTAGGCAGTTGAAGAGTTATGGTACTTTTAAAATTGACAGTGACACCAATATATGTTATAAAAACCTGATTTGCTGTAATTTAAACAGCCTTTAGTTAGTTGAGTTGAAATCTTCTCTAACTTCAGACTTTAAACATTTCATTTTAAGCTAATTAGTACGTAAATAGTCAGTAAATATGGTCACCAAATTTAACATTTCTACATTGTTTTACAGATTGCCAGTAGTCAGTACTCCAGTAGACAGAGAAAAAATTTGTAAACCAACATTGTTAGCAGATGGAAGGACTGTGTTCAGATGTCCTTTCTGTAATAAAGACTTCTTATCTTACTCAGACATCAATAGACATATGGACTTTCATGAGGGTAATTAATAATATTGCAGATATTAAGTAATGAAAAATTAAGTATTGCCATTTTCATGTATTCTTTTTGTACATTTGTCTGTATGCTATATTAATGATGGCATTTTTTTAAATATTGAATTATTTTTTTTTAATCTACATTGTAATGAATAAACACTAAACATTTACGTTTCAAAAGAAATCATAATTTTTTACATCTTTTTACATTTTTGTGTCATAACAACAGTTCTCTTTTCCAGACCATCACTAAAAACAAAACAAAGAGACTTAAAACTATGATTCAAACTCGTGCATTGTAGAGTTGTAAATAAATCCTTTAGGTGACATGTGATGCCATTTAACCACATCATTTCATAAAATAATACTATTAACACCTTTATTAATTAGTCCATTGTTGTCTACAGCTATAAAATGCCACCTAGCTGATTATTGATTTTTCTGTTAAAAAGTCGTAATGAGTTCAAGGTGAATTCTGATTATTGTCTGATCAGGTAAAGTCTGAGAAACCCCCATAAAAGTAAACAGGATGGATGAAATTGAATTGTTATAATTCTTTCGCCAAATTCTTTCGCCAAAAATGAATTTTAATCGCCACAATTTTGATCAAAAGCAGAAACCCTTGATTATACAGCTATGATAAGTATATCCACTTGCCAATTAATATTGCTACAGAGGTATTTAATATAAAAATTTTACTTGTAAATCTTATTGCTTATGATATATATTACATATATTTATTAACTTTTTATAAATTATTATTGTCTATTTACAGACATCAGACCATTCAAATGTAAATACTGTGAATATTATGCGAGGACCAACAGCCAACTTAAAGTACATATGATGAGGCATCAAGGTTGGTGTTAAAGTTCATCAAATAAAAAATCACAGAGCTTTTATCTTGCCATGTTTGTTTTCTGTTTATGGAAATGATAGTTGTCTTGTTTTAAGGGGTTAACAAATTCAGTAAGGTATCAATAAGGGACCACTGCATCAACTTTGTCACAAAAAAATTATTACTTAATTAGGGGTAGATATGAATGGTGACATTGCAGCCAAAGGGAGATAATCAAAATAACTTTAAAATTTATGTATTACAAAAAGGCATATTTTATTAATGTTTTTAGCTCACCTGGCCCGAAGGGCCAAGTGAGCTTTTCTCATCACTTGGCGTCCGGCGTCCGTCGTCCGTCGTCGTCGTCGTCCGTCGTTAACTTTTACAAAAATCTTCTCCTCTGAAACTACTGGGCTAATTTCAACCAAACTTGGTCACAATCATCATTGGGGTATCTAGTTTAAAAATTGTGTCCGGTGACCCGGCCAACCAACCAAGATGGCCGCCATGGCTAAAAATAGAACATAGGGGTAAAATGCAGTTTTTGGCTTATAACTCAAAAACCAAAGCATCTAGAGCAAATCTGACAAGGGGTAAAACTGTTTATCAGGTCAAGATCTACCTGCCCTGAAATTTTCAGACAAATCGGACAACCCGTTGTTGGGTTGCTGCCCCTGAATTAGTTATTTTATGGAAATTTTGCAGTTTTTGCTTATTATCTTGAATATTATTATAGATAGAGATAAACTGTAAACAGCAATAATGTTCATCAAAGTAAGATTTGCAAATAAGTCAACATGACCGAAATGGTCAATTGACCACTTTAGGAGTTATTGCCCTTTATAGTCAATTTTTAACCATTTTTCGTAAATCTTAGTAATCTTTTACAAAAATCTTCTCCTCTGAAACTACTGGGCCAAATTTATCCAAACTTGGCCACAATTATCTTTGGAGTATTTTGTTTAAAAAATGTGTCCGGTGACCCGGCCAACCAACCAAGATGGCCGCCACAGCTAAAAATAGAACATAGGGGTAAAATGCAGTTTTTGGCTTATAACTTAAAAACCAAAGCATTTAGAGCAAATCTGACATTGGTAAAATTGTTTATCAGGTCAAGATCTATCTACCCTGAAATTTTCAGATGAATCTGACAACCTGTTGTTGGGTTGCTGCCCCTGAATTGGTAATTTTAAGGAAATTTTGCTGTTTTTGGTTATTATCTTGTATATTATTATAGATAGAGATAAACTGTAAACAGCCATTATGTTCAACAAAGTAAGATTTACAAATAAGTCAACATGACCGAAATGGTCAGTTGACCCCTTTAGGAGTTATTGCTCTTTATAGTCAATTTTTAACCATTTTTCGTAAATCTTAGTAATCTTTTACAAAAATCTTCTCCTCTGAAACTACTGGGCTAAATTAATCCAAACTTATCCACAATCATCTTTGGGGTATCTAGTTTAAAAAATGTGTCCGATGACCTGGCCATTCAACCAAGATGGCCACCATGGCTAAAAATAGAACATAGGGGTAAAATGCAGTTTTTGGCTTATAACTCAAAAACCAAAGCATTAAGAGCAAATCTGACATGGGGTTAAACTATTTATCAGGTCAAGATCTATCTGCCCAGATGAATCGGACAACCCGTTGTTGGGTTGCTGCCCCTGAATTGGTAATTTTAAGGAAATTTTGCTGTTTTTGGTTATTGTCTTGAATATATATTATAGATAGAGATAAACTGTAAACAGCAATAATGTTCAGCAAAGTAAGATTTACAAATAAGTCAACATGAACGAAATGGTCAGTTGACCCCCTAAGGAGTTATTGTCCTTTATAGTCAATTTTCAACAATTTTTATAAAATTTGTAAATTTTTACTAACATTTTCCACTGAAACTACTGGGCCAAGTTCATTATAGATAGAGATAATTGTAAGCAGCAAGGATGTTCAGTAAAGTAAGATGTACAAACACATCACCATCACCAAAATACAATTTTGTCATGAATCCATCTGCTTCCTTTGTTTAATAGTCACATAGACCAAGGTGAGCGACACAGGCTCTTTAGAGCCTCTAGTTTCATTAACAATATTTGTTTGTGACAGCTGTAGATAAAAAAAAACACTGTCACTATTTTTCACATGGCAGGAAAGATCATTTAAATTCTAAAATCATCTGACTTCGTACAGATGCTTGTCTCTTGCACACTTAGAAAATATGAGTTTAAGAACCACTGCTATTGCTAACTTTTATGAATAAGAGCAAGAAAACATTAGATAAGAAATTTTATGTTCAAATGTTAAAGAAAATTAATTTAAAAGTTTTAAACATAAAAAAAGGGGCCTAAATCTTCTGTGTTAAAAACTAAAACACTTACTGTGGATTCATTAATTTATTAATCGTTGGATACCAATTTTCTTGGGTTTCCTGGACACAGGTGAAACCATGAATACAAAAAGTTCAAAGAATGACAGAATTACTATAGGTTTTGTTTGAAGAGACTGGCAAAACCTAGAAATCAAATACCCACAAAAATGCAAGTTTTCCTCAATCCACAAAAATTGATACCCACGAAAATAAATGAATCAACAGTTCCAAATGTGGAGAAAATAATGTCAGCTACATCCTACAACAGAATCACATTAATCTAGGGAAATCTCTAAAAAAAAATTACAGTTTTTCAATCTTTACATGCAAGTACATTAATGTTGTAAACTCTTTTTTTCTTCAGGAATACGTGAATTCTGCTGTAAGCTATGTAACTATAAAGGTGTTACTCAATCTGATCTGAATCGACACATGAAATCACAGATTCACTTACTCAAGGCCAAGCATGCATGTCCACATTGTGATGAAGGATTTGTTACCCCACGCAATCTGGATCGTCACCTTGATGGCAATTGTATTGTCAAAATGCAAAAGCTTGAAAATGGGGAACTTATTTTAAAGTGACCTACATTTAAGTTTTAAAAGTAGCATGTTAAAAAACAAGATAAAATCCTTAGAATGTCTTTTTCAAGGATGTTTTTTGCCTACTGTGTGAGGGAAATTTTAAGATTGATATTTTTAAAGAAAGGCCTCTTGAAAGGAACAAGGGGAGTGAATTAACAAAATTAATACAATTTAATGATGTTTAAATAGAATGAGTTTAGACATGAACTTTTAAAAAAAAGATATTGTTTTAATGTGTTTTTATGTACTTCAATCAAAGTATCATTGTTATTTTTAATGTTGGGTAAAGATGATGGTTATTTGTTAATATTTTTTCTTATTTTATATATGATGCTTTTGTGTTGCAGTTTTACCTCAGTTATTAAAATACATTCACTATTTCATTCCAAAATTGATCATTCCTTTTGTTTATGATTCCAGAATTATATATATATAGTTGGAAGTTTTATCTATCATTTAGTTTGTACATATTTATATTTTTATATTGGTTTATCTTTTCATATTTTATTACATATTTCTATCATTCCAAAAGATTTTCTGTACTAAGGAAGAAAACGATTGTTTTTTCTGTTATGTTTAATCTGTTACAATTTATTTTTTGTCAGATTTATTTTATATAATTCAGTTTTTAACTCCTGTATGCTTAATTGATGATTAGCTTAAACATATCTAAAGATGGTGTCTCATATGGGAGAGCTCAATTATTGACACCTGTAAGCTATATAAGAGAATGATTGATAAGTGTGTATATAATCCTCGAGGGGTCCACTTCCTATATACAAGGTGCTAGGACGTGCCGCTGGAATGGTTCGCCTCTTCAAGCTTGAAAATATGTGAATAGGTCAGGAAAACTATCAGAAATATATGATAAGGTCAATAAAGTTCCAATAACTTGGTCTGTCATCTTTCTTGGTGTTCACAGCTGTGTTTTATCAACCAATTTTCACTCATTTGTCACTTTGGTATTTCACTGTTACATTACACACCAAACCAAACCAAAACCATATGGGGAAATGGTAACATTTTTACCTACGTAATATATGAAAAGGTATACATTTTTGAAATCTAAATTATATGAAAGGGTGTGGGGTAACAGAAACCCAGTGGCACACCCTATCAATTAAATATTGAAATGGCTCCCCGGGATATAATCTGTATAATCAGAAAACAGTTTTTCAAAAACTGCATTACATTGCTTTCTTAACATGTATCTTTTAATTAGGATTCATCAATCAGTTTTCATGTTCTGATGAGTGTGATTAATGTATTGTGAAATGACATTCATTGATGTTTGGTATAGAAATTAAAGTGTATTATATATATATATTATGAATTAGAATTTATACCTATCCACTCATACTACCACACATTGTATATAGATATAGAATATAGATTGTTTAGGATTTTATTTTTATGAATACTTGTGTTAATAGAATCAAAACAAAGCATATTGTACTTCTTTTAAATTTTTTGAAAAGCTTCCCCTTTGCTTTTATACTTTTCTTTTGGTGAACCTTTTTTTGAGGAAGCAGAGTATTAAGAAAACTGGGTCGTACATTTAAATTTCTGATAGATCATATTTGTTTTAAAAAATAAGAGACATAACATTATGAAATTTTGTAATTTAGCTTAGCAAATTTAACATCTTTAAAAGTTCATGCTGTTATAGAAATGTCTGTGAAAATAATCCATATATATAAATAACTAATTGTTTTTCAGTTGTGTTAGTAAAGGGTTTTAACTCTGTGCAAGAGGTACAGTAATAGCAATAAAAGGAATATGCGATAAAAAGATAAATAACCTTTCAATTAAAGATAAATTACATGTATTTGAAATGAAGTAGACATCAGTTACCCATCTTACTATGAATGAAAATTGGTTCTGAAAGTAAAAAAATAGTTCACATGGATATCTGTAAGATTAATAATTAATTTGCCAAAGGTTTCCACTCAATTAAAAGACTAGATTTTTATGATCAGATAACTTTTAAGATTATTAAAAAAATATGTGAAGATAATGAATATTCCCTCAAAATTTTAATGACTAATCAAAAAACATATTTTGTAAAAGACCCCTAATACATTGAAATATGTAATGATTTGCCTTTCTTGTCAATCATAAATGAATTTCAGCTCTGGTTCATTTCACTTTAAACATACATAAACTTTTTCTTTAAATTACATCTACTATAAACGTCTTCTTTGTACGGTACATTCCAATTATGATTTTTTAATGGCAGTGTAGTATGGTGATAAAATTGTGATAGCACTGTTATGTTTGTAAAGTTTATGTTTTTGAGGGTGGATATTTTATGGACATGTATATATAAATTGTTTTTATCGATGTTTATTACCCAGTATATATGGTGTACAATTTTGTTAATATCGTTATATGAAACCATCACCATAATCTTCAACATCTTTCAATTGAGATTTTCCTCATTACAATTTTTAAAGGCGGTAATATTTAACTGTTTTTACATTTAAAAAAAAGTTTAATTCCAGTAATGATAACTGTTTAAATTAAAAACAATTGAAATTAGAAATTAATTCATTACAGAAGCTTCAGGAATTGACCTGATGCAATATATGAGTAGGGTAAATGTCTCGTTAAGTCCCATTAGTTATTATGACATTTTGGAAGTATATGGTATATATTTTGCATTTTTAAAAGTATATTTAGAAAATTGTTGAAAATTATTTTACTATATATAGATTGAAGGTGTAATTTCCAAATAAGCCCATTGCTGGATAATGGTTGTTGTCTGTTTGATTCATATTCCAATAAATGTAACGTAAAATATATGTAACTTTGTTGTACAAGTTCGTAGACAAATACATTATGCTGTCTTCAGAATTGTGTTTGTCTATTAATTTTCTATATTTTAATTTTGAAATGGAAGTTGGGCATTGAATTTTTTTAGAACTTACAGGGTTCAAATAGCGAGAAGTCAATGAAATCTGATGGCAAATTTTGAATAGACTTGTTGAAAAATCAATCATTCCAACAACAAATTTTGTAAGTTTATGAATGTGAAATAATTGTACATTTGTGATGAATAGGTAAAATATGTATATAATTGTTCTTCTAATACTGGGTATTTGTTGATTGACATTTTATTCTATTGTGAAGTTTTATTTTTATATAGATAACTAATAGGTCATATGATTCCGTTTCACAAATCAATATATTGTGGTATTTCATCTTTCACAAGTTTTCAAAGATTATAAGGTTAATTTTGTTATTGTTATATTGTATAAGAATTTTAATATTATTATAGTTTATTATTGACTCGGATGGTTTCCTTTTTCTGAGATTAATAGCAGTGAAAATTTTATTCCAATATGTAAAAATTTTATTTGTCTTTCCCAGGCCGGACTCGCACCTAAATGCATTCAGTCTGTGATAAATTTCCATGAGCAACAAAAAATGTAAAAATTAAATACTATGTCTGTATAAAAGTTTTGTATTTGAAGGAAAATGAATATCTAAATTACTATTTACACTTGAAAAAAACCTGGTTAAATTGAAGTTTTCCTAGTGCTTATATGCATAAAGCACTACTCTTACACCTAACATTTCATGTAATGGTTAAGATTATGGATAAATGAATTCTCTCATTAAATTTAAATGTGGAATAAATTGATTGAATTATTTGGTAAGCTTATGACTTTTAATTATTTATCCATTTTCTCAAATATTCAAATAAAGTATTCACCAAAACAAAATAGCACATGCATTGTACAATCATCAAAGCAAAAATTTCAAGCTACTAAATAAAATTTTTGTCAGAAATTAAGGTCTATTGAAAAGGTCTTGGAAACCAAGTTATAGCTCTTATATCTTCAATCACAACAAATAAAAATATTTTGGAACAGAAGTGAGCAGCATATATGGGTCCATTTGTGTACATTCCAATTTTACACTATTATTTTGTTGTTAAGAATATATTTAAAAGCATGTTATTATTAGAAATAATTCGTTTATATCATACATTTCCTTTCTTTTTTTAGAAAGATTGTTTGATTAAAAATTGAAAATATTTAATTCACAAATTCTTTGCCCTTGTCTAAGATTTTGCAATTATTTTAATACCTTGTTACAGAAGCTGTGATTGGCTGAAATTTTTAATGACCAATATTATTCTTATCATATTTGTTGATAGACTTCCTAAACATTTTATGCTTCTGTTTTATAATTGTTTCATTTAATAGGTAGATATAGAATGATGAAATTATTCTCAACTGTATTTTTCTGAACCCTTGAATAAGTGAATATTCACAGAATTTGTTTTACAATGACCAGAGTTTTTTTATTGATCTGAAAATTTGTATTTCATCATTGTTGTTTTTAAAATATATCAGAATTCACAAACCATTTTATCGATATCATCTTGGTAACTCATTATACGCAAATGTTTAGATATACATTCTGTGAACACTTGTAAATGCTGTGCACTTTACCTTTTCTTGTGCTTTCATTTGTAAAAATCAATCATTTAAGTAGTTTTAGTCAGGGAATATTGATACAAAGTCAGACCTCTTTAACAACTGGTGTAGAAACGTTACTTTTGGGAATTTCTAACAGCAGAATTTATCTTACATTATATTATGTACCATTTACCAAAATTTGTTCATGGGAGACTTAAATATCTTAAAAAAGACAGCGTTTTAGAGAAGGGTAGGGGTCTCAACATACAAATTTGGGTACTGACATCATATTTTGAATAAGAAAATAACAACCCATTTATATATACTTCCCAGGTATGATCTTATTCAGATGCCAAAGACATGATGTCATTCATATTATGAAGATAAATAGATAAGAACACATTTTTACAGACATTTAACTGAAGATGAACACATATGACCTATTGATATATCAATGGCGGATCCAGAGGGAGTTGGAACCCACCTTTTTTTTCAACGATCAATGCATTTGAATGGTGACATGTAGTTGGAACACACACACACCCTTTTATCCGGGGTTGAGACCCCCCCCCCCCCCCCCTTGGAAAATGACTGGATCTGCCCCTGTATATTACCTTGGTGAAATTGCACCCTAACTCTATATTTTACATTCCATAAAATCTTAGTTTACCTTTATAGAGCCCCCAAATCCCCCTGTGATTGGCATTTAGCTTTATGCATTCATAAAATGATAAGAAATTGTTGGGTTGCAGAAGTAAATTTTTATCAACATAATAATTAGATAAATTTGCTGTACATACTTTTCTATTCACTAAATTATCGGATTTACCTTCCCTTCCTCTGGATTAAATCTTGCTTATTATAGTAACAATTTGGAATGATCATTTACTCTTAAGTGAGTTCCAAGATGGGGAAGGACTCTCATGCTACCTCAAGTATATATCTTAATCAGTTTCTTTGTATTGTTTGAACTGTAAAAGATAGTTTATGGTGAAAAGTTTATTAATTGCAACCATAACAAAACAATTGTTAATGTATTTTCACTTATCTGGTTAGTTTCTAGCTGAATTGTAGACTTGTTTTTCTTCTCTTAATGAAAATATGAGTATTGACAATATCCCTTTATAATGTCCAGTTTTGATTGTTTTTGGATAAACATAACTAGAATGATACTGATTTTGTTAAAAGATTTTTTATGGTTAAACCACCGTACATGAAAATATAGAGATGTGTTATACAAGTGTTCACTATAAGACCAAAGTACACAGATATGATCAACTATTTTTACCAATGATGGATATTAAGAAGTTGAATAATGTAATCTATAAAAATCTTTTTAAGTATGTATGTTGTTATTTTTAAAAAATACTGTTAATATACAAAACCATTCAAACAGATCATGACAATTAAATACAGATTCAAAAAGAAATTATTTGCTTTTTTTTTTTTTTTTTCTTGCTGTTGTAATTTCATACTTTCTAGAGTAAAAACTTATCATTTAACGTCTTTCTACACCAGTTTAGTCCTTCTTTTGTTTATATCACTACCTCCTCACAGAACTTGTATTAAACCAAATTGTATATTGGTAATCCAACAATAAATGTTTTAACACCCGAGTATCTTATTTGTTATTTTGCTCCCTGTTCATTATTATATTTCTATAGGTCATTTTATGTCAATCTGAAGCTAATTGGCATTAAGAGTTACTGGTACTGTGGAATCATTTATTTTCGTGGGTACCAATTTTCGTGGATTGAGAACAAAATTTTTTCGTGGATATCTAATTTATTGGTTTTAGCAAAGTCTGTTTACATTCCTTTACAAAATTTGTTATTCGTGGAACATTTGAATTTCTGGTTCTCCTGTACCCATGAAATCCACGAAAATTGGTATCCAACAAATATTAATGAATCCACAGCAACCTACATTTGCATTATTTTGTTTGTATTTTCAGCTCAACTGGTCGACCATCAGCATATTTATTTTCTCCCAAAATCCCAGTCTGGAAACAATATCTTAATCAAACTTGGTTTTATAATCCCCCATTTGACAAAGAAGACTATTGATTTGAGGACAAAGGTCAATGTCACAGCAGCTATTGATAGATTGATATTTGTGCAAAATTTCTATCTCTTGGACCATAAGTAAAAATAATAAGATCTGGTATGGTTGCCAATGAGACGATTCTCCACAAGGGACTTAATGACATAGAAATTAACAAGTATAAGTCACTGTACACATTTTATTTATTAGTTTCCGTGCTTGAAGATCATTATTCACCATGTTTCATGAAATTTGCTAACAAGCTGTGGTCCTGGTGGTAACATACTTGGCATTGGACCCCTCAATGGACTGAACATCATAAGAGGAGGACCTTTCAATATGAACATGCAATCTTTGACTCTTAGGGGGTAGGGTACAGACTATGGGATATCTCACAATTTATAACTTATCACAAATACTTCAGAAAGGATTATTATACAATTTATAACAAACTTTAAAGAGCTTATGTAGTGCAACTAATTTTCCTGAAAATTGAATCTGGCATTTCAACTGCAAATTAACAACTGCACAAGGAACTAATGATGCAGAATTTTGCTGTAGAAATGAGGAGAAAAAACTTAGATCTGGTTCTTTTACTTATTGAAGACTGAGCAGCACTAACAAAGTCATACAATAATAGGCAACATTGTGTTTGTTTCCCTACAATGTTAATTTATGAAGTTCATCCAGGGGAGCCCCTGGTAGTAACCCAGGAGGCATCAGTCTTGGGAGCTCGTCTTGGTTGTGCTTGTTCCTCTTCTTCCCCAGGCGGCCCACCAGGGAGACTATCTCTACTTTTTTAGCTCACCTGGCCCAAAGGGCCAAGTGAGCTTTTCTGATCACTTGGCGTCTGTCGTCTGTCGTCCTTCATTTTTTACATTTTGAACTTCTTCTAGAGAACCACTGAATGGAATGAAACCAAACATGACATGAATGTTCCTTATGAGATGCTGACCAAGTGTTGTTACTTCATAGCCGATCCATCATCCAAGATGGCCGCCAGCGGGGGACTTAGTTTAACATAGGACCCTATGGGAAATGCATACAAATGACTTCTTCTAGAGAACCATTGAATGGAATGAAACCAAACATGACATGAATGTTCCTTATGAGGTGCTGACCAAGTGTTGTTACTTTGTAGCCGATCCATCATCCAAGATGGCCGCCGGCAGGGGACTTAGTTTAACATAGGACCCTATGGAAAATGAAAACAAATGACTTCTTCTAGAGAACCACTGAATGGAATGAAACCAAACATGACATGAATGTTCCTTTTGAGGTGCCGACCAAGTGTTGTTACTTTATAGCCGATCCATCATCCAAGATGGCCGCCGGCAGGGGACTTAGTTTAACATAGGACCCTATGGGAAATGCATACAAATGACTTCTTCTAGAGAACCATTGAATGGAATGAAACCAAACATGACATGAATGTTCCTTATGAGGTGCTGACCAAGTGTTGTTACTTTGTAGCCGATCCATCATCCAAGATGGCCGCCGGCAGGGGACTTAGTTTAACATAGGACCCTATGGAAAATGAAAACAAATGACTTCTTCTAGAGAACCACTGAATGGAATGAAACCAAACATGACATGAATGTTCCTTTTGAGGTGCCGACCAAGTGTTGTTACTTTATAGCCGATCCATCATCCAAGATGGCCGCCAGAGGGGGACTTAGTTTAACATAGGATCCTATGGGAAATGCATACAAATGACTTCTTCTAGAGAACCACTGAATGGAATGAAACCAAACATGACATGAATGTTCCTTAGGCAGCAACCATTTGATTTTCTGGGGGGGGGGGGCTATGGTTTTTTTTGGAAAAAAAAGTTTGTTTCCAGTTTTTGGTGAAAAAAATAATTTGTTTTGGACCCTGAGAAAAAAAAATTGTTTGTTTCACCCTCAGCTGCCAGTATATGTAATGCTAAAATTGAAAGAAAAAACTTGTTGTCGGTTTGTCGCTAAAAAAATAGATTGTTCTTCGCCGAAGGCGAAAAAAAAAGTTTGTACAGAAAAAAAAACCATAGCCCCCCCCAGAAAATCAAATGGTTGCTGCCTTATGAGGTGCTGACCAAGTGTTGTTACTTTGTAGCCGATCCATCATCCAAGATGGGGGACTTAGTTTAACATAGGACCCTATGGGAAATGCATACAAATGACTTCTTCTAGAGAACCACTGAATGGAATGAAACCAAACATGGCATAAATGTTCCTTATGAGGTGCTGACCAAGTGTTGTTACTTTGTAGCTGATCCATCATCCAAGATGGCCGCCATCGGGGGGACTTAGTTTAAAATAGGACCCTATGGGAAATGCATACAAATGACATCTTTTAGAGAACCACTGAATGGAATGAAACCAAACATAGCATGAATGTTCCTTATGAGATGCTGACCAAGTGTTGTTACTTTGTCTCTGATCCATCATCCAAGATGGTTGCCAGCGGGGGGCTTAGTTTAACATAGGACCCTATGGGAAATGCATACAAAAGTCTTCTTCTAGAGAACCACAGAATTGAATGAAATCAAACATAGCATGAATAGTTCTTTCTTTATGAGGTGCTTGCCAAGTGTTGTTACTTTGTAGTCAAATTTTATCTGTTTTTATATGATTTCAAAAACCCAAGTAGAGTCAGGTGAGCGATACAGGCTCTTGAGAGCCTCTAGTTTTTTACATCTTCATCTCCTTTTCTTTCCCTATGACGTTCATCATATCTCGATAGATGTCTCCACCTTCTGTCTTCTTCATCACTATCAGTATCAGAACTGTAAAATATACTATTTTTTTGTGTATCTGTTCATCCCACAACCAAAACAAATGCTCACTCAGAACATTCTTACTTCCATGCAAAAAAATGTATCTATAGATCTCTTGATTTCCTTATAATAAGATTTATTACATTTGAGCTCATAGATAGTATAACATAGTATAACAAAATCAGAATTGTATTTTAATTAGATTGTGTAACCTATAAAAATATTTAAAACGTTCCTTCTCATTGGAATTAAATATTTGTAAGTTCCTTTTAAGATGCAGTACAGAAGGGAGGTTTACTTACTGTCAGTTGTATTAAATCAAAGTACGTCTCATTTTGAACTGGTTCAGTGGCTAGAAAGAATTAATAAAATTTAGATTGACTGCTGGTTACTTATCGTGCAGTGGCAAATATCAGAAGAATTTATTTAGTTTGAGAGACTAATAAATTGAAACAAAAAAACTACACTTCTTAGAGCATTTGGTTAGATCCAAACAGCTAAATGAATATATGTTTTTTTTTCAGTGTAATGATTTGTTTCTTTTAATGTAAAAAATGAAAATAAATACTTTCATCAAATTTCAAAAGTTGTGGGTAAAATTAGAAGCACAGAAGATGGGGTTTGATTTTCAATGAGACAACTCTTCACGAGAGACCAAATGGCATAGAAGTTAACAATTATAAGTCACCGTACAGCCTTCAGCAATAAGCATATCATATAAAATAGTTAGCTTTAAAAGACCCCGAAATGATAAATGTAAAACAATTAAAATGAGAGTACTAACACGAACGAAATACAGATATGATATCCAGCATCAAACGACATCCACTGACTTGGGACAGGAATATACAGAATATGGAGGAATTAAACATGTTTGCTGGTGCGCCAAACCCCGGCCTGAACTTTGGAGAGTGGTATAATAGTATATACAGAATCTCAGTTTAATTGAGGTCTGGAGCAGGCATGTCAGTAACTGCTAGTAGTCTGTTGTTATTTAATGTATTATTGTCATTTTGTTTATTTTCTTTTGTTACCTATTCTGACATCGGACTCGGACTATTAAACTGAGTTTTACTCTGCGTATTGTTGTGCGTTTGTTTTTTCTTCATTGACTAGAGGCCAGTATAGGAGGGGGTGAGATTTAAAAAAAAACAACATGTAAAACCCCGTCGCATTTTGTACCTGTCCCAAGTCAGTAGCCTCTGACCTTTGTATGCTTTTTATACGACCGCAAAAATTGAAAATTAAAACTTCTTCAAACATTTTTTTTGAGAGGATTAAAATTCAACAGCATAGTGAATTGCTCAAAGGCAAAAAAAAATATTTTAAGTTCACTAGACCACATTCATTCTGTGTCAGAAACCTGTGCTGTGTCAACTATTTAATCACAATCCAAATTTAGAGGTGAATCCAGCTTGAATGTTGTGTCCATACTTGCCCCAACCTTTCAGGGTTCAACCTCTGCGGTCGTGTAAAGCTGCGCCCTGCGGAGCATCTGGTTCATTTAATTTTTTTGTGTATAATAAAATTCGGAGTATAGTATGAACAAACCGTCAATCTAAGACTATATTATATCAACTTTTACACATCCAACAACTTATGGATGAAAACGGTCTTTGATAGAAGATAAAATTAACTAATGTCTTTTCCTCATCTGAACCAATAACAAAATTGCTATAACCTGATTCTCATTAATAACTAATGTAATTGTGGTATCAAACACTGAGGTAATGTGTTTTCCTCTTGTTGGATTTCAATTCCGATTGTATTTTACAATTTGTGTCTGTATTTTCTGGACAATGATGCACTAATAATGCATTTTGCACGTTTATTATATATTGTAGAAAGAGAGTTTTAAAAACAAATTATTAGATAAATAGCAATTGTTCTAAAACACAAGTAAACTTAATATCATAATACACTAAATTTGTTTTCTTATGCATATCTTTTTAATAATTATTTGGAATAAGTAATTTTAATAAAAAAAAAAAGTTTCTTGTCGTTAAACAAGGACGTATAACTAACATATATAGTATACGTTCTTGTCGTTAAAAAGTCTTCTTGTCGCTAAACTATTCTTCTTGTCTCTAACTAGTGAGACCGTAACTGTATTTTGTTATTTTTATAGCTTCGAGTATAGATAGTAAGGCATTTTAATATTATTATGATGAAATAACATTGAACAGCAACTTTTTTTAACGATTTTTTCTTGTTCAAATTGTAAAAACTTCGATAGCTTCAGGGGGCTGCGCCCCCTGACCCCCAGCCTCGGTATAAACAGAAGGCAAGCTACGCCACTGCCGTTAATCATTGTTAATGAGCACTAATAAAATACGGAATCTTCCTACCCGTGTTTGACTTTTCGTTTATTATTACATTTATCTCCCTTTGCTGCTGCTGCTGAGGATTCCCATTGTCAATATTAATAACCAGATAACTCTAATAATATTTATCAGGTTTGTTTATATGCTCCACTTAGTTTACAAAGAATGGAAATGGGGAATTTGTCAAAGAGACAACAACACGACCATAGGCATAGAGCAGACAAGGAAACAAGCTGGACGATGGACTTATCCAAGGCTTTTGACAAAGAAAGCCATTCACTACTGATGGGAACCACTAATGACAGGACGATTGCCCGGATAGTGACAGGACGGTTGACCGGACGACATATAAATAGTCATAACTTTTTTGTTATCTGATAGATTTGTTTAATATTTGTAAACCTGAAAGATATTAAACTATATTTTATGAATATAAAAAAAAAAGAGGAAAAATAATTATTTTTGAGCAAAAAAAGTTGACCGGACGGTATTCACACTCGCCAATATACGCTAAATATATATTCAACTGGTTGACGACAAGTGTTAATATCTCTTTTGTTTTACAATATTTGTCCATGAAACTCAGGAATCTGTGAGATTTATAAATATATTATACGAAAATATAAACTTGATTGCAAAAAAAAGTTGACCGGACGGTATTCACCCTCGCCGATATACGCTATATATATATTGAAATGGTCGACGACAAGTGTTAATATCTCTTTTGTTTTACAATATTTGTCCATGAAAATCAGGAACCTGTGAGATTGAATAGTATATTACACGAAAATATAAACTTTAAAGTAAAAAAGAAAAAAAATCTGCAAAAAAAGTTGACCGGACGGTATTCACCCTCGCCGATGTACAATGTACGCGTTGAACTGAGCGACAAAAAATGTAAATATTTTTTTTTGTAAACACTATTTTTTCATAAAACTGAGATATGTGCGAGATAAATAAATATATGATATGAAAATATAAACTCTATGATAAAAATAATATTTTTCTTAAAAAAAAAGTTGACCGGACAGCTAACATTCGCCGATATATGCCTTAATAATAATAAATTGATTGACATAAGTGTTAATATTATTTTTTTTACCATATCTGTCCCTGAAATTTATAAACATTGGAGATGAATAAATATATTATACGAAAAATTAAACTATATATTTAAATAATAAAAAAAAAAAAAATTGACCGGACGGATTTTACATTCAATCGATATACGCCTTAAATATATTGAACTGATCGACACAAGACTAAAATATCTCTTCTTTGGTTATACTATTGTTAATAGCAATATTTTATGAAAAAATAACCTTTATAGCAAGGATTTGTATAGTTAGAAATCCTTGTTTATAGTTAATAGTTTATATTACTATCGAATAAATGAAATTGTTTCAATTTGTTCAAATGGTAAAAATTGGCGGCAACAAATTGTTAACCGACCCCTTCCGTCTGCCAGAATAATTCTGCCCCCTGCTCATTTTTGGCAAAGCAATGATTGAACTCAAATCAGGGAAAACTGTCACCTCATGGATGAATCCATCCATATGATATGCCAATAGCAAAAGGTTATATATATCATCTTTGCTCAGTCTTTCTTCCTCATTGACTTTCCTTACTAGGTTCTCAACTTGTTTCACATTTCTAGCATTTAGCACCCCTTGGTGTTCACCAGAAACTGAACCATTTGATATGCTTTCTCTGTAAACATCCATGGCAGTTTTTTCACCTGACCTTATGTCTTGCTCTATTTTTCTTAATACAGAAGGAGCAGTGCGTGTATACTCAGGGGGATCTGACTTTTTGCTGTTGCCATGGCCAACGGGTACATATACCGTCTCATCTCCCTCATAATGCACAAGTATTAAGCTTTTGTTACTTTTCAAACTATATGCAGTTTTCTTAAACTGTAAAGAACCAACTGGTCTTTTTCTACCGTTTGTTTTGTCTGTTGTTCCTGGTAATCGGATTTTGTAAAAATGTTTTTTAAGAACATCATTACCAATGGTGACTGATTTTGTACCATTATTTATCCACAGATATTGGTCACATTTCCAATCATTTGCACCAGTTTGAAACAAGTAAACTTCGTTTGCCTTTGGCTTATAAGGGGGAACATTCGATGTACAAGATGTTTCAGGTTTAGTTAAAATATCTACTATTTCTGTTTGATGTAATACATCTGTATGCATATAGACAATAGACCCACTGTCCATTTTGATATTTTGTCTACTGGTAAGTTGTACTAATATGATGGCTATACAACTGTCTTTAAAAAGACATGCCTTTAAATAAAGCAATATATAGTAGCACTAATATCAATCTGTTTACTTTTGTATTTATAAATATATGTTTGACAACTGTCTTTAAAAAGACATGCTTTTGAATAAAGCAATATATATAGTAACACAATTATCAATCTATCTATATCAATAGTTCAATAATGAATATATATTGAAAATTGTCTTTAAAAAGACATGCTAAAAGCAAAATATAGTAGAAATATAATTTGTGTGATCTGAACTGGTTGAAAGTCAGAGCATAAATGACTGAACAATTGAATAGTTATTATTAGGTGAGTTAAATGTTAATCTGAAATCCTGAACTTCATAAAATTTCTTCTTTAAAAATTGGATACTAATTACCAACTGATTATAAGGTAATTCAATTAAATGTATTTGATGTCTCAGGTGGGAAAACTTTAATGACATGTTATTTGGCTTGATTGGTGATTACAACAAGTGTCAAAATTAGATTAATTTGATTAAATATCATTACTTCTAATATGCATTGGTGAACTCGCTCACATAAACATTTTGGGCTCATTGTTTTTACTTTAAAGTCATATGAAACCAGTGAGTGGTGAAAAATAATGTTTATCCGATTCTTGAACCAATGCATGTTTATATCATAAACTTAGAGCTCTGTGCACGATTTTGTCATTTTTTACGCAAATATATCGTATAATCGTCAATTTTTTTTCTCTCTGTCTGTTATGATTTAACAAATATGGCTGCTCATTAAATGCCGTGTTTTAAAGCCGAAGTTTACCGATTGTCACCTTATAGTAAATAAATGACAAAAAGCATGGGTATTGAGCACGTGTTTAACATGTACAATCAGATAATTGTTTATTTTAATGACAGATCCATGCGTATTGCGATCGCCGGATTTTTACGAGGAGGGTTACGCTCAGGTCACTATGCATACGGAAAATACGTCGGCGAATTGCTTCCTGGAAGCAAGCAATTAAAAACAAATAAACTTCTTGTAAATGTGGACACATTAAAGAATTTTCCTCAGAAAAAAGTATATGTACACAAGTTGTATAATGAAAACTATCCATTTAGTTATAAAAAAACATATGCATGATTTTTTTCAATTTGAGGTTTCTTATGACTTTAAAGTTTATTTTTCTTGTAAAATATTTATTTAATCTCACAAATTATTTCATTTCATGGACAGATATATTATAAAAATGAAGAGATATTAAAACTTGTGTTGATCAGTTCAATATATTTAAATAATAATATCGGCGAATGTTAATTCCCTCAGATCAACTTTTTTTTTAAGAACAACATTTAACATATTTGATATAAAGTTTATATTTTCATATCAAGTACTTATTGATCTCTCAGATTTCATAAATTTGATAAAATAAAAGAGATATAAACACTTGGGTCTACCAACTTATATTAAGGCATATAACGGCGAATGTTTGTTCCGTCCGGTCATCTTTTTTTGAAGAAAAACATTTTTATTTACTATAAAGTTTATATTTTCATATCAAGTATTTATTGATCTCGTAGATTTCTTAGTTTCGTGTAAAAATATTGTAAAACAAATAAGATATTGACACTTATTTGTATCAGTTCAATATAATTAACGCGTACATCGGCGAATGTGAACACCGTCCGGTCAACTTTTTTTGGAGACAAACTTTTTTTTTCACTATAAAGTTTATATTGTCGTATCCAATATTTATTATTCTCACAGATTCCTGAATTTCATGATAAAATATTGTAAAACAAAAGAGATATCAACACTTGTCGTCGACCAGTTGAATATATATATAGCGTATATCGGCGAGGGTGAATACCGTCCGGTCAACTTTTTTTGCAGATTTGTTTTCTTTTTTACTTTAAAGTTTATATTTTCGTGTAATATATTATTCAATCTCACAGGTTCCTGAGTTTCATGGACAAATATTGTAAAACAAAAGAGATATTAACACTTGTCGTCGACCATTTCAATATATATATAGCGTATATCGGCGAGGGTGAATACCGTCCGGTCAACTTTTTTTTGAGAAAAACACGTTTTTTTGCAATCAAGTTTATATTTTCGTATAATATATTTATAAATCTCACAGATTCCTGAGTTTCATGGACAAATATTGTAAAACAAAACGGCCTAGCCAAGATCAGATGTGCATTTCATATTGGGTCTATGTTATAGGCTTGTAAAGACAAGAAGATAAACTTTACATAAGTAATACATCTTTGAACTGAAGAAGAGAATGTAGGGTTTCACAATGAATATCCAATATCATGTATAGGTGTTACCGTTTTGAAAAAAAACCACTAAAATACACGCTGAAAATGGGCAAAATTACACGTTATGTTGTTTCATTTAAAATTTACCTTTTTTTTATCAATTGATAGTTAATAAGTGAACTTAATTTGAACTACCTTATTGGTTCACTGTTATAGATAATTTATTCTTCTTTCTTTTACTGGTTGTTGCAACAAAAAATCTTCAGTGGTTACAAAGTTATGATAAAAAGTTGAATACTATGCGCTCGTTATGCAATTTTGTACTTTTGTTTTTAGCTTGCTCAGTGTAGTGATAAAAGAGAAAAATAAATTAAATTTATGCTATTATGTGTTTTGTTTTCTCTTCTAGTATATACATTATCAGAACCTACCTCATTTATCAAAATTGCAGTACCCTAGCTGGAGATATATGCCATCAAAGTTGGATATACAAATAAAGTGAAAAAATGTCTTGTCCGTAGACATGCATTCCCTAGTAAACTGGAAGCATAATTACATTTATGTTGCATTGCTAAGTTCCTGTTCTTTTGTAGATATGAAAACACTACTAACATTTTTTTCTACCATCTATTAATAGAGGAAAAAATTCAAAAATATGTCAGAATGTCTTGTCCGTAGACACATGTCTTGTCCGTAGACATGTCTTTTTATCAATATTGCTTAGCTTTATGGGTCTTAATTAGTCCTATGTGTTGTTTAAACTTAGAAATATCTTATTTTTAATAAATAAATGGTAATTTAAGTGTTCTCAATTTTTGTAAAATTACTTTACGGGAGTGGATTTTAAAAAGTGTCAGATTATCAGTCATAAAAAGCATACCTTATTTTACTTCAATATTGTTTATTCCAGTTGATGCATACCTTAAAAGATTAACTAAATCAAATGAAGAAAAAGTATTTCTCTATTTCTAACTTTATCTTTTGCATTTCAGTATTAACAGCAGATGAAGAGGTGTCTACGGACAAGACACTTGTACATAACAAGTATTAAATTCAATTATTTGTCTACTATGGAACTTAAATCTTATTTATAGGTGATGAAAGTTATCTATTCAAATTAAAACTCAGTATTTTCAACATGAATATAGTCACAATTAATTCAAACAGATTTTTTTTTAACTGAAATTGTCTTGTCCGTAGACATTACCACAATATATTTGTATCCAATTTCCTTGATTTCAGCCTAATTTGATAGGTAAAATGTATGTTATTCTTTTAAGAGAACACATTCAACTATGTCAAAATTGAGTTTTAATAATAGTTTGATTGTTTTAAACAATCAGATATATGGATTTCAGTTAAAAGAATGTGTCTTCAGTTTGGCTTAATCAATAAATTATTGAGATATGTAAAGAATTATGGGTACATTTTTATATTTTCAAAAATTTAAAAAACACAGCTTAAAATTTAAATAGTAACTTTTAATCTTAACTTTAACAATCATCTTTGAAAGCATTTAATTGAATATCAATAAAATGTCTTGTCCGTAGACATTATCAAAATGTATTTGTTTCCATTTTCCTGGAAGTTAAGCATCATTTGATAGATAAACCTGATAAAATGTATGGTTTTTTTTCAAGAGAACACTTTCAGCTATATCAAAATTAGGTTTTAATAATGCATTTCATTAAATATGAATACAATGTCTTGTCCGTAGACAAAACATATAAATTGTATTGCTAAGTTTGATTGTTTATTGTAAGAATATGCATCAAGTTATTTTAATGTTCTATACACCAAAAGAAAGGTTTTTTTTGGAAGTTTTGTTATTTATAGATAATTTTGGATACAGTTTTATCAGATAAGATTAATGATCAAAGAAAGCTACTGTTGTTTGAAATAACTGCGAGTTAAACATGTTCTTGTCATTTTTTTTTCAATTAAAATGTTAGATATTCAATAATTCTAAACATATTTTGTTGTCTTTGTCATTGACCAAAAATCTGACACTGGTGACCATGTCTTGAAGCCAACCATTAAAGAATATTATACAGTTTTTAAACACCATTTATTTAATAAAAATATTAAATATTTCTTCCAAAAACTGCATGTAATTATATAAATGCTTCCAGTGTTAGCCTAACGATAGCAATTTTTCATAATTTAAACCCTTTTTGAACCAAAATATCAAAAGAGTTTTTCCCTGAGGTGATACTCATTTTTGACTTCATGTGAAACACAAAATGCACATCTGATCTTGGCTAGGCCGAAAAGAGATATTAACACTTGTCGTCAACCAGTTGAATATATATTTAGCGTATATTGGCGAGTGTGAATACCGTCCGGTCAACTTTTTTTGCTCAAAAATAATTATTTTTCCTCTTTTTTTTTTTATATTCATAAAATATAGTTTAATATCTTTCAGGTTTACAAATATTAAACAAATCTATCGGATAACAAAAAAGTTATGACTATTTATATGTCGTCCGGTCAACTGTCCTGTCACTATCCGGGCAATCGTCCTGTCATTAGTGCAACCCACTACTGATCTATAAACTAAGGCAATACGGGATTGAAGGAAAAACCAACAGATGGACCCAGAGTTTCCTAAGTGGTAGACAACACTGAACAGTCAATAGTGGTTGAAGGTGTAAGCTCTGGCTTAATTGATGTAGAATCAGGTGTACCACAGGGTTCAGTCCTTGGATCGGCACTCTTCCTCTACTACATTAATGATATGCCAGAGGGGGTTCGATCAAGAATAAGATTGTTTGCAGACGACACAATCATTTATCTAACACTAACATCAGATGCAGATACCACAAGACACAACACTGCAAGAGGACTTGAACAAATTATCAGACTGGGAACAACGATGGCGCATGAAGTTCAACACAGACAAATGCAATGTCATGACCATCAGCAAGAAAAGAAATCAATCACAAAAGATTATATCCTTCATGGCCATGTACATGATGTACTGGAGAGAGTATCGGATGCAAAATATCTTGGAGTTACCATCAGCTCAGATTTAAATAGGACATGTAGGAGTACCCATGTACATGTACATAACATCAACAAAACAACAAGAAAAAAATTGAGATAGTACAATGCAGAGGGGCTAGGTATGTTACTAACAAATACTGTAACACATCATCAGTAGACACCATGATAAAGCAACTCGAGTGGCAACAAATAGAGGTTGGTCATTTAAAGACGTATCAACCTTATCATATACGTTGACGTATCCGCATCTGCAAGTATACCAAAAATCAGTATGTGATCCCAAGCTTTAATTTTATGTACTTTCAATCATGCAAATGGGCAACTAATTCTAATACAGAAATTTACAAAACAATTTAGGAAATATCGAGTTTTTGTTGAAAATGTAACCCGACTTTTAAAGATATTCCGGATAGTTGGAACAGTTTACAGGCATGATAGGAGTGAATACGGTAAAATCGTTTGTTTGTGTATGAACTTGTGCTCACGTAGAACCAAATTGTTATTTGACAAATAGAGTGATACTCATTACTGTTGTATTACCTTTTATGATAAAATCGCAAATGAACAATATTCAATGTTCCTTTACAATCAGTCAGGGGACTTACTGAAATAAGTGATTTTTAAATCACTTATGTGAGTAGCAAATTTGAAGTTTTGTCACAAATTGTGATTTTGTAGTTTTACCAAAATTTTAAACACATAGGTTTAAAAAATATCTTTTCATTAATAAAATTGAAAAAGAATAATTTTTTGCTTCTTTTAAGTATCAAGGTTTATGCCTTTGATGCTATTATTTAGCTGCAAATTCTATTTTAGTTGAAAAAATGCTATAATAATGGCTTTACATAATGAAGTGATACTTTCTTAACAGATTTTTCCCAGCAGTGGGAGTATTTTTCCTGTAAAGTTCAAGGTTCCATTTTTCAGATTATGTAATAAAATTCTACTGTTCGCGATAAAAAATTTCACTGTTCGGGGGGTGTTGAAATTAGTGGGGGTTATTAAAATAATGATACTTAAAGAAGTGATTTTTGGGAAGGAAATTGAGGTATGATACTTAAACAAGTGATTTTTATGTCATCCTAGATTCAGTACAAGGTCATCACCTGAAATGACCTGGTCATCCTAGACAACACAGATGTTAGTTCTGATAAGTTTAGAAACATAATTAGTCCCTGGATCATTAGTATTCTATATTTAAAGCTACAGTAAAATTTAATCACTTCTTCTAGTGATTATTTTGTACTACTTAAATAGGTGATTATTAAAGAAAGACAACTCTTACTTTCAACCTTTATGGAAATAGTGTTACTTGAATCAGTGATTTAGAAAATCACTCATTTAAGTAAGTCCCCTGACTGTTTACATGTATATAAGACGTAAATTTGATTTCATTTTTTGTTTGGTGCTTATTCATGTAATATTTTGAAATATCTTTTTAACTAGATTTTTAAAGGATTGTGTACGATACTCGTGCACCTGTCCTACATTGGCTCCTTTTTCAGGGCATGTAAAAGTAGTTGATAGAACCCCTTATTTTTTTTACAAAACACCACTATCACAAATATTGAAAGTGTATGTTTGATTGTTTCAAAGAGATTCCAATTAGTTTTTTTTAAATGAAGAATGGTCATGTATTAATAAGCTCTGGATCACATAATATTTTTTGATATATCTGCAGATGCGGATACGTCAACGTATACGATACGGTTGATACGTTTGTAAATGACTGACCTCTATTAGAAGAGAGGAGATCAACAACAAGGATGTGCATGATGTACAAAATTACTAATTGCTTAGTTAATGTAGATGCAACATCTAGGCTCATTCCAACAAGCCGAGCATCAAGAACAACTTGTACTGGATGTTTCCAGGTTCCTCTTTGTAGTACTGATATAAGGAAAATGTCATTCTATCCAAAATCAATACGGGAATGGAATGCCTTACCACTATCCACTACCACCACCCCGAGTCTTGAATGCTTCAAGGCTCGGCTGACAAAATAGACATAAACAATTGTTTTTAAAGAGCACCTGTATATATAGGATTTTAACTTTCACAAAATGTAAATATAATTAAATTTTTCTTTGGACTTTCATGCGCAACACACAGTGGCAGAATAATCAGACAGTTGATTGCCAAAGGCCACTAATGGGTCTTCAATGCAGAGAGAAACTCCAGCCACAGTCACTTGTTTCTATCCATTGGAAGGTTGACTATCCATATAAATAGAAGTATGGATAGTCGACCTTCCAATGGATAGAAACAAGTGCCTGTGACTCCAGCACCAGAGGCGTCCCTAAGCTGGCCCCTTAACAAATAGGTATACTAGTTTAGTGTTAATGGACGTCATACTAAACTCCTAATTATACAGAAGAAACTAAAATTAAAAATCATACAAGACTAACAAAGGCCAGAGTCTCCTGGCTTGGGACAGTCCCAAAAATGCGGCGGGTTAATCATGTTTTTTGAGATCTCAACCCTCCCCTATACCTCCAGCCCATGTAGAAAAAACAAACGCACAATAGTATGCACCGTAAAACTCAGTTTAAGAGAAGTCTTGAGTCCGATGTCAGAATAGGAAACAAAAGAAAATAACAAAATGACAATAATACATTAATAACAACAGACTACTAGCAGTGACTGATTTAGCTAAGTTGTTATCATGGTTACTAGGTCAGGATATTTATTTGTAAAGTCCTCCAATAAAATAAAAATGAACAACTGTTCCAAGAATTTGAATATATAAAAATATATTCAATTTGTGACAGAACAACACTGACAATGAACTCATTTACTACATGCATTCATAAATTTATAGTGGGTCGATCACATATTGAATATTTTTCTATTTAAATTTTGCATTAGTTGATTTATTCTCTAATTAATTGTCAGTTAAAAGAATTTTTATACTGTAAAATCAGAAATTTTCATGGGGGATTTAATTTCATATATTTCAAGGGAAAGAATATATCCACTAAATTAAAACCTCCACAAAAATTTAACCTACATATATAAGATCACTTCCATTTACTGGAAACCATGAAATTAAATCCCCATGAAATCTTGTATAGAGACAAAACCACAAAGTTTTAACCCCACAAAAATTAATGTTTCTACAGTCAGCACAAAATTGAAAAAACTTCACAAGGAACTAAAATGAAAAAAAGCTGACTTTGCTGAAATAAGCCTTTAATTAATTAATTACAAATAAATTAAAATAATTGTTTTTTGGAAGAGAAACATACACTGCCTCCCTCAAAAGATAAATGGTCAGTTCTTTAATACACATTTATATGTTCAAGCTCTCAAAACAGTTCACAGGGAATGACTTGTTGACCCAGTCAACCTATTGACCATGCATGGCAATCTGTTGACTTGTGGATCATGTCAACCTGTCGACCATGTCATTGTCTGTCTGTCGACCATGTCAACTGTTCATGATTCTTTTTTTCACTGAAGATACCAGTGACATACATATAGAACACATCAATCTAATTAAAATTAAATCTCTGCGCTTGCTCCTTGTTGTTTATATATAATTTTATTCAGTATAAAATCCAGTACAAAAGGATCATCGCTGAAACACATGAACACATATAAAAACATGTACAAAACAAAACGTTGTTTATATGTCACACGACATATTAACAACGGGGACCAAGTGCAGAGATTTAATTTTAATTAGATTGAGAACACATTTGTTAGCATAGACTGTTAGGTCAATAAATATAAACCAAAGATACATATTAAACAACTTCATTCAACAATGATTCCTGTTTATTAAAGTCAATAAATAGATATCAAATGAATAATTGATCAATTCAAATCTATTTTCAGAATGTATTGAATGCTTAGTATATATATTGGAAAAGAGCATATGATAAGACAATTTTTATTTCTTGTAAGATGGAAAAGGAAACATTACATGATGATATAAAGTCATGTAAGTTAATTAGTGTGTTGCCTGATAAATTACCCAAGGAGAGTGAAAAGTGCATTCGAAAAACTCATGACGAGTCCGTTACAAATCCTAAAGAGAATATAAAGGAAAATATTGCTTTTGATAAAAAAGACGAAAGTAAAGAATGTCAGGCTGAACAGAAAGACATTTGTGGGAATGAACCTGTTACCATGGTTACTTCATTGACAGATACCGGATTAATAACATCTTATCAACATAGAGGTGAGAAACCAGATGTCAGCCATCTTATGATGTTAAAGATTCTTCCAGACTCTATACTTGAAAGTGACCCTAGCGTCAATGATTTTCTACCTGATAAAAATAATAATGCAAATCTTCCACAAAGAGATAGTTGTGAAACACCACCAATACCAAAAGACGAGGAAATAAATTGTAAAACATCTAATCACATTCCAAGTACAGAAGCAGCAAGAAGTTTGTCTCTATTTAAAGGAGGATTGTTACAGAATGTTGAAGATGAAAGGTTGTCTCTATCTGGATTGGTTAGAGTTTTAGGAGAAAGAGATGATATACTAGACATAAAACATAATAAAGATTTAGAACATATATGGAATTGTTTAAAACCAGACAAAAAAGAGGGTAAAAAATGTGGAGCAGCTGTAGAGAGGGTTGTCAAAGCAGACTATAATATCATCTTTAAAAACTGTCTGAAACATTTAAAAGACGTTGATTTTCAACAAACAGATTCTTTTATAGGATGTCATCAAGTAAAGTCAATATTAAATGTTGCTTGGATGTTGTCAGATTCAAGTCCATTGTTTTGTAAGCAAACAATTGAAGATACTGAAGCACTTCAGAACTTATATAATATAATGAGACTAATAATAGAATGTGATTTATTTGAAGAAAACAAAAATCTAAAATACATTATCAAAGCTTTTCTTGGAATTCTGCACAATATATGCAGACATTGTTCAAATTTTAAGGAAAGTTTGAGAAGCTGTCCGTTTCTGTCTGTGATGTTAAGATTATCAAAGACCAAGATTGCAATGATCCGAGCTAAATGTTTGATTGTGATGTCATACATAGTTAATGATTCTGAAATTCATGTTGTCAGTACCGACTGTAAAGTGCTGGTATTCATCATTGATATTCTGAAAAATGCTAAATGTTCTGACAATCACATGTCATACAAATATGGGATGAACGTATCAGAAATACTACATGGCTTGAATAATCTGTTGGCAAATGATGAAAACAAGGAGAAACTTATGTCATTAGATGTTTTAAATCTATATTTAGAAATCTTATCCAAGAATTTTTCAGATGAAGAAGTATGTTTAACAGTAACGGGTATTTGGAAATTGTCCTTCCACGACTCAAACAAAGAGAAAATGAAGATAAATTCTCAACTTTTAGAAGGTGAATATTTTTATTGTACAGATATTTGCATCTTATAGAATTGAATGCAAGCTAAAAAAAAATACTAAAAGAAAAAGTAATCTTATTTCAGTTATTTACATTCAATTTTCTCACACCGATCAAGAAATGTGAAAAAAGCACAAATTTTGAGAAACATTACACTTCTATCAGTCACTTATAGTTTTTTTGGTAAGAATAATACAATGTATAATTGTTTACTCCTCAGTATTTTTTGGTAATTTTCTGCATTTGAAATCTGTATATGATGATTGCTTTGTTTATAATTTAATCAAACAATATATACACAATATGTGTATATCTCTGATTTCTCTGAAAAGAAACCAAAAGTGAAGGACTTTACATTTTTAATAAGAAACTATGAACAAATTGAAATCATTGTACATGAATGCTTATATGTACTCAGAGGCGAATTTAGGGCCCCCCCCCCCCTTTTGAGAAAATAATTTGGTTGATTATATAGAGAATCGCTTAATTGTGACGGAAATGGGCCCCTCTTAGGCAGCCAGTGTATTTAACCTATATCAATTATTTCTAGATCCTCCACTGGTACTCTCTATTTCTAAATATTGAATAAATAAGTCATATTTTCATTTTTATTTTTAGAACTGGACAGACTACAACTTTCAGACAAAGAGGATGTCAGACATGCTGCAAGAGGTGCATTGTGGGAAATAAACCAACATGTTGAAGGTCCTAATCTAAACACCAACTCTGGTAAATTGTGAAAAACAAATCAATTTCTATATGTTGTAAATATTTTTTGTTGTTGTTGATTTACAAGTGAGTAAATGATCAGTGGTATGTTAATTATTAGGGCCCTGCATCCAGATGTGGGAGCCAGGTAGTTTTCATTTTGTCTGCCAGTCAACATTTTTTGTTAATGTAAAAACTCCAAAAGAAAAGGTAGGGGCTAATGAAATTTTGCACACTTGTTGTGCATAACATGTAGATATGTATATTTTGGTGGTATTTGTCTCATTAACTCTGAAATACTTCATTTATGTAAAAACAAAACAGTTAAAAAATCCATTTTTTTGTAATATTTTTATAAAATCAAAAACTATAAAAGTATTGGTAAGAGGCCAATGAAAATTTGCACAGTTGTTATTATAAGTAGATGTGCCTTATATATTTTATTGAAATTCTGCTCATTAGTTTTACATATAACACATTTAATAATGATTGACAAATTAAAATAAATGGTAAAAACTTGATTTTTTTAAAAAATCACAAATTTTGTAATTTTAATTTTAAATTTAAATATTTGTATTGGTTCCAGAATTTTGTTCATGTTTTTTGTTTACTTTTAATCTGTTCATGTTAAATAGTAACTTTAATGTTGTTTAATGTTTTTTCAGTTTGGTTTGCTTTATTTTCTTATTTAGTGGTAAGTAATATTCTGCTTTAAGAATTACTTCTGTATCAATATTAGAATACTATTTGTTATTTAGGATCTTCACCGGAGATACAGATCTATTTTACCTGTCAGTGTTTTATACTTCCTGAGCCTTCATGCAATGTGGATATAGGACACATACAAAAATATAAGCATATTTAATATTAGCCCATATATACCCTGTGGAGCCTGAATAATTATTTTATTATACTGACCCAATTTCAATAACATTTACCATTCTGATCTTCTTTTTTTGTTCAAAAAGGAAATGGGCTAATGGTAACCAATCACATTGCATGATTAGCCAGATTATTTCACTCTAGTATTATAAATGAAAATATGATTTGTTTAGGATTTAACACATACACTGTTTGCTTGTATTTAACCTATATCATCAAGAGTTATACACCCCTTTTATCTCTTTTATCATTAAAACCTATTTTTTCATATCATTAGCTGAAATACATCTTAGATGATCTAGAAGTTTTATTTTTATGTTCAGTGATCTGCAGTTTGAAGCCATTAGCATTATAATGAAATACTGTTGGTCTCTCCACTATTCATGCTATTGCTAAGCATATTAGAGTCAATTAGAGTATGTTTCATTTCTCTATTTGCTGAATTAACCTTTCTTTTAAAGGCTATATAAACCATGAAAACAAAGACCTTTAGCCAAAACTGCAATGTTTTATTCAAAAAAATATATTCAACAATTATTTCGCAAACTATGGATATGGGAAGGTAGAATACACACAATTTTTGTCAAAATTCATACCTTCTTTTTACTTATGTTTTAAGTCATATCTGTGGTTTTACAAAGCTCATTATTAGCTCACCTGACCTGAAAGGTCAAGTGAGCTTTTCTCATCATTTGGCATCCGTCGTCCCGTGTCCGTCATCCGTAAACTTTTACAAAAATCTTCTCCTCTGAAACTACTGGGCCAAATTTAACCAAACTTGGCCACAATCATCATTTGTGTATGTAGTTTAAAAAATGTGTCAGATGACCTGGCCATCAAACCAAGATGGCCACCATGGCTAAAAATAGAACACAGGGGCAAAATGTATATTTTGGCTTATATCTTTAAAACCAAAGCATTTAGAGCAAATCTGACATGGGGGTAAAATTGTTGAGCAGGTCAAGATCTATCTGCCCTGAAATTTTCAGATGAATTGGACAACCTGTTGTTGGGTTGCTGCCCCTGAATTGGTAATTTTCAAGGAAATTTTGCAGTTTTTGGTTATTATCTTGAATACTATTATAGATAGAGATAAACTGTAAACAGCAATAATGGTCAGCAAAATAAGACCTACAAATAAGTCAACATGACCAAAATTGTCAGTCAACCCCTTAAGGAGTTATTGCCCTTTATAGTCAATTTTAACAACTTTTTTTGTCATTTTTTGTACAAAAATCTTCTTCTCTGAAACTACTTGGCCAAATTTTAACTAACTTGGCCACAATCATAATTGTGGTATATAGTTTAAAAATTGTGTCTGATGACCCCACCTACCAAACAAAATGGCCAACATGGCTAAAATTAGAACATAGTGGTAAAATGGAGTTTTTGCTTTATATCTTTGAAACTAAGACATTTAGGGCACATCTTTCAAGATTTAAATGTCCATCAGAATAAGATCTATCCCCTCACAAATTTTCAGATGAATCCTACAACCCGTTGTATGGTTGCTGCCCTAAAATTGGTAATTTTAAGGAAATTTTACAGTTTTTATACGACCGCAAAATTTGAAAAAATTTTCGTCGTATATTGCTATCACGTTGGCGTCGTCGTCTGCGTCGTCGTCGTCGTCCGAATACTTTTAGTTTTCGCACTCTAACTTTAGTAAAAGTGAATGGAAATCTATGAAATTTTAACACAAGGTTTATGACCACAAAAGGAAGGTTGGTATTGATTTTGGGAGTTTTGGTCCCAACATTTTAGGAATTAGGGGCCAAAAAGGGCCCAAATAAGCATTTTCTTGGTTTTCGCACTATAACTTTAGTTTAAGTTAATAGAAATCTATGAAATTTTGACACAAGGTTTATGACCACAAAAGAACGTTTGGGATTGATTTTGGGAGTTTTGGTTTCAACAGTTTAGGAATTAGGGGCCAAAAAAGGGCCCAAATAAGCATTATTCTTGGTTTTCGCACAATTACTTTAGTTTAAGTAAATAGAAATCAATGAAATTTAAACACAATGTTAATGACTACAAAAGGAAGGTTGGTATTGATTTTGGGAGTTTAGGTCCCAACAGTTTAGGAATTAGGGGCCAAAAAGGGACCCAAATAAGCATTTTTCTTGGTTTTCGCACCATAACGTTAGTATAAGTAAATAGAAATCTATGAAATTTAAACACAAGGTTTATGACCATAAAAGGAAGGTTGGTATTGATTTTGGGAGTTTTGGTCCCAACAGAATAAGGGGCCCAAAGGGTCCAAAATTAAACTTTGTTTGATTTCATCCAAATTGAATAATTGGGGTTCTTTGAAATGCCGAATCTAACTGTCATGACTGTGTATGTAGATTCTTAACTTTTGGTCCCGTTTTCAAATTGGTCTACATTAAGGTCCAAAGGGTCCAAAATTAAACTTAGTTTGATTTTGACAAAAAATGAATCAGTTAGGTTCTTTGATATGCTGAATCTAAAAATGTACTTAGATTCTTGATTATTGGCCCAGTT
Source organism: Mytilus edulis (assembly GCF_963676685.1). Lineage (NCBI taxonomy): Eukaryota > Metazoa > Mollusca > Bivalvia > Mytilida > Mytilidae > Mytilus > Mytilus edulis. Next base: position 55,254,249 of record NC_092345.1, read on the forward strand.
TTCAAGTTGGTCCAAATCGGGGTCCAAAATTAAACGTTGTTTGATTTCATCAAAAATTGAATAAATGGGGTTCTTTGATATACCAAATCTAACTGTGTATGTAGATTCTTCATTTTTGGTCCTGTTTTCAAATTGGTCTACACTAAAGTCCAAAGGGTCCAAAATTAAACGTAGTCTGATTTTAACAAAAATTGAAATCTTGGGGTTCTTTAATATGCTGAATCCAAAAATATACTTAGATTTTTTATTATGGGCCCAGTTTTCAAGTTGGTCCAAATCAGGATCTAAAATTATTATATTAAGTATTGTGCAATAGCAAGTCTTTTCAATTGCACAGTATTGCGCAATGGCAAGAAATATCTAATTGCACAATATTGTGAAATAGCAATTTTTTTTTTAATTAGAGTTATCTTTCTTTGTCCAGAATAGTAAGCAAGAAATATCTAATTGCAAAATATTGTGCAATAGCAAGATTTTTTTTTAATTGGAGTTATCTTTCTTTGTCCAGAATCAACTTAAATCTTTGTTATATACAATATACAATGTATATTCACTTTTTACTACCAACTGATAAATTAAAATAATCTTTACCATTCAGTGATAACAAGCAGTTTTTTTACATCTTAATATTTTATGATGTATTTAAATGAGTAGATATTGTTGCAAACTCCATTAGAAATTTTAATTGAGATTAGTTTTGGAATAAGGGAAAGGGGGATGTGATTAAAAAAATTGGGTTCAATTTTTCTCATTTGAAATTTCATAAATAAAAAAGAAAATTTCTTCAAACATTTTTTTGAGAGGATTAATATTCAACAGCATAGTGAATTGCTCTAAGAGAAAACAAAAATTTTAAGTTCATTAGAACACATTCATTCTGTGTCAGAAACCTATGCTGTGTCAACTATTTAATCACAATCCAAATTTAGAGCTGAATCCAGCTTGAATGTTGTGTCCATACTTGCCCCAACCATTCAGGGTTCAACCTCTGCGGTCGTATAAAGCTACGCCCTGCGGAGCATCTGGTTGGTTATTATCTTGAATACTATTATAGATAGAGATAAACTGTAAACAGCAATAATGTTTAGCAAAGTAAGATCTACAAATAAGTCAACATGACTAAAATTGTCAGAGAACCCCTTAAGGAGTTATTGTCCTTTATAGTCAATATTGAACAACTTTTCGTCATTTTTTGTAATTTGTACAAAAATCTTCTTTTCTAAAACTATGGGCCAAATTTAACCAAACTTAGCCACAATCATTACTAGGAGTGTCTAATGACCCCGCCTACCAACCAAGATGGCCGACATCAGTAACTACAGTAACAGGTGAGCGACACAGGCTCTTGAGAGCCTCTAGTTCTCTTTGCCCATACTACTTTAAATTTTGAAATGTGTAATTAATTGGCCAACTCAAATGGCTATGAACTTGAAAAATATATTAAATTATGAAGTAAATGTAGAAAATAGTGTAAATTCATAAATTATTGCATGAATTTATTAGGTATTGTGATTTTGTCATTACTTAATGTATCATTTTAGGTAAGCTAGAAGTAGATTGTCCCCATATTATGATAAGTTATCAGTGGGACAGCCAATCTGTGATGTTAAAGGTCAAGGACAGACTGAAAGAAGCTGGATACAAAGTTTGGATGGATGTAGAGCATATGAGTAAGGGTATTTCTATTATTGAAAATAAAAGTCATTTCTCAGTTATGTTTCCGTAACATTTTGTCTATATATGTAAAAATTGGTAAGCAGGACTAAGTATTGAAAGTTGCCTCCAGAACTGGTCAGTACTAATATAAGATATTCAAACTAGATATTAGGGGAAAAAACAATCTTTTTCATACTTGTTGTTCAACTGTTTTTAACCACAGTGAAAAAAATTGTCATGAAGAATGCATAAAATATTCAGAAAACATTAAGCCAGACGGCCAAATATTTACCTTTGTTAATCATATAAATTATTTAAGTGTTACTGTGAATTCAGAAATTATTGCAATGTTTGTATTATTGCGAAAAATGGGACAGGGTTATAATCGCAATAATTAAAACTCTCATTTTGAAACTTTTTACATGAATTAAACAGGATTTTTCTCTATATTGCAAAAATTAAAATCGCATTTTAGTCTAAAATTAATAAATGCATGCAATAATTTCTAAATTCACAGTAATAAGGTGCATATATACTTTACAACATGTCTATCTTATTTTATCATATACTTAACATTGATATGATAGCTTTTGCATATGTGTAATGAGCGGAAGTACACAAGCCATAATTTCCCAACCGGTCTGATAACCCATATCAGGGGCGTCTCGTGCAAAAAACCATAACAGTGCTTTTTGTGCAAGTTACTTCCGGTGTTTATGGTATCGATTGTTTACTTTACCATTGTGACGTCAGATATTTTTTATGACGACGTCAAAATTTACGGAAACTTTTGTTCCCAGTTTAGTACTTGCTAACAAATGCCATTGACAATTAAGAATCATTTTATAGTACAACAAACATGGAGTAATAATGATCATAAAACTCATCCAAATTTTCAATGTTTCAAAATGTCTCTATAGGAAATGTTACCATTTATATATATGGATGTAGTGATGCTGTTGTTGGACAATTATAGTATATTTGATTCATAATTTAACTTCTTTATAAAGTTTTTGACTGTTTTAGTTATTGCATTTGTTTATTTGTCTTATTTAGTCCTTGTATCTATGATGAGTTTATTTACATAAAACTATTGTCGGAAGTATATGATAAAGCCATTAATACATGGCCTTTTCCATATCAGCCTGGGTATCATCCCTCAACCCATATCAGCCCGAGACGGATGGGTCGAGGGATGATACCCAGACTGATATGGAAAAGGCCATGTATTAATCTCTATGTAATGTTGTTGCTTATGTTAAATACATTTGTCTGTTATAGCGGGCTCCACACTGGAAGCTATGGCACTGGCAGTAGAAAAAGCAGCAGTGGTGTTAATTGCAATGTCTCAAAAATATAAAGACAGTCCTTCGTGTAGATCTGGTTAGTATGTTTACATGTCTGACTAAAATTAATGAACCTTGACAGAAAATTTGATGAATTTGACATTCGTTTTGTTGATCTTTTTTAAGTTGTATGTTCAAAGTGTTTTTAATGATAGGAATTTACCAACAGTAACTGTGCAAGAAATTCTCTTTTATAATGTAAGATTTCTAAACTCTACCGGGTAATCAATTGAAGAATAAGAAACATTTATATTTGAAATGCATAATATACAGCATTCCTTAATAAAAAAAGAGAATATCTTTGTCTCATAGACACTGGTCTGCACAGGTTATTTAGTCATCTGTCAGTCCTTCATTGATTTTGAATTTTGGCTGATAATTCAAATACCGGTACTTTATAAAAGATTGTAACCATATTTATATATATGGTCTTACTTGATGAGAGGGAAATCTCTGAAGATTTTGAGGTCAGTCAAAACAAATAAGCTCGAGGTCATACTTCCTAAAAATAGGCAGAATAATTGAGTGTAGGAATGGAGTTTCTGGATAATAGCTCTAAAAGCTGGCATGGGATTGGAAACAAAGTTTCATATTAAAGATTGATAGAGAATGAAATTAGTTCCGGAAAGGGCTTTTTAGAAAGAAAAAACATAATTGTTTTACTTTGTCATTTGAGGGCCTTTTATAGCTGACTATGCTTATGGGCTTAACTCATTATTCAAGACCGTATTGTGACCTATAGTCGTTAATATCTGTGTCATTTGGTCTCTCGTGGAGAATTGTCTCATTAGCAATCATTCCATGCTAATTTTCTTATTTTGATATTCTAGATAATTACTCAGTCTAGAACCTTACATATGATAGAATAAGAACCAATCTTGCGTTTATGTTGACATATAATGAGAGAAAGATCCTAATTAATTCTTAGGACAGTGATTGACAATACATCAATGTCATAGTAACTAAAGACTAAAAAAATAAGTACATATCAGGGCTTTCCAAATGATAATGGGGTGTACAGCTGTGAAAAGGGTTTGTTATTTACTGTTTTTCGTGATATCAGTATAAAGATTAACCTGCAAGAAACTTATAATTGTTTGTTCATCGTGAAATGGCAACTTTATTTTGCGTTTTTTCCGTGCAGATACCCTTCCTCTACGCCCGTCGATAATTTTTATGCCCCACCTACGATAGTAGAGGGGCATTATGTTTTCTGGTCTGTGCCTCCGTTCGTTCGTCCGTCTGTGCGTCCGTCTGTGCGTCCGTTCGCTTCTTTTGGTCAAGGTAGTTTTTGAAGAAGTTGAAGTTCAATCAACTTGAAACTTAGTACACATGTTCCCCATGATATGATCTTTCTAATTTTAATGCCAAATTATAGTTTTGACCCCAATTTCATGGTCCACTGAACATAGAAAATGATAGTGCGAAGTTCAGGTTAAAGTTTTTGGTCAAGGTAGTTTTTGATGAAGTTAAAGCTACATCAACTTGAAACTTAGTACACATGTTCCCTATAATATGATCTTTCTAATTATAATTCCAAATTATAATTTTGACCCCAATTTCACGGTCCACTGAACATAGAAAATTATAGTGTGAGTGGGGCATCCGTGTACTATGGACACATTCTTGTTTGATTAACAAAGGATTATATATGGTAAACAATCAAATAAATATTTAAAATTGCATTTTTTGTTGCAGAGGCTGAATATACATATAAACTAAGGAAAAGTTTTATCCCTCTACGACTTCAGCATCGTTATGTACCAGATGGCTGGCTGGGCATGCTCATTGGAACTAGATTGTACTTTGATATAAGCAGTGAGGATAAAATATATCCTCAGATGGACAATGTTATTAAAGAATTAGGGAATCGTGGAAAGATTGGTACTCATACAGATACTGTTGATGGTAAATAGTTTATTAATTTTTTTTTATCATTGAATTTGGTATAATGTTGTTTTACACAGAACACAGAAGTTAACATCCATAATCGATATATCTAATATGCTCGCAGTTTTTAAGGATACACACTGCCTTTATTATTCTCTAGGGATCAAGGAACTTACATATTGAATTTCTAAGACTAAGTAGTTGTTTTCATACAGAATTATACACGATACATGTATACATATACTATTAGTACAGGGTGTGTTGTTTCAGTAACATCCAAGCTCTTCAGTTTATTGTCTCCCCTTATTCTTACTTCACAGAATGCTTGCTATTGGTTATATGATTATGTTGAAAACAAAAGGGCCTGGAACGGTGTAATTTTTAATCATCACAATTGCCTTATATAAGTTACTGGTATATAAAAAGTTAAATTCTTTGATTCTTTGTTGTTACGTCTTAACTGTTAATTAAGTATGTTTGTTTCCAGTAGTGAAGTAAGAAAATCAGGACGGGTTCAAACCAAATTTGCGAAAGATTTTCCAAATTGGTCTGGTATTATGTAACCATTAGTCAAAATTAGTATATGTAAAGTTGATTTCTATGATTCTTTGTTCTTTACTTCATTCAAGCTACCAAATTAGAATTCATTATTTGAGAAGTATCTAGATAAATATTTCTCATTTCAAAGAATTATGTGACCTTATGTTTTAGTAATTCTCTATATCATTCGATGAAGTAAATATTAAGAATATCACATCTAAAGGAGGGTGAGACAAGGAAATCTCAGAACTTTAGTGTGCCTAAGCTTTCCCAGTAATGCATTCTTGTCAGTACAATAAAATACATATTATTTTTAGTAGAAATGAACACTAAATCTATGAACTGAAGTATTTTAAAACCATTTTTCATTTATCATACTGAAATCATTGAAAGAAAATGTCATACTTGCAAGAATATGAAGAATTGTTTTATTTTAATTTTAATAGGGTATACAAATACAAAACAAGTGAACACAGCAATAAATAGACTGAGATATGAAGATTGGTCCACTACAGATGTATCAGCCTGGTTATCAGACAACTCAGTTAAATTGCCTGAGAACATGTGAGTAAAACAGCAGTAAATAGACTGAGATATGAAGATTGGTCCACTACAGATGTATCATCCTGGTTATCAGACAACTCAGTTAAATTGCCTGAGAACATGTGAGTAAAACAGCAGTAAATAGACTGAGATATGAAGATTGGTCCACTACAGATGTATCATCCTGGTTATCAGACAACTCGGTTAAATTGCCTGAGAACATGTGAGTAAAACAGCAGTAAATAGACTGAGATATGAAGATTGGTCACTACAGATGTATCATCCTGGTTATCAGACAACTCAGTTAAATTGCCTGAGAACATGTGAGTAACTCAGTTAAATTGCCTGAGAACATTTGAGTAACACAGCAGTAAATAGACTGAGATATAAAGATTGGTCCATTACAGATGTATGAGCCTGGTTATCAGGCAACTCAGTTAAACTGCCTGAGAACATGTGAGAAACTCAGTTACACTGCCAGAGAACATGTGAGTAACACAGTTAAACTTCTTGAGAACATGTGAGTAACAGAGGTAAACTGCCTGAGAACAAGTGAGTAACACAGTTAAACTGCCTGAGAACAAATGAGTAACACGGTTAAACTGCCTAAGAATATGTGAGTAACATGGTTAAATTGCCTGAGAACATATGAGTAACACGGTTAAACTGCCTAAGAATATGTGAGTAACAAGGTTAAATTGCCTGAGAACATGTGAGTAACACAGTTAAACTTCCTGAGAACATGTGAATAACACAGGTAAACTGCCTGAGAACATGTGAGTAACATAGTTAAACTGTCTGAGAACTAGTGAGTAACACGGTTAAACTGCCTGAGAACATGTGAGTAACACGGTTAAACTGCCTGAGAACATGTGAGTAACACAGTTTAACTTCCTGAAAATATATAAGTAACTCAGTTAAACTGCCTGAAAACATGTGAGTGACACAGTTAAACTGCTTGAGAACATGTTAGTAACACGGTTAAACTGTCTGAGAACATGTGAGTAACACAGTTAAACTGCCAAAGAATATGTGAGAAACTCCGTTAAACTGCCTGAGAACATGTGATTAACACAGTTAAACTGCTTGAGAACATGAGTGTAACACAGTTAAACTGCATGAGAACATGTGAGTAACACGGTTAAACTTCCTGAAAATATATAAGTAACACAGTTAAACTGCCTGAGAACATACAGGTGACACACTTCCATTATGTGACTCAAGAAAAAATTCAAAAAAATGGGAAACAATTGTATCGAAAAGAGAAAATAGAGTGCACCTTTTTATGTTAGGGTGTGTTTGAGTAAACATTATGTCTTGAAAACGTACAAAGCAAGAATATTTGATACATCATCTCGCTTCAGATTCTATTATTTATATATATCAAAGCTGCAGGTTGACTTTATAACATAAAAAAATCACAGTACTAAAAGATGAAATATATGGGTCAAATGAAATACCTTTCTTATGAATCATAAAAACAGGGTAGGTGTGTTCTAATAGCTAAGTACTTGATGACAGTCTTTCAAGTTGGATGATGAAAATGCATATCTTCGAAAAAACATAATTTTTTGTGTGTGATAACTAAGGTTCATAGTCTTCAACCACTAAAAAAATCTAGTCTGCCCTTCCACGAAATATTAAATTAGAATTTTTTTTAAATGTTTATGAATTTTCAAAAAATCCACCTGACAACCGATTAGACAATAGTTTTAAGTTGAATCAATGCAGACAAGATCATTAACAGATGCTCATTAGCTAGTAGATACATTTGTCTTTTAAAATACAACTGATATATAAAGATCATAATGGTGCTATGCGGATAAATTTTTCGGTTTTCAAGATCAAAATTGGCAGCGCGTCATCCCTACAATGGCTTCTATTTCTACGATTGTGAAAAATAACTGACGTAATTGGGAGATAATTTTGACGAAGTAGAATCCTGACTGTTGATGTTCAGGAGTAGTCATTTGTTGATGTGGTTCATAAGTGTTTCTTGTTTTTTATATAGATTAGATTCTTGGTTTTCATGTTTGAATAGTTTTATACTAGTAATTTTGGGGGCCCTTTATAGCTTGCTGTTTAATGAGAGCTAAGGCTTTGTGTTGAAGACTGTTCTATGTATGGCCTATAATGGTTTACTTTTATAAATTGTGACCTTGATGGAGAGTTGTCTCATTGGCACTCATACCACATCTGATTATATCTATGAACTTTGCAAGCATTTATATAATAGTAACTTATACCTATACCATCATTTTACAGACTTAAGGAGCTGAATGGACCATTACTGAAAGAACTTATGACTATACAAGACAGGGCACCAGAACATTTCTACAGACTTTTACAAAATGATTTTGGCTTTGAAGTGATCAATTTGCTGAGATTCTCAAAGTTATTGAGACAATTAAATACTTTGTACTAAATTGTTAAAGCATTGAGCCATGTAGTCCTTTGTATTGTATGTTCTAGATATGTGAAGGGAATCAGTATAGTGTAAACCAACTTATTTTCACTACTTTCGCGAGTAGGAAAATAATGCAAATTTCAATTGTCGTGAATATGTATAACTTGGTGCTTCCCTTATTAAACTATCTTAAGAAAAAATTCTTAAGGGTTACAGGGAACCTAGTGTCTCGCCTACTGTTTCTGTTAATCGCAGGCTCAACAAAAATGAGGAAATAAATCAATAAATTATTCCCGTTGATACTATCGTTTGATTGTAAGAAGCTTTTGTCCATGTTTGGTAAGAGTCCAGGATAGTTTATGAATCTAATAAATGTTTAAAATCTTTAACTGCAGACTGAATGTAATGTTAACTGGAAGAAAACAAAATTACCTTCTAAATACTAGCTTTTGCTCATAAACAAGCTTCTGTCCAAGTTTGAATCAAATCCAAAATAGTATAAGAAAGTTATCAAAATTTTAAAAACTTTAACCACAGAGTGAATGTAATATTTTCCGGCAGAAAAAGTAAGTCCATTAAAGTAAAATACAAAAAATGGATTTTTATCAGTATTAGTTTTTTACTGTGGATTCATTTTTATTTGTTGGGTGACAATTTTAATAGATTTTGAGGGTAAAAGTAAACCAAATTTAAATGTTTTATGAAGTATTCATATTCTGCAGGCTTTTATACAGACTGACAAAATGACAAAGTTTTATTAACATCAGTGTAATGCAGTTGTTCCTCAATCCACAAAAATTGATACCCAAGAATATAAATGATCCATTTGATATGAAAAATGTGAAGACTTACTACAACAAAATATAAATCAATTCATTTGTAATTTTTAACATGTGTGTTACATGGTAAGTACTGACTGTCATTCATTGGTTGAGTTCTTATTTAATGATATTTATGGAAAGCATTTTAGTAATGTAAGATTTAAACTTTTTCCCCACATTTTCTTTTATTTGTGTATTGATCTGCCTTGACTTTTATTCAGGGAATTTCAAAATTGATATTAACATATAAAAGTCCAAGTTAAAATTCCCTCTCTTCCTTGACTTTTATTCAGGGAATTTTAACTTTGTCTTCTTTCTGTTAATATCATTTTTTAAGCATTCCACTTTAAAATTACATGTATTTCTGCAATATGAATTGTTTTTGAATGTATATGTATGTTTATATAATGATGCAATAGCCTTTCAACTGTGATAATTATTGTCTAGTTTTGTCATGTGACATTTATCAGAGTATGTATTTAATGAAATGGTGGATGCATTATTACATATATTCTTTGGATACTAATTTTTGTGGATTTTGTGGTTACAGGTGAAACAAGAAATTTTATTTTCAACAAATGACAAATTTTTAATCGGCTTGTTTGCAGACCTCACCAAAACAACAAAATGAAATATCCACGAATATACAAGTTTTCTTTTATCCACGAAAATTGGAATCCACGAAATAAATGAATCCACAGTATGTGTCAGATATTGTAACTGTTTAAACTAATACTATAATAGTAGGAAAAAAAATAGTAGAAAAAGCATTTAAGTGCTGCAAATTATGAAATTAATTTGATGCTATAATTGCAAAGCAATGTAATGGCATGCCTATTTAAATTTCATTTTATTGAAAAAGAAAAAGACATGTGCATTACTTTATTACAAATTTGCATAGAAATAAAACAGCTTTAACAAGACTGTTGAGATGACTATATTTACAGTATTAGTTTAAAGTCACTGTTCAGGTTTGCGAGAAGAATATTAATTCTTGGTCACTTATCTCATAACATCATGTTTTAAAATGCTAAAACATATGAGTAAATGTAGTTTTAAATGATTTCTTACATTAAATTTGTATTGTATCACATTTATATTTTATTAAAATCAATTTTCTCTGAAAATAACACTGGCAACATCACTTTCTGATAACACAATTGATTGGAAGCATGTCCACTATTTTTTTTCCTTTTTTGTTCCTCTTCTGAGCTGTCTGCCTCTGTCTCTGTTCCACTGACATGTTCTATCACTCCTTCTTTTTATTGATAGATCACTGTTTTTTGTATAACCATACTGTATCTATACCTTCTCCTATTGTCTCAATTGGTTCCCAGTTTGGAAGTGGAAACCTACATGCCACTATTCTCACGTCATTGTTTGTTTCATTCTCAAACTTTGTTTCTAGTCTGTCCATCTGTTATAAAGAAAACATTATTGAATAATTAAAATTTACTTTATATAACAACTTTCAAGACTTATGAAATTATATTAAAGCAGTATGTAAAGCATGAAATCTATATCTGTGATTTAGGTTGTGGATTTCAAAACATCAGTTAGTATACTAAAGGTATGCAGATTTATCTCCCTTTGGTCCACATGGAAATATAAGTTGTCCAGAGTTTATTTTTATTTTTATATCTGGTGGTCCCTGAAGAAAAACAACTGGTCCTCGCTACTATTTCTAATACAAAATACCAAAATTGTGTCGGTCCTTTGCAAATTTTGGTATCAAATCCCTAGGACCACCAATTTTCGAGAACTCTGCTATTAACTTATGAGATTTTACGATTTTATAAAAGAATGTCTTGAAGATGTGCTATTAATTTTATGGAAACAGTGCATATTCAAATCTTTTCGGCTATCTTAAAATACTGGTCCGATCACTGCTTTACTAGTCTTACACATTTTTTTAGGGGATAGCTCAAGCCCACCTCCACTAGCGGAATTTTCTTACTGTGTTGACCCATTGGTGGCCTTCAGCTGTTTTCTTCTCTTTGGTCGTGTTGTTGTCTCTTTGACACATTCCCTGTTCCCCATCTCAAATTACTTTAAATTTCCATGCATTCAATCTACAAATCCATATGATTACTCACCATAGATTCTACGCCAAATATAGAAATATTATTATAGCTTCCAACGTTTGTCTAAAATATAAATTAAAATGACAATAAAGAATTATAATATGCAATTTAAATGGAAACCAAATAAACCTTATGAATTTTAAAAAGGCAGCAATATTATTTAACTAGAGGCTCTCAAGAGCCTGTGTTGCTCACCTGACTCTACTTGGGTTTTTGAAATCATATAAAAAAGATACAATTTTGCTACAAAATAAACAGCAGTTGACCAGTACCTCATTAGGAAAGGAACATTCATGCTATGTTAGGTTTCATTCAATTCAGTGGTTCTCTAGAAAAAGACTTTTGTATGCATTTCCCATAGGGTCCTATGTTAAACTAAGCCCCGCTGGCAGCCATCTTGGATGATGGATCGGCAACAAAATAACAACACTTGGCCAGCACCTCAGAAGAAACATTCATGCTATGTTTGGTTTCATTCCATTCGGTGCATCTATATAAAGAAGTAATTTGTATGTATTTCCCATAGGGTCCTACATGTATGTTAAACTAAGTCCCCCCACTGGTGGCCATCTTGGATGTTGGATTGGCAACAAAGTAACAATACTTTGGCAGCACCTCATAAGGAGCATTCATGCTATGTTTGGTTTCATTCCATTCAGTGGTTCTATATAAAGAAGTAATTTGTATGTATTTCCCGTAGGTTCCTATGTTAAACCAAGTCCCCCCCACTGGTGGCCATCTTGGATGTTAGATTGGCGACAAAGTAACAACACTTGGTCAGCATCTCATAAGGAACATTCATGCTATTTTTGGTTTCTCAATTCAGTGGTTCTCTAAAAGAAGACATTTGTATGTATTTCCCATTGCGTCCTATGGAAAACTAAGTCCCCCCCTGGCAGCCATCTTGGATGATGGATCGGCTACAAAGTAACAACACTTGGTCAGCACCTCATAAGGAACATTCATGCTAGGTTTGGTTTCATTTCATTCAGTGGTTCTCTAAAAGAAGTTATTTGTATGCATTTCCCATTGGGTCCTATGTTAAACTAAGTTCCCCGCGGGCAGCCATCTCAGATGATGGATTGACTACAAAGTAACAACACTTGGTCAGAACCTCATAAGGAACATTCATGCCATGTTTGGTTTCATTCCATTCAGTGGTTCTCTAAAAGAAGAAATTTGTATGCATTTCCCATAGGGTCCTATGTTAAACTAAGTTTCCCGCTGGCAGCCATCTTGGATGATGGATCAGCTACAAAGTAACAACACTTGGTTAGTACCTCATAAGGAACATTCATGCCATGTTTGGTTTCATTCCATTCAGTGGTTCTCTATAAGAAGTTCAAAATGTAACTAGAGGCTCTAAAGAGCCTGTGTCGCTCACCTTGGTCTATGTGCATATTAAACTATATATATTGACTTGATTAACAATTTAACTCCTTGTCAGATTTCCTCTAAATGATTTGGGTTTCAGAGTTATAAGCAAAAAACTACATTTTACCCCTGTTCTATTTTTAGCTGTGGTGGCCATCTTGGTTGGATGGCCAGGTCATCGGACACATTTTTCAAACAAGGTACCTCAAAGATGATTGTGGCCAGGTTTGAATTAATTTGGCCCAGTAGTTTCAGAGGAGAAGATTTTTGTAAAAGATAACTAAGATTTACGAAAAATGGTTAAAAATTGACAATAAAGGGCAATAACTCCTAAAGGGGTCAACTGACCATTTCGGTCATGTTGACTTATTTGTAAATCTTACTTTGATGAACATTATTGCTGTTTACAGTTTATCTCTATCTATAATAATATTCAAGATAATAACCAAAAACAGCAAAATTTCCTCAAAATTACCAATTCAGGGGCAGCAACCCAACAACAGGTTGACCGATTCATCTGAAAATTTCAGGGCAGATAGATCTTGACCTGATAAACATTTTTACTCCATGTCAGATTTCCTCTAAATGTTTTGGTTTTTGAGTTATAAGCCAAAAACTGCATTTTACCCCTATGTTCTATTTTTAGCCGTGGCGGCCATCTTGGTTGGTTGACCAGGTCACGCCACACATTTTTTAAACTAGATACCCCAAAGATGATTGTGGCCAACTTTGGATTAATTTGGCCCATTAGTTTCAGAGGAGAAGATTTTGTAAAAGATTACTTAGATTTATGAAAAATGGTTAAAAATTGACTATAAAGGGCAATAACTTCTTAAGGGGTCAACTGACCATTTCGGTCATGTTGACTTATTTGTAAATCTAACTTTGCTGAACATTATTCCTGTTTACAGTTTATCTCTATCTATAATAATATTCAAGATAATAACCAAAAACTGCAAAAATTTCCTCAAAATTACCAATTCAGGGGCAGCAACCCAACAACAGGTTGACCGATTCATCTGAAAATTTCAGGGCAGATAGATCTTGACCTGATAAACATTTTTACCCCACATCAGATTTCCTCTAAATGCTTTGGTTTTTGAGTTATAAGCCAAAAACTGCATTTTACCCCTATGTTCTATTTTTAGCCGTGGCGGCCATCTTGGTTGGTTGACCGGGTCACGCCACACATTTTTTAAACTAGATACCCCAAAGATAATTGTGGCCAAGTTTGGATTAATTTGGCCCAGTAGTTTCAGAGGAGAAGATTTTTGTAAAAGATTACTTATATTTATGAAAAATGGTTAAAAATTGACTATAAAGGGCAATAACTCCTAAAGGGGTCAACTGACCATTTCGGTCATGTTGACTTATTTGTAAATCTTACTTTGATGAACATTAATGCTGTTTACAGTTTATCTCTATCTATAATAATATTCAAGATAATAACCAAAAACAGCAAAATTTCCTCAAAATGACCAATTCAGGGGCAGCAACCCAACAACGGGTTGACCGATTCATCTGAAAATTTCAGGGCAGATAGATCTTGACCTGATAAACATATTTACCCCATGTCAGATTTCCTCTAAATGCTTTGGTTTTTGAGTTATAAGCCAAAAACTGCATTTTACCCCTATGTTCTATTTTTAGCCGTGGTGGCCATCTTGGTTGGTTGACCGGGTCACGCCACACATTTTTTAAACTAGATACCCCAATGATGATTGTGGCCAAGTTTGGTTCAATTTGGCCCAGTAGTTTCAGAGGAGAAGATTTTTGTAAAAGTTAACGACGACGGACGACAGGACGCAAAGTGATGGGAAAAGCTCACTTGGCCCTTCGGGCTAGGTGAGCTAAAAAGTGACTATTTTTAAAGGTTTCAAAACCATGAGCCATGATTTCATAAAAGAAATTTACCAATATTATTAGTCAGAGGCGGATTAAGATGATGGGGCACCCTTTTCTGGGAAAAATTTGGTTGACTATATATTGAATCACTGAATCATGACCAGAGCAGGCGTCCTCTTGGGCAATCAGTGGTCCCCATCTAATGAAAAATTCTAGATTTACACTGTCAGTTCATACTGTAAAATGGGACTTTTTGTAAGTGGTTTATTTTTGACAATTTCTAAATTAAACATCAAAATTTAAACCCAGCAAATACATAGTACAAATTTTTGGACACAGGCACAATGTTTTTAATACTTGGTTGGCTTCCACGTTTCAATGAATCTATCATAGAGAGTATTGGAAAATTTTTGTTGAATAACCTGAATGTGATTTTTTCCTTTTTATAACGGTTATTTCAAGTTTTGTCATAATCAATTCAATAGTTTGAGTAAAATTAGAATAATGTAAGATGACATCTTCATATGCAACCGGATTTGACATACTATGATTTGGTGGTATATTACACCTAAATAACATTTTTTTTCAAAGTAAAGACAACTTGTGTGAAATTTACATACAAAAAAGAATCAACATAGAGTTGATATTTAAATTATAGAGAAATTTATTTTCTGTTTAGATTAAAGGATATCTCCTTAACCTCATTTCAAGAAAATGCTTTTAAAAAAAAGAGAAGACTTCAATTTTCACATTGTTATCTTTCCATATACTAATATAGCGACAATTCAACAGCACCTGTGTGAGATTTTATGCCTTTCAGTTGATGCTATGTTCTTGAACTTAAGTTTCCTGACAGGATTTCCTTACTTTTTACTAAAGGGTTACTGCTCACAAGCTTAAGGAAGACACTGCGGATACAGATTCTTTTTAAAGAGTTAAACCAACACCATCATGATTTAGTTGACCTTCACATATGACCATAAATATATTCATTTTTCATAGCAACAATCCAATCATCATGTTTGGTTTTTGACTATTTACTGAATGCATCTTATCAAAAATTTAAAAAAACCAATTAGGTGCCACTGGTGAAGCAAGAACTGCAAACACTTTGGAAATACCCAGGTTCACCTCCTATTTTGGTACTAATATTTCTCAATCTTTATTTTTCTGTGTAGTTTTGTGAACTGATATTTTGCCTCTTTCGACCTCTTGTTTTGTTTTCTGTACAAGGTTCAAAAGTTTTTTTTCAAAATTCAACACTGACAACAGTTACAATAACCTACTGGATAATTTCTACAATTTCTGGAGCTGTCGAGAATAAGGAGAAAATAAATACATGTATTGTTGCCAGTGGCAGATTCAGAATTTTTTTAAAGGGGTGACCACTGACTGTCTCGGAGGGGGCCATATCCAGCCATGCTTAAGTGATTCCCAAAATAATCAACAATTTTTAAAAGTTTTCTACAATATTAAGAAAAGATTACCATAGCTGTATTTTGACAAAACGTTTTGGAACCTAGATGACCTAAATGCTCTTCAACTTTGTACTTGATTTGGCCCCTTACCCTTTTTTAAATTGATCATCACTAACGAGTCTTTTATAGACAAAACCTGTGTCTATTATACAAAATTATGAGCCCATACAGGTCCATATATTCATGCTATTCATTCTCAGAAAATTAGCTAGATCATCGGGCAATTTGCTTCATTCATATTTAATTTTGGCTTTAAATGAAAACATGGATTGAAATTCTGGCTAAAATCAGGATTACAAATTAACACTTCTAGAGCTTCTCCATACATAAATAAAGTAACTTGACATCATCTGATAGATATAAGAAGATGTGGTATGAGTGCCAATGAGACAACTCTCCATCCAAATAACAATTTATAAAAGTAAACCATTATAGGGCAAAGTTTAACTATAACATTTTTCCCCTCTAAAAATGGCTTCTTCAACTAGTCCCAGGTTTGAAAAGATGCAGAAAACCTTTGGTATACATATGGACAAATTCTCTTTTAGAGAAAGCAAACACAAAATTACTTGAAATAAACATATATTTTACCAAAGAGAAATGATACCTTTTACCAATAATTATTTTCCCAAGTAGTCCTACAGCTAGCTTTCACAATCTTATTGACTAGTATTGTTTGATTTTAAGTTATCTTTATAAGTTTTGTAAAGAATACATACTTTCCACAAATCTTTGGTTTGAAAAGTTGTCAACTTATGCACTTTATTTCTCCTTGCATTCCATCTTGAAAATAAAACAAGCCATGGATTCAGTTCCACACCAGTGCCTCTAAAGCCAACTTTAGCTGCCTCTATCACCTTAAATATTCCATTTCACATTTGTAAAAGTATATACCTAAAGTGTTTACCAATTAATTATGAATAAAAACAGATGTGGGATACATTGTATATTCCTAGGGCCATCCTAAAGATAAATGTAGTTACACTTTAAGATGGTTTTGTCTTCATAAGTTGAGGAAGTTGCACAGGTACTGTTCCCAGTGATGGCATTGACGGCATTCACAGTTGTAAAAGTTTGCCATTTGGGACCACTTATATAAGCTTAATTAAGATCAATGAAAATTAGAAGACAGTTGTATAGATTGAAGTGTGGGATTGGCATAACTAATTTCCATACTTTATTTGTTTATTCAAATTAATTTCAATATTTGCTGTATACTTTTCAAAATCACACATAGGCCAGACATATCTCTGTGCCAACTTTAGCATGTTAAGTTGTTGGGTCAGTGCCTTTTTGTGCCAACAAATCTTTCATATATTGGGCTTTCAAAACTTAGTCTTGAGTGTACCCTAGAAAGGTTCTTCCAGACGTATTGACATTCATTAAACTTATATATACATATATATGTTTGGCTATTAGAACTTACAATTCGACCATCACCACTTCCAATATCCAACAATGTCCCTTTCCTTCCTTTGAGTGCAGATAAAACATTTCGTACTTGTGATTCACTGGCAGGAACAAAAGGTAAACAAACTTTCCGAAACGCTGGAACAACAAATGGTAACGCTGCAACATAAACTCCAGCTACAAGGCCTCCTATTACACCAACAATCACTTTCCCTGTCGAAGATAACTTTGCTGGGGGTTTACCTAGGGCTAAATCTGCTTCTGTAAGCCCCATTTCTTTGCAGTAGATACATTTTTCGTCTAGTTTGTCTGTAGCCATTTTGAATATTTTAGGTTATCATCTGCAAAAAAAGAACATCAGAGTAATTTACTTGTTGAGTTAATCTACAGACAAATTTAAAAGTTGAAAAATTAAACATGAGTGCATAAGCAGTGGTGGAGCATGAACTTTTCATAAAGAGAGGTGGGGTGGAACGGTGATTGACCTAAAGGGGGGAATCCCTTTATAATCAATCAAAATTTTCCACAAAAGGGGCGGGAAGGGGAGGGGCTTAGGTCTCCCTACAGATCCACCTATGATAAGTTGAAAATTGTGAAATGTGTCAATGTTTTACCTGTCATTGAATTTACATTGAAAGTCTGTAAAATCAAGGTAATATGAAGGTTTTACTAAAGTATTATACATATGTAATAGACTTAATATTTTCAATATTCTATGAATATTTAAATTAGTCACAGTCAGATGCACCATACCAGACACACAACGTATTCCTTTCAATAATTCCATACACCAAATATATTAGTCTTAAAGCTCACATTACTTGAGTATCAGATCTAACAACAGATCTTAACAATGACATCATGAAAATAATTTTTTTTTGCTAAGCGCAATTGGATACGACTTCAAAGGTTCAACCCTGAACAGTTTGGGCAAAAATGGACACAATATTGGTGCTTGATACAGGTCTGAATTTGAATTGTAATTAAATATTTGACACATAATAGGTTTCTGAAAGAATAACTATAGTCAAATAACTTAGAATTGGTTATATGATTTGAATTTATCTTCAATTTTTTGCTATTGCGAAATACACCATGCTGTTGCGAATTCCCCCCCCCCCTTACCCCTCATAACCTTTAAATTTTAACCCCCATCTTTTTTTTTTTGGCGGGGGGGGGACTTTGTGCAATACACTAACTTAAAGCTGCCTTGAATTGCAACAAACCCCCAAATATAAACATCCCCCTCCATTTTTAACCCCCCCCCCCTCCCCTTTTTTCAAAATAAATTTTTGAAATTTTCTATTTATATTTTTTTTTTAAATGTTAAGGAAAATTGTGCCCCCCCTTATTGCTTTTGTACCCCTCCCCACATTATTTTTTTTAACCCCTTTAAAAAAAAACAATTCTTTCCCTCAAGATATGGTCAACATCTCAATTCAAATAAAAAAAAAAAACAAAGGGGGTTAGGACAAATAATCTCACAGTATTTGCCAAAACTGTCTTATGGGTTTGACAGAAAAAGAAATTTTACCTATTCTACTTACAACTAAGATATCTAAAAATTTCTATCTGAACTAATGAATTTTGGAGTGACATATTATCGGTCAGACAGAGTTTGGGATACACTGATTTCATTGGATATGAAATGTGCTAGTATTCTTATTCAACTGCATACCAAATATCAATAACCTTCCACAAAGGCAATAGATTGACAATAGATTGATGATATAAATCTATAATATGAATTTCATAAAAACCTGGAAAAAAAAGTACATTTAAAAGCACTCACATGGCAATTTTTCATGTTTTTATAGTTTCAAAGGGGTATAACTCTTTTATAAATTATTGTTCCATAGATTTTCTAACTGGTAAAAAACATTGCCATTTTATATATATATTATATCTTGATGTCAATAAAAAAAAAATATAATAAAAAAATCCTGTGCTTTTTTCACTTCAAAACATTTTTTTTATCAAAAAAACTTCACAAAAATCTTGAATTTTTTTTTCATTACTGACACACATTTGTAAATTTTAAATTTGAATCTAATGCTTTTGGAAAAAAACATTGTTATGTGATTAATGCTGTTGCCAATGCACTTTAGACATTTGCAACACAATTTTGCAGTTCCTTTTCCAAATGTAACCAGATGCTGATCATGGTTAGATTCAGGATATTGAAGGACCCCATATATATTCAATATTAATTTTGTTGAAATCAAACAAAGTTTAATTTTGGACCCCAATTTTGACCAACTTGAAAACTGGGCCCATAGTCATAAATCTAAGTACATGTTTAGATTCAGCATAAAAAAGAACCCAAGAATTAAATTTTTGTTAAAATCAAGCTGAGTTTAATTGTGGACCTTTTGGACCTTAATGTAGACCAATTTGAAAACTGTTAGGACCAAAACTCACAAAATCAATCCCAACCTTCCTGTTATGGTCATAAACCTTGTGTTTAAATTTCATAGATTTCTATATACTTCTACTTAATTCACAGGGGCTTGTTACAATTGCCGGGTTTACTATCCATACGAACCCCTAAAAAAACACAAGGTGTTTTTTTAGGGGTTCGTATGGATAGTAAACCCGGTGTTTTTTAGGGGTTCGTATGGATAGTAAACCCGGCAATTGTAACAAGCCCCTGTGGTATAAATGTACACGGTTTCACAAAAACATTTTCAATGGGGACGTAACTCATTTTCATATTTGTATTATATATGGTTAAATATCTTTCGTACAATTAAACTTTTGATGCACATTCAGTAGTGATAAGATAAGTTCTAAACGCTGAAAAGGAGACTTGAAATATACGAAAACTCTTACCATTGCCGGAAAATTATAAACAAGGTCAAACATGTGTTCCGATACAAGAAGGACAACTCTGGGTATTTATTTAAAAACAAATATGTCGCACATGGTACGTAAGAAATATATGTTGTATATAAAACTATTAAGTTATCGTTTTGTACAAAACCGAACCTGATACAAATAATAATGTGTACGTGACACAGAACGTGCCTGTACACATTATAGTTTGTACAAAATTTGACCGAAATTGGCTTATAGATTTTATAACTTGTACAATAATTTATCATATATGTTTTTTTGGGGGGATGGATACACACTAAAGAATTGCAATTAAATGACAACATAGTACTCCTTTGTTAAAAATACAAAAGTCGTTCTTTGTCATTCATTTGATCATTTTATAAAAGATATATATATATAATTAGTTTATTGACATACTGCGGAAAATTCATGGAAAAAATATTTCAATCCTAATTCGAGAATTCAAAGCCGTGACATGCAGGCACTCGTCTCAGAAAAAAATCCTAAATACCTTTATATAAAGGTTTGTAGGACTTTTTTCTGAGACGAGTGCCCGTGGTTTATCACTAGTATATAATTACATTAGGTGTATGTATCGTTATAATACGTTATTCTGATGGGTTAACTTCACATCTCGCGTTAATACTTAAGCAAATTTTGCATTATACAATAAAATTTATCATTTATGATGACACGAGGTCCCACAATAAAGTGCACAGGTGAATTACATAAAGACTTGATAAAAATCGTGTTTTCTCATGATCCTAGCTAAAAAAATATTATTATTATTAAAGTATTGAATGCTCGAGTCTTTTTGTAACTTCATATGGCTGTAAAGCGTTGACCGTTCGCTTTTGTAACTTCAGTGAGTAGGGTCATTGACCGTGCGCAAATTTCCGCGCTTAATACAAAATGTACTTTGGTCAACGCTTTTACATCCCAATTAAGTTACAAAAAGAAGCATTCAATTCTTAAATGAAATAACAAGATATGATAAGATCGCCAATTTATGTTAAAAACAATATTATAATTGAAAAACAAATTACAGGTTTAAAAAATCAGGTTGCAAACTACATGTAGATTCCTTGATGGTCGAAAACAACCAAACTGACCGCCTGTTCAACATTCATACTCTAAAATATCGTAAAAAAAATGTAGAAAATCCGTTGGTATATACGAATGTTCAGTTGAACCCCGATGTGTTGAAATTTTTTTAGTACTGCGACTCAAGGATTTGTATAGTGACATTATACAAATTCTTGTGCGACTGTTCAATAATATTTACCAGTATCATTTGGACGTTTTCATTTGGTCGGATAGGGATAACATATTGTAAGGGGCAGAAATGTATAATTATATAAATAGCTGTATAACGTAGTTGTAGATCTCTGTTTTCCTCTGCTGTATTTTATTGATTGGTACTTGCTCGATTAATTTTCGTATTGTAAATTTGATCATTATTGACTATCATAACAGTAGATGCAATAGAATTAATATCTGCTGTACACGATCGCAAATTCTTTATATTACAAAATCAACTGGAACAACACACAAAATCTACTGTACAGATATGAAAACAACTGTTTTGAATGACTATCAGAAATATCTACCGTAGTGAGAATTTATGCGACTGTCATACAAGTGAGAGGTTTAGCTAGCTATAAAACCAGGTTATTTTTGTTCATCTGATGAGTTAAGCCTTTTTCAACCGATTTTTATAGTTCGTTCTTATGTTGATCTGTTATACCACTGTCCCGGGTTAGGGGGAGGGTTGGGATCCTGCTAACATAGTTTTCTCGTTTGAATTGTTTTACATTGTCTTATCGGGGCCTTTTATAGCTGACTATGCGGTATGGGCTTTGCTCATTGTTGAAGGCCGTACGGTGACCTATAGTTGTTAATGTCTGTGTCATTTTGGTTTTTTGTGGATAGTTGTCTCATTGGCAATCATACCACATCTTCTTTTTTATATCTATCCACCATTTTCCACATAAGAAAACGCCTGAGTGTACCAAGTCAGGAATATGACAGTTGCAATCCTTTCATTTGATGTGTTTGAGCTTTTGATTTTGCCATTTGATTAGGGACTTTCCGTTTTGAATTTTCATCGGAGTTCAGTATTTTTGTGATTTTACTTTTTTTATTATATAGTGGGAGTCCATTTGATATTTTGGTACATGTAAATTTTCTATCCGTATTACATATAACTCTTCTACTTTTGAAGCCGTTGATATATGAAAGGTAAATATAACATATGATTTGAAGTGAATTTATTTTATTCATCCATTTAAATACTAGTTTAAGTTCAGTTGGAAAGGTCCACTATTTGAACCACAGTTTTGTAGGAAAGATACAAAGATTTCTGCAAACCTGCAAAATGCAATATAAATACACAGTCATGAAGTCAAACAAACTCTTATTGTGTTGGATATTGACAATATAACAAAAACAAATGAACTTGATACCATCCGGGAGACTTTCACTAAATCATATTGTAACAAATAAGGAACATGCTGGATTATATTATGTAAGCATAATTTTGAATTTTCTTTTCTTTTATATATTTCGGGTTTATTATGACGTCCATTATCACCCAGCTAGTATATATTTTTAATAGTGGCCAGCTATAGCACGCTTCTGTGTGTGATTTGTCTGGCTGTATTGAAGATCTATTGATGGCCTTCGGCTGTTTACTATATATATATCCTTTATCGGGTTGTTGTCTCTTAAAAATAGTTATTGCCATTGATCCTTGGATAGATAAAATATGTGCAATGTGGGGGACATCTCAACTCCGTGATTCCTTGCAGCACAAAACATTAAACTACATTAATTTTTAGTTCACTTGACCTGAAGTGAGCTTTTCTCATCACTCGTGGCGTCCGTCGTCGTTAACTTTTACAAAATTCTTCTCCTCTGAAACTACTGGACCAAATTTAACCAAACTTGTCTACACTCATCACTAGGGAATCTAGTTAAGAATAATGTGTCCGAAAACTCCGCCTGCCAAACAACATGGCCGACATGGCTAAAAATAGAACACAGGAGCAAAATGCAGTTTTTGGCTTATATCTCTGAAACTAAAGCATTTAGAGCAAATCTGACACGGGGTTCACATATTCATCAGGTTCGCGTCTATTCGCCCATAAATTTTTCAACGAATCTGACAACCCGTTAATGGGTTGCTAATTTTAAGGAAATTCTTGCAGTTTTTGGTTAATATTTTGAATATTATTAGAGATAGAGATAAACTGTAAACAGCAATAATGTTCAACAAAGTTAGACCTACAAATAAGTCAACATGACCAAAATTTCAGTCGACCCCTTAAGGAGTTATTGCCATTTATAATCAATTTTTAACAATTTTTCGGTTTTTTTTTTTTTTGTAATCTTGTACAAAAATCTTTTCTGAAACTACTTAGACAAATTTACCAAACTTGACCATAATCATCATTAGGGTGTCTAGTTTGCAAAATGTGTCCGATGACCCAGCCTTCCAACCAACATGGCCGACATGGCTAAAATAAAGAATAGGGGTAACATGCAGTTTTTGCTTTATATATCTGAAACTCAAGCATTTCGGGCAAATCTGACAGCTGACAAAAATGTTCATCATATTTAGATTTATCTGGCTTGAAATTTTCAGACAAATCTAACAACCCGTTGTTGGGTTGCTGTCCCTAAGTAATTTTACGGAAATTTTGCCGTTTTTTGTTATTATCTTAGATGTCATTATAGTATCTAATAATATCCAATATTTAATACTATCAATTATAATTTCAACCTTATTTTACTTGATCTCCAAAGCATCAATAAGAACAGGTGAGCGAAACAGGCTTTTAACTGAGAGCCTCTAGTTTAAATATATCAATAGAATTTTCAACAAGTCGGTAGAATCTCAAACGGTGGTTGATTTATCTTTCAATAAGATTTCTATAAAAATACTCTTTTATCATATTCAGCAGCGGATCCATAAATTTCACAAGAGGGTCCAACTGACTACCTAAGATCGGCCCCAGTGATCATTGATATGTTCATAATAATAAATTAACTGTTAACCAAATTTTTTTATTTTTGAAATACTAAGGCTTTTCTACCTCAGGAATAGATAACCTTAGCTGTATTTGACAAAACTTTTAGGAATTTTTGGTCCTCAATGCTCTTCAACTTCGTACTGTATTTGGCCTTTTTTTTTATTCGAGCGTCACCAATACCCGGTTGGTGTTTTCCACAGATGTAAAGAGGTAGTTTCTCAATAAATGACATAAATATATATTTATATATTTAGGGACAACATCAAAAGACCAATATGTAGTATAAAGCAAAATTTCGTAAGGGTTCCGCGGAACCCAGTGTCTCGCCTACTTTTGCTGTTAATCGCAGCTCAACAAAAATGAGAAAAAAATTAACAAAAATATTCTTATCGATACTATCCTTGGTAGTAAGAAGCTTCTGTCCAAGTTTGGTAAAAATCCAGATAGTTTATGATTCTAATAAATATTCTAAAACCTTTTAACTGCAGACTGTATGTAATATTAACTGGAAGAAAAACTAAATTTTCAATTTTTGCGGTCGTATAAAAACTGATTCAGTTGTTTGATTTGTTACCGTTTTAAATGTGCATGACATATTTGTTACTTCTGAAATTTGTTAGGTTTGGTGGTTTAAGGAGGGTCGCGAAGAAATGAAATGAAAATGGAATAGTGAACGAAAAGATTTTCGTTTTTCGCGTCCGCAAATCAGGATTTGTTCGTTCATTTTACTACCTTTTGCATTACAGTCTATTTAGCACCAGAAGTGTGACGCTGGAAATAGTATAGTTTAGTCATTGAATGTATTATGTCAAATATAATACAAATTTTAAAAACTTGACATGAAATGGAAAAAAATGTCGTCTTTGCAAAAGTTAGAAAGTTTTCCTTGTTTCTTACTCACAAAAAGGCTTTTATTTGTATACATTTGCTTGAAATTGTGTAGCTGTGGGCTGGATGAGCCTATTTTTTAATCATTCCAAAATTGATGTTTTCTTAATTTTCAAGATTAATACATGTAATTTTCATCATTGTAAAAGATAAAAAAAAAATCATTATTTCAGTTTTAGTTGTAATAATGATTAGTTATCCTAAATAATGGCACACTTTGTTTTCAGTAGAAGTTCTTTGTTTATTTTTAAGCTAAAACAGTAAAAGAATATATGAATGAGGGGGAGGACAGGGGGGTACCCTTCTCCCACCCCTCTTCTCCTTTCTCCTACCCCTCTTCTCCTTATTTTTTTTTTAATTTACCGGAAAAAAGCGAGATATTTTATTTTTTCATATTTTATTTTTTCTCCAAATTTTTCTCCTTTCTCCCAGCCTTCCTCTCCTTTCTCCTACCCCCTTTCTCCTTTCTCCCACCCCATTTCTCCTTTCTCCTACCCCCTTTCTCCCTGTCTCCCTTACCCCTGTCCTCCCCCTCATGAATGTAGCTACAGTATTTGATTTAAATGATTAAATTCACCAGTATGCGAATTGCACACTTTTAACCTATTCAGAGAAAGTTTATATGAATTGATTAAACAATAAATATGTAATGAATTTATCATTAGTAGCCTAGATTATTTTTTATCATTCTCTTATCATATGTTCAAATAAAGCGAAAATTTCGAAATGATAACATATGAAAGACGAGATGAAAATTTCAAAATACTAACTGATAAAATACGAACAAGATTTAAATCTCCATATAAAAACAACACGAAGCTAGCCATCCATAACATAGACATATTTTGATACTAAAGGTACTCAAAGTTATGTCCCAATAGTTACAGAAGAGGACCAGAAACATTTACAAAATTATTCATTGGTAAGCTTATATCATCATATAACATTTCTTCAATCAATTATCTTTAGAGGCCTGCTGAAATATATGTTTACAATACTGGTGCGTATCTTCACAAATACCTCTGTAACTCGGGATTATTCATTTTATCGTAGTAAGGAAATCAAAGCAGTCCGATGAATATTTTAAAAGTTGTTTGAACATTTGAATTCGGTTCTACGTAATGAACATTCAAATGACATATAGTTTACAAGTGTGAACAAATCTAATGTACAGGTAGCTAAACAAGGTATATAGATGTGAACAAATGTAATGTGAAACTAGTGTACATTACATTAAACCAAATGTAAACATGTTTACTGTACATGGCGTTTGGTGTGAACACGGCCATAGATTGCCCATTTCAACAGGTAATGTACATTTCATTGTTTTGTACATTTCTCGGACTCCGCCTGCATCTAAGACTCATCCTTATATCGTTGATGCACTATTATTGACTTATCTGTCATAGTTGCATCTACTCCACCCCTTTCGTCACATAATCAACAAGGTTATTTATGTTAGTTGTAGTTACTAGACCGAAAAATTTTGCCAACTTTTAAAAATAATAAATAGCTTTTGATAGATTTATGTTTTTACTGGCGTTACAAATACAACCAAAGTTATTGTCCAAGCAAAATAATTTTTCCGATTTTATACAATTGCATTTCACTTTCATTTTTTTTTTTTATATTATTTTAACTGAAAGCTCAATAACAGATTCACATTCTGTAAATAATGAAACAAAATTATGAAAAATTTGTACTTGACATGTTTGTATCATGTTTACGCGATTACGCGATATTATTACTTTTAAAGTCTAATATATAAAATGTATTTGATCGATAAACATAAATAAATTAAGCATAAAAAGATGTAAAAAAATAAGGATAAAGGGTAAAAAAATAAGCACCAAATTGTTAAAAAAATAAGCATAAAAGGTAAAAAAAAATAGCCAAAAAATGTTTAAATAAAAAAAGCATAAAAAAGTTAAAATATTAGCACAAAATGTTTAAATAAAATAAGCATAAAAAGGTTAACCAATTAGCATATAATAAAAGGTTAGAAATATAGGAATAAAAATGTAAAACCACCAACGACTGAAGAAAATTACACATGCAGAAGAGAAAATAATTCAAACATACTAAGATATAAAAACACCAACACACGATTACAATTTTAACTGCAAAAGAGTATGCGACTATCCCCGAAGATAACCATGTTCAAAAGAACATATGTACTTAAATCTCTCCTATGTGAAATACAAACTTAAGGTAACGGTTTTGTTTTATTTCTATTTTTGTAGTCTGCTGTAAATATGGATACAACAGAACAGGAGACTGGTGTGGCCATTAGGGGAAACAATCATATCCCAGCAATGACTATAATGCTATGGAACCATTTCCAAGAACTGCCTGGGATGTTACATGAAGTGTACAAAAATGGGTATTATCCCGGCGGAGAAAGCAGCAAACAAATTCTAGATATAACTGGTGGTTTGGGGAATGATGCATTAGCAATCTTTGATGTACATAGTTTGGATGATTTCAATCATACTTCATATGATATTCAAAACAAACTATTGCTATTTCGAACCAAAATCAAGCATGAAAGAGTAATTAGGGTTAGTGATAAACATTCCAACAGGGAATGGTGGAAAGATGAATTTGCCGTTCTAGTAAATACATCAAGTGAAGAAATTCGTGACCAGTTTAATAGTGTCAAGACTACAACAAGCAAGAGAAGATTTTGAAAAAGGCAAAAAATTTTGTCTGCAGCTTGACTTTAGCCAAAGTTTAGAGTCTTGGTATGGTGGTGTATGTGAAGAAGCCACTCCTTTTATCAGACAATGGTGGCATACTCGAAATGACGACTTTAATTACGGAGAAGATTCTATCAAAAATTTAAGCGTTTTCATTTTGAACTGCTCCAAACCGGTAAAGTGTTTCCTGTCAAAATGGATGATTTTCTGCTGCTTCCCTTGTTGGTTGTTATCAGGAGGTTGCTGTTACTATATTCACAGAAAAGGTCAGGTAGACGACATGAAAGACAAATTTAAGTTATCAGTGGCATTTAGATTCGTCAGTCACTTGCCACAACAAGAAGATACGCCATGTTGCCATTGTGGGAAGATTTACCATCTCCCTCTTGACAGCATACAATATAAAAGCTATCTGTAATATTTAGTAATTGGTAGCTGCGTGTCCATAGGAGGAAACTACCGTGATATTTAATCAGTCTGGGCTTCTTTTTTATCCAGCTCTGAACACCATGAGTCGGTTTCACAAAAAAATTACGACTAAGATTTATCTTCAAAGAATATTAGATTCTGTTCAAAGGGGAATAATCCTTACAGATTGATTTATTGTCAGCCATATCAACTTTCTCTTCTGTTTGCATGCAATAACTATTCAGTGTTTAATTATTATTTCATTGTCATTACGAAAATCACTGTAATCATTGTATGAAATTTAAAACCCACAAAGGTCCATAATTGGATTATTTAAGTATTTTATTCTATTCTGTCTTTCGGTAGAATCTTTGTGAAATATAATCAAATATGTACAAATAAATGGTTGTGGAGGAGTTGATTTTTTTTTCTCAAGCAATGGTTTGAAATGTGTGACTTTTCAGGTTTTTTTTTATCAATATAATTATGCTTAATCGGATGGAAGTATAGGAACAATGGGCCTTTTTTGCAAAGTTCATTTTTACTCTGAAATAAAATATATTTTTGATTTTTATTCATCGGTGAAGTTTTTACATCAGTTTGATAACCTCGATGCCAAGTGGGCAGAAAGGCATATATCTTACTTTTGTGTATGCTCACTATTAATTTCAAAATATAAACACATCGAACCCATTTCTATTATACTTTAACTATAACATATGATATATATTTGAACATATAATGGTCATATTATATATTATTATTACAAATTACTTATTTTTTATTAACTTTGTTATTAGATGTTAATCAATCAAATAGAAACTTGTCTAACATTATATTTTGTTTCATCTATTTTGTATTATGTTTGAAATTTTTTATAGTTTTTTATAGTATACTAATTTTAAGGCGCCGTGATTGGCAATTAAGTATCTGTATCTGTATATGTGTTTTTGGTAGTTTATTTGAATACCATTGCCTTTCCTATTAAAAAAACTGAAGGTAATTATGCCGTCGAAACGGAGGAGAAAAACCTAATTGGAAGAAAACTATCCCAGCAGCAGATTTTGAGTTTGATAAAAAGGAGACATTTTAATCAGAATTATATTCAATAGGAAAATTCATCAGTGACTCAAAGGATATGGTTCCCTTTACTAATAAACTCATCATAGATACCAGGACTAAATTTAGTATATACGCCAGACGCGCGTTTCGTCTACAAAAGATTCATCAGTGACGCTCGAATCCCAAAAAGTTAAAAATGCCAAATAAAGTATGAAGTTGAAGAGCATTGAGGACCAAAATTCCTAAAAGTTTTGCCAAATACAGGTAAGGTAATCTATGCCTGAGGTAGAAAAGCCTTAGTATTTCAAAAAATTCAAAAATGTGTAAACAGTAAATTTAAAGATATAACCATATCAATGACAATTCATGTCAGCACAAAAAGTGCTGACTACTGGGCTTGTGATACCCTCGGGGAAATAAATCTCCACCAGTAAACCGAGTGCACAGCCACACGGTGAAATGTCTCGACTGCGTTTCTGATCATTGATTTTTATGTTGAAAGTTTTGAAAGATAAAGGTTTTACTATAAGTATCACAAACACTAAACACTTTTAAAGATTCGTGACAATGAGGTCATTATTTCATACACTAAATATGTGTGACCTATTATATGAGGTAACTGAAAAACACACCAATACACAACAAATTACCATTAACCAATGAACCATTACAATAAGGTCAAGGTCTGACAATATTTGCTACACCTACATATAAAAAAGAAGATGTGGTATAATTGTCAATAGAATAAAAAAGACCAAATGACACAGAAATAAACAACTCTAGGTACTGCCTTCAACAATGAGCAAAGCTCATACCGCATAGTCAGCTATAACAGGCCCCGGAATGACAAATTTAAAACAATTCAAACGAGAAAACTAACAGGCTTATTTATGTACACAAAAAAAATGATGTACACTCTACAATCATTCCATACACCAAATAAAGTTGACCTATTAATTACAGTAGTTGAAAAAAAGATAAAAACACAAAACTTAACATTGACCAATGAGCTATGAAAATGAGGTCAAGGTCAGATGAAACCTACAAGACTGACATGTACGTCTTTACAATCATTCCATACATCACATGCATATAGCAGTTATCAAAGGTACCAGGATAATAATTCAGTACACCAGATGCGCGTTTCGTCTGCATAAGATTCATCAGTGACGCTCATTTCAAAATATCTATAAAATTTCCAAATAATATATATATATATATAATTGTCCTACGTTTTAAAGTATCTTAGAAACTGACCTAATCGTGCAACATTAACCTTGATCGATGGTCCATAAAATGAGGTCGAGGTCGGGTGAACCATGTCTGATGGACATGTAGATTTTGCAAGGATCTCATATACCAAATATAGTTGTTTTTCTATTACTCATAATAAGTGAGAAATTGCCATGACAAATAAAAATATAATTATGTTTTCAAGCAGTAACTGAACCATGAAAATTGATCATGGACAATTGACATATGACAGACGGAAACCTTGTAACATAAGGTATATGCATACAAGTTATGAAGCGTCTTCAAATTTATGACATATAAAGCTTAATACAATTAGTTTAGGCCGCTGCCGGATAACAATGTATCTCATACTGCGACTTTCGACGCGAGACAAAAACACGTTCCAGTCACCACACCTTATTATCACTACAGCAGCAGCAATAGGTAAAACAGAACAACATTTACTGTACACGATTGCAAAATCTATTATATTGCAATATCAACTGAAACAACACACAAAAATCTTCTGTTCAGATATCAAAAACAACTGTTTTGAATGACAATCAGGAATATCTACCGTAGTGAAAATTGATACGACTGTCATGCAAGTGAGAGGTTTAGCTAGCTATAAAACCAGGTTCTATGCACCATTTTCCACATAAAAAAATGCCTGTACCAAGTGAGGAATATGACAGTTGTTATCCATTCGTTTGATTTGTTCGAGCTTTTGATTTTGCTATTTGATTAGGGACTTTCCGTTTCGAATTTTCATCGGAGTTCAGTATTTTTGTGATTTTACTTTTTGATTATATAGTGCGAGTCCATTTGATATTTTGGTACATGTAAATTTTCCATCCGTATAACATATAGCTCTTCTACTTTTGAAGTTAAGATCCGTTGGTATATGAAAGGTAAATATTACATGTGATTTGAAGTGAAATTATTTTATTCATCCATTTATACTATGTTAAGTTCAGTTGGAAAGGTCCACTATTTGTACCACAGTTTCTTAGGAAAGCTACCAAGATTTCTGCAAACCTGCAAAATACAATAGAAATACACAGTAGTTCAAACAAACACTTATTGAGTTGGATTTTGACAATTATAAAAACTAGAGGCTCTAAAGAGCCTGTGTCGCTCACCTTGGTCTATGTGAAATTAAACAATGGACACAGATGGATTCATGACAAAATTGTGTTTTGGTGATGGTGATGTGTTTGTAGATCTTACTTTACTAAACATTCTTGCTGGTTACAATTATCTCTATCTATAACAGTACTTTCTGTGGAAAATGTTATTGAAAATCTTCAAATTTTAAGAAAATTGTTAAAAATTGACTATGAAGGGCAATAACTTCTTAGGGGGTCAATTGACTATTTTGGTCATTCTGACTTATTTTTAGTTCTTAATTTGCTGTACATATTTGCTGTTTACAGTTTATCTCTATCTATAATAATATTCAAGATAATAACAAAAAAAACAGAAAAATTTCCTCACAATTACCAATTCAGGGGCAGCAACCTAACAACCAATTATCCGATTCATCTGAAAATTCCAGGGCAGATAGATCGTGACCTGATCAACAATTTTACTTCCTGTCAGGTTTGCTCTAAATGCTTTGGTTTTTGAGTTATAAGCCAAAAACTTCATTTTACCCCTATGTTCTATTTTTAGCCATGCAGCCATCTTGGTTGGTTGGCCGGTCACCGGACACATTTTTTAAACTAGATACCCCTATGATGATTATGGCCAAGTTTGGTTAAATTTGGCCCAGAGTTTAAGAGGAGAAGATTTTTCTAAAAGATTACTAAGATTTACGAAAAATGGTTAAAAATTGACTATAAAGGGCAATAACTCCTAAAGTGGTCAACTGACCATTTTGGTCATGTTGACTTATTTGTAGATCTTACTTTGCTGAACATTATTGCTGTTTACAGTTTATCTCTATCTATAATAATATTCAAGATAACCAAAAACTGCAAAATTTCCTTAAAAATACCATTTCAGAGGCAGCAACCAAACAACTAAATGTCTGATTCGTCTGAAAATTTCAGGGCAGATAGATCTTGACCTGATGGACAATTTTACCCCATGTCAGATTTGCTCTAAATGCTTTGGTTTTTGAGTTATAAGCAAAAAACTGCATTTTACCCCTATGTTCTATTTTTAGCCATGGCGGCCATCTTGGTTGGTTGGCGGGGTCACCGGACACATTTTTTAAACTAGATACCCCAATGATGATTTTGGCCAGGTTTGGTTAAATTTGGCCCAGTAGTTTCAGAGGAGAAGATTTTTGTAAAAGTTAACGCCGGACGACGGACGCAGGACGACGCCGGACGCCGGACGCCGGACGCCGGACGCCGGACGCCGGACGCCGGACGCCAAGTGATGGGAAAAGCTCACTTGGCCCTTCGGGCCAGGTGAGCTAAAAAACCAAATGAACTTGATACCATCCGAAAAACTTTCACTAAATCATATTGTAACAAATAAGGAACATGTGGGATTTTATTATGTAAGGATAATTTTTAGTTTAATTTTATTTTATATATTTTGGAGTTTAGAATGACGTCCATTATCACTAAGCTCGTATATATTTTTGTTTAGGGGTCAGCTGTAGCACGCCTCCGTGTGCGGGATGTTCTTGCTGTATTGAAGACCCATTGGTGGCATTCGGCTGTTTCCGGTCCTTTATCGGGTTGTTGTCTCTTTGACACATTCCTCATTTCCATTCTCAATTTTATAATTACTCTTTCAGACATTTAATGGACGTTAGTGTTGCCGTCTCCTTGATGTATACTGTTACCACACAGCTTCTGTAAGTCATGTTTGCATCTTCATCGAAATAGTTATCAAAGGTACCAGGATTATAATTTAGTACGCCAGACGCGCGTTTCGTCTAAACAAGACTCATCAGTGACGCTTATATCAAAATATTTATAAACCCAAACAAGTACAAAGTTGAAGAGCATTGAAGATCCAAAATTCTAAAAGGTTGTGCCAAATACGGCTAAGGTAATCTACGCCTGGGATAAGAAAATCCTTAGTTTTTCGAAAAATTCAAAGTTTTGTAAACAGGAAATTTGTAAAAATGACCACTTTATTGATATTCATGTCAACTCCGAAGTGTTGCCTACTGGGCTGGTGATACTATCGGGGACGAAACGTCCACTAGCAGTGGCATCGACCCAGTGGTGTAAATAGTTATCAAAGGTACCAGGATTATAAATTAACTAGTACGCCAGACGAAAATGTACTACATAACATTATCCCTGGTATTTTCACTTTAAATTCTAAAGTCAACACATCATTTGGCAAGCTTTTTTGTGTGTTTTGCATTATGATAAATATATACCTTCTACTGTCAAATCCCCAAAGTAAGTATTTAAATCCAATAATCCTCCATGTTCGTATGAAAATTGGTATTTCATCAGCACATGTTGTTCTTCCTTTGTCGCTTAGACTCCCAGATTCACGACAGCAGTGGAAACTTGGATGATTACACTTATAAGTATTCTGTAAAGAAAAGTAACTTGGTGATCACACTTATAAGTATTCTGTAAACAAAGGTAACTTTGATAATTACACTTATAAGTATTCTGTAAAGAAAGGTGACTTGGTGATCACACTTATAAGTATTCTGAAAGAAAGGTAACTTGGATGATTACACTTATAAGTATTCTGTAAAGAAAGGTAACTCGGATGATGGCACTTATAAGTATTCTGTAAAGAAAGGTAACTCGGATGATCACACTTATAAGTATTCTTTAAAGAAAGGTGACTTGGATGATCAAACTTAAAGGTATTCTGTAAAGAAAGGTAGCTTGAATGATCGCACTTATAAGTATTCTGTAAAGAAAGGTAATTTGCATGATCACACTTATAAGTATTCTGTGACGAAAGGTAACTTGGATGTTTACACTTATTAATTCTGTAAAGAAAGGTAACTTGGTGATCACACTTATAAGTATTCTGTAAAGAAAGGTAACTTGGTGACCACACTTATAAGTATTATGTAAAGAAAAGTAACTTGGATGATTACACTTATAATTATTCTGTAAAGAAAGGTAACTTGGATGATCACACTTATAAGTATTCTGTAAAGAAAGGTTACTTGGTGATCACACTTGTAAGTATTATGTAAAGAAAAGTAACTTGGATGATTACACTTATAATTATTCTGTAAAGAAAGGTAACTTAGATGATTACACTTATTAATTCTGTAAAGAAAGGTTACTCGCATAATCACACTTATAAGTATCGTATAAAAAAAGGTAACTTGGATGATTACACTTATAAGTATTCTGTAAAGAAAGGTAACTCGGATGATCAAGCTAATAAGTATTCTGTAATGAAAGGTAACTTGGATGATCAAGCTAATAAGTATTCTGTTATGAAAGGTAACTTGGATGATCACACTTATATTTATTCTATAAAGAAAGGTAACTCGCATGATCACACTTATACGTATTGTGTAAACAAAGGTAAATAGGATGATTACACTTATAAGTATTCTGTAAAGAAAAGTAACTTGGAGGATTACACTTATAAGTATTCTGTAAAGAAAGGTAACTTGGTGATCACACTTATAAGTATTCTGTAAAGAAAGGTAACTTGGATGATTACACTTATAAGTATTCTGTAAAGAAAAGTAACTTGAATGCTCACACTTATAAGTATTCTGTAAAGAAAGGTAACTCGGATGATCAATCTAATAACTATTCAGAAAGGAAAGGTAACTTGGATGATTTCACTTATAAGTATTCTGTAAAGAAAGGTAACTCGGATGATCAAGCTAATAACTATTTAGAAAGGAAAGGTAACTTGGATGATCACACTTATAAGTATTCTGTAAAGAATGGTAACTCGGATGATCAATCTAATAACTATTCAGAAAGGAAAGGTAACTTGGAGGATTACACTTATAAGTATTCTGTAAAGAAAGGTAACTTGGATGGTTACACTTATAAGTATTCTGTAAAGAAAAGTAACTTGGATGATTACATTTATAAGTATCATGTAAAGAAAGGTAACTCGGATGATCAAGCTAATAACTATTCAGAAAGGAAAGGTAACTTGGATGATTTCACTTATAAGTATTCTATAAAGAAAGGTAACTCGGATGATCAAGCTAATAACTATTCAGAAGGGAAAGGTAACTTGGATGATCACACTTATAAGTATTCTGTAAAGAAAGGTAATTTGGATGGCTACACTGATAAGTATTATGTAAAGAAAGGTAACTTGGATGGTTACACTTATAAGTATTATGTAAAGAAAGGTAACTTGGATGATTACACTTATAAGTATTCTGTAAAGAAAGGCAACTCGGATGATCACACTTATAAGTATTCTGTAAAGAAAGGTAACTTGGATGATCAAGCTAATAAATATTCAGAAAGGAAAGGTAACTTGGATGATTTCACTTATAAGTATTCTGTAAAGAAAGGTAACTCGGATGATCAAGCTAATAACTATTCAGAAAGGAAAGGTAACTTGGAGGATTACACTTATAAGTATTCTGTAAAGAAATGTTCCAAAGAAAATGATTTGGAGAGGTGACCAAACTATGATATTTGCTACGGTATGGTGTATTGACAGAATAATCCATTAACCCTTCTAGTATACTCACCACAAGATCATCCTGTGTCCAGTCATAACATTCATCTCCTACTTTGACAAACGCATGTATGGGCGGTGTGAGAAGATCTGTTTCATCTTCAGGTAGCTTGTTTTTGTTGTAAGTACATTTTCCATCCATAAGTTCTTCCGGCTTCGCAAATGGACATAAATATAACTGGAATTCTTGGCGAAAAAAAGTAAAAAAAAGTAAAACATGCAAGTATGTCCATATCCAACATGTAAATATGTGCTTAGTATATATAGGGTCTACATTCCATTTTTGTTTTTCTTTGTTGACAAAGTTGTGTGTTTTATAATGATTAAGATTATAACACAATGTTGACTGCATGCTGTATCCAAATTTTTGACATGTTAACCTATTATGATCGTTTGTATGACTTACACATTGTATTCAATAATGAATATAATTGAATTATTTTGTATGACTGTCATACAAGTGAGTAGCTAGCTTTTAAACCAGAATTAGCCTACAATTTTCCTACATAAGGAAATGACTGTGCCAAGTCAGGATAAGACAGTTGATTTCCGTTCGTTGGATGTGTTTGGACTCTTGATTTTGCCTTTGTTATTAATTAAGCCTGTTGAAGGACTTTCCGTTTTGAATTTTTCTTGGAGTTCCATATTTTTGTTATCTTAATTTAATAGACGTAACTTTCAACAGACATTTTGCATTCTGTTCTAGAGTCATCAACAGACATATGTTTCTTGATTCATATGAGTAAGGTTATATTGCTCGACCAGTTATATTATACCTACCATCTCGGAAACTTAAAATACAAGGTTGTCGTAAACTTAATTATCACCGAATCTGTTCAAACGCAATATATGGGTGTAGGCTAAGATTGTGTCAATAAAGTTTGTTTTGATCAATCATTGTTGATTTGATTACCGAGAATACAATTTTAATCAATGATTCAAACGTATTAAACGATGATTCTTTGAAATAATAGTTACTGTAGTATCTAATGTGCATTAGATAACAGTAGGACATTCTAGACTATTTTTTCTCGATAAACGGCCTCAAATCTGGGTTTAATGTTTTACAAGTTTGTGACCCGACCCCAAAGAGAGAGAGAGAAAAACATCACTTCAAATTTAAATTTTGAAATCATGATTCTGTAATCACAAATGATCATAAATGCAACAAGATGAAAATGTATGTAAAGGCGAGAAAAATACTATTTGTCAAATAAGATTAAATAATGTAATTTTTCATGTTTATGAAAATCTAGTACGTATTTACAGGTAACACTTTGTGAATACAGCAGTTAGACAAACCATGCCTATCTTTTTGGGACTCGGAGATATATATTTTTACGAAATGGTTCCCAGACATGATCCATGTTTCATATCATAGAGACATAACTTCTAAATGTTACCTGTATAAATAAACATGAAATGCGAGCTAATTGAACTATGAGGAAGACCCAAAGTGAAGGGA
Source organism: Mytilus edulis (assembly GCF_963676685.1). NCBI lineage: Eukaryota > Metazoa > Mollusca > Bivalvia > Mytilida > Mytilidae > Mytilus > Mytilus edulis. The sequence goes on from NC_092345.1 coordinate 55,291,886, forward strand.
GGGGTATTACAGATTAAACTGTTAGAAGTCAAAGCATATGAATGTTAATTTTGACCTTTGAAAAAAACAGTAGCATTGTCCATATTAACAGAAGTGCGACCTTAATGATTTTAGGATTGGGATATAGAAAACCTTAACCCATGTACGACAGAAAAGTCCTTGTTGACTGTTACTTTTGAATGGGTGAGCATTATGCCAGACACTATCAACAGTATAGAAAGTGCAATGCTCACTGTGTGTACTTGTTACAAAATCTTCGAAACAAATATGTCAGAGGTGAATGGGTCCTTTGGTAGACAACATCTATGTACTTGTCTAACCTTCTATCAGTCACCTTCCAGTTGCAGTCGAAATTTGGCTCATAAACTAATCGACACACTGTACAGAAGATGGTTACTTTTCTCTTGTTTTGAATATTTCTACTCTTTGACTTCCAAGTTAAAATCGGGTCAAACTACGCAACTGATTTTGACTTTAATAGGGATTCAGAGAGAATTAATAATTTCAAATTTAAACTTTTCTACGACAATATGATACTTGGAGGAAACAGAGGGATTCATTTTTGAATTGCAAGAAAACGATTTATCGCTATTTTGTGCATTTTTCCTTTGATCTTTTTTTGTGATAATTTTTCATATCATGCTACTCGCTTGACATGGAAAATTATCGCAAGAAACTAAGGAGGTACGTGGCGTTGCTAACGAAATTGACATGAAATTGACAACGTCGTCATAGGTAAAATAGCAATGAACAGATTATCATTGGTCATCTCAACTCGATTGCATTTCTCGGTTTCGCCGTCCCGGCTCAAGCGAGAAAATCAATCTCGTTGAGATGATCAACGATCATTTATAATTATCGGTAAATAAAATAACACTATATGGAGTGAATCTTACCTTTTACACCTTTAGATGAAACGATGGCTGAAACTCCGCTAACTAAGATGAAAACTACGAAGACTTTTTCCATACTTTTTCAATTCTTAAATCATTTAGTGTTAATATTGTCATAAGCCCTGTTATTGCATTTAAATGTTCTGCGTTTAATATGAAATTTATCCGGTGATAAAATACATAATGCCTATATAGAGTCTTAAATTGAGGATTTTAGTATCGATTAAAGTATAAAATGGTCATATGACTGCAATGTGTTCCCTGCAGGTCTATATATGCACTTGTATATTGACTTTTTTTTTTTTATAGAATCATTCTATCTAGATTTATTTTTCACAAGCGCACATACTCATATAATCAGCATGTTCCGCTCCAGTGGCTACAAGAATAATGGTAATTGTATAACATACATTCTCGTGACGAAACTGAAGTATAGTATGACGTAAAGGATATATACATCTACTTGTTTATGTATAATAGTAAGAGTTTGGTCAGTTTGGCTGACCTGTCTTTTCAACCTGTTAAATCTTTTGCTAATAGCTATAATGGGGAGGGGAGGCTATCATCATAATTTGAGTGTTCTTCTTTATCGATTCTTCTTGTGTTGAGACAGATCGGCTAGCTCAATGGAAGACAAAATAATAATGTATATTAACTTGAAAAACGTAATTCTGTACACAACCAACCATACATTATTCTTGTATTCGTTAGGTTCAGTGCTTTCACTGTTTTAATAAACGTTTCTATTAATTAAACACTATTGTATTACAATACGTAACGGTAGGTTTTAACACTTGTATTACAATACCAGTCAGGATTCTGCTTCGTCAAAATTATCTCCCCATTACGCCAGTTCATTTTCACAATCGTAGAAATGGAAGCCATTGTAGGGATGACGCGCTGCTAATTTTGCTCTTGGAAACCGATAAATTTATCCACATTGCACCATTACGATCCTTATATGCCAGTTGTTTTTTTAAGAAACAAATGTATCAACTAGCAAATGAGCATCAGTTAATGATCTTGTCAGCATTGATTCAACTTAAAACTATTGTCTGATCGGTTGTTAGGTGGAATTTTCGAAAATTCATAAACATTTAAAAAAAATCTAATAAAATATTTCGTGGAAGGGCAGACTAGATTATTTTAGTGGTTGAAGACTATAAACCCTAGCTAGTTATCACACACAAAAAATTATAATTTTTTCGAAGATATGCATTTTCATCATCCAACTTGAAAGACTGTCGTTAAGTACTTTTAGTTAAAACAAATAGCTATTCGAACACACCTACTCTGTTTTTGTGATAAATTAGATAGGTATTTCACTTGACCCATATATTTCATCTTTTAGCACTGTGATTTTTTATGTTATAAAGTCAACCTGTAGCTTTGATATATAAAAATGATAGAATCTGAAGCGAGACGATGTATGAAATATTCTTGCTTTGTACGATATCAAGAAAAAATATCCAACTCAAACACGCCCTAACATAAAAAGGTGCATTCTATTTTCTCTTTTTGATACAATTGTTACCCTTTTATTGGAATTTTTTCTTGAGTCACATAATGGAGGGGCAGACACGAAAATTACCGAACTAATAGATTGATATGTTTTCCGTCCGTGGTAAAAAAAAAAATTTAAATCGGAGGTTATGCATTTTCTACATCCAACTTGAAAGATATCCATGTCGTCGACTTGATATCTAATTGTTCTGCTTAACTATGTTCTAGATAAATTGAAAACTTATGCAAATGGTGTTTTTAAAATAAAATACTTCGTAATTGAGAAGAAAATTGTTATTTTATTTGTTTCTATTAACTTTTTAATTTTTTGTCACTATAGTAAACACAACAGTAAGCATTTATCGCCTTCTCTAACAAAGAGCTTTGATTCTTTTGTTCTATTTCAACCGGGTTTCCAACTGAATACCTAACGGTAGGTATACATAAATAACTTTAAATGTTTCATTAGGAAGTAAAAAGTTCGAATATTAAAGAAATACACGACAACAAGAAAACTAGGTAAATGCGAGGAATAAGATGGATGCGGTGTTGCTATAATTCCATTTCAGGTAATGAAACAGTAATGAGAAGAAAAGTTCCATAGAAGGCACGTGCATGTTGTAACCAGACACACTGACAGGGACACAGCAAATTTGAAATGTTATGGTTACTTGAGTAACACCGGTATCACTCAGATTACAATTCTACCTTGACAGGTAAGTTTGTATTTAGCCTATAAAATACTTATTTAGCCTTGAGAATTGAAAGGTCAGTTATCCCATTCATACAATAGAAGTTGATAAATTTGGCTTCATGCCATTTACCTTGTCCAAAATTAAGGTCACTTTATTGTTATTGTGATATTGTTAAAGTACAAAAGAACCCCATATTCTGACCAATACATAAAACTTTGTGCATCTTGATTTAATTGTTAAAAATCTGTTAATAATGAATTTATGGGGTTATTTCGGCCTTTTAATTGCATATTTCTTTACATGGTAGTTTTTTTTTCAGATATAAAAAAAAACTATCTGCTTGACTTTATAGAAATAGACTATGCTCAAGCAGGTTATATATAACACTGTCTTGTTTTTAGTTTACACCAAATTTGACAGATTATTATTTAGTTTCAAAATATTTTAAATGAGAGTTTAAATTTCTTCTATCTTTAAATGTGCATTGAAGGTTAAAATAATCATAATGTGAACAAGAATGAAGAAAACATCTTGGTCCCTAAAAAACATCATCAACCAGGATATAACATTCCAAATATTAATTTATTATACTAATATCAGTTGAAATCTCAAGCCACTGTTATGCACAATGTAGGTCATGTCCCAACAGAAAAATCAATAAATATGACAGTACAATGTACTCTTAGCACAAACACATAAGGTCACTGTGAAATAGACATCTAGGGCAAGAAACAGTCAGTTATACCAAACCAGTTTGACTAGATGTCTAGTTTACAACCAGTTTGACTAGATGTGTCCTATATTTTGACAATGTAAATGACATGAGGACCTGCATGTTTTTTTTTTAATATCTGTATTCTTTAAATTTTTGAGGGCATTTTTCTTTTAATAGCCTTAAAAATAACTCTCATTCTGTAAAATTCTCATGAAAATGATTTTACTATTTAGTCTTTCTGTTACAAGATTATTTATCAATTCTGTACATTGATCATTATTTTATCAGTATTGCATTAGTTACCTTTTTATTTTGCACAGTTATTCTTTATACTTTTGCACCGCATTAAATTATTCTCTATTCCTTATTTTGTTGTTCATTTTCTCTATTCTCTATTTTTTGTTGCTATTACATGTATTCCCTATTCTGTAAACCCCATTCTGACCCTTATAGGTAAAATTCTATTGCATGAATAGGATAAACTGACCTTTCAATTTTCAAGGCTAAATAAGTATTTTATAGGCTAAATACAAACTTACCTGTCAAGGTAGAATTGTAATCTGAGTGATAACGGTGTTACTCAAGTCACCATAACTATTATATTTTCTCTGACATTGACGGCAATGTGAGACTAATACCGGTATCGTTTTTCTTCATAAAATGTCATTACATATAATTTTTATAATATCGATTTTCAAGATTGATCGTTCATTTATTTAAAATGTATCTGTTTGGGGAAAAACTGATTTCTCATTTGTGATTCACCTGAGCATCTTCTACGGGGCGCCGAATGGGATTCTTGTGGTTTTGTACTCGAAATTCAATTTTGTACGGACAAAATTGATTTTTGTTCAACAAAAACGAGTTCAGTTGAACAAAATTTGTAGCATACTACAAATTTAAAATTTTGTCACACAAAATTATCTTTCAGTGGACAAAAGTCACTTTTGACATGACAAAATTAATTTTTGTTACATAGACTTGACTTTTGTTACCTAATTTGAAAATTGGGCGACAAAGTCAATTTTGTATGCAAATTAGTTTAGTTTGGATTCTGTGAACTAATTTGCATACAAAATCGACTTTTGAGACACAAAATTGACTTTTGTGAGACAAAATTTAGACAAAATTCTTGTCTCACAAATTTCAATTTTGTCAATTTTGTCAATTTTGTTTCACAAAAGTCAATTTTGTTTCAAAATAGTCAATTTTGTTTCAAAAAGTCAATTTTGTTTCAAAAAAGTCAACTTTGTCTCACAAAAGTCAGTTTTGTCTCACAAAATTGAATACCTGTCACATAAAATTGATTTTTGTGTTTTAACTTCCATATCAAGTAACAAAAGTCAATTTTTGTATGCAAATAAGTTTATATTTGCATACCTTTTTGACAAAATTGACTTTTGTCATGACAAAGATGAATTTTGTCTACAAAGATGAATTTTGTCTACAAAAATGAATTTTGTCAAGACAAAATTGAAGTTCTCATAAAAAAAGTCTGTATCACATAGTTTTGTAAGACAGAAATGATTTTTTTATGACAGAATTGAATTTTGTACAAAACCACAAGAGACCATTCGGCTCCCCGTATCTTCTGCTCTTTGTTCTAAGTGTTTATGATGGTAATTTACCCAGAGGCACCATGACCACAGCTAAGTTGTCAACTTTCATTGTTAGAATAGTCGTTGTTTACTTCAAGAGAAATATGCTAGAAGATCAGTCTTACACTATAGGGAATGTTGCTATAAGATTATTATAACCACCCTATTAATAATCTTCTTGGCATGATAAGTTAGAAATTTATGTGAAATGTATTATTTTGCAGTACTTATATGTATATGAACACTAATGATGTATAGTTTTTTTGTGATACATAATTGATCCTATATTTATATTTCAGATTAATTTCCGATTAAATGGCATCCAATATTTTTGTTTGCGTACCATGTGCTATTGATCATATAAATATCCAAGCAAGTGTGTGGTGTAGAGAATGTCAAGAAACACTATGTGACAGTTGTAACAAACAACACAAACGAGTAAATGTTTGTAAAAACCATTATACCATTGCTGTAGATATCCTCCCTTCCAAAGAGGTTTTGAAGTCGTTATCTAGCAATCAGTGCCCTGAGCACACGAATTCCAGTGCAGTTTTGTACTGCCTTGACCATGACGAACCTTGTTGCTCCAAATGCTTGGTTCAAAATGCAAAGCATAATTAAACTGTCAATTGTTCTTGAACAATTGAGAGGTCTTTCCTTTTATAATGTAAAATACATGTTCTAATAGACGTAGAATGTATTGACAAGGTCAAGGTCAACCGTACAAAGCTTGAAAACACACTAAAAATCCATTATATGAGGTTAAAAACACTAAATTCGCTATCTGGGACATGACCTTGACCTTTGACCTTTTGACCTTTTTCAAGGTCATTAGTCCCCAATGTCATTGCTGAAGACCCCATGGGTCTAGGACCTTTGGTTATATAGTAAAAGCTGATTTTGTCTTTTTAGAAACCTAAAACAGGGGTTATGCCCCTTATTAAAAGGTCAAATCTCTTTGGTCAAAATGTAACAAAGTTGCGCCGTAATGACCCAAACATTTTCCACTATTTAAAACTTCTGTAAGTATAATGGTTTCTGAGATTATCCCATAACAAGTGTTAGGTCAAAGGTCAAGGTCAAAATACAAATTTGACCTTGAGGTTTTTTTCAAAGATACATGAATTGATGATGATTGGTGAAGATCCTAGGTGTCTACGACTTGCGGTTTCTGAGTTTTGGTGGCCAACCGACACCGGTTAATTTTCATAGGGGCATAACCCTATCAATGAGTCGTTGAATCTTTTCGATCCAAATGTAACGAAGAACCGGGGTCTGTTCCTGAACAAATTCCACCCTTTGTTTTTTTTCTACCTATTATGGTTATGGAGTTTGAATGATAACAAGGTTTTTGGGTTTCGGAGGGATTACTCCGAACCGACAAAATATTTCGACTCACAGGGTGAGTTCCGGATAGGTATTCATGACACCGATACAAAGTGTGAACATGAAAGCGACAAGTCTTACGGTTACGGAGGCTAACTTCGTCAAAGTTTGGCGGAACAAAAAGAATAATAATAATTAAACTGTCAATTGTTCTTGAACAATTGAGAGGTCTTTCCTTTTTTAATGTAAAATACATGTTCCAACAGACGTAGAATGTATTGAAAAGGTCAAGGTCAACCTTAAAAAGCTCGAAAAAACACTAAAAATTCTTTAAATAAGGTTAAAAACACTAAATTCGCACTCTGGGACATGACCTTGACCTTTGACCTTTTGACCTTTGGCAAGGTCATTAATCCCCAATGCCATTACTGAAGACCCCAAGGGTCTAGGACCTTTGGTTATATAATAAAAGCTGATTTTGTGTTTTCAGAAACCTAAAACAGGCTTTATGCCCCTTAAAAAAGGTCAAATCTCTTCGGTCAAAATGTAACAAAAATGCACGGTAATGACCCAAACATTTTCCACTATTTAAAACTTCTGTAAGTATAATGGTTGCTGAGATTATTCCATAACAAGGTGTAAGGTCAAAGGTCAAGGTCAACATACAAATTTGACCTTGAGATATTTTTCGAAGATACATGAATTGATGATGAATGGTGAAGATCCTAGGTCTCTACGACTTACGGTTTCTGAGTTTTGGTGGTCCACCGACACCGGTTAATTTTCATAGGGGCATAACCCTACCAATGAGTCGTTGAATCTTTTCGATCCAAATGTAACGAAGAACCGGGGTCTGGTCCTGAACAAATTTCACCCTTTGTTTTTTTTCTACCTATTATGGTTACGGTGTTGGAACGATAACAAGGTTTTTTGGTTTCGGAGGGATTACTCCGAACCGACAAAATATTTCGACTAACAGGGTGAGTTCCAGATAGGTATTCATGACACCGATACAAAGTGTGAACATGAAAGCGACACGTCTTACGGTTTAGGCTGCTAACTTCGTCAAAGTTTGGCGGAAGAATAATAATAATAATAATAATAATAATTAAAATGTCAATTGTTCTTGAACAATTGAGAGGTCTTTCCTTTTCGAAATGTAAAGTACATGTTGCAATAGGCGTAGAATGCATTGAAAAGCTCTCAAACACACATAAAACCGCTAAAAAATGACAAAAACAATAAATTCGATAATTTGGACATGACCTTGACTTTTGACCTTGTGACCTTTGTGAAGGTCATTGGTCCACAATGTCATTGTAAAAGACCCCATGGGTCTAGGACTTTTCGTTCAAGAGTTAAAGCTAATTTTACCTTTTCAGAAACCGTTAACGGCGGTTATGCCCCTTAAGAATATGTCAAATCCTTTCGGTCAAAATGTAAAAAAGTTGTGCCTCAGTCACCTTAACATTTTTCACTGTTTACTATTTCTGTAAGATTAACCGTTTTTGAGATATCGACTAAAAAGTTGAAAGGTCAAAGGTCAAGGTCAACCTTAAAAACACTTAAAACACACTCAAAATGCTTAAAATAAGGTCAAAAACACATAATTCGCTATCTGGGACATGACCTTGACCTTTGACCTTGTGACCTTTGTCAAGGTCATTAGTCCCCAATGTCATTGGTGAAGACCCCACGGGTCTAGGACCTTTGGTTATATAGTAAAAGCTGATTTTGTCTTTTCAGAAACCTAAATCAGGGGTTATGCCCCTTACAGAAAGGTCAAATCTCTTCGGTCAAAATGTAACAAAGTTGCGCCATAATGACCCAAACATTTTCCACTATTTAAAACTTCTGTAAGTATAATGGTTTCTGAGATTATCCCATAACAAGGTGTTAGGTCAAAGGTCAAGGTCAACATACAAATTTGACCTTGAGGTATTTTTCAAAGATACATGAATTGATGATGAATGGTGAAGATCCTAGGTGTCTACGACTTACGGTTTCTGAGTTTTGGTGGCCAACCGACACGGGTTAATTTTCATAGGGGCATAACCCTACCAATGAGTCGTTGAATCTTTTCGATCCAAATGTAACGAAGAACCGGGGTCTGGTCCTGAACAAATTTCAGCCTTTGTTTTTTTTCTACCTATTACGGTTACGGTGTTGGAACGATAACAAGGTTTTTGGGTTTCGGAGGAATTACTCCGAACCGACAAAATATTTCGACTAACAGGGTGAGTTCCAGATAGGTATTCATGACACCGATACAAAGTGTGAACATGAAAGCGACACGTCTTACGGTTAACGCGGCTAAATTTGTCAAAGTTTGGCGGAAAAAGAATAATAATAATAATAATAAACAGAAGAAATACAGTAAGGTCTTTCCCTTTTGTAAAAGGAAAGACCTTAATAATAATAATAATAAACAGAAGAAATACAGTAAGGTCTTTCCCTTTTGTAAAAGGAAAGACCTTAATAATAATAATAATTAAACTGTCAATTGTTCTTGAACAATTGAGAGGTCTTTCCTTTTGTAATGTAAAATACATGTTCAAATAGACGTAGAATGTATTGAAAAGCTTTATTACACACTAAAAACCCTTTCAATAAGGTCAAAAACACATAATTCGCTATATGGGACATGACCTTGACCTTTGACCTTGTGACCTTTGTCAAGGTCATTAGTCCCCAATGTCATTGTAAAAGACCCCATGGGTCTAGGACTTTTCGTTCAAGAGTTTAAGCTAATTTTACCTTTTCAGAAACCGTTAACGTGGGTTATGCCCCTTAAGAATATGTCAAATCCTTTCGGTCAAAATGTAAAAAAGATGTGCCTCTGTCACCTAAACATTTTTCACTGTTTACTATTTCTGTAAGTACAATCGTTTTTGAGATATCGACTAAAAAGTTGTAAGGTCAAAGTTCAAGGTCAACCTTAAAAAGCTTTAAAACACACTGAAAATGTTTAAAACACACTGAAAATCCTTTAAATTAGGTCAAAAACACATAATCCGCTATATGGGACATGACCTTGACCTTTGACCTTTTGACCTTTGTCAAGGTCATTAGTCCCCAATGTCTTTGCTGAAGACCCCATGGGTCTAGGACCTTTGGTTATGTAGTAAAAGCTGATTTTGTCTTTTCAGAAACCTAAAACAGGGGTTATGCCCCTTAAAAAAAGGTCAAATCTCTTCTGTCAAAATATAACAAAGTTGCGCCGTAATGACCCAAACATTTTCCACTATTTAAAACTTCTGTAAGTATAATGGTTTTTGAGTTGTTCTGATAACAAGGTGTTAGGTCAAAGGTCAAGGTCAACATACACATTTGACCTTGAGGTATTTTTGAAAGTCTCATGAATTGTTGATGAATGGTGAAGATCCTAGGTCTCTACGATTTACGGTTTCTGAGTTTTGGTGGTCCACCGACACCGGTTAATTTTCAAAGGGGCATAACCCTACCAATGAGTCGTTGAATCTTTTCGAATCAAATGTAACGAAGAACCGGGGTCTGGTCCTGAACAAATTTCACCCTTTGTTTTTTTTCTATCTATTACGGTTACGGTGTTGGAACGATAACAAGGTTTTTTGGTTTCGGAGGGATTACTCCGAACCGACAAAATATTTCGACTAACAGGGTGAGTTCCGGATAGGTATTCATGACACCGATACAAAGTGAGAACATGAAAGCGACACGTCTTACGGTTTAGGCTGCTAACTTCGTCAAAGTTTGGCGGAAAAAGAATAATAATAAACAGAAGAAATACAGTAAGGTCTTTCCTTATAGAAAAAGGAAAGACCTTAATAATAATAATAATAATAATAATAATAATAATAATAATAATAATCAGAAGAAATACAGTAAGGTCTTTCCCTTTAGTAAAAGGAAAGACCTTAATAAGTGTAAAAATGAATCTATCCAAGAAGCCTCGAAAAATGTAAAACATTCAACTATTCTATCATGTATATCAAATGACATTGAGGATATGCATATTACATTATCACAATTAAATTCTTCAACTGATTTGAATTTACGAAACATCGACTCAAATTTTAAAGATGTTATTTCTAAATTTACAAGTATGAAGGAAAATATAATAACAAAGCTCGACGAATGCGAAAACAAACTTGTCAAAGAATTAAAGCTGCGACAAGAAGAAGTCGTGGCTAAAGTTATGCATCAAAACGAAAGAGCAAATAAGGTTATGAATGCTATTGAAAAATGTTCCACTGAATTAGAATTTGCAAAGAGTCACGGGTCAAACGAACAGATTTTTTTACATGCATTTAAAGTACAGAAAAATATATAGGCATGTTCTGACGATTTAGAACAAGTTGCATTAACGTCAAATGTGTATAATCTAGAGATTGAAGGATTTCAAAATGATCTAGCCGAATTGGTCGAACAACCCGTTAGCATCCGTATTTCACAAGTACCATCCACAATCGTCCACAAGGCTAGAAATCTACTGCAGGCACAGTTCGTTTCCATTGCGTCCGTGCAACCAATTTTGAGCAAGTTTACCTTAAGCGAGTCCTTGCAGTTGAACAAAGTTCATCAAAGAGATATCGGAGTAGTTCTCTCTGAGGATGAACACATCATTTTGTACAGAGATTCATCAACCAGCATTCTTAAATGCAGTGCCACTTTGGAACGAATTGCAAGCTGTAGAATGAAAGGTTTAGTAAATATAGTTTTTATACTTCCAGGTACATATACTGCGATTGTCAGTCTATCAGGCAGAAAGAGAAGTTATTTCGTTAATTTGAGAACGATGCACAAACCAGAAAAATCCATATTTCCAGACGTAATTGGTGGGATTCATGCAACTGCAGATAAAATTCTTGCAGGGAGTACAAGTCAGTTGTATCTACTAAACCACAATGGTCAGATTCTCTCTACATTTGAAGCAACAAACGCAACTAAATGGAATGCAATTAGATATGTTAGACTTTGTGAAAATGACACTATTCTGTACTCAGATTCTAAGGCAGTGTATGTATATTCTTTAGATCAGCAGAACAAATGTCTATACACTTGCACAGATACGTTAGACAGTGGAATAGAAGCCATTGAAATTGACACAGAAGGAAACATATACGTACTTTTACCAGGAAAGTCCGAAGTAATAACAATGTCTTCTACTGAACCAGAACGAACATTTCTTGGAGAAAAGGACGGCCTATCATACCCAAAAGCAATGTGTTTCAACACAACATATAATACGTTGCTTGTGGTAAACAGTTCCGGACTCACCTTTCAATCTTTAAAAAAGAATTCAGTTAAAATGCTAACAGTTTGTGGTTCTCTTAACAATTTTACTCGTTGTAGAGGGTTCTAAATACAGCACAACATTTTCCAAAAGACCAAAAAGTGAAAAATTACAATTTAACAAAACGCATTTGACTAACAGGTCGAACAACTTATGTTCTTAAACCCTGCTGACTGCTATTGGCTATTGCCAAATAAATTGACCACAAGATGTAACAAAGTGGATCTTTATATTAATTTAATACGAAATAGAAAACAATATACTTGCGGCAAAGATGGTTAACCATAAATATGAGGTGCTAAAATGTGTACACCATATCCGGATTTCGACAATTCATGTCTTTTCAGTGATATATGAGGGGGGATAGGGGGTCCGTTAACATGTTAACAACACCTCGATTTTGACAAAAACAGTTAACAACAAATGCAAAAATGCTGATGACAGTCAACACAGTGGTTTAAAAACAGTTAACAGTTTAAATTAATCTCAGATAACAGTTAACAACACTTTGAAAAAGGCCAAAACATGTTAACATAAAAAGGTATTGCCCCCCTTTTATATATATGTTCATCTCATTTAGATCTTGTATTGTCATATATCATTATACAGTACTTACTTCTTTACCATGGAAAGATGAACATTTATTTATGGCAATGTTGTAGGTATTGTTTGTTTTGAAGGTGAACATCGCAATTGCCACATTCAATAGTATGTGTGTACCTCAGATTGTGAGCATGTAGGCTTCATTATAAGATAATGATTCCAAGTGTATCAGATCATTTCATTATATATCTGATTAAAACTGAAAATATATAAAAGCTAATGAAAAACACTTAGCATATCTTAATTGAAAGGAGCTTGAATCTCTGTCAGTGCAATTGAACAGATGAGCTGGAACAGATAGTTCTCATTTGCGGCTCATCAAAATCGTCAAACGCAAGAAACAAGAGGCACACCTGATGAATAAAATCGCCAGTTTGCTGATTAATACTCTAATAATAGGTAAACAAAGGATATGAGTTGCCATCCATGACACAACATCAGTACATGCACAGAAAAAACACAAAAAAAACCCAAAAGAACAGCACTTGCAATGCTGTTCTTTATCTCACAAAGTCACAGGTAGAAAATTAACTTAGCCAAATAAAAAACATAAAACTCATCTCACTGCAAGATAAAAACGACCCCTATTGCTGGAAGCCTTTTCTGTAGATAATCTTTGTGTTGCTGATAATTTTTCCACACGTTTAACCTAGTTCCTAAAAAAGACAAAGATGCAAAAAATAAAATTTAAGGGGAAATCATTTTAACAATGGCTTGTAAAAATATCAGGGTGGATAGATCACTTCATTTTTTGCATTTAATTTTCATGCTTTTAATCATTCATGTAATATACCAGACAATGGGAAGAAAAAGGTGGGCACATTGGATTCACTCAATATGGAAATCAACAGGTCAAAATATTTTTGAACAATATTAAAATATCTTTTATTTGAAATATCTATTTCTGAAGTTTTTTTCGTTTAATTTTTTTGCTGACTCTAAACTCGTCAATTTTCCTCTTTTTAGCCTCTCTTTTGCTTAAATTTTTCTTTAGTTTTCTTCTAGCAGCAACTTCTGGGTGTGTGACAGCCTGGAAAACAAGATTTACATATTAAGGATATACTTTAATTTTTTAAAATTTTTGTGTATATAACAGATAAAAATAGTCTAGTTTTACATTAAGACTTCACCTTACTCACAAATTTATGAAAAGAATTCTTTAAAATAAGTGGAATATAGTTGATTTTTGTGTTTTGAGACCATCTTGAGTCCAGCCTTTTGCAACTGATGTTTACATTTTGTTCTTATATTGTGCTGTTACACTACTGTCCCAGATTAAGGGAAAGGTTGAGTGTTCCCACACATAATGAACCAGTCACAGTGTGTATGTGCTTCAGCTTGTCAGGGGTCTTCAATATAGTGGTTATCAATGGGTGCTGTCTATTACATTTGTTTTATAGATATTGTTTTGTAGATAAATCAGGCCATTTGTTTTACATCTTGTCATTTTCAAAGTATTTTATAGCTTACTATAGGGTATAGTTTTTTAATACCCCCCAATCATTATTGCCTTAAAATTCAGAATAATTACTGTGAATTAATTATTATTCGTTGGATACCAATTTTCATGGATTTTATGGGTATAGGTGAACCATAATTTGGCTTGATTAGGGTTCCAACCCAAAACTCACTCACAAATGTTTACATATCATTTATATATTTATTTTCAATTCAAATACATAAACAATACTGTAAATAAACACATCATAGATACCAGGATTGAAATTTTGTATTTGTGCAAGAGGCATGCTTCCTCTACAAAAGACTCATCAGTGACGCTCGAATGAAAAATAAATCTTGTTTGATTGATAGATTGTTAAGAGCCACATTTATGCTATTTTGTGGCGGCAAGTTTTTTTTGGTGGAGTAAGCTGGAGTGCCTGAAGGAAACCATTGACCTTCTATAGGAAAACTGACAACCCTAGTCAATTAAGATTGGACTCGATTGCACCTGCATGAGCAGGGTCCAAACTCACAACCTCAGTGTTGACTGACTAGAGATTACAGTATTTACTACTTAGACCACTTGGCCATTGAGGTCCCTGTTTGAAAAAATTAAGTTTGGGCCAAAGTGCATTCAGGTGGTACCTAACACCTTCACTAAAATTAATTTGGCTTGTTTAATTAACATAAAATTTTGACAAAATATTAGCTTTGACCCTTTGACAAAAATATAATATACAGCTGTGCCATGATCACATGATATGCCCATCGTCTTGTGTGTGAATATTATGCAATAATCATAAATAGTTTCTGACATACGGTGCGTCATGTGAAACCCCCCCCCCCCCCCCCTTATTTTTTACAAAAAACTCAATAACTCAAAAATAAAAATTTGAATCATCACCAAAATTTATACAGATCAGAGATCTTTAGATTAAAATAACTAAGAAATGTGTAAAGTTTTAAGCAATAATCATAAATCTTTTTTAAGATACAGCGCTACATGTGAAAACCCCCTCCCCCTTTTTTACAAAATACTCAACAACTCAAAAATTAAATTTTGAATCATCACCAAAAAGTATACAGATCTTTAGATTAATATAAATAAGAAGTGTGTAAAGTTTTAAGCAAAAATCGTTTTTGAAATACGGCGTGACATGTGAAAAAAAACACACCCCTGTTTTGGTTACAAAGTCCTGTAACTCAAAAAGTTTTAATCTTATTTTCACCAAAAAGTATAAAGATTGTTTGACCATCATAAGAAACAACAATGTTAAGTTTCGTGAAACTTGGATAAGTCTTTCTCAAGTTACGGTGTGACATGTTACGCCGGACGGACAGACAGACAGACGGCCGGACAGACGGATGCCAGACATTTCTATACCATAATAGGTACCATCAAAACTTTGACGGGTGTATAAAAGTTTAAAAAAACTTGAACCACACACTTTATCGGGAAATTTTCATTGGACATAGCAGTTTGACTAACATCAATTTTCATCATTGAGAGGCTTAATATTTCTTTAACAATAGATTGTGATTAAAACGTTCAGCTGATGTTTCAGAGTTATCTCCCTGTAGTGTTATGTATCACCTTAAATTTGGGATATACAAAACTTACAGTAACAGCTTGTTTCCTCTTTCTCGTTTCCTTGATTATAGATCTTTTCTTCATCACTTCAGCGTATACTGTTGTAAATTTATCTATGCCAACTATTTGTTTAATAATATCCATCACTTCTATAGCAAGTTTCTTTAGTTCTGGGTCTATAAATACACAAGAATAGACAGTCATATTTGGGACCTGTTCAGAAATGTAAAGTTTTCTACTCTAATCTATATTGTCGCATGTACAGAAATTGCTTTTTCATTTTTATATTAGTGAGTAGGAACTACAGATGGATTTCTTTCAAATAAAAACTCAAAAGATAATAATGCAAATTTACTTGCAAAAATAGTTTGATTACCCCTACCAGATCACCCTACATTGAGTTTCTTTAGTTCCGTAACATGTTGTGGAATAAAAATTTCTAAATTCATGCAGAAAAAGTCCACCAAATTTTAAGTGTTGTTTTAGGGACTCTAACCTCGAGCATATGAAGCCACAGTTCGTACCCCAGGACGACTAGATAACATATTCAAACATTATATCTGGGGCTCATAAAGGGTATATACTATAAACTTATATATAAAAGTATATTGCAATTATTGTATAGGATTCTAAACAAGATGTGTTATCATAGTCTAAAAAGCTGGGATATAAAATATTTATTCCACTCTGGGACTTGGTGTGTCGGTATAAGAGCACCCTCAAGCCTCCTGGGTGATCTCTTACTGACACACCCCATCCTAAAGGGTTAACTATAACCATTCGGTAAATACACTTTCCAAAGTATTCCTATCTTATACAGGCATACCTTCCCACTGTTTGTACATCAATACACCACTTATATAACTTTATCAAATTTATGAGTTTCCTTCGAACTTCCTTTCTACAGAAACTATTTATAATATATTCCTTTACTTATTAATTAAGGGTAGTCTTACACTGTTTCAGCACAAATGCCATTATGAGCTATGTTGTTGCAAATATTATTGGATAAAATGTATGTATTTTTGACAATAAAATGAAATGTTTATATTTATATGGCAACAGGTGAACCATACAAAACATCCAAAGTCAACAAAACCATGAATTAATGTTCAAGGCCAAATAATCTCCCTGGAAATGATATTGCCAATGCAAATACATATTTTTCCTGGTACCCTTAAAATTACTGTAAATTTCAAAAAAGTAAATACATTTACTGCATTCATCATTATGGCTCTTTGATCTCTGGCAAACATGTGAATAGGTATCTAACTATTGTGATCTCCAACATTCTATGAAGGAAATTCATTACTGAAATGTATGACAGTTTTTATTATTGAAAACCTGGAACTATCCCAAACTTTGCATTAATAAAAACATTCTGAATTTGTGAGTTGACCATACCTAATTACAAACTTAAGAAAATGATTGACATTACCACCTTGGAAACAGCACACATAAGTCTTGCCTCTGCATTTCTAACAATTGAATTTTGATAGGCTATTTCTATGCAGCAATTTATAAATTTGCTATTCTTCGTTTAACATTTGCGTCCTCTGTTCAATTTAGGCTTAAAAAAAACCAAGCATAATTCCTCAATTTGCAATATAACATTATGACTTAAGAATTAACCCTCAGTTATGCTTTTGTCAAGTAATCTTAAAAAATAGAAACTTCACGTACCAGTGTTAGGAGAGCTATCCACAGTCTCTCTCTGTATTGAAGGTAGAAATATATGAAGAACAGAACCAAGCATATCAGCACCCATGTCTATACTTATTGCTGCTATCCATTTAAATACACTGTTTCTCTGAAATCATACAATTAATAATGTTGATTAATTTGTCCTATATCAATTTTTCTAAAGTTACTCTGATAATTTCCTAGAAAATATGCACCTTTCTAAAAATTCAAATGTTTTTATATGCGATGGTTAGAATATATTTCATCTATATAACATACTTTAATAAGCCTAATTGCATAGAGTTATCTAAAAATGCACTTAAAAAATCTAAGTTAAACACAAGGATAAGTCTAGCATGTGTAACCTTATTACAAACTTTCAGAGAAATTCACAGAATTAAGGGGGTCTCATTGGGGGGTTCTGATCCCAGATCCCGCTTCCTGTTTTGTCAGATTCCCGTATCCTGCTTATATTATGTAAGTAAGCAATTTTCATTTTTTGTAATTTCCCATGTCCCACTAGACCTCATATCTCGTTTTCACGGCACAATAATTTGACTTTCACGGGTCACACTTATTAAAAATCAGCAATCCCACTCAGTTTAGACCCCAATGAGACCCACAATTAACAGGACCAATTTTTTTTCTAAAATAGAAACCATTTAAAAAAAAAGGAGACAAAATATACACACAAGTACAGATCAAATATTGAAAACATCTGTTAAATATCTTTCAAATACACAAAAATCATAGTTTTATTTATAAAGGGAGATAATTTACCTTGAAAGTTGTTGTTGTGTTGCTGACCACTTCATGGTTAGCTTCTCTCACCATTTTCCTTACAAGCCATGGTATTGACAATCTTTGTTCATTATCTTCTGGTAAATGTTTTGTCACTTTTGTAATAAACACCATGTTTTTGATAACTTGATCTGAAAGTTCTGGATTCAAATAATGAGACTGAAGCTGTGAAACAAAATCTCCACTCAAATACTCCAGCTATAAATAAAGTGAATTTTAATAAGTTAGATGATGTGTCTGTATGACTTAGATTTCTTCAAGAAACTAGAGGCTTCCGGGAACCTTGCAAAAGTACCCCTTCTCTCAAGATGGAGGCTTACAAGAACCTTGAAAAAGTACATATACTCCTTTCTTTAAGACAAGAGGCTTTCAGGAATCTTGCAAAAGTTCCCCTTCTTTCAAAATGGAGGCTTCCAAGAAACTGGCATGCAAAAGTGCCCCTTCCTTTAAGAAACAAGAGGCTTATGGGAACCTTGCAAAATTACCCCCACCTTCAAGAAACAAGAGCCTTCCAGGAAAATTGCAAATGTACCTTCCTTCAAGAAATTAGAGGCTTCCAGCAACTTTGCAAAAGTACCCTTTCCTTTAAGACTATAAGCTTCTAAGAAACTTGAAAAGTACCCTCCAATTAAGACTAACTGCTTCCAGAAAACTTGCAAAAGTACCCTTCCCTTTAAAAAAAAATATGGAGGTTTTCAGGAACCTTGTGAAAATATCCTTTCCTTCCTGAAACTTAAGGTTTTCTGGAACCTTGCAAGCATATTCCTTCATTGCTGAAGAAATTACAAAAGTATTTTTTCAGATGAAATCAGAATTACTGTAATATCATCAAATGATACTCGTTCATAATGCAGATGTTGACATATCTCCTGTTCCAGGTTTAAAAATGGAACAATTTTGCCAAGGAGTTTAGGAGGAGATGGAATCACATTATTAAATAAGGAAATGTGGTATGATTGCCACCAAGACAACTTTTTAATACCATATATTATTTTTTTCTCTGAACAAACAAGGTTTCTTTTAATTTTTAAGACATGTAACATTAATGATTTGAATCTAGATGTTGCCTTTTCAAGAAATGTTCTATATTACCTTTTTCATTGTGTCAATTTGTAAATACTCTGGTTTCTTTGTATTTTTCTTAAGAATATCTTCAGGATTCCATGCAGCGAAGAGAAGTCCAAACAGTTGTGCTGCTGTAGTTCGAATCCAGTTGTGTGGATATGTTAACAAAGCTTTAACATCACCTGTAATATAACAGATAAAGTTAAACTCTATCTAAGACAATTCAAGACTAAATAACAGTGGCAGATCCAGAAATTTTCATTAGACAGGGCTCACTGATTGCCTAAGAGGGAGCCCGCTCCAGTCATGATTCAGTGATTCCCTATATAATCAACCAAAAGGGGGGGAGACCCGGGCCCCCTGAAAAACCCTCTAAATCCGCCTCTGAATAACCTTATTCCAATAATGTGTCACAGTCTCTTAAGATAGCCTTGAAAACAAAAAGTATAGTCTGTTTCATACTTTTTCCAGACTGACAATATCTGGTAAATTTATAAATGTCCGGTATATAATTGAGACTGTTTTGGAAGCCATGGTCACAACACAGTATGTAAACAAAGGTCATATATAATAAGGTTGTACATCATGTTAATCTCTTCATTTTTTAGCTCTTTGTTTGTAGTAAAAAAAGATGGATTCTAAATAGAAAACTTAAATTTTGTTTGTAAAATTAGAACTGAAGGAAAATGACTAAAATGGAAAGTATATTTCTATCATTTGAATCATTATGTGTATCATGTAATCTAATCCATATGTAGAAAAGAGATTGGCAAAACAGCATTTATATATAGTTTAGAGCCATTTTCCTAATGCTTGTAGATTAAAGGTTTGGTTAGCATGCTTTGTTTGTTTGTATACAAGTTTCCTAAAAAATTGTAGCATTTGAACAAGCTGTCAGTAACTGTGAGTACTCTCACAACTGAATTTTTGGGGTTCTTGTTGTTTTGAGGGATGTATAAATTTACTATTAAATCCAGTCTGTTTTTGCTAGATATTTTTTCTACTTTGTATTGATCTGATGAGTTCCCTTTTAAACTATTTTTTTTTATACTTTGTTTCTTGGGTTAAGGGGAGGGTTTGGTCCAAACAAACATGTTTAACACCACCACATTCAGTCAGGAGCCTGTGGCAGTCGTTGATTCATGTCTGTCATATTTATTTTGGGTAAATTGTTATGTTATAAATTAGGTGGTGAGTTTTCTCGATTGGATTGTTTCATACTTTCTTATGTTGAGGCCTTATATCCCGTTTGTTTTTTCTCATTGTTGAAAGCCGTACGGTTGCCTATAATTGCTTACATCTACTTTCTTTTAACTTTTGTGGATAGGTGTCTTATTGGCAATCATACTACATCTCCTTGTTTTTACAAAATTCAAATTCATAACTACTTTAAAACAAAAACAAAAAAATGTATTTATCACAAAATGAGTTTAACATTTATATAATTTCTCTAGTTCAAATGCTAACAACGGATATTTTGTAAAATGACATATTATTTCATTAATAGTAATCCTGATGATTAATATAATACAACTATTCTGGCCATTGTATTGGTCTGTTAATTTTTGTTAAACAAAAATATTCAATATTGTCCTTAGCCTTTATCAATATTGAACATTTTATCTGTTGAACTCATACTGATGTTCTTATAGAAGTTCCGACCTACAATTTAATCATAGGTGAATATCAAATATCCTGCAAACCACTTTATTATCAAGGTTCTAAAATTTAAAAAAAATAACAATCCTACCCCATATTATATTCATCTGTCCAGTAAACTGCTGATCTCTAATCACATTACATTCCTGGCATATTTTAGTCAGGATATTGAGAAGACTAAATATTAAGTGGTCCAATTCTTCACTTTCCTAAAAAAAACATCAACAATAAAACACTTCTTATTAAGGAGGTTCTACTATTTTCATTTTGGAATGAAAAGTGTAATCAAAAGTGAAAGCTGCTTTACCGTAGGTACTCAAGTATAAGTCGATCCGCTTATAAGTTGGATGCCCTTTTCAGCTTTAAAACCTAAGGATTCAGACTTGACCCGCCTATAAGTCGGTTTAAATTGGGACTCTTTTTTTGCAGCAGACAGTAACTGATCATCGGTAAAATCAAGAAATTAAATTGAGTTTCATGCATTGAATGCATGTTTGTTTCTTTAAATGTGTACATAGAATTGATGTTCATCCTGATTATTTATTCTGTTGTTAATAAAAATGTTGTTTTCATTTCTTGTTTCTTGTTTTTATTCACTGTTTTGCCTCATGTTGTTTACGTAGTGCATCAATGATTTTGTAGTGTATGACCAAACACCTACTGTTTGAGAAAAACGAATATAAACCAACATGAACCTGAATAAAATAAAAGTCAAACGAAAAAAATAAATTAATCAAGTAAATCATTCACAACAGACCAGTCATAGAATAAATAAACTGAGACATAGGATAGACACCATCAATTAAATGATTATAGAAATCAAGGGACACTAACTAATTAACCTATTAACCTGTCACTGTTATTTTTCACACCTATAGTGAATACAATTCTTTGTCACTTAATTAGGGTTATTCATAGATTTTATTGGCTTGTCAATTTATATCTTAATTTCGAATAAAACAATTATAACACAAAAAGTCGGTTAGATACACTCTTTTTATATATTTAGTACATTATTATCTTCTTCTGATTTCTGGTTCTTGGCTCTTCTTTTGGGATGATACACAAACCATGTGACCATGAAAAATCAATACACAAAACGGAAACAGTGGAAAATTCAACACAAATGGTTAACAGAGATCAAATAAAACACAAAGACAGTATTGTAGTCATTTATTTTCGACAAAAAGCTATTTATCTAGAGATTTATGTAGGATTGGATATCACAAACGTAGTTTTGGCCAGGAAATTCACATCTGACCAATTTTCTTGAGCTTGGATTTTTCCTCTGGTCTCGGGATCTCGCCTATAAGTCGGTACCCCTCTCTGGATTCTGAATTTTCCTCCCAAACTTCCGACTTATAAGCGAGTATCTACAGTACATTAAAATAGATAACAAACTCAAGTACTGTAAAATCAGAAAATACTGCATTCATTTATTACTGCGATTTTTCAAGAATGGACAAAAATGTGAGTTGAATTATTGCGATTTAAAAAAATCTATTTCTTATGTTTGGTTTCATTCCATTTAGTGGTTCTCTAAAAGAAGACAATTGTATGTATTTCCCTAAGGGTCCCATGTTAAACTATGCCCTCCCCCCCCACTGGTGGCCATCTTGGGTGTCACAATGGTAGTGGTACTGGTCACCATGGTAATACTCACTTCAAAAGAATCTTCGTCACCATATTTCTCTAACTCTTTCTGAATAAGTGGGAAAACAGTAGATAATCTGCTAGTAAATTTAGTAGTCTCTACTTCTACAAATAATCCACAAGTCTGAGCTCCTAGTGTTTGTAAGGTTACCTATATAAAATAAAATATAGGAAAATATATGCACTTGCACCTTACAAGACCTCCAAATTTCAGTACAACTCTCAATTTATTCTCTTCCCTGTATAAAATAGTTATACGCAAAAAAAAAAACCAACTGAAATTTTTTTATTAAATAATGATACATTGTTAGTACACAAAACAAAAATAAGCATAATCGAGGTACAGTATATTTGCATTGAACAGTAGTTTGTTGTTTCCTCTGAATTCTGCAATATGGTAAAGGTTACTTCATTTTTGTACCTTTTAAACACCAATAAATGGATTTCCATTTTGCTGTTGAAATGTTTTGATCCCTAGGTTAATCATTATATAAAAATAGATCTGTGAACAGCTAAATCAGGATTTTCTGAAGATGGCATATCTAAATATCTCTTAAAGTTGTGTTTGACTCATAAATACAAACGTACCTTTTCCTCAGACAGCCATTTTGCACAAATAAGAAATAAATCATTTCTTGTTGTGTCATCAACCTGAAATAGCAATAGAATAAAATGCAATAATCTACATCTTTGTAAGAAATACATAGTAGAGGATGGTAATGGGGGTACCTTCATGACGAATAACTGTAAAAACTCTTGCCAAATGGTAATTTTTGAAATCTCAAGAAGAGATTTTATATGAATTTGGTTAAATATACTTACCATGAAATTACATTTATATTATATAGAATATGTTTGCTTTCACAACATGTTCTCATCGCAATTAACTAGGTGATTAAAAATTACATCCATGAGATGTACTCACCTACGTCATAGTTCACCTGTGTAACATACACTAGCTTTAGTTTTAATTTTTGCGTTCAAGAGAACGCATGTTTCTCGTCGGCAAGGATTTTTAACAGTTTACTGTTGAAAATCCTTATGTTTTATACAAGACATTATTTGTTTTCGGAATATCGATATACGATTAATTTAATGTGAATCAGAATACAGCGCTTCTGCCAAGTTTCTGATATGCACGTTTTCGTCATTTTTACAGCTTACGAGTCTGGAAATACGACGACATAGAAAATGACCTTTGTTTAGCCGCCATTTTCAAACATTAAATCGGGTCCGAGGAAAGGCAGAATTTAGCTGTCAAAATCGGACATGTTACGTGAGTGCTACGTTTTTAAAAAGATATATAAATAAACGGATGTTTATTTTTTTTTTTCACGCTCAGCTGACCGGATTTTTCACTGCGTTAGAGCAATGCTAGGAAACGGGTCGAGTGTAAAGTTTGGATAAAGTCGATTGTTTACAATTTGCAGTCTGTACACGAGACTGTGTAAACACATCACTATATTAAAATCAGAATAGGTATTATGACCAGATCTGATTGTTTTTCATGTGGAAAACGTCCGTATGGGAGCGTATATCACTATTGTCACTAGAACCTCAATTGGTTCGATTGTTTACAATTTGCAGTCTGTTACGTGTACACCTGGTACACGAGACTGTGTAAACACATAACTATTAAATCAGAATAGGTATTTTGACCAGATCTGATTATTTTAATGTGGATAACGTCCGTATGGGAGCGTATACCACTATTGTGACTAGAACCTCAATTGGTTCAATAAATTTCAATCAGAAAAGGGAATCTGCCCATTTCTGATTGTTTTATTTGGAAAACGTTCCATACAGGGAGCGTAGACCAACAGTGATACTGTTTTAACAGTTGATAAATACATCACAATCAGAATAGGGATTTTGCCCACAACTGATGATGTTTATTTGGTTAACCTTCCATTCAGGGAACATAAACCATATTTATTTGAAAATAAAACGTGCTCAATGGATCACTATAGACTTAAAATAGAATAGGGATTTTGCCCAAGTCTATTTGATTAATGTTGACATGTTTCATACAGGAAACATAGGAACTAGAACAACATGCATGATCTAGAATCTGTAAGTTGCATTCATTCTAGTAAAATACAGATTTGATATCTTACATAAAATTAAATCATAACTATTTATTTATTGCACATTGATATTTATGGAGCATAGAATTGCACGTGGATGATTGTTGCAAATAAAATAAATTAGAATCAGACTAGTGAATTTAAGTCCAGGTCTATCTGACTTTTCTAGACATCCTTCCACCCAGGGAACATTATGTCTACTTTTATTATATTTTAAAACACCACAAGCATAGCTAATATTTGGTTGCACATAGTTTTTTGTGATGAACCAACAGTTTAGTCAATTACCATATTTGCTCAAATTGATAATATATTGAACAAGTGTCTGGAAATAGTCAAGACAGATATTAAAGACACTGAAAATGATACATTGTTATCTAGTACAATACAAATGTGATTGTAGTTTAAGCATACCAATACATACTTCTTTTAAATATGTCCAGTTTAAATCAGGACAGTAATTCTTAGAAGCCTGAAATAATTTTTCCAGAACAGCAAATTGCTGTAAATATTTAATTATTTTTTTACTGATAAATAATTCTCCAATGCTCTAACAGACATGGAGACAGTAAGAATGGAGCACTGTTCTAAATACAGTTGATAGCTTGTGACAACTCTTTTTACTTATATTAAATTTCATGGTCAGTTTACTTATGACAAGAAGAACATGAATATTATAAGTATGAACTGCTATAACCAATTGTTTGTTTTTGTCGGCAGTAAGGACAATGAAGGAAACAAAGGCTTTTATATGTTTTTATGTAAACATTAGATTGTCTATTGAATAAAGAATTTAGGGGATGCCATGATGCATTTCACAAAGACTCATTCAAGGTAATGGCTTATATATTGATTACATAATTCAGAGTGTACATTGCCAATGCATTTATTAAATATAATATGTACTAATTCTGTTTTGTTTTGAGTAAAAAAAAAAATAAAAAAAAAGAGGTGATAACGTAAGACTTAAGAGACTATCTTACCCTCACTATATGGGAATCACTGTCAAATTATACATATATCTTCCAATCATGAAAGCAAAAGGAGTTTGGATGCTCTTTTAAAGATAGAAAATTATGCCTTAATTTACATCTTAAGTTTTCTAAGCAATGCCAACAGATGGGCAAGTTTCTGCTATAAGGATTCATTCATTGGGTCCGTTTTATTCTTAATATACCCTCATAGTGAACATATGACTTCAAGAATTTTTGACAAGCATATGATTTTTCAAATGTTGAAAGTGGTTTCTCAATATTTTATCCCGATACAGTCATTTAATTGGAACCATTAAAAGAAACTATACTTAAAAACTCATCATTACAGTGATTTTAGAATAGGTTGAAATGAATGTATCAAAGAGCAGACAACTCTTGAACTATGATTGGAAACAAAAGTGCTCATAAATAAGCTATTCTGATTCATGGAATTTCTTAAAGTTTACTTATTTAACCAAATAAACAAGAGAACTATTCATGTATAATTATTCTAAAATAAAACAAAATAAAAGAAAGCTAGACATCACACAAAAACATCAATAGTTCTAAAAATTAAACCTAAACACTCTGGAAGGACAACATTTTTTGTTAATAATAGATGTGAACAGATTTTCATGGGCTATACTGGACAGCAACAAGCTACTGTCAATAAAAAATTCCAATCACCTAGAATTTCATATTACATGTATAACAAGAGGCTGTCACAACGACAGCAAACCGGATTTATTAACATTTATTTGTGTCCTGGCAATATCACAAGAACCATTACTGATGAATGGTAAAAGTGAAAATCGTCAATATCAAATTTGACCTCCATTTTGTCATCAGTATCAACATATTAAAATTTGAAAAGCTTAGATTGAATGGTTCATGAGTAAATGCAACAACGTGAATGGAAACACCATTTTACGATCTTTCAAGAACCATGACTCCTGAACGGTAAAAGTCAAAATCGTCATTATTGAACTTGACCTCTATTTTGTCATCAGTAACAACATATTAAAATTTCAAAAGCTTTGGTTGAATGGTTCATGAGAAAATGCACGGACACGACGGGAAACACCATTTTTCAATCTTTCAAGAACCATAACTCCTGAACGGTAAAAGTCAAAATCGTCATTATTGAACTTGACTTCCATTTTGTCATCAGTAACAGCATATTAAAATTTCGGAAGCTTTGGTAGAACAGTTCATGGGTAAATGCACGGACACGACTGGAAACTCCATTTTTCAATCTTTCAAGAACCATAACTCCTGAACGGTAAAAGTCAAAATCGCCATTATTGAACTTGACCTTCGAATAGTTGTCAGTAATAACATATTAAAATTTAAAAAGCTTTGGTAGAACGGTTCATGAGATAATGCATGGACAACATTTGATTGCCGCCCGCCGTACATCCCCAAATCAATAACCGACATTTTTGTCACAAAAATCTGGTTAACAAATGCAAAAATCACACATACTGCTGTCATTTTCAGACAATTTTTTTTCAATTTGAAACTGATGAATATTTAACAATTGAAGTTAAAGATTAAGAATAATACATCCTCATTGACACAGGTATAAATAAAGGTTTTGTGTTTTGCATAAGATAATAAAACATGAAGTATATCCCTACCTTTTGTAGTAATGACTTGATGGCCAAAGCTGTCAATTTCTTACATTTTGGTGAGGTATCATTTACCAAAGCAGCTGCCATAGGTATGAAAAACAATCCAGAATATCTTACCAACATAACCTGAAAAGGAAATACTGGTCTTACACTTAAAAGTACATGGAGGTTTTACTATGAGCAATTTTTTTTAATTGTATGGTTACGCCAAGTAATCAATACTATACTGAGTAAATAAAGTTTAGCAATAAATGATTTTGAATTTAAAAACTTTCAAAAGTTTGAATCTTAATAATCGCACTTTTGTTTATTTCCTTTTTACAATGATTTCTTTTTTGTTATGTTTAGAAGAATAGTGTTTTTTATTCAATATAAAAGATAAAACTATAACTATTTTACTCAGAATAATATTTATGTTATGCTAAATTTTGAGGGTATAGGTGAACCACAAATTAAGTGTTCAATAGAATACAAATGGTTCAAGAATAAACAAATATACAATATTTCCTTTATCCATGAACATTTCTACCCACATGTTTAAAGTAACAGTTATCATGGTTATAACAGAAAACAAGAGATTTTTTTTTTATAATGGCATTTGATTGTTTCATATGGTAATTTCAAAATATTTTTTTTAGCTTTTTAAGATGGGAATTGTGACCATGTTTCTTTTTTTTTGCACAAAATTGAAATCATTAACAATTGAATCTACAAATAGGGGGTCTCATTGGGTGTTCTGATCCCGGGTCCCGCTTACTGTATTGTCAGATTCCCATATCCTGCTTGTAATATGTAATTAGCAATTCTAATTTTTTTTGCAATTTCCTGTCTCCGGCTACACTTCATTTCCTGTTTTCACGGCCAATAATTTGACTTTCATGTGTCACGCTTACAAAAAATCGGCAATCCCGCGTCACACTTAATAAGACCATCTACAAATAGTGCAATAAATTACCTGTGGAAATGTAGTAAATATAGTAGCCAACATTTCTAAAGCTGATTCCCTGCCCGTGTCTATACTGTATGACAGCTGTGTCACAAAGTATTCTAAATGACTAGTTATGGCTGCTCCTTGAGGATAGTCCATAAGATACTGAGATACTATCTGAAATTTTATAGATAGTATTTATTAAAACATTTGTGTTTTCATTTCTTGACAAATATATCTGCAGCTCATAAATAACATTTATGCTTTTATTACGTAGCTTCAGGACCATTATTTTTATTCAGATAAACAAACTGTAATGGTTATAACCATTAAATGTAAGGTATAGTTCTTGTTGTTTTTTTCAGAAAAAATTAAATAAATGATTCATAACTTGAAAACAGAAGACAAAGATTTCATCCACTCTTTTATTTCATAAGTTCAAGACCATTATTTTCATTCTGATGCACACACTGTTCAGCTAATTATCATATTTTACATATCAGTCTATTCTCAGAAAAATATATAATAAAAATGAATCATAGCATGAAAATACAAGACAAAGAATTCACAGTATATTATGAGGAATATTGTATAAACCACAAAAGAACAAAATCAAAAAGAAAGAAAACATATTATTTTTTTGTGATAAACATAACACATACTTGACGACATTCTCTTCTTATATGCGCTGAGTCAGCCGTTATAGACATCTCTCTTATTTTCTGCACAATTAGATCTATTTGTTCTGTATGCAGTTTTCTAGACAAAATAGCCTGAAACAGGTAAAGAATTTGAATAGTAAATATTGTTAAATGTTTATCAATTTTTTATATAGATATTGCATCCATTGTATTTTTGCTAAATAACATAAAACATATAGTCTGGAAACAGATAATTTAAAATTTCTTAAATATTTGAATATGTCCATGCTAGTATTACTTCAGTTTCTATAATACTACCAACAATTTTCATCTACAATCATCTTTATAAGTACTGGTTGATAAGATTGTTCTTAATTTCAACTAAATTTCTTGAAAGAAAACTGGATATTGTGAAAGACACTTAAAGAATTGTCAAAAAGTCCCTAATCAAGAACTACATGTATATCTCATAATGTCGGATAAAAAGGCTCATGGTCTTTAAGGCCAGGTGAGCAAAACATTATGTAAAATTACTCCAAAAAACTTTGTTTACCTTAAATAAACTAAATGCTGTACTTTGTCTATTGTGATCATACAAATCTTCTTCACAGAAAGTCAGTAAAATTTGCAGTTGGTTTTGATCAATGTCGTAGTACTGGACATCTCTGACCAAAACTGTCACGGTCTGGAATATAAAAGTTATTTTGATATAACTGAATGATATCTAAATTAACAGCATACTATCATATAACATCATCGTCATACATTTTTTAATTTAGTTACAGGTCAAATGTTTATGAAATGGGATTCTAAAATTATTTTTTTCAAATACTGCAAGTTTTGATACATATATTATATATATAATTTATATATATTTATATGATAATCACAAAAAAAAACTATATAAATGTTTCTTTTCCGAATTTATAACTCACCAAATATGTCAACTAATATCTGTGGCCAAAAACACAAAAAAAAATATAAACACTTATCTATAATAAATCTTTCCTTTCAGATGAGAATCTTAAATTGTACTTCACATAATTTTGTACCTTAAACAGTAGAAAAACAAGTTCAAGATTATCTCCCTTAGCAGCTCCAACAGATGCATAATTTTGCAATAAAACAAACATTCCCTGTGCAATCTTCTTGACACTTTTCTTCATTGAGGGCAGTGGGAATTTTAGTAACCATCCCAAGCACCTTAAACATAAAATGTTAACCTGGAATAAAAGAGTAATATAAAATTATAATATAACTACATTCCTATATTAACAGAAAGCATACACAATTGTTATCAATAAAATACAAGTTAATATTCACAAAAAAATATTAACAAAATACATTTGTTTTTCTTCCTCAATCTTCTTGAAATCTGTGAATTAACTGAACTATACTTATATAACAAATATTTGAAACAGTGAAGAAAAAGGTGGGGATAATTCTGTTTGTCGCATATGTTTGTTAATCTAAGATTATTTACCGTTATGTCAACAAAGTACAACAACAAAATTTGACAAACAAACTTTCTAGACTTGACTATTTATATGATGTACATCATAATTACCAGTAATTATAAAAACGTGTTTTTCTTTAAAACAGAAAGTCAATAGAAATGTATTTAGCAAAACATTATCATTTTTCAATGAGTTTTTAAAATCTGATTGCTCATTTTAATATGAGATGATCTTACCCTGATGTGTTTAGACTGTAAATTATTTTTAATAATGCCAATAAATGGATCAATAAGCTTTAAATGATCAGGATTCTGATGGGTCAGTTTGGATCTCTTTAGCAGTAGGTATAATATCTGAAACAAACAAATATTGAAACTATGTTTAAACTTTGCATCATTTTTTCTTTTAATTGAACATACATTAATTGAAAGTATTAGACACACACCTGCACTTTGCTTAAATTAATGGTGTTTTACATGCACCAACTATAAATAAACCACGAAAAGGGAGCAGAATACATAATCACAACTGTTTGCGTCAATTTTTCTTTTATTCATCCATACATTTCTTAATTTGGAATAAACAATTTTGAAGGGCATAAAAGAAGGCTAGTGTAAAACTATTAAAACAGGAAAACAAACATTCTACTATTTATAAAAAATGAGAAACAAGAAACACTTATGAACCACATCAACAAAAAACAAGTGAACAATAAAATTCATAGGCTGAAGAGTATTGAAATATGTAATCACTCAATAGTTTTTTTTTTATTTAATGTTTAATAAAGAATTTACCAGCAGTGTTACAAAAATTAACATTGCCTCAATATAGCCTTTTGTGCTGATGCTGCTTAAAGCAATCTTCAATCAATCAAAAGTTAAAAAAAAATTACTCCCGTTAATCATATAATAATAGTTAACTCACCTCTAAACCAAACTCCACCAGGACGTGGATATTAGTTTTCTTGTTAGCTTTTGGTTTTCCTCCACCATATGCTGGTTTTGGTGGCAGCAGAAGACAACTTGGTGGTCGTAAACTTTTCTTTCCTTCAGGTTTTTTCTCTATACTGAAAATAAAATTTAAACTATTGTTAGATTGAAAAATAAATTAAACAAAAACTGCAATATCTTATTTTATAGACTATTAGGCTATTTGAAACAGTTTTTATAAAACAGGAAACAAATAAAAGAAAAAAAATACTCTAGATAAAAGTATTAGGTCTTAGTAAACTCACTGAAACAAAGCAGTACATACTATAATGCATTTGATAAAGTAATAAATGCAAGTAAAAAATAGTGTCTTAATAAAATTATAAAAAAAACGTGTAAAGCCTCATGGCTTTTTGTTAGCCTAAATGTATTCAAAATCAATTCCATATCTAATCTGTAGCATACATATACTGTGTATGCTTTATGTACATACTCTTATGCCATTCTTTCATGATGTTTAATTTTGGAGTATCAAAATATGAAAAAAAAAAAAAAATATGAAATAGCAGCCAATATTGCACTGACAGTGTAAAAATCAATATTTTTGAATACCTTGGTTTTTCTTCCTGTGATGTTATCAAGGAATGAACAAATATCATTGTTTTCTCTACTTCCATGCCTGCATTGTCTATCAAACCTAAAGAAATCTTTCTTAATGCTTCTTGTATTTTCTTGGTAGATTTCAGACTTTGTGTACTGTCCAGTACCTGACAACATAAATAAACAATATATTTTTTAGAGATTATGTTTTTCAAACTCAATGTATTTTCTCATCCTCTTCTCATTAAAAAGTCCACATCAGGTTTGAGTATTTTGAAAATTTAACTAAAAGTTGCAAAGAAATTTATTGTATAACATATATTAAGAATTGATTTCCTTACTTTTTTCTGTTTTGAATGACGGAAAATCAAATCCAACTTACCAAGAAATAGAAAACTGTAAAAGTGATGCCAACCAAAGGTCTGATAAGAGCTGATTTTGGCCTCAAATTTAAGGTTCATCTGACGAAAGATTTTGGACACTTTTTAAACACTTAGGTGTCTATTTCATTTGATTCAATTAGTTTATGTGAAAGATTTTAACTGATCGAGTCTTTAATAACGCTCCAGTTCAAACTCAAATATGAAAAATCTATCAAATATATGCCAAAAAATGTCACTTTTCAGATAGTTTTTGTCAAAAACGAAAGTTGCCGAATCCGTGTTCATCCTCAATCTTTATATATGTTATGTATTATCATCAAATACAACTTACATTTCAATATGAAGAATGAACACGAATGCGGCCACTTTCATTTAAGACGGAAACCATCTAAAATTTAACAAAAATGCTAAAATTGTGAAGATTTCAGTAATTAAGCATGACTTAATGATGCCAGTGGTCAGTACCCGATAAATGTGCATTTTATTGTCGAAAACAACCCATATTTATGTAAAAGAAGCATTCTACTTTCCAAAAGATAACTTAAAGTTTACATTTTAACTATTTTGTAAAACTGCTATATTTTGGGGCCAAAAAGGGTTCTTACCGGGCCTACTCCTTTAAACTTGATCTATGTTTTTTGTAATAACCATTGTGTATAAGTTATATAACATTTGGTTGAGGCAAACTAATTCAAGGAGGTACATAACCAAAGACAGACAAGAGCAACACTTTATGCTTGCCCTGTTGTGGGGGCATAATAAAAAAATCACATACAAATTCTGAATTAACAATAAACGGAACTGATAACTTTGGTTGTCAGGTAGAGTTTTATACAAAGATTTGAAAGTTGCAATAATTTCAAATAATTTTAATTATGCAATCTTTTCAAGACTTCATAAATTTAAGTCTATTCAAAATATATAAAGGTAAATGTATGTACAAAGTTCTTACCTGTTTTAATGGTTGGAGTAAGCCTGTCAATGAACTCATTCCAATAAACTTGCCCAAGATTTGATACGAGTCATAACTCTTCATTGTCTTGGCTTCAAATACTTTTCCCTTGATGGCATCCACATTTTTCTCCTCAGCAACCATTCCAAACAACTCTTCATGGAAAACCTGAATAAAAACATAATATAAATGAATATAATACTTATCATTTAATAATGATCTTATAAACAGTTGTTGAACAAAAAAATTGTAAAGGGTTCAGAATAGCTATGCTGGAATATTTTGTGACAAGTCAACGAAGAATTGTTTACAATGTAGTTGCAATTTTGCTGAAAAATTTGTAAGTCTGGAAATTAAATGAAATTGCTCAAACAATTCCATAATAGCTTAAGAATATGTGCATCTTCCTGTGAAGTTCCACGTATCTGGGTTAAAAAACTGTAGGGGAAGTTGATTATACAAGACTTGACTCTCCTTTCATGAACTTTACTGAAAAATTACTAAGTAACCAAACTATTTCATAATATTAGATCCCAAACTTCAACATATATGCAATCTTTCTGTTAAGTTTATTACATGAATGAGATACTAATTTTTCCCTGCAACTCCGGCAGACATTACTATAAAATAAGCAAATTTTGGACTTTGTCCATCTGGACCAAAAATGTTTATATCTACAAGTATGCAGTGTCATCCTTTACCATGATTGGAATTTGATGTTATATAACTTGAATGATCTCTAAAATGATTTTTTAATAGATTTTGTATAAATGTGATGTTTTA
Organism: Mytilus edulis; assembly: GCF_963676685.1. Lineage (NCBI taxonomy): Eukaryota > Metazoa > Mollusca > Bivalvia > Mytilida > Mytilidae > Mytilus > Mytilus edulis. The sequence continues at coordinate 55,325,757 of NC_092345.1, forward strand.
GTTTCTCCGTAAAAGAAGCTAATTTAAAATTTCAGATTAACCCAGATATTTGATGTAATTTTGCTGTAGAAGACTGGTATACATACCTGTTGTAAGCTTGCTCTGCAGAAATCTAGTTCTCCTGGTTTTATCACAGATGACATGTGTCTAAGAAGGGCATGTAATGTGAATCCTAATACATGGAGCTGAAAGTACAACAATACCATGATGTAAGAATAATTCATATTAAAGAAACAATTCCTAATAGTATTTTTCAAAAGTTTAATAATAAACAATTTCTGTTTTTCCCAATAAGCAATTTAGAAATATGAGAGCATCAATATATAAATCAAAGGTAAAACTGTACCAAAACAAAAAAAATACAAAAATATATATAAGTGTTGAAAAGCAGACCATAACATTTAGTTTGTTGGTTAACCGTCAAGCAACCTCATGGCTAAATATTTAGCTTCATTATGAATAGTTTTACTAAGTACTGGAAGTTTTATCAAGGGCTTATGTATCTGTTAACAAAGAGATTATTTTGGCCTAGTGTTCTAATAATTAATTAATAAAGTCTTTTTCACCTTAAAAGGTATTGTAATGGGGGTCTTGTTTCTTGCCAATTGGCTTTCCCGAACTAAGTTTTTTAAAGTTGCTCATATGCTTCAAAACAGTTCATCGGGAAACTAATATTTTGTCCTAATTTCAGTCTACCAATGGCTGTTGTAACCTTGACCTGTGTTTTTGTCAGAAGGACCATTGGAAAGAGCAATAGACAGAGGAAAGAAGTCCCTTACCATTTGAGAAGGGACAAGGAAAAAGATATATATATAAGTGGATCGTAAATATATCTCTTGTCCTGACCATATTAATTGATACAATTTTTTGTAAATCATTAATGAAGTAGTGCTATGCCCTGTCAGAATGGGGACTTTAAATTTGATGTCACATGCAAAGAAAGTGTAACTCTTAAAACCCTTGCAACATTTTTTTTAGGGATTTGCAGGAGGCCTGTTGCAAAGCTAAATTTCAGTCTCTATCCAATATACCCTCATTTTACACTTATAATTTGTTCTTATCCTGAACATGCATGAAATATATGCCGCTAGATATTAAGCAACCAACAATCAATCAATTAATACATCAATCATTTTATCAGTCAGTCATGTGTATGAAATCAACTTGCTAAGTTATAATTTTCACTTTATTTATCATTACCTGATATCCTCGACGTAATGCACCTCTAAGTTCTGACAGAATGTATGGGAAGTATCTTGGACCCAGCGACAAAGATATCTTTACTAGAGTGTCTCTTGCCGTAACTCTTATATCTTTAGCTCGAGATTTCAGAAAATTACAAACTTTCAACAGAATTCTGAAAAGATAACAAATGTATACATGTATAAGTCAGTAATAATTATACCAGTATGGGTATCAGTAAGATTTTTGGTGTTCTCAGCAGGCCTGTAAAAGAAGTTTGAAAATATACTCAAAATTTTCTTTAAAACTGCTGCAATGGCAGCTACATTTAATAATACTGAGACTGATCAATCCACATGTTCAAAAATTCACTAAAAACATATGTAACAGGAACATAACTGCACTGAAAGCCATGTTTTGCTTGTCTTATTTTGTACTTAAAAGAGTATTTTCAAGGAGTCAGTTGTTGATGGTTTTGTTTTACTATCCAGTGTTCTTAGAGATTCTTTGAATTAGAGTCAATCTCCTCATGCAAGTAGAGTAAGAGTTTGGTTAGCTTGCTTGCCTAGCTTGCTTCCCTTGTATAAATGTTTGCTCAAGCATTGTAATTAAGATTGAAACTGAAAAGCAATAAAAGTAGGCGGAGTTAAACCTGTATATAGATAATTTGATTATTTAATAATGTTTAATCAAATTTAAATATAATGTATACAAGTTTTACTCTGCCTACTTGTGCTGTTTGCCAATGTCAATCTATATTACAATGCTTGAGGTGCTGTTTGTCGATGTCAATCTATATTACAATGCTTGAGCAAACATTTATACAAACAAAGCAAGCTTACTCTACACGCATTACGAAATTGACCCTACAATGATTTTAACTTTCCTCCTACTAGAAATAATATGAATTGAAAACAAATAAAATAAATTACAAATATTTTTTATAATATTTGTTGATGAGTTAAGTGTACAATAAAGTCTTTTTTTCAGATAAATCTAAGGGACGACATCAAAAGATCGATGTAGGATAAAAAACTTAAATCGAATAGTTTGGGGGTGGGGGGTCAACATTGCTGCAAGTTTTGTTAATCTAAAATCGATTTTACATATATCCATATAGGTAAATCAATTTTTCCCAAATTAAGTTAAGAAGGGGGGTAGGGGGGTCAGCGAAAAAACTATATGAATTAAGTTTTTTATCCTACATTGAACTTTTGATGTCCTCCCTAATATCTACAAAGAATATTCCTTTAAAAAACCTTCACATTCATTCCTGTATGTTAAAACAATTAAATATAAAATGTTTACATAATTGTATCATGTTTAAATTCTCTTTGTTTATTTAATAAATAAGATAAATTCGTAACAAGTTGATTCTGCTCAAACTACCGTGTAGCTAGAGTCTTTCTTTGGTTAATTAAACAATTACCAGCAGAAACTAGCGTAAAATTATACCATGTCTGACAGTATTATTCAAGATTCAAGGGATCTAGCAATTCATAAAGCTATGACATTTTAAGGGACATACAAAAACTTTGTATATTGGGGAATTTTAAACCTCCTTCGTCATAATTATTTATAGAGGGGCATAAAAGGGGGTATCTGCATGGAAGAAGGCAAAATAAAATTGCCATTTCATGATGAACGACAATTAAAAATTTCTTGCACATTGATCTTTTTACCGATTTCACAAAACATGGTGAATAATGAACCTTTTTTACGTCTGCACATGAAATAAAAATGGCTAAAAAACATTGCACGAAAATAACCCTTTACCACCCTCTTTATAACAACCTTTCTTTATATTTTGTCTGGCTTTCTATCCTAAATTCCTTGTATTTCTTGCATAACCTGAACTGGTAGATTACCATGTCAGTATTATTGCTTTTAATATCTCAATTACAACCTACCCTGGTAAACTCTGTTCTAATGTTTTCTGTGGTAAATTCTGTAATAATTTAACCATGGCCAGAGCTAGTGGCACTCTAAGTATCTCAGTATCTTCAGGGTAGAGAGACTGGCCAGCCATTTTATGTTCTTCATCAGACTTTATCTGAAAAGTTTACAATACCAGATACAAATTATTTACTTTTTACACAAAAAGTTTAAAAAAAAAAATTATTTAGAAATATCAAAAAATTCAAATTACATCTCAATCAAAGGAGTAGGTCGGTCCGGTAAGGGCCGATTTTGGCCTCAAATTTCAGGTTCATCTAACGAACGTTTTTGGACACTTTTTAAACACTTAAGTGTCTATTTCAATTGATTCGATTAGTTTATGTGAAAGATTTTAACTGATTTAGTCATTAAAAACGCTCTGATTCAAGTTTAAATATGAAAAATCTATCAAATATGCCAAAAAACGTAACTTTTTAGATGGTTTTTGTCAAAAATGAATGTGGCCGCATCCGTGTTAATCCTCAACCTTTATATATGTTTTGTATTATCATCAAATACAACTTACATTTCAATATTATGAATGAACACGAATGCGGCCACTTTCATTTTAGATGGAAACTGTCTAAAAATTGACCAAAATGCTAAAATTTTGAAGATTTCAGTAATTTAGCATGACTTAATGATGCTAGAACGTGATATTTGTGCATTTTATCGTCAAAAACAGCTCATATTTATGTAGCAGAAGCAATTTACTTTCCAAAATATAGCTTAAAGATTACATTTTCACAATTTTCTAAAACTGCTATATTTTGGGGCCAAAAAGGGGTCTTAGTGAACCTTCTCCTTTGATAAATGTATTCATTCTACACAATAATATAGCTGAAAAAAACCCAATTATCCCCTATAATTTTTCATTTAACGAAGTAGACATTGATCTTTGACAACTGGCAAAATATTCACTTTTGAATTCTATTGTTTCTTGGCTTGAATTTTAGGAATACATCTCCCTAATGTAGGACAGTGACAAAAGGGTTCTGAATGCAACCTTTACCCCCTTAAAAAAAACCCAAAGAAATAAAATAAAACAAATCATATATCACTAACCAACAGGAAATTTTATTTTCTGCTATTTATTACCTTTTCTGTCAGGATCCTCTGCAGTTTGGGAATAAATGCTTTACTTATAGCTAAATGTATCCTGGTCGCCATGGCAACAGAACAAATAACTTTGTCTGGAGAAACAGTATCATCATTCTCACTAAAGTCTGGAGGTATGTCTTCCACTTTGTAATCATCTTCTGGACTTCCTTCAGTATTAGTGTCTAATGAAAATAAACAATCTTTCAATAAACAAGGGGGAAATTTCATCTTCTGGACTTCCTTCAGTATTAGTGTATAATGAAAATAAACAAATACAATAAACAAGGGGGAAATTTCATCTTCTGGGCTTCCTTCAGTATTAGTGTATAATGAAAATAAACAATCTTACAATAAACAAGGGGGAAATTTCATCTTCTGGACTTCCTTCAGTATTAGTGTCTAATGAAAATAAACAATCTTACAATAAACAAGGGGGAAATTTCATCTTCTGGACTTCCTTCAGTATTAGTGTCTAATGAAAATAAACAATCTTACAATAAACAAGGCGGAAATTTCATCTTCTGGACTTCCTTCAGTATTAGTGTATAATGAAAATAAACAATCTTACAATAAACAAGGGGGAAATTTCATCTTCTGGACTTCCTTCAGTATTAGTGTATAATGAAAATAAACAAATACAATAAACAAGCGGGAAATTTCATCTTCTGGACTTCCTTCAGTATTAGTGTATAATGAAAATAAACAATCTTACAATAAACAAGGGGGAAATTTCATCTTCTGGACTTCCTTCAGTATTAGTGTATAATGAAAATAAACAATCTTACAATAAACAAGGGGGAAATTTCATCATCTGGACTTGCTTCAGTATTAGTGTATAATGAAAATAAACAATCTTACAATAAACAAGGGGGAAATTTCATCTTCTGGACTTCCTTCAGTATTAGTGTATAATGAAAATAAACAAATACAATAAACAAGGGGGAAATTTCATCTTCTGGACTTCCTTCAGTATTAGTGTATAATGAAAATAAACAATCTTACAATAAACAAGGGGGAAATTTCATCTTCTGGACTTCCTTCAGTATTAGTGTATAATGAAAATAAACAAATACAATAAACAAGGGGGAAATTTCATCTTCTGGACTTGCTTCAGTATTAGTGTCTAATGAAAATAAACAATCTTACAATAAACAAGGGGGAAATTTCATCTTCTGGACTTCCTTCAGTATTAGTGTATAATGAAAATAAACAAATACAATAAACAAGGGGGAAATTTCATCTTCTGGACTTCCTTCAGTATTAGTGTATAATGAAAATAAACAAATACAATAAACAAGGGGTAAATTTCATCTTCTGGACTTCCTTCAGTATTAGTGCCTAATGAAAATAAACAATCTTACAATAAACAAGGGGGAAATTTCATCTTCTGGACTTCCTTCAGTATTAGTGTCTAATGAAAATAAACAATCTTACAATAAACAAGGGGGAAATTTCATCTTCTGGACTTCCTTCAGTATTAGTGTATAATGAAAATAAACAATCTTACAATAAACAAGGGGGAAATTTCATCTTCTGGACTTCCTTCAGTATTAGTGTATAATGAAAATAAACAATCTTACAATAAACAAGGGGGGAATTTCATCTTCTGGACTTACTTCAGTATTAGTGTCTAATGAAAATAAACAATCTTACAATAAACAAGGGGGAAATTTCATCTTCTGGACTTACTTCAGTATAAGTGTCTAATGAAAATAAACAATCTTACAATAAACAAGGGGGAAATTTCATCTTCTGGACTTGCTTCAGTATTAGTGTCTAATGAAAATAAACAATCTTACAATAAACAAGGGGGAAATTTCATCTTCTGGACTTACTTCAGTATAAGTGTCTAATGAAAATAAACAATCTTACAATAAACAAGGGGGAAATTTCATCTTCTGGACTTGCTTCAGTATTAGTGTCTAATGAAAATAAACAATCTTACAATAAACAAGGGGGAAATTTCATCTTCTGGACTTCCTTCAGTATTAGTGTCTAATGAAAATAAACAATCTTACAATAAACAAGGGGGAAATTTCATCTTCTGGACTTGCTTCAGTATTAGTGTATAATGAAAATAAACAATCTTACAATAAACAAGGGGGAAATTTCATCTTCTGGACTTCCTTCAGTATTAGTGTATAATGAAAATAAACAATCTTACAATAAACAAGGGGGAAATTTCATCTTCTGGGCTTCCTTCAGTATTAGTGTCTAATGAAAATAAACAATCTTACAATAAACAAGGGGGAAATTTCATCTTCTGGACTTCCTTCAGTATTAGTGTCTAATGAAAATAAACAATCTTACAATAAACAAGGCGGAAATTTCATCTTCTGGACTTCCTTCAGTATTAGTGTATAATGAAAATAAACAATCTTACAATAAACAAGGGGGAAATTTCATCTTCTGGACTTCCTTCAGTATTAGTGTATAATGAAAATAAACAAATACAATAAACAAGCGGGAAATTTCATCTTCTGGACTTCCTTCAGTATTAGTGTATAATGAAAATAAACAATCTTACAATAAACAAGGGGGAAATTTCATCTTCTGGACTTCCTTCAGTATTAGTGTATAATGAAAATAAACAATCTTACAATAAACAAGGGGGAAATTTCATCATCTGGACTTGCTTCAGTATTAGTGTATAATGAAAATAAACAATCTTACAATAAACAAAGGGGAAATTTCATCTTCTGGACTTGCTTCAGTATTAGTGTCTAATGAAAATAAACAATCTTACAATAAACAAGGGGGAAATTTCATCTTCTGGACTTGCTTCAGTATTAGTGTCTAATGAAAATAAACAATCTTACAATAAACAAGGGGGAAATTTCATCTTCTGGACTTCCTTCAGTATTAGTGTATAATGAAAATAAACAAATACAATAATAAGGGTGAAACTTTATGGGTTGGAGCATCCTACCTTCATACACATCTGCATATTCTTACAATATATTTAGTTTTGTGCTAGACAGGGTAAAGTTACAAGGGGTATAACTAAATAAGATTGAAGAATGGGAAGATCTGTCTGGAATTTAGCATATATACATGCTAATGTTGCTTCCTGACACTTATGTTATTATGATGTTACTTATATAGAAATGGCTATACATTAAATAAACATGACCTATACAAAACGCATTTACTCTACTTTACACATCTACATATAAGGATCTAGCAATGTTTTGAATTTTATATAGATATGATAAACCACGAAAGAGGAGTTGCAATGACAAGATTGGTACTGAAAAGGGAAAAACTCATCAAGATAGCAGGCTTACAATTTTGTATGCCAGACGCGTATTTCATCTACAAAAGACTCAGCAGTGACACTTTAAATAAAAAAAGTTTAATAATCAACATAAAGCATGAATTGAGGTATTGGGGACACAATGTCCTAAAGGTTTTGCCAAATACAGTTTAGATAATTAGTGATTATATGTTTTTAAAGTAGGGAAAACATTATAACCACAGAACTAACCTTTTTTATCTATATATAATACTTACCTACTGGTTGTGGGACTCCTTTCTCTGCATACTCTGAATTCCTTAGGTCAAAATGAAAGGCATCTAATATTACTACAATTATCCTGAAAAATACAGATAAGTCATAATATAATTAAAGTTTTGTTAAGACTCAATAATTTTTTGTTTTAATTTAAAAAAAATCGAAAGCAAAATATTGAACTGAGTTATAAAGTTTGATATTTATTCATACAATTTATCAAATTAAAATTTATTGATATTTTCAGTTATTTGTCTGATTTCATATTTTATTGTAAGCAGTATATTTTGTAAATAAGCAGATTTAAATTGTTTACACACAATGAACACAGATTTTTTTGTACAAACTATGTTACAATAATTTTATGTGTATAAATTTTGAATAAAAAATGTGTAGGAAATCAGTTTAATTATGTGTTCTAAGCATTAAAGTTGTATTTTAATCTACATTTATTTTTCTGTTTATATAAGATTTATAAAATTAAGAAAATGTGATATGATTGCCAGTGAGATAACTCTCCACCAGAGACAAAATGATATAAAAATTAACACTATTTGACCCCCTTCCACTAGAACTGCATATAATCCTCTAAAATTGTATACTTACTTCACAAAATATTTATTTTTATCAAGCCTCTTGTACATCATTGCCAAGTAAAATTTCAAATGGCCGGAATACTGGTTCCATGGTAACAGGCTGCAAAGAGCACCAAGGGCTTCAACGGCAACATCCAAAACACTCATTACTTTAGCATATTTTTCATCCAATAAGAATGCCTCAGTGATTGGTAGTAAGTATGATACGATTGTCTCTTTTTTCACAGGGGTTTTCTGGATTAGTTTGACCATCTTACGTAGAGCTCGTGACTTTCTGTGAGTCTGAAATTATGTCAATATTAAACATCAAATATTGGTATTAATTCCTCAAACGGTCTTTTGATAATATTAAAAACATTTGCATTTTAAGATGCCAAATATTACCAATGAATTTTTCTAACCAGGAGACATATATCACTCAGAAATTCAGATGCATGAGTTTGAATCCCAGCCAGGGAAGAACAAAAATTTGCTTTCCAAAATTCACAGATCTAACATTGTTGGACTGTTATTTAGACGAATTATAATCATATATACAGAATGTGTTTTCAGCCTTGTATCACCATCACTCGTGATCCAATGGATGAAATCTGTCATAGAGTTGTCACAGGTTCACATACTTATCTATTTATTTATACATACAGCAACAGTTCAGATTACTAATTGGTCGCAGAGATATATTAAGATTCCACATAATATTTGTAACAATTGATAGTCTGCTGGAATTGTCTATACATCTAGTTTGATGCATAATAAAACACTCAGCACATAGGTCCTTCTCAAACAAAATTATAAATGAATAGAGAAAGAATTGAAAAATCAACATTTTTTTTATATTTCATTCAATTGGTCACACAAAGTTACTTGACAAAAAGCTCTAATGATAATTTGAAATTTATGATTAATAAAAATAAGTTTAAGTACAATTTGAAATTTTATACATTTATATAATTTGAAATTTTTATTATTTTTTTAATCATGTTAATTTTTTAATACCTGAATATGTCTAATATTTTCAAAGAAGTCTGCTTCAACGTCTTTTTCTTTCAGCAATCCCAGGTCTGTAAACATTGGATTGGTAGGAAATGCATCAACTAATTTGGACAACAGAAGTATAAACTCATGTCTTATATTCTGAAATGTATAAAGCATTTAGTGGTAAATTTGAACTTAAACAGTTTCCTTTGCTTTAAAATATATTTTTAACACTTTCCCACTAGGAATTAACTTTTTTCTTTTGCTTTCATATTAACGGCAAATAACAAATTTCAAACCATTTTTTTTTTTAAAACCCTTTAACAAAAAAAAAATATATTCACAGAAATTTAAAGCCTTATAAAATGAACATGATAGAATTGAGTATCAGGTACTCCCATCAAACCTGACAATGTCTATATTATGAGTTTACAAATTATTAGTCAGTAAGGGCTATTCGATTTTAATGTATCCAGGTGTGTTGATAAGTCGTTATCCTAAGGCTATTTTTTTTCTTATTTTTTCTGTAGACTTAGCTTTCATTTTTTATTACCATGCATTGTCAAGCTTGGTAACTCATAATTGTTTCTCAGTAACTCAATGTACGATGCTGTCCCATATATACTGAACCTTCTGACCTTGTTTATTTACATTCAAATTTCAATGGCGTGAAAATCATGTGATGTCAAATCGTTCTACCCAATCAAATTGCTCTACTGTCAATTAGGTTTTTTTTCAGTCTACGGCAATTACGTTATTTCTTTGTGGGATATTGCTTTAAACTAGTTTGCAATATTTTGGGGTTTCATTCAACAGGAAACTTCATTTTTTGCCATCCCTTTCGACATCAATGGAATTTTGTATGAATATTTACCTACAGTCATGATGGTCAGAATATCGATCTTTTTATAATGAATAAAAAAAAAATCAATCAAAAATAAATGTAAATTGTTTTTTATTAACCTTCTCTATATTCCTGTGCAAAATTATGGCATGGACATCGTTTTTTCATATAATTTTCCTTTCATTTTGGTTGGGCTTTTTTCGCGGGAAAATTGCGAAAGACGTAAGGAACATGTCATTTTAAAATTCCTAAAAATACGATTTGCTTGACATGTATTGCCTGCCACAAAACTGATGACGCTGAATGGAATGTACACAAAGCAATGGAGGCTGGAAGTGGGATTTTGTGAAGTTCTAGAATGTTTTTAGACATTCGGAAGTCGGGATTAAAACAGGCATTAGAAAATTGGCATTTTTTAGCAATAATTGGGAACAACAATGAAAACTTACCTTTAGAAATGTTTTTTTATTCAAAAGTGCAGAAAAAACGTATTCTGCACTGTTTTTCTACGCCGGAAGAAGTGTAGTGACGTCAATGCGTAGTTTCCCCGTGTGTTAAGTTCAAACACAAATACCTAACGAAATGACAAGATGAACGATTTTAGACTACGGTAGGATATGTGGGAGGGTAGGAAGGGAAGTTTAATAATTGAATATGAGTCATGGGTCTTTTTTCAGTATCTGTCTATTTCCATTATACAAAACTAACCAAACAAGAATATGTCCCAAGTACATGTATGCCCCAGATGGACGGACAGAAGAACGAACAAACAGACGGACGCACAGACCAGAAAACATAATGCCCATAAATGGGGCATAAAAATGGTCCTGGGTTGTAGGGATATTTTGAAAGTCCTTTCCTACCCTCCAACATTCATTTGAATGGAATAATCCTAAACAGATGAAACTTAACTTGCACAATAAAAATTAAATACTATTAGTATCTTACTTCAATCAATAATTTTCATAAATGCATAAATTAACCCTGAACAATCAAACATCACACTAGTAACAGTAATATATATATATATATACAGTACCTCATCTTTATTCTTCACTCCTTTTTTTATCTCTGGTACCAAACTTTGAGCAATAATATCCCTATAAACATCCTGGTCATAGTCGACGCTGCTGAACTGTTTTACCATAACAACCAAGCAATTTGAAGCATTATCTCTTAAAGAGAGATCATCAACCTAAAAGTGGAAAATCCCTAATCAAACACTCAAACACATCAAACGAATAGATAACAACTGTCCTGAAAATTAAACCTTGTTTTAAAGCTAGCTAAACATCTCACTTGTATAACATTTGCATATAAATTCCAAATGTTTGTAATGGGGAAAAAGATCTATATGGATATAGTTTGCTATCAGATATGTCTGAGGTATTTTTTTTACTGACTTTAATTTTGTACCAGTTGATGTTGTGACATAAGACACATAATCACGTTTGATATTCATTTCATATTTTTTCTCTTGCCACAGAAATTAATCGCGGGAAAATGTTATATTTCCTAAAAAAAATTTCCTTGAAATGTCTTAATTGACTTATTTGTTGTCAGAAATATAGGGAAAAATATATGCATCTTTCTATCCAATTGAAAAAGATTTGGTTGATAGATTGTTTGCAGCCTTAACACACAGCAGCAAATTTGAAAAAAAAAGAAGTATTGAGGTCATATACTTGATAGGATAGAGAAAACGTATATTCAAAATGGCTTTGCAAAGCAAAATTCATCTATGTGTTTATCCAAATCTATTCAGAACACCATCTACTCTTAGTGTTAAGCTGAATGTCACTTGCCAATCAGGACAAATTCTCAATACCATAAATGGTCAAAAATACAGTTCTTGGTTAATTTTTAATTTTATAGGGTCACTGCATAAATGTTTGTGAATATTGCACCCAATAGATTTTTTATATTGTATGAACATAAATTTCAATTTTCTTACCATCTTAATAAAGAAACAGCAATTGACTAACACAGCATGTAAGAACCGTGTATCTAGCGTTGTCATCGATTTAATGGTCGAGTTGATCTCTCTGAACCCAGCAAGGCGTCGTAAATAGTCTGGTTCTTCAAGTCGCTTTGGATCCCAAGAATTTAACTAAACATAACAATATAAAACCAATAAACATTTTGAAACTTCATGTATATACTGTGGATTCATTTATTTTGTGCTAATTTTTGTGGATTGAGGTAAACTAGTATTTTTTGTGGATATTTAATTTTGCTGTTTTGGCAAAGTCTGCATACATTCCTTTAGAAAACTTGTAATTTGTTGATCGTTTAATTTCCTGGTTCCACTGTACCCACGGAAATTGGTATCCAAAAAATATCAATGAATCCACAGTATTTCTTAAAGTGATTTTAATATGCTTAAATAAGTGTGTAATGTGTGGGTGTTAACAACTTAAATAAGTGAGTAATGTGTGGTTGTTAACAAAATAAATAAGTGTGTAATGTGTGGGTGTTAACAAAATAAATAACCATGAATTGAGTCATAGAATAGATCAGTAATATCTTTTTATCATTTGAGATCTTATATAATATTAACCACACATGAATCCTTATCATTACAAACCTTAATTTACATTTGAGATCTTATAAGTATTTTAAGAACTGAAAGCTATATTAAACATTTGTCCTATCTAACTTTTATTTGTAATATCAAATGACAAAGCTTCTACACAATACATATTACAACATGATCAGGTAAGGTATGTCATTTACACCAGGACTAAAAACATTCACATTTTTAATGAAATAATAGGATTTTGCTTAATTCTTTTCTGTTCAGTGAGGATTACCACCAGTTAAAATCTATGACTCACTCTCCTAACCTCTATTTATGAATACAAACCTCAGTTACCACTGATGCAATCTTTTCCATGTTCTCGTCACCAGAGCTTATCACCTGAAATACAGTTTATAATGTTATGGAATTTTTTGAGTATTGAATTTGCTATTCTGGTCGACAGTTATTGAGAGATTTTAAAGTATTTGCAAACAGGATGTAGATGTCTGAAAGAAATGAAAAAGTGCTGCAGACCAAGTATGACGTCATTCAATTCAGTACATAATACTGGGAAAATGTGTTCATTGAGCATGGTATTAAAAAGTCCAAACTATCGGCAAATTATCAGGAAACAGGAAAGAGTTGTCTGACAGATCAGAAAAGAGCTTACATGTTACAGCTTATCACTATCAAAGTGCTAGCCATTTTTCAGCAGTACCTGAGAAGAAATGAAATACTTTGTATTCACAAAAAAAACTTACGCCAAGATTGATCATAACTTAAGATATGAACAATTCAGTATACTTACAATCAATCTAAGTCATAATATAGAAAAGAAGATGTGGTATTATTGCCAATGAGGCAACTGTCCACAAGAGACCAAAATGACACAGACATTAACAACTATAGGTCACTGTACAGCCTTCAACAATGAGCAAAGCCCATACTGCATAGTCAGCTATAAAAGGCCCAAATATGACAATGTAAAACAATTCAAACAAGAAAACCAACAGCCTTATTTATATAAAAAAATGAACGAAAAACAAATATGTAACACATAAACAAATGACAACCACTGAATTACAGGCTCCTGACATGTGAAAGGTGTGATAGAAATATTTGTTCAACTAACAAGATGGACAAAGAGAATGCAAATCTTATTCTGTAAATATCTAGTAAAATTTGTGGACCAGTAACAAAATGACAACTTCAATGTTTACCTCTAATATGCCACAAACTAATGTTCTTCCATGACGACTCTGTATGTGTCCACACAGCTTACATATGGATCTGGAAAAAAAACAATTGACCATCTATATTTGCTTTATTGGCTTAAAATGCTTTTATATAAAATTTCAAACTATATAATTAACGTATTATATTTGCTTTACTGACTAAAAAAAAGAAGCTTTTATATAAAATTTCAAACAATAAAAAAAATGTGTTTATTCCATCATTGTATGTAGTAGAACTTAATATTAAAATGCAGAAAACAGATCATGTGCCTTTAATCAAAGTGCTTGAAAGCAATGAACAGTAAAGATTGCTTCAATTTATCAGTGGGAAGTAAAATTAATTATTGCATTTGTTGTAGTTGATTTAACAGCAATTCCAGACAAAGGAAGATAACTCCAATTTTTTCAAAAGATGATGTTAACAATGACATCATTCTATTTTATGAACAGATATTAGATTCCTGTACCTTGTAAAAGTTATGTAATTTTCTTGATAAGTGTATCAATATTTTGTGCCTTAAATAACTAAGCATATATTACATCCATAAATTTCTTGAAATGTCCATGGATAGAGTGTATAGAATGTGTGGATCAATGCACTATATTTTGTGTATCAAAAAAGGTAGTGATAAGGCTTGGAAGATTTAGATATCAAGTAAGTCCCATAAGGTTTGGAATGCATTTCATGCAGTCTTAACCTTAAAACAAGTTGAAAAAGCAACATTCTTTAAATGCCTATCCCAAGTCATTGGTTCATGTGTCATTTTGGTTTTGTTATAAATTAGGCAGTTACTTTTCTCATTTGAATTGTTTCACATTTTTTATGTCTGGACCTTGAATAGCAGATCACAAAGTTTTTCTCATTGTTGAAGGCTGTATTGGTGTCTATACACGTTTACTATCACTTCATTTTTACTGGTGCAACCATACCTCATCACATCATATATTGTATGTATAATTACCTGAAAAAATCCTGTTTATTATCAACTATTTTCAGCAGATTTCTAACACTCTTCAAAATATCATTTTCTATCTTCTAAAATATCATAAAAATATTTTCAATTAATAAAGTCACATAATACAATTCATAAAGAGAGGACATCACATGTATCATATCTTCCGACTTTATGAGTCTGAAATACAAATCTAAATTTAGAAACACCACAAAATCATTGCACTTACATCATTTAATTTACATACTCATTTCCATAAGGTAGACATATCAATTTGGCTAAAGGGAAGTAATTCATTCTTTCCCAAGTAATGCCTAGAGACAAAAATTCTCAAAATTTCTCATTTACTCTGTGGAGAAATAAAACAATGAATTTTTTTTTTTTTAACAACTTGGTTAACAAATAGTTGGACCATTATTCATTTTGAAAATTTACAAAAAATAAAAACATGCAGTAAAATTGAAAATTATCTCCATTCAGATACTAATTTGACCATTTACAATAATGGATTTGGAAATTCCTTATAAACCAAACAAATTGTAAGCTAAGCATAACCTAATTGAAGAAGTTGATTGGTTAATACAAGGGTGATAATTTACTCTATCACATGGCTAAGTGGGTGACAATTTTTTAGTTGTCTCCCTTCATGCAGATCATGGGTTATACTAAAAGGTTTTATTAACATTTAATGTGCAATATTTTCAAACAAATGTATATATTATACTCAATTATTATATTAACAGGAAAATGAATTGTGAATTTACATCATTGATTTTAAAGACAATATTCAGGTTCTATGTTTCGACCCGAGACCTTTTTATATAGAATGTAAAAAAAAAAATACACTTCACTTTTGTTGTTTTTCTAATAACTGTTACATTTTTATGTACATGATATCATAGTTCTTACTTTCCATTTACAATCAAGACAATAATGATAGAAAATTTGGTATAGTTAATAAAATATCACATATCTGAGAGGGCGATAGAGCAGATTGTTATCCCTTGACATTAACAATGTTTTCATGGGGTAACAAATATGCTTTATCACCTTCTCAGCTATTCATTATTTATATAAAAGTAATCTTGATAAATACTAAAATATGATTTTTGAATGCCAAAATCAAGAAAAAAATACTGTGATTGGACAAAACTTTTCACATAAAATACTTACCTGTGATAGGACAAAACATATCGTATAAAATACTAACCTGTGATCTGTATAGTCCTTCACTCAGGAAAGGTAATAACAATGTAACTAGTGTCGAACACTGTGATTGGTCAGTTACAAACTCACTTAACCTATAACAATAAAAATCAATGAATCCTGTTTATGATAAAACACTTTGTCATGACATCATAAGATAAGACCAAAAATCCTGAAAATGGTAAAAAACTGAAAGGAGGGTTGATTGTAGAATTCTTATATAAGTCAATCGAGTGAGAAAAATTTGGAATTCAGAAAAAGCACATATAAAGTTGACTAATACAAGTTCATAATATTTTTGGTAAATTGCTTCAGCATTTCTGCATTTGATATAGACATGTGACAAAAAATTAGCATTTCAGGTTTGTCATTGTGTTATTCATATTGATTCAAGTTCAGAACAACAAAAAAGAAAATAAGACACTAGATTAACATAAACATAAATTAATGTTTATCTTTGCACCCCCCTCTTAATTTGTTTCTTTTGTCTCTTTTCAGACTTTCATAGTTTAGCCAACTAAGGTTTTGATAAAAGTCAAGCCTAGTTATAATTGCAGAGGAACCAGATGTCAGACATACGGGCAAGTCAAAAACATTACCCTCTGCAACCTTGTAGCATAACATAGATTCAGATGTACATCTAGCATAACATAGATTCAGGTGTACATCTGTCTATTAAATCTGACTACAGTTACAACATATAACCTTAAAACTGACCTTGACAATATCTCCAGTTCTTTAGTTAAATGCTTATCCTTGAGTTTCACTCCTACCACTGTGCTCTGTATGTGTGACAGAATGGCTGGAACATGTGGAACCAGTAACTTCATTCCTAAATGCACTTCATCTAAAAATAGAATGAAATAAAAGAGTCATAAAATTATCTATTGTTCAAGGTATATCTAAATTCCTCTCTTTCCTTAAGATTATACTATAAATTACATTTTTTATGATACATTATTATTTTGAAGTTTGTCTAAAACTAAAACACAACAAAATATTTTATAAACTATTTTGTATCATTACCTTGAGTATCTTGCTTTAAGTTGCCATAGAAACACGATCCTACAGCCAATGGTGGTGTATCTTCCTCGGAAACAAGAAGATTATACACAATCTGTACAATATATTGTTTTATATCAAAACTGGCTTCCTGTTCATTCAGTAATTTGAAAATATTAACCAGAGGATAGTTTGTCTTGTCATCTCCCTTTAGTTTCACCAACAGTAAATAATATCTAAAATATAAAATGGAAACTTATATTATACATGTATTGTAACAAATAAAAGCAGATAAAAAACTATTGTTTTGACAGATCTACATTTTATGATTTAGTATACTGTAAATTCCAGAAATTATTGCAAGCATTTGTTATTGTGATAATAGAAAAATGGACAAAAATGCAAGTTTAATTTTTGCGATCTCAGGAAATCTGCAAATATATTTATGTATCAGATATAATGACATTATATTGAGATACTCTACAAGTCAATTATTTGCATTAATTAAAACACAGCAATAATTTCTAAATTTACAGTTCACTAAATCTAATATTTCTATTTCATAAACTGTATGTAAGGAAATTTTGTGAGAAAATTAAAATTAAAATGCATTGTACAAGGCCATGAAATATTCTAATAATTGATAAAGTTAATATTTATCTGCCCCCATCTTAAGCACAAATTGTTAACAACAAAAAACACAAAAATAGCAAAACAACATTGTACTAAATTCAGATTTTTTTTCTTCACATTTATATAGATCTCTAATACAATTTTTTGTTAGTATATATGCAGAAATCAATCAATTCATGAATACACTACCCTGAATACTCGTTGCAATTTTCCATTCAATATAAAGCAAACAACAAATACTAATCTTAATAATACTATGCCAGTACATAAAAGAACCTCTAAAAATTAATACTGTAAATTCAGATATTATTGCGAGATTTTAATTATTGCAAAAATTGCGACAGAGTTGTAAATGCAATATTCTAAACTTGCATTTTAAAATATTTTATATGATTTGATCAGGATTTTAATCGTGAAAATTAAAATTGTGTTTAAGTCGTAAATGACAAAATCACAATAATAAATGCACCCAATAATTTCTGAATTTACAGGTTGTTCTTGTATTGTGTTGTTACACCACTGTCTCAGTGAGGGCAGGATAGAGTGCTCACAAACTAAACCCCATCATATTCTGTGTAGAACTGTCCCAAGTCAGGAGCACATAATTCAGTGGTTGTTGTTTGTTACTGTCCATCATCTTTGTTTAGTATATAGTTTTGTACATAAATCAGGCAGTTTGTTTTCTCTTACATTTTGTCATAAAACTATCATAGTCAACTATTCTCATAGTTTAATGCCATACAGAGACATTTAGATGTTAGATCTAAGCTGTATTTGGAAAAACTTTTCTGAATTTTGGTTCTCAATGCTCTTCAACTTCGTACTTTATTTGGCCTTTTTAAGTTTTTGGGGTTGGTGCGTCACTGTTGAGTCTTTTGTAGACGAAACAAGCATCTGGCGTAACTATAAAATTTAATCTTGGTATCCATGATGAGTTTATTTGCATCTATGTCATTTGGTCTATGGTGGATAGTTCAAGGAAAATGTGAACATTATTGACAATTGTATTTACCTGCTATGCTGGGACCATAGATTAAATAGCTTCATCAATGGAGTAGGTTGGTGTATTCCTTCATATGTTAACTTAGATAACTGAAATCATAAAGTGAAGAACTATTATTTCCACATATAAGTGAACAATCGATTATGGATGTATGGGATTACAGATATGGCTGTAACAGTGGTAAATTGTGATTGGATTAAAGATATGGCCAAAAACAGTGGTAAATTGTGATTGGAACAAAGATATGGCCAAAACAGTGGTAAATTGTAAAAGGTTTAAGCCATCAATGTTTTCAATATTTTAATCAACAATTTGTTTATGCTTACATATATCATTCGAATCAGCTGACTTTTTTAAAAAGCAAAAGTAAAGTAAAAAGAAAACCCTTCCTCTTTTCAAGGCCTTTGAATTGTTATATTGCAGTTGAATAGATGTTGACCTTGACCTTTAAATGTCTATTTTGGTACACTTATGTTTTAAGGTTGTAGTATTACCTTCACCTGCATGTCCTTTCATTCTCACATTAAGATAATTCCTGAAATTATATGTGAAATGAAAACATTCTATAAAAGGGTACAACTTACTTGTGGCCATACAGCAACTGTGAAGACTGCCTCTATTTCTCTTTCTGTAAACTTGTAATTAATAAATTCCTCAAAGAACTGTAAGTAAATGATAGAAGTGTTTGTTCTATTCATGTCAATATACATTATATTGGTTCCTAACTCAATATATTTTTTACCTGTTAAAACACCAACAAATAAATAATCCAGAAGTAACAGCAAAAATATAATGATACATCGTAACATCTTTAAGTATTGGCTATGAAAAACCAAAGAAATTTTAAGAAATAAAAAAAAGATTTAAAATTTCACTAATACAATCTACATTTCCAATTTGACTTAGATGGAGAGTTGTCTCATTGGCACTCATACCACAACTTCTTATATCTTTTTACTCTTGAAATTGATATTAACCCTATTAACCCATTATGTAAAAAAAAAATTAAATTGATGCAGAAAAAAAAATCATAATTGGATAAAATTTAATGCAAAAGATTTATAACAGTCAAAAGTTATCCAGCTAGTTTATACCTTTCAGATTTCTTCGACTTTTTTGGCTTATCAGTCAACACTGGCTTTATCAATATAAATTTCTCAAAAATTTCAATTCTGACCAAAAAATCTATAGATTACAAAAAGGTGCCAATTTACCTGTGTTATTGTGCTAATGCCCATATTTCTTATGTTCTTTAGAAGTGACACAACAGTTGGTGACATGTCATCTCTACGTTCAAGACATGTCATTGATGTTGACAGGACACCTAACAAAATCTTCAGCAAAGAGTCGAGGTAGTCTTCCATCCTATGACTTAATTTACTGATCACCAATTCAACTGAATGGAGACATCTGAAATAAAGTTAAAAGAAATATAATATAAGATTCTTGTTGTTGTAAGAAAGCAGTCAGATATAACTATTGCTTATTTTTGGTATATTGTCGCAAAATAGCCTTTTGTGCTGATTCAGCATAAAGCAATCATTAATCAATCAAT
Source organism: Mytilus edulis (assembly GCF_963676685.1). NCBI lineage: Eukaryota > Metazoa > Mollusca > Bivalvia > Mytilida > Mytilidae > Mytilus > Mytilus edulis. Next base: position 55,346,012 of record NC_092345.1, read on the forward strand.
CAATCAATCAATCAATCAATCAATCAATCAATCAATCAATCAATTAATATTTTTGGTGTTAAAAATGTATTTCGTCTTGTGCTACATTATGAAAGTTATTACAATTTTCCTAGGGCCTTTCAGCTACATGGTAATGTGATTCTATACTTCTCAAAAATGCTTTCTCAAATATCCCGATTAATCAGGTTGCAATATGAAATTTGAAAGCAAAACACAGTTCCAGGTGCTTTGAAACACCCAAGATATATGAATATGACCAAACATTTTTTTAGTGTGATGAAATGTAGGATTAATTTCCTACAATGGTCAAATTCAACCCCATTTAGTATGCAATCAGATGTGACGTATTATGATTTGGTGATATTACACATGAAACACATATCATTTTACAAAGAACTACAACCTACACTCACCCTGACATTTTCCTCATTGGTGTCACAGATGAAAGATCTAAATCTGCTATAATATTCTGCACAAGATTCAAAGGATCCTCTGAAATTATACCAATATTTGTTTCTGATTACTTCAACAGAAAAAAGACATACACCTATCTCACAATAAAGAAAAATTGTCAGATTGAATCTTGAGTTTCAGACCAAGTACATCTTTTCCAGCTTGAGCCTCACATTTTTCTAAAAATTCTCAAACTAATCCAATAATATTTTGATTTCACCATTTTCGAGTGTTAATATGCATAAATGTAAACTGTTTACCCTACAGATATAGCATACTTAAAAACATCAATTCTTTGAAAAGTAAAAAGTGCACTTAAGTTATGTTTGTTGATAATACAAAAGAGAGAGAGACAAAAAAAAAGAAAAAATTATGAACTTACATTCTTTCCTGCGTTTTATCTCTTTTTTTGCCCAAACATAAGTTGGCATGTTGATTTTCAAATTTGCAAAAGAAAAGATTGCAAATAAAATAAAATGCTCATATAGGTTTAACTTTGTTGTATATAAATAGACAATACTATCAAGTTTATTAATTTTCTGTTGGAAAAAGTGGTATAAATATTTTACTCACCCGAAACATAACTTTGAAATGAAGAGAAGACCATATCTAGGAAAACACAAATTTCCTTTGATTGACATCCCATAATAAATCTAAATACAATAGTTCTACGGAAATTACTCTTTGATTTTCCAGACGAATCTTTTCCAGTTTTACTCAACATTTTACCATATAGGATTCTGAAATGAAATTTGAATGATATTTCTAATTACCTGAATAATACTAGTGAGTTTAATATCTTTAGTTATAAGCATAATTTTGGGTAATATTTCAAAGAATTGAATGCTTCTCTTGGTAAATTTATTGGGTGTAAAAGCATTTTGAAAGAAGCTCAGACACTCTTCATTCTGAAAACCTGTGCACAGTCAACTCTTTTACAAACTTATAAAATTACTGAAAGAAGCATTCAATACAAAAGTCTTATAATTACATTTAATGCTAGGATCATAAAAACATGATTTCCATCCAGGTTTTCTTTTTTTAAACCTAAACACTTTTAATATTGTGGAAGTTTGTGTTATTAAGAATGTTACATTTCGAAATTTTGAAATGAAGATTAATTTCAGAATGATGATAGATTGCTGTTTGCCAATCAAAATAACCTATGATAATGAAACATTCATGTCATGCAAATGTGTATGGGTAAAGTCAATTCTGACCTTTAATTTGATTGGCTTCAAGCTTCTGTGCAGGTGAATGTACAGAAACATCTGAAGTTTTTATAAGGTTTAGACTTTCAAATAGAGGGACAAAAGATACCAGAGGGACATGAAAACACAAGTCAGAAATAAACTGACAATGCCATGGCTAAAAAAGAAAAAAGACAAACAGAAAATCAAAAGTACACAAAACACAACATAGAAGTCTTAATACTAAGCAACACAAACCCATCGAAAACTAGGGTGATCTCAGGTGCTCTGGAAGGGTAAGCAGATCCTTCTCCACATGTGTCTACTAATACTCACCTCATAGAACAGGCATAAGTTCTCGTCTACTAACACTCACCTCATAAGAACAGGCATAAGTTCCTCCCTGTGTTCCTCCTTTACCACGCTACTTTCTGCATCCAAACTGAAGGCTACAATCTCATTTTTAAATGATTTGTCATCCAACAATCTCTCAAAATTTTCCCTGCAAATATTTATATAATTTTTGTTAATGCATATTGCAAATGATAAGCTAGTGTTCTATAAGTGTGTTAAGTCAATATCTATTTCTTAATGCACATCCTCACGTATTGTTGTACAGCTGTGGAAAACTTCATTACTATTTATCTAGCTGTTTAGAAGGAGTTGTTGCTTAACATACACTTTTACTGTGTATTCTTTTATTTTTTTGTTAGAACAATTTCCATGGATGTTTGATTTCATGGTTTTGCCAAAGTCTGCATATATTCATATTGAAAATTTGTAATTTGCTTAACATTTAAATGCATAGTTCGTCTGTACCAATGAAATACATTTAAATCAGTATCCAACAAATATTAATGATCCTTTCTTCCTTCCTTCATTCATTCATTCTAACTATTCTAAATGACAAACAACAATTGAAAATCACAAAACATAGATTACTTTCAAGTTATTATCAAATTTAAATATATTATTAACACTTACCTATAAGGTACCAGATATTGTGGTTTATATGTCATTATACACTTAAACACAACTCGCTGTATTTCCCCATTCTTATGTTGTAAAAGCTGAAATAAAAAAAAATTATATTAACCCTTAAACCAAATTTCAGAAATCCTTGTATTGTAGTTCCTGAGAAAAATGTGACGAAAAATTTTCAACTTGGCTATCATGTGTAAAATCAAACAAGTGTTCGGTAAACAGGAAATTGTTGAGTGATGAATCTGAAAACGCATCACACGGTATAGCTGACTTATATCAAACCTGAAACCAAATTTCAGAAATCCTGGTAGTGTAGTTCCTGTGACGAAAAATATTCATGGGACGGACGGACTGACTGACGGACTGACGGACTGACGGAAGGACAGACAGAAGGACAGACAGAGGTAAAACTGTATACCCCCCTTTTTTCAAAGCGGTGGTATAAATATGAATAGAACATCACAGAAGTTATAGATTGCAGTTTACTCAAAGGTAAAACAAATGAATCTGTGGGCTAATACTCACTAATGATACCCCCACCCATTAAAAGTATAACGTAAACAGGAAGTTGTTGAGTGATGAATCTGAAAAAGTATCACATGGTATAGCAAATAGAAATCATTTTCTATTTTCTTTGGTTTCGTGGGTACAAGTGAACCACAAATTAAAATATATAACGTATTATAAATGTTTCATAGGCTTTGTATGGTGAGATTGGTAAAACCTTGAAATCAAATATCCACAACAATATAAGTTCTCCTCAATCCACAAAAATAATTGAATCCACAGTTAAAGCAATATCAATATAATTAAGAAAGGAAATTAATGCCTACCACATCTACACGTTTTTTAAATGGTACAAATCATCAAAATTTAAAGACGATGATATGCCACCATTTTTAGAGCTTGCAACACTTATGTCTTGCCTACTTTGGAGTTAATTGCAGGTGTGACAAGTCCCACCAGTCTAATATAAAATTTAAATTATGTCTGTTATATTGAATTACCAAAAAAGCAATCTTTGCAAACTAATAAAGTCATCTGTAATATTGACTTATCTTTGGTGCTAAAATATAAGTAATCCGCCAAAATACAAACCTCCATATAAATATTCCTAAGTTCTGCCTCCTTGTACAGTGACTTTGGATTAGTGAACAGTGACAATAACTGTAGCTGTGACAACAGAGTACTGAAATATAAAACACAAAATAATAATAATGTGGTTTGGAAGGATGTTTTATTTTTAGCATCAAATAAAACCAGTTGCTTCGCAGGGCGCAGCATTATACGACCGCAGATGTAGAACCCTGAACAGATGGGACAAGTATGGACACAACTTTTAAGTTTGATACAGCTATAAATGTGGATTGTGATTAAATAGTTGACACAACATAGGTTTATGTCACATTATGAATTTGGTTTAAGAAATGAAAATTAGAATTTAAAATTTTTAAATTGGATATTAAACTATTATGGTTCAATATCCAAAATATAGATACATGATTATATTCAGGATATTATAGAATTCTAAAAATTAATTTTTTGATGAAATCAAGTAATGTTTAATTTTGAACTTTGTAGGCCTCAATGTGGACCAATTTTATTAGTGAATTAAATATTTAAAACTGATCTCAATTCAAATTTCTAATGAAGTTTGCAACAATAACTGCTCATTTAAATACATCATACAATATTAAAATGTAATAAAAAGTGCTTGTTATCACTGAATGGTAAAGATTGTTTTAATTTATCAGTTGGTAGTAAAAATGAAAATACATTGTATATCGTATAAAACAATGATTAAAGTTGATTCAACTACTATTCTATACAAAGAAAGATAACTCCAATTGAAAATTAATTGCTATTGCACAATATTGTGCAATTAGATATTTCTTGTTATTGTGCAATACTGTGCAATTGAAAATTTCTTGCTATTGCACAATACTTGATATGATAATATTGAATCCTGATTTGGACCAACTTGAAAACTGGGCCCATAATCAAAAATCAAAGTACATGTTTAGATAAAGCATATCAAAGAAGCCCAAGAATTTAATTTTTGTTAAAATCAAACTTAGTTTAATTTTGGACCCTTTGGACCTTAATGTAGACCAATTGAAAACTGGACCAAAAATTAAGAATCTACATACACAGTTAGATTTGGCATATCAAAGAACCCCATTTATTCAATTTTTGATGAAATCAAACAAAGTTTAATTTTGGACCCCCATTTGGACCAACTTGAAAACTGGGCCAATAATTAAAAATCTAAGTACATTTTTAGATTCAGCATATCAAAGAACCCCAAGGATTCAATTTTTGTTAAAATCAAACTAAGTTTAATTTTGGACCCTTTGGACCTTAATGTAGACCAATTTGAAAACGGGACCAAGAATTAAGAATCTACATACATAGTTAGATTCGGCATATCAAAGAACTCCAATTATTCAATTTTTGATGAAATCAAACAAAGTTCAATTTTGGACCCTTTGGGCCCCTTATTCCTAAACTGTTGGGACCAAAACTCCCAAAATCAAACCCAACCTTCCTTTTATGGTCATAAACCTTGTGTTTAAATTTCATAGATTTCTATTTACTTATACTAAAGTTATGGTGCGAAAACCAAAAATAATGCTTATTTGGGCCCCTTTTTGGCCCCCAATTCCTAAACTGATGTGACCTCAACTCCCAAAATCAATCCCAACCTTCCTTTTGTGGTCATAAACCTTGTGTTTAAATTTCATTGATTTCTATTTACTTATACTAAAGTTATTGTGCAAAAACCAAGAATAATGCTTATTTGGGCCCTTTTTTGGCCCTTAATTCCTAAACTGTTGGAACCAAAACTCCCAAAATCAATCCCAACCTTCCTTTTGTGGTCATAAACCTTGTGTCAAAATTTCATAGATTTCTATTCACTTAAACTAAAGTTATGGTGCGAAAACCAAGAAAATGCTTATTTGGGCCCTTTTTGGCCCTTAATTCCTAAAATGTTGGGACCAAAACTCCCAAAATCAATCCCAACCTTCCTTTTGTGGTCATAAACCTTGTATTAAAATTTCATTGATTTCTATTCACTTTTACTTAAGTTAGAGTGCGAAAACTAAAAGTATTCGGACGACGACGACGACGCCAACGTGATAGCAATATACGACCAAAAAATTAAAATTTTTGCGGTCGTATAAAAATAATACAGTGATCCTAAAACTTGTAATTGTTCTTACAATTCCTTTTTTTTAGCTTCAAATTTTTACAGCAACCAAACCATGTCTTATACCTTCAGAAGTCTTTCAACCACAGCTGGTGGTATCTTGAAAGTGTTTAATAAGAGGGCTCCTAATAAGGGATTTTTTTGCAATAAATTTATTTCAAGTTGTATTAATCACTGCTATTATTATATAATTATTTCTTGAATGAAGACTGGAAAAAACATGAAGTAAAATATCCACGGAAATACAATTGTTCCTTGATCCATGAAAACTGGCATCTACAAAAATGAATGAAACCACAGTATGTTATTTTCACATCAATTTGATAGTATTCACTGATTTCAATTAATTTTGGAGGGTGAAAAATTAAGTCATATGTGTCCTTCTGATTTCAAGCTACTGATAAGTAAGAGGGACTCCAAAAGCTTTTATTTTTACTATTCCATCACATTTTTTTTTATTATCAGAAAATTTTGAACAAATATGCATATTTTTCAGCCAATGATAAATGTGCAAAGTTTTCGTGTTATTCTACGTAATGGTCACTAATAAAAATAATAAAAATCTTGAAATCCAAGAACCTTGTGACATGCTTTCTTGACTTTTTCTTTTCTCCTTTCAGTTCTTTATCTGTTTTTTCCTCTGCGTCATCATCTTCCATCTTGTCATCATCTACAGGTTTATCTTTTAGAAGATTTTGTGAACGTGCAAATATGTCATCCACTGCATAATATTCTTCTCTAAACAAAGAAAAATGACAAAGACATTTCAAAACATAGCTTCATTGATTCGAAATATAAAAAAATGGTATCAAACTGTCCTTCCCCAATATATCTTTTCCTCTATTTTTCTCCCTTCAGTATTATGAATTCTTATATGAGCTTCAGATACAAATCAAATGTATGCAAATGAATATCAATATTTAAGATGCATCTGTCAGTCCATTTTGGGTTGAAAAAATCTCTATGAAAAGTTTGTAATTGTTTGAAAATTGAGCTGTTTTAAAAAATACCCACAGAACTAACCATAATTCATCTTTTATTTGATCTTTGGATGTTCCAAGATCGATCCATATCTCATACATATATACATGCACTTCATGCACTTGCATAAGGTCTATTTTTCTTAGCTCATATGGTTTATGCCACCTTTTTTTCAAAGTGGTGAGTTCATCTTGACAGATACCGGTAGTCTATTTATATGGGTATGTAACAAAAATGTTTGAAAAGAATTGAATTTCCAGGGAACTAAATTGTGTGAAAACAGGTACTTTTGACTTGCCGAAGCAGCACCAAACAGGCCCTTTCATGTTTTCTGAATTTGTAAAATATCTAATTTCACAATTTACCCGGAAAACTTAACCACATATTAAAAAATAATTCAGCCTAGAAAGAAGCCATCATACATGTCCAAGTAAACAATATGCAAAGAGGAATAGAAAAAAAAGGCTTCCATTGTCACCTAGCTGAATGAATTGGGCATCTTGAGCCATACAACTTACATCTCCTTATTCATTTTAAAAACAATTATCTCAAGAATTTACTTAAGGATGTACTTATGTGAGCTAAGGTAAAATTAAATAAATCAAGAATTCAAAATTGATAATATAAGCTGGAAGAGTATTAGTTAAGGATTAAAATAAGCTAAAAAAATATTGATAGGTCATGGAGCTCCTTTTCGAGATATTTGATATTTAAAACATGGCTGGAAAAGGCTGACTTGGACTTTTACCTTATATTTGCATTGGTATTATTTGGGTCTCAAATCAAAAGAAAGAAAATCAAGAATCTGCTTAAATTTTGTCAATTGACCTTTTATGAGCTAGCAAGTCTTATGTTAAAAGATAAATAGGTATTATGAGGCAAAATATTTTACCTTGTATCGTATGGAAAAACACCAAGGAGTCCGAACATTTGACACTTATTCCAAACCCTCACCTAAGTACAACCTTAAGTAGGAATAATGGCAAAACATGGCAAATTCAATGCTAAACATGTCTGTTATCTACATTTAAGATGTGTGTAAATATAGTGATAACTTACTGTAGAAACTGTAGAAATAAAGGTACAACATCTCTAGATTTGCTCTCATATAGTGATAACTTACTGTAGAAACTGTAGAAATAAAGGTACAACATCTCTAGATTTGCTCTCACATAGCTGTGCAAATGATTGCATGGTTTTCCACATCTGAATTCTAAAGTTATTATAATCTACATCTTCGTGGACACAAAGTGTTGACTTATGACTACTAAATATATCTTCAATATCATCCTGCTCTAAAGAACTGTCTGTACCTTTGGAAATATTTTCTGAAATTAAAAATAAGAAATTGTATCTTTAAGCAAAAATTTGGGATGTTTCCATGAAACTAAATATTTACTTTCTTTTATCCCACAGTGCCACATTTTACCCACAATGTAACTACACTAAAATGTGACCAATGAAACGCTCTGTAGTTTACTATGTATAAATGGCAGATGAATACAAAAGACAATATTATTATATAAAATGATAAAGCAATTTTTTCCTTATTTAGTATTATTACTTTGAAAAACATTCTGGATGTGAAGGAAGGAAATCACTTTGTGTCTTGCAAAAGTGTCCTTTTGAGGTGTTTCTCTAAAACTTAATGACTTTTTGTTACATAAACAGAAAATATAAATCCTCAGTAAATGGAGAAAGTATAAATTCCAATATTATGATTATCATACCTGGCCTCGAGTAAGTCTTCAAATGATTTAAATATAAGTTCCAAAAATCTTCTTTATTAAGTCCTTGAGCATGGGTAGCTATCAACTTCTGTACTGGTTCCCATAAGTATTTAAAGTTTAGGAATAGGCAACCTAGAAGATATCTAAGAGGAACCTGAAAGCAGTAAACAAGATAAAATTACTGGCATATACAATATATTTCAATGACTACATTAAGTTATAAAAATTAATAATAGTTTTTATGGCTAAAATAATTATCCAATAGTTCACTTTATCGACTCAATGCAGTTACAAAATGGCTGAAAATTAACATCAGTGATAATGAACACAATGTAATTGGCCGATTCAAAATCCAAAGCTAGGATTGTGGGTAATTTCCTTGTTCCCTCCCCCCCAAAAAATGAAAATTTCATCATGTCATTAGTACATGAATTCTCATTGTTAAGGACATTATACGCAATCACAGTGTTTTGGTGTACACTTTTTATGAAAATATTACCATGAATTCCTTAGATTCTGAAGAAGCAAATTGTGTTTCCATTTCAAATATTTTAAAAGAGAGAACGATTATGAAAAAATAACTTACTGAACAGAAAAAAATGTGTAAGACACATCTTTTAAATATATATTACAGTATATACCTGTGTAAAGGGTCCTATAGGGATCTGATATTGCACTGTTGTGAACTCTAACTTCTGAAGAAACATTTGCCTTTCTCTGTATGTTTGGACAGACAAAGATGTCTCCTCTGCTTCTAAACATATCCTGAAGACTCCCATTTGGTCACTCTGTGGATGTAAAATTTAAAATATTTAAAAGAAAACGTTTTTGCTCTATACATTATGTAAATGTTCTTGCCATGCTGGTAGAAAAATCTTAAATAAATAAGATTATCAATAATCAATTGATGCCATGAGATTTGATGACATTATCCAATCAAAATGAAGGTTACAAATGATGTTGCATTAGAATGAAAGTTATCTTAGCAAATCAGGCTGAAATAACTATGAAAAATGAACCAAAATAATTATGAAAGTATTTGTGTTCTGTTCATTCTTTCAAACATGTTTTTTGCACACTGTTTAAATTGAAGGCTTCTATATATTTCTTCTATATATTTTCTCTGGAAATATATTTATAAACTTAAACTTTGTGACATTTGAACACCTGAGTTCAATACTGGATTTTGGTTGAGTCCAGGTACCTCTTTAGTTCGCCATGTTGTCTTATGTGTTCTGTTGTTTGTCTTTTCACTGTTTTTGGTTTTTGTCATGGCATTTGACAGTTGGTTTGACCATATATGAGTTTGAATATCCCTATGGTATCTTTTGCCTCTCTCTATTTTGCTTTGTTTTTAAACCATGGCAATGTCAGTTTGTTTTGTCAACTTACGAGTTTGAATATCCCTATGGTATCTTTCACCTCTTTCACTTTTTTGCTATTTAGTTGCAAAAAAGGTGTTACTAGTATGGAACTATTTTAATATGTATAAATCTACTCACGCTGTTTCCTACAGAAGGAAGTCTAATGTCAAAATGTGTCAGAATTCGAAGTGACAACTGTCTAATCTGGAAAAAATAAGTCACAAAATGAGTTTTTTTAATTGAAACTACCTATGATATGAATTTTTGATTACTCTACATGAAGGTAATCTGTACCAATACAGGCTCTAAATGTCCTCCTTTAGAACTCCATAACTCATGATGGTGCTCCTTATAAAGGAGGATCATACGGAGACAAGAAGAAGATAATCTCATGTAATCAACTACATTTGAATTTAGGTGTAATTGTAATGTTATGGATAACATTAAATTAGCAAAGTAATTGTAATTTAACCATTAACTCTTCAAAGTAATTGTAATTTAACCATTAACTCTTTAAAGTAATTGACCCATCCTTAATAATGAGATTTCTAAGCTTTCAAAATTAAGTGCCTTCTCTTTTTGAAATTATTAGTTTGAAAATAAATTCAATTCTGTCTAAGTGGCTACTTAAAAGTTATTATCTTATACAGTCTCAATTACATTGAATAAGTATAGGAATAACAATGCAACATTAAGCGGGTACTTAGAGGAAAGCAATTCAACGTCATAATTGGATTTTTACCAATGAAGACCTGAGATCAAACGAACCGCAAAATGATTAATTTTTTTTATACAATGGTGCAGAAAGGAATAAATTAACAAAGAATTAGAGAAATATATATACCTGTGAGAATGGAGAGGAAATATTACTCTGTAAAAAGGAATATATCTGTAAGAGTCTGTCTTCTGTCAAAACATCTTCCTTATTGTCTATCACAGCTTGTGTAAAATATAAATCAGCAGCTCGTAATATGTGCACGTTATTACTGTACAAACTAAAAAATAAAACACATTTCATACATCGGAAATCGTGATTGAAATATGACCTTTCAGTAATCTCAATATTGTGTTCATGCGTAAATATTTGTACAATAGCTGAACCTGTTAAAATTTGAAAAATGTGCCTTTTTAATAAGATTCCAAAAACTATGAAAAGACAACAGTGAGTATTATAAAACAAGATTCCAGTTTGTGTATAGCAGTGTTCTCCCCAGGATTTTTTGATAGCGCTGTGGTAAGCGCGCGATGATCAATTCATTCACCATTTTTACATAATGTTACATTTATATATAACTACCATGTTGTTGATATTATATTTCATATTCAAAAACCTTCATTTTGTATACATATGCTTTCACTAAAATGGAAAAAAGTTACATTTTAAATATTATGTTTTAAAAATTAAAATGACTAGATAATTTTAAAATATGATTTGATTTCATTACCATCCTTCCAATTGTTTTGTGTGAGAGTAAGTATGCACTTTTAGTTGTTTGACTTATAAACTAGTTATACATCCTTTACAACTTCATAAATTTACTGAAGTTTTCAATGACCATGATGACAAGATTAGTATTTTTTCATTAACTTTTATTAACATTTCTAGCAAATTACAACTTTTCAATAAAAATGAGTTTAGTATTTAAAAAGAAGAAATGAAATTGCCCTTTCAATAATATTCAAATGTTATCAAAGACTTGCTTAAAAAAGGCAAACATGTTCCAAAATGAATATGAAAGAAATCCTATGTAATTTGTTTTTAAGATTTTTATCTTATTTTTAACGTTGAATTACCAATCAAATAAATTATGTTTGCCAATTGAAACAATTACCACATTTAGAGGTTGTGTTTGAGATCATTTTATAAACATTTGAAGACTTGCCACCAAATAAGTTTGTCAAGATTTGACAATACTTCTTTTAGGACTTTCCCTCCCAAATTATCTCCCTTAATGGCTAACACAACTTCCTGTTTACATTTGTGGCTTATGTAGCATGAAATGCCATTCCTTATCCAAGCCATCCTATGTTTATATTAAATTTAAAGCATTATCTAATTGATATATTTTGATGATTGGTTGACAATTATCGATATTTTCTACATATTTACACAAATTTTTCGTTTCGTTTTTTCCCTGATCCATTTGGAAAAGAGTGATGGATGGACAACTTATCGTAAAATACGGACTTGTAATGAATCCCTTGATAACATGAATGCTTCCTTGAAGCAATACAGGTTCAACAGCGGTTGTAAACATAAAAATAATGAAATAATCGTAGATGGTTATATAATTTAGAAATGAACTTTTCAGCACCAGAGACATGTTTTATATGTCTCTGTTAGCACGGTTCATTACTTTTATGAAGTTTCTGCATCTTTTTAAAGCGAAAACTCGAGGAAGGAAATGTTTATTTGGCAGTAAAAGTTTTGCAAATGGCGCCATTTTGTTCATTTATTGAACTGGCCCCTCCGATATTTGACTACGTTGGGTGAATTAACGATCTCTCGGTTATTTCAACCAGTCGATCACGTGATCGGATTGTGTACAAAATAATACCGGAAGTTTGAAAATTCAAAAACAATAGCGCTGATTTTGATTGGATAGCGCTGCGGTCTGCCCAAATACCACAGCGGTAAATTAGGATAGCGCTGAACATCGCGGTGCTAAAACGGCCTGGGGAGAACACTGTATAGCATCCTAAAAAAACAATAAAGTATCTTTAAGAATCAGTTAGACTAAATTATTGTTATTATATATTACTGTATGTGTTTTGACAGGCACATACAAATTCCCATTCATTTTCTACATTGGAATGGATTGGAAAATATTTTTGGATTCTTTTGATAATGATAGTTATAACTTTACCTAATTTGAGATTTAATTCTTTCCACTGGTATCCAGTCAAATATTTCTCCATCTAATTGCAGCTTTAATAAACACAAAACTATCTGATAAATAAAGTACAACTGGTCATCTGCAACAAAAAAATAAATAATTTAACATAATACTCTACTCCAGAAATAATCAATCATCATGGAAGCTATAATGGGGTTATATAAGATAGGAAAAGATCCTTTCAGAAGTTTCCTTTTATCTAGCATCCAGATTCCAGAGCCTCATTTTAGATTCAAATAGTGCGCAATAACAAACAACTTTCTCCTAAGTGAGACGGAATAAATCATAGCTAAAATTATCATCAGTGAAAAGACAACCAACAGTCTTCAAAACTCTACATTAAAAAATACACAGAGCAATATAACTTGATTTATTTCACTTGACTGGGCAGGGTTTAACTGATTTGCTTATCATAGACCAGTCCATCTGTATATAGGTGTTATGGATAAGCTCATCTTTGAAGTGTCCAGTTATGGTCATTCACTTGGATAAAATATTTGAGCACTATATAGGTGTATTCGTAAAATAAAATGTGAGACATGGTCGTTGATTTTCATGTATAACGGATTTTAAAAACATCTTTATTGTCACATTTTCCAAATTGTTAGTTGCAAATGCTAAAACACATATAAATAAATACTTATATTATTAAATCAAATAATTCGTTCATTTTTTAAATTTGTTTGGTGACACTGATAGGTGATTAGAAATTAATAATAATTATAACAATAATCACCCTTATCATGCACATCTTCAAAAAGACTGTTCTTATGCAAATTAAAATGTAAGCTTGTTCAATCAGTTGAAATAACCTTGGTAATACATAAACATAACAAAGACTTTTTATCAAGTCTGGTAGCTCATAAGGAAGATATTGGGAATCAGAATTAGATTGAAACTCTTGTATCCCTATACAAACAACTGATCACCCTAATTCCCCTCTTACATGTAAAAAAGAAAGATTTTTTGTCTCATGTACCTGTTAAATTTCCTGTAGCACTACATAACTGATCTAGTTTCTTGAGTATAACTTTTATCAGCTGGTCTTTGTTAACTAGAGGCCTAAAAGAAATCATAATATTGACTTAATAAGCTTAATATATTGATTGTATCAAGCTCAGCAAAAAAAAATTACAGCATGTACAGTATATAATTTAAAGGATTTAAGTTTTAAAGATTCTTAAATGTAAAAATGGTGAAGTTAATAGCTTTTCTTAAAACTCCAAAAAGAAGATGAATAAAAATATAGGTAAATGACATATGGGTCATTTTCAAAAAATGTCGAATTTTCAGTACACCTATGCTAAAATTTTTATTTCTAATGGAAATTTCAGTTGTAATGGTTTAAATGAAAGCTTGTCGGATTTGTGATTCAGAACATTAATAATAAACACACCTTACATCTATTTTGATAAGATTAAACTGCATTTAAGGCCGATTTTGGGGGTATTTGTGTGCGTACATTGTCAGAAAAACACATTTCAAATGATTTTTTTCCGATTTTCTGATCGCCTTGATATCTGCAAAAGGGACTTTTTAAGAACGTTAATTATAATTCTAACGAAAAATCGTAGCTTCTTTATCATTGTATGTAACAGATTATCTACAAACGAAATTCAATCAGCGTACAGGAGGTTCATGTCTATCCTGTTACCGCTACTTAAATCAGTCGTTAAATTATTCTCCCTATGAATATTGAATCAGTCAGTGTTGATTTCAAAAATGCAAAGTAAACTTTACATTTAAAACGCCTCGTTTCTTGAACGACAGTGTAGAGAAAAGAAATTTCAAGACATTTAGTGAAAAAAAAGAGCGTACTTTTTTTCATGTCTATGCTGTTACCAACCATTTTGATTAATTACACTAACAGTATGGTTGTAAAAAGTGCAATAACGTGTTGGAAACCAAATTCACAATAGAAAACCATAATCACTTCACCAAAGGGAGTAGTTATTTCACAACAGCAATCAAAAACGAAGAAATTTGTCTATCCTGTTACTATGGTTGCTATGGTTACAGTAACAGGATAGACAATTATAGACAAAAACGTCGTTTTTTTTTTTTATCTTAACATGTAGGTGGAAAACGAATGAAATATTTCATTGTTTGAACTCATCTTAAGGTTATAACGTCTTAATTTTCCCAATTAAGCATTTGCAGGTGCAATACTGATATCGGTAACAGGATAGACAAAAAGGTAACAGGATAGACTTTTATATAGTGATATATCAGAAACGTACGTTCCTGTTACCAACGAAATAAAGAGAAAAGTAAATTAACTTATGAGAAATTTACTTGATGTTGGGTTTATTTGAAAGGGTGCAAAAAGGCCGAACAATATAAATTGCTATCTTAGACTTGCATTACTGGTGGTAATTTTTACAACCTTTGAAAAACAATTTTTAGAGCCATTTTTCAGTACAACCTAGAAAATTGGCAAATAATCTATTATTTTACAGAATGAATATATATAGAAGTTTATTCTCTTGAAAACCATCTAATTGGTAACGTAAAACAAGCTTAACATTTTATCTAAACCTTTTCTTAATAACCCAAAATTTCTTTTGAAAATGGTAACAGGATAGACAAAATATTGTACCACCGATCAAAAAATGTTTCAAGATATTCTTGTATGACATCATTAAGATTGCATCTTTTAATATGTTGTTCTTAAAGTACTGTTTGTTTTGATTTGCTTATGTAGAGGGTTGTTTGAATAAGTAACTTTTAATAAATTTTTCAATTTCAAATTCAACATTTTTTGAAAATGACCCATATGGTAAAACCTCGGGTTAAAATCCATGAACTAGTAAGAATTTAAATGTCTTAATTATATTTTGTCTTTTTCAAAAGATTTATTTTTGCAATAGATGTTTTGTACACTTTAAAATCTAGCTAAAATTTGTCTCCTAATGAACTTGCATCTGTCTCCAAATAACCTACTGAAGTCAAACAACAATCACTTTTTAAGTATGACCTCAAATTTTCTAATTTGGCTTCATCCTTTTGCAGGAACTTGTGTGTGATTTCAAGTTTTTAATGGCACAGAAATTTGCATACTTATATGATTTTAAGTGATGGCGCAGAAATTTGCATACTTTTGTGATTATAAGTAATGGCGCACAAATTTGCATACTTGTGTGATTTTAAGTAATGGCGCACAAATTTGCATACAAATGTAAACACATGTATTGTTTTCTGACCTGACATGAGGAAGACACACAAGAACACTCCATAATCTTGGCAGTTCTGTACTACTGTCCATCAACATATCACTCAGATATTTTACAACAGAAGTCCTGAAAACAAAGAGCAAAGTTCAAAGTTCATATACAAGTATGATTTGTTGTTTGTTCATTTATTTACAACTTTGAAAGAAACATTAGCAAGGAAAAAGTTATTTATTTTCAAGAAATAATGCATTATTTAGGTCACTTGTTTAAGCTGTGATTTTTTAATTTGTTGACTTTTTTTCATATCATATACATGTATATAAATATTATGTGAAATATGTTTGTTTGAAAACACAATAAGAAAGAACAAATTTTAAACAATTGGATTGGTCTTATTACAGCAGATTGCATTGAGTGTGTAGGTAAAGGACATATGTTTGGTTAGCTTTCTTACTAGCTGAACCATGAAGTCATTATTAGGTTAGGAAAACTACCCTCTTTTAAGAGTAGCCTAGTTAGTCTGATAACCAATCTGTCTGTCTGTAGGACTAGACTAGTTTGAAAAGAGGGTAGTATACCTTACCTAATTATAATGACTTCACAGTGCAGCTAGCAACCAAGCTACCCAAACATATAACCTTTACCTACACACTCAATGCAATCCAATCATCTGTAATCCAATTTTCAAAAATAATCAAAATGTTTGAAAATGTCTAGATCATAACTTTTTTTATTTATAAAGCACAACATGTAATTCAATGTTTGAAAATGTCTAGATTATAACTTTTTTTATTTATAAAGCACAACATGTAATTCATACCCAGCAAATAAAATCTTACCTGTCTTTACCATAGTCTATTATATACCCAGAATAATGTTCTAATTCAGCGCCATTCTGTAACAATGGCACTTTATGCAGTATAATATGTGTCAGGAGATGGAGGGTTTTCTTGCTTTCTTTTCCTTCCTTAACTACAGACTCAGTGTAAGCAATTAGAGCTGGTAACACATTCTGAAATCCAAATGGAATATTTGTAATACAGCGTTTATTTTTTTAGTGTAAGTTTACAAAAGGGATGATACAGACATACTTACTATGTAGTATGGATTTTGCTCTTTGTTGAAGACTGTACAGTGACCTTCAGTTGTTAGGCCAAACATATGATTTTGATGAAAGTTGAAGAAATCGTCTGGATTTTAACAACATTTCAGTCTTGAAAACATAGAGCATAGGGTGTAGCACTCTAAAAATTCTAGTAAGAAATATAAATTATTCCATTAATGTTATGTAAAAAGTTTTAGAAATGGCAGTTTTATAAGAGTTTACTGTATGTACAAACCTTTTCAAAGAGAGGAAGATCTAATAATGACTTGAAAAACGTATAAACAATATCACATGGTACTTTCTTCTTCATCACCTGAAAATACATAACTAGTTATCACTTTTTGACAGAAACACAGAGTCAGTATAGCCAATGATTTACCGCCAACCATGAAAAAATTCTTTTAAACATGTAGAGAGAATGAGAGGGTAGATTACTCCAATCCACTCAATAATACGGTGCATTATTATACAGGATATGAAACAAATGGTATGCTTTTAAAACATTTTCTAGATTTCAAATTTCAATCAAATTCTTGTGAACCAAGTGAAACTTTTTCACAGATTAACCTCCTATTGGTCAATGTATTTAAACTTTTATCAGTCCTATTAAATAAGATAATGGATTGTAATGTAAAGCAGTTAAGGAAGTTCGCTTGTCATGTTTTGGGCCATTTCTGTCAGATTTTCGGAATCCTCTGGTTTTATCCATTTGAATGCCTTAAAAAAAATTGTCCATTGACCCCCATTTTTCTTTTTATAAATCTTTTACATGTATAATGAATGATAATCCATCTGTAAAAGTCTTATAAAATTTTGATTATTAATAAATAGTTTTTGAGAAATTAAACTTGTCAATGATAAAGCTATGAAAAGTCAAGAGAGAATATTTTCCCGCCAAAATTTCAATGGCTAATATCTCAAAAAAAAGAACATTGACCTATATATATATTTTCCTTTTTTAATCCCCTATCAATATAAACTAGTAATTTGAAAAGCTAATTATTTTGAAACTGAGAAATATAGATTCCTACACTGCAACAAGTGTATTACGATATTTCTCCACTCGAGACAGTTAAATTTTATTATTTAAAGCGCGAGGCTTGCCGAGCATTTTAAATGATTAAATTTAACTGTTGAGAGTGGAGAAATATCGTAATACACGAGTTATAGTGTCGGAATCTGTTTCTCTGATGACTTTAATCATTCTTTTTCAAAGATTTTCAGAAACTTGTGTTCTTTATATGCGACGTCATAAGGCAAGGTCGCCTTTTTTCATGACGTCACAATAGAAAATTGAGAAGAAAACAAAACATTTTGACGTCATAATCAAATTTCGACTAATTTGCCGAGAACAGATCTTTCACTAGTGAGGAGAAATATTTTTCTCACACCAGTCAGGAAATGTGAAAATAGCGCAAAAATTAGAGAAGCGAGCTTCCTTAATAAAAATATAGTAAATTTGATCCCTCCACACTTATATTAGGCATGATTTATCTGCAAAAAAATCATAGCAGAACATTAAACTAACATTTTATTTACAACAGTTCTTAATGAAATGAAACCAATAATCATAGATAAGTTATACTAACTTATAGCGGGTTATTTATTTTTTTTGGAGGAGGGAGTGCAAATTTTCGCTTATTTTTCGGGGATAAAACAAAATCGCCAAAATAAATTCCACCACTTTAAAAAAGGCAAAGGTATTGATAAAAGTTTTGAATCCGCCATATTAATTTGTATACCTTATTCAATGAAAATCATGAAATTTTACACCTGAGAAAATAACCATCTGTAGGGTATTTCATTAACAATAATCAATTTTGCTTACAAATAACTTAAATCAAGACTAAATCAACTTTCTTTCTTAAAATATTTAAAGACTGAATAGACTTACTTTCTTATGATATTTATTGGTTTGTCTTATATTTCCTATGTCTACCTTTCTTACAAAAATTTAAACCCTAAAAACCATAAAACATACTACAATTTTTAATAATATCCTCAGATAACATTTTGCTTGTAGTTTAATTAATGCATGGAATTAATATAATAACATATCTATCTACTCACCTGAGATATTAATTTTACAGAATTCTCTACCAGAAGTGTAGTATGTGAAACCAGTAACAAGGATGTGACTAGATGAATTGTGGTTTCATCAATTTCTTCACCCAGTGAAGGCTCTTTCAAAATTTCTATCAATGTCTGAAATGTAAAAAAGTCTTTTAGTGTTAACTTCAAATTATAAGAATGAGCAGAAGTACATCTCACCTTTTAAAATGTTTATCTTCAATAATGACAGGTGTTCTCTTTAATTGACCAGGTATCATAGGTTAGAACATTTGTTTAATACATAAAGAACTGTCTATAAACTATGTATATATAGTTACTACTGTTGCTTCATGCATTTTCTTGTGTAAAAATTTCCATGGATTGAGTGAAAATTGCATTTTCATAGATATTTGATCTCATTGTTTTGCCAAAGTCTGCATTCAAGTATAAAAAAATTTGTAATCCATTGATTATTTTTAAATTCTTGGTTCACAATTTCCCTAGAAATCCGTGAAATTTGATAACCTACATATAAAAATGAATCCACAGTATTCATTTTTAAAATCTTCATTGTTTTCTTCTTTCAAACTGTATTTAAAAGCAATTTTGACTGTGAAAGTACAGTAGATATAACTGAACAAAGAACTACACTTTAAAGGCATCACTTTAAACTAAAATTATTTTGTAGACAGAACTTTACATGACAGGTGTATAAATCTTATAATACTTGCTACTGTATTACATTTAGTAATATGATCTACCATTGAAAAGTTTTCAACTGGTAATGTGCACACATCTAAGAGCATATGTAACTGCCCTGTAACTGCTGAGAAATAGATTTTAATAAACCTTGTCCACTGGCAACAATTACAAATTTTTCAATAAAAAAAATATCTCACAAACAGGCTTTGAAAATTTTGGCAAAATGCATTTTTCCAAAATATTGTATGTGAACTTGAACATTTTTGTAAATGGCAGTAAAATAAAAACTTTGAAATTTCTGGATTATCCAAGAACTTAAACTATTTTCACAGAAATAAAGAAATGTACAATTATTTTTTTCCCAATGCCATTCTACAACGATTTTCAAGTTTTCATACAACATTTTGGAAGCAAACTTTACGAACAACTGACATTGGCAATTTTGTAATATGTCTTATTTCACACATTTTGATTGGTCTAACTGTATGCTATTTTGTAATACCAAAGATTTCCTCCCGCCCAGATCATTGGTGTCAAAAAAGTACTTTTAGCCAAAAAAGTCATATACAACATTTTAGAAGCCCAGCGACGATATGTTAATGTGCATGTTCCTAGTATAGTCCAGAAGTAAAGTCTATTGTATTATATTGTTCCGTTTAGGAGTTTGGTGTTAAATGCAATTCCTCAGTATTAAATGTTAAATATATTCAAAATTTTTCTCTACTCTGGATGGTTTAGAGCGGAGAGTATTGAAGTTTTTGATATAATTAATTATTGCTATCAAGTTTCTGTGTATTCATTTTATTTCATTCATTAATTACTAATTGATGCTATTATCTTTAATTATCATTTTTTTTATAAATTCTGTAAACCAAGTAATTTTCACCAGCAGTTTCATCAAGTAAATTAGAAATCGTGAAATTAAATAAATGCTTAGTGGACAAGAAAGGGCTTAACACGAAATAAAGTATCAGCGAAATTAAGTTGGTTTAAAGTAAACATATCTTTCTTTTTATATGAATCTATTGCCCACTCTCTCTTACCTTTGCAATTTTATCTGGGTCAGTTACCAAGAAACCAGATTTATAATTAACAACTTGGTCAGCTAGTTTAAGAATCTTCGTGAGATAAGAGGTCAGCAGAGTCTGTTTCTTTTTAGGAACATTGCTGCATGATGAGGAAATTGTTGCTGCACATGACTGAAATACAAGGTAGAAGAAAATAACTTATTTTTCTAAAAGAGTAATCAAAAGCAATCTAATATTTCAGTAAAAGATATTAAGATATCCAAACTAAATCTTTTTTTTATATTTATAAAAAAATTCTAATGAGAAGATTTCAACTGAAAATTAATCTTCTGGAAGAGGATTAATTGCTATAATATCCTCTACAGAAATCAAGAAGAAAAATAAGAGCCATAATCTGGTTCGCAAATTGGTAAAAACAATTAAATTCTACAGTTCTTTGAAAATTATGCTAATTTTATAGATAAATAAATATGATTATAGTCTTTAACTTTCACTTTAAAATGCCTCAATGATTAACATTTTTCTCCCTGACTCATCTGTGGACTGTTTGCTTTGATGTAATAAACCTTTCAACAAAATGTGAAATGTGATATTTATCACAGCACCTGTACTTTTTATAAAGACTTGCTGTATTCTAAATATAGTTTATGTAATGTGTTTTGCCTTCATGTGTGCATGTCTTTGTAATTAACTGTGCATTATGTTTTGTTGTTTGAGTTACTGTGATACTTCGTTTGCTTCTTTTTATTTTCAAATTTTAATTTTTTTCCGTCACACATCTTCAGTCTCAAAGGTTGTATTGGAATGATAACTTACCAGAATTATATTCCAGATGGTGACAGCATGTTCTTTACTGATATACTGACATACACACGTAAACATGTATGACACTGATCTTGTCACTAAATCCAATGGTAACTCAGATTTCTTTATGTTCTTCCCTACTGGTCCTAACTTAGATAGCATCAGGGGTAACACCTGGAATACAATGTGACAGAACATTCATACATTTGTTAACTTTGTAAAATACATGGCTAGCCACAAAGAAGTATCAAAATATCAATGAACATTCACCAGTAGCCAGAATATTTAAATTTTAAAGAAGCCATTGATTTGTAAAAACATTCAACTTTTTTAAACATAAATATTCAAAAACCAATTAAATGATTCCCTTTTCTCTCTACAATATATTTTTCATCCTCTTGTAGCATTATATCCGGTGTATTTCTTATATTTTGATCTTGAAACTGAGATATGTTTCTGAAGCAAAGTAAAATAAAGTTTGGATTCAAATAAATATAGTTGATTTGAATAAGAAAAATATCACTTTTAAAATATATATGTAAAAAAAAAAAAAAATTTGAAAGCGCAACTACAACAGTTTAGCTATCTAATATTTTTACTTACTGTTTCTATACAGCTGTGCATTTGACCTTTTACCCCTTTTATCATCTCAAACAGCAGTCTACCTGTGCCTTCAGCCCTCTGTAATATATACAAAAGTAAATCACACAAGCACTGTAATATACCACAGCATAACATACAAACAAATGAAAATAGAAAGTATGTCTATCACTGAATATCTACAGCAAACACGAATACTGGTTACTCTGGGTTTTGCTAAGTTAAACACACTACATTTCATAAAATGATTTTTTTGTCTGTTCTCTCAAAATGACTTTTATTTCCTGTTTGTTAGTATGTGGTGCAATAATGTTAATACCTGATGCAATGCATCAACCTCATGTTGTTTTTTATGAATGAGGTATACTGACCAATGGTCAATCAGCATAAATATCATCATTGAACATTCTGTTTTTAAATTGATGTAAATATAAGCATTGTGACATATAGTCGCCGTCAGCTGAAATTCGTAGCGGTTATCGGTAAAAATAATCTAAACTATCAACCACGTTCACTCATGATATAGTTTTTTACATTCCATTCATAAATCACCAAAAGAAAAACCACTACTACGCAATAGATAGTTTAAATTATTTTTACCGATAACCGCTACGAATTTCAGCTGACAGCAACTATAGGCAATGTACGAATTCAAAAATTTTCTATATCAAACCTCTTGATATATTTCATTGAAATTTGACAGTAAAATGGTGACAAATTATTCTAATCACTGCAGGTGAGTGTGAAAAGTTTCACCTTCTGTTTTAAATGTAACAATGTGTACTTACATCACTATGCTCCTCCAATGTTTGGAACATGAAATCAAACAACTCTGATGGATTCTTAGCCTGTAATAATAAAGATAATCACTCTCACATTCAGTCATTACATAAATTTTGATTGGCTAACAATACTTAAGAGACACTCCAATATCATGTTTTATTTCCATATAAAATACAATAGTTATGACTGAGTGTTCTATTTGTGACAATGTTGAATAATTGCATGATGCCCAGTAAAGAGTCTAAAGACTTTCATAAAAATCTGTTAGGGACTGAAATATTAATGACTTGACATTATTGGTTTCGTACAATTCTTATGTGGAAAAAAAAAAGGAAAAAAAAATGCTTCGAATAATTCTGGAGTCAGATTCATGATTTGGAAAAATTGCTATTGTAATATCCATATATAAACTGTGCATTGTAAAGCAACAGATATACATACCTTTCTCATCAGGAAAGCAAAACTCTCTGCTGCAAAGTTTCTGATATATTCCCTGTGAGTTCCACTAAGTAACTCTGAAAAGTACCTGTCAACACAAAGAGGATACATATTTGCATTTTTGCCCCTGTCCCAAGTCAGGAGCCTCTGCCCTTTGTTAGTCTTGCAGGATTTTTAATTCTAGCTTTATTATATATTTCAGAGTTTAGTTTGATGTCCATTATCACTGAACTAGTACACATTTTTGTTTTGGGGCCAGCAGAAGCACGCCGGGTCAGGTTATTGTCTCTTTGACACATTCCCCAAGTCCATTCTCAATTTCATATTTTTGTATGTGTGTGTTCTTTTTAAATAACATCAGATCAAAATGCAGCTTCTTTGGTTCAACTTATTTTTTCAACAATTCTTATAACTATTTTCTCTCTCCTCATTTCTTGATTTCTAAGTAAATGATGCAATACACATTCTTTGTCAAGATTGATGTTTAACAATATGCTAGTTACTAGTTTTTTCAATCCTTTTTCGTATGCAACCTGATGTGACGTACTATGATTTGGTGATATTACACCTAAATTGACATTCTTTACAACACCTAAATTGACTATTCAATACAACACCTAAATTGACTATTCAATACAGCACCTAAATTGACTATTCAATACAACACCTATATTGACTATTCAATACAACACCTATATTGACTATTCAATACAACACCTAAATTGACTATTCAATACAACACCTAAATTGACTATTCAATACAACACCTATATTGACTATTCAATACACCACCTAAATTGTCTATTCTTTACAACACCTAAATTGACTATTCAATACAACACCTAAATTGACATTCTTTACAACACCTAAATTGACTATTCAATACAACATCTAAATTGACTATTCAATACAACACCTTAATTGACTATTCAATACAACACCTAAATTGACTATTCAATACAACACCTACATTGACTATTCAATACAACATCTACATTGACTATTCAATACAACACCTAAATTGACTATTCAATACAACACCTAAATTGACATTCTTTACAACACCTAAATTGACTATTCAATACAACACCTAAATTGACTATTCAATACAGCACCTAAATTGACTATTCAATACAACCCCTATATTGACTATTCAATACAACACCTATATTGACTATTCAATACAACACCTAAATTGACTATTCAATACAACACCTAAATTGACTATTCAATACAACACCTATATTGACTATTCAATACACCACCTAAATTGTCTATTCTTTACAACACCTAAATTGACTATTCAATACAACACCTAAATTGACATTCTTTACAACACCTAAATTGACTATTCAATACAACATCTAAATTGACTATTCAATACAACACCTTAATTGACTATTCAATACAACACCTAAATTGACTATTCAATACAACACCTACATTGACTATTCAATACAACATCTACATTGACTATTCAATACAACACCTAAATTGACTATTCAATACAACACCTATATTGACTATTCAATACAACACCTATATTGACTATTCAATACAACACCTTAATTGACTATTCAATACAACACCTAATTGACTATTCAATACAACACCTAATTGACTATTCAATACAACACCTAAATTGACTATTCAATACAACACCTATATTGACTATTCAATACAACACCTAATTGACTATTCAATACAACACCTAAATTGACTATTCAATACAACACCTAAATTGACTATTCAATACAACACCTTAATTGACTATTCAATACAACACCTAAATTGACATTCTTTACAACACCTAAATTGACTATTCAATACAACACCTAAATTGACTATTCAATACAACACCTTAATTGACTATTCAATACAACACCTAAATTGACTATTCAATACAACACCTAAATTGACTATTCAATACAACACCTAAATTGACTATTCAATACAACACCTACCCATACACCTGCTGAATATTCTTGACAAGGTACCTCCACAGGTATTTAAACAGGTAGGCCAGCGCTGTAAATACTTGCTCCAGTAGGTCAACATCTTGTCCAACCAAAAGACTTACCAACAACTTAAAAAACTGGGGGAAATATACTATAAAATCTTTTTGTAGGTCTCTAGATAACTGAACTGTCAGACTGAAATCAGAAAATATTTATAAATCAAAATAATAATTTAGATTTTGCAATATTATGTAAGTAAGAGTGTATAGATATAGTGAGTATTTGCACTTTAAATAATCATATAATGTAAATTAACAAACTATAGCTCACATTTTATAAGGATGAGATCTTAACTTTTATTATTAAAATGTATACTGATCTTTTTAAAGCGGCAGAAAGCATCTGATCAGTCACAATAGAACACAACCAGAATATTTTATTTGAATCAATAGTTTATCATGGTTTTTTTCTCTCACTTACAGCATTCTGTAAGAAATCCAAGCAGCCAATACAAGTAGTCCAGCCCTGGCCTCAGTGACTCATTTTTTTTTAATTTTTTTTTTTTTTGTTGTCACTGAGTCCAGCTCGCCCTCCATTACCTTCAATGGTGCAAGCTCCCGGGTAGATTACCCGGGGACGATAGAGACAATGCCAGAGAGCTCAAGTACGCAAATTGTATCACAAATGGTAAAACTTGATAAAATAAACAAGTTACATACCTGAAATGCTTGTACACTATATGGAAACTCATCTTAACAGAAGGAAATCCCTTGCAGTCGGAGCTGTGGACATCTTGTTTACATCAGTAACGCTATATTACGGAACGTGACGTTTCTACGCTATAACGTTAGATGAAACGAATTCAATGTATCGATACAGATTTTCAACGTTCAACTCGTTAAATCAACTATTTTGCACCTCAAACTATTTAAACGCGGACCTTAGGGCACTGAATGCTGCTGGTAAATTATGACACTTTAAATCATGTTTATATATGTGTACCTTCTGTTGTTCGGATGAAGTTTACTTCATGATTGTGTTTTTTTTTTTCTTCAGTTCCCGGCAAGTGACAGAAAGTTCAAACCAAATTAATCAGTTTTAACTTTCCACATATCATGGTTTCTTTCAGTAAATGACCGGACAATTATTATAATAAATTTCTTCATTAATTTATCATCACACTTTTATTTTTTTAACATTTTTTTTATCCCGAAATTCCATCAAAAATCCCGAATATTTAATTTGGGGTTGCCGTACGGCCAACAGGCGGCTCTGTCCATTTCCCTGCGATGACATATAATATATCAACCTTTTTGAATGTGAATTAATTGTTACTTATGACAAAATGAAGAACAACTTTAATACTGACGATTTTCATTTTCTCTCATTTTTTTTTAAGTTCTTGTTAAATACTTTAACGCGGTAAGTCTTTTTTTTTTTCTTAAGCAGCGAATGATAAGTCTGAAATTGTTTTTCACTTAAAGTCTTTTATTAGTGTATTCAATTTAACATTGTAATTTAATGCAATTTAATACATTTTTCTTTCTTTCAAATTAAAGAAACACATACCCGCTATTAACATATGGACCAAAATAAAGTATTTTGGATGGTGATCGATAAATCATTTTCCAAGTCCAGTTTCCAAAATCGTATCAGGGCCAGACCATCTCCGTTAACATTCGGATAGAAAAATTGTTAAAAAATAAAAGCTAGTGTAATGGTTAGTTGATGAAGAGATTTCATATTGTCCTGTCATTGACTGAAAATTTACGAAGAAACGAAATAATCGTTCGAGTTATATTAGATTCTATTTTTTTAGTCCTAGAAGATATGGCCTACTATGAAAACATTGACGTTACGCGCGATGTTCGTACATGTAAGCGTAACACAACGTCGCGAATATTTCGTAACGTTCAAACCGAAAATTCGACTGAAACGTTGTTTTTAAGCAAGTGCGACATTCTTGTAAGACTCGGCAAAATTGACGATGCTTTTTAACTACTTATCGAAAATTGATGTATTTTAGTTTTTTGATAATGGAAAAACCCGTTTTTCAAAATATTAAATAGTTTTGACGAAAATCATAGTTTAGTGGTTACAATAAATGAAATATGTTACGCGGGACAACCTAAAAATCGCCGTTTTAAAAACATTAAGCTTGTCGCATGCAGCATAAAACATAGTTTCAACAATTATTTTTTTCGTTTTTATTTTTAAAATACGTACAATAACAATGCATATGATATCACACAATTATATATTTTGGACTTGCGTCTTGCCAACTACACCGAATTTCCAATGAGGTACGAACATCGTGCGTAACGTCATTCCTTTACGGGTGTGAAAGGTTTTTTTACCCGAAGAAAACGTTCATACATCCGAGTTAATGCAGCAAGTTCTTTAATTATAAAATCATTAGAAAATAAAAATTATTTTTGTTTTGGTAACTATGTGACATTTTTAACTGTTAATTTCCCTAGATGCAGAGTGCCGACAGATTTGTTGCAAAACGTAACAGTTATTTGACATTGATTGCTTTATCGTTTTCCCCGGAATATTCTGCTGATTGTTGACCTTCAAAAATATAATTTTTGAAAATTCTATTGATACCTAAGCATCTGCAAGATTTATCTATATATATAACACTAGAACACACCCGTGATATCGCGGGTCCGTGACTGAATTAAAGTATTTAACTATGCGCAAGCCTTATTTTAGTATTAGTATTGTCATCTGATAAAGTCATGCCGATTGTAAGATACACAGTTTTCTCTGCTTTCAAATCTTTCTGTTTGAACCCGTCGAACTGGAACTTATCAATTATTGATAATATTAATTATTTGGAAAACAAAAGGTCCTGGAATGGAGTACTTTTTAATCAACAGCATTGTCCTATATTAGTTATAAATAAAGTTGAATTCTTTGATTGGCTGTTTTACATCATGCCCGATAACAAATTGAAAACTGTACCTATACGCCTTATTTTAGTCCAGATTTTTAGTATTCGTATTGTTATCTTAGAAAGTCTAACTGATTAAAATACTACAATAGGTAACAATTTGACAATTAAGTAGTGACAACCCTGTGATTATGACCCGTGTAATACTATATAGCATATTAATCCTGAATACACCGTTTGGTGGTGCGCCTGACAGATGCGGAACGTACAGATAAGGTAATCGGTAACAGGTGAATATACTCGTAATTTTAGTATAATTATAGATATCTTCTTATGCATTACGGACTGAGTTTTAACACTTTATTTTTATTCTTGCAATTACTTCTCATTTATATTCTTGCAAAAACTTCTCATTTATAATGCACGCCGTATCCCTATGAAATTTTGTTTTGGAAGTAGGAATTTAATTTATAGAAACTCAGGTTTGGTGTATGAAAATCCGGGAATTGTAACCCTATTAATGCAATTTCGTTCATCCCATCCGTTTGAATATGATCACAAAAAACACCAATAGAAAAATAGATAAACGAAATTTATTGGACTGAAAGAATACGGATTGAATAAGGAAAAAGCAAAACACAAGCAGACGTTGAAACTCATGATCATACAAAAATTAGTTTGTCAGCATGGAATGAGAAAAAAAAAATGGTTATTGTTCGAATAACTTTCCCTGTATTCCAAGTAAAAACAGTCTCTGAAATTCATTGTTCTGTACAGAAGAAATCCGATATAGAACCGAAATGGTTTCTGGATTTTTTTTTAGTGTTGGTGTTTTTTTGTGTGAATAAATGGAGGTATGGGATATACAATAAGATAGCAAAGGCTATACAATTAACGACATCAAAACCATAGACATTTTTCAGTTTCCTAGTACATATTTGTTTAAGTCCTTAAACTTCTAATTGAACTTCTGGAGAAAAATCAAACCATAATGAAATCAGGAGATGTGGTATAGTTGACAATGAAACAATTTTCCACCAAAGACCAACTGACGTACATGATAGCTTGCTAACATTGCTACATTTGATAACACCAGTTTACCATTTCACTACACTGCATATTCACTGATACATGAATTGTCACCACATTCCTTATAAAATAGCACCATCATATTGTTTAACCGTTCGGCAGTCCAATTTGCACTGGGTATATATATAGGTTTCATATATACGGCTTATCTATTAGGACGGCTTTTAAATAGTATACCTGCTTGCATGCTTGTACTAAAGCTGCGTATATCGTCAGGGTTTTTTTGGAAATGACAGGTTGCTGGATTTGGCATTATGATACATAATATAAAATAACACGCAGAATACAGACTCCGGCTTACATGTCGTACATGCACAATTTCAAACTGGAATTTTTGCGGGGAGTGTTTTACTTATATAGAGGGTGCATATGTTAGCGTAATTTCATTCCACCGTGTATTTATTCCGGGTATCTGTTTTTCACTAGAGAATATTGGAAGTAAAAAGTGTCACGAGCGTCGATCTTGGTATCGTTGTTTTGTTTATATTGACCGGTTTATTGTTTACATATATACATTTATGGGTTGAAATTAGAATAATTTTCAGGGAACCAGTTTAATAGGTCCTTCATTACTGAGTAAAAATATATAAATTTTTCGTCAAAAGACAAGTTATAAAATTGATCGTTATGTTTTACTGCTTCATTATACAATATATGTCGAAGGTCTGCATATAAAGGACATAAAGTAACTACCTGTTTCTCATCTTCAATTTCGTTTTTACACATGAAACAACATCTTTCATTTACTGGCTTTTTCTCATATCGTCCTGTTTCTATTTTAATTGGCGCAACGCCACATCTAAATTTTGCATAAGCACTTCTAAATTTAATAGACATATTTTGTTTTAAATATAACTCTGTACAATATTGTGATTTATATCGCTTATAAGTACGAAGCATGTTACCATTATTCTGTGACAAAATTTTCGTTTGCCATTCTGCAATATATTTATTAAATAAAACATTTTCAATTTGTAGAACAATTTTCTTTATGCAGCACACTATCAATACTAGTATACAAATCAAAGTTACAATATTTAAGTTTTTTTCATGACTCTATTACACTAGTTTTTTTTTTTATTATTTACAGCATTTTTATGTGACCATTTGAAAACTTTATAATTTATTCTGTCATTGGTCATGGCACTACATCTTGCCCAATGCCTTAAGACACATGTCCATTGTTTTACACTAGGAGGTCTCCATCCCATGTCCCCGTTAATTTCATCATTTGGCGTATACTTACCAACACCTATAAAAAAAACCTGATAGCTCTGTTCTGGACAGCGTTGATACAAGAAAAAGAACGAGTGCCCCAAATGGATGCACCGTAGCTTATTACTGACCAGACCAGAGTATCAAATAATGTTTTAAAGGTACTGTGCTAGAAACCACAATGTGCTTTACATTTAACAATTAATAAACTTAGAGCTCGACTGGCAGACATGGCTACAGCTTTAGCCATGATATTATGATGAGTGGTGGATATTTGGAACTGGATTCGGATTAACCAACCTTTTAAATTCTGTTGATGGATAAAAAGCAATATGTGAATTTGTCGCAAAAATTGACGTTTTCCTATAAAATTACAAGACCAAAAATGGTGACCAAAGTTTTTATGCATACAATGACTTATACTGATGTAACTAGATTCAAAATACAAGTGTGCCAAAAAGTTTAGAAATCGGGAGATATGCCATTCGGTATCGTGTTACGAGTTTAAACGTTGAAAATCTTTATCGATACATTGAATTCGTTTCGTCTAACGTTATAGCGTAGAAACGTCACGTTCCGTAATATAGCGTTACTGATGTAAACAAGATGTCCACAGCTCCGACTGCAAGGGATTTCCTTTTGTTAAGATGAGTTTCTATATAGTGTACAAGCATTTCAGGTATGTAACTTGTTTATTTTATCAAGTTTTACCATTTGTGATACATTTTTCGTACTTGAGCGCTCTGGCATTGTCTCTATCGTCCCCGGGTAATCTACCCGGGAGCTTGCACCATTGAAGGTAATGGAGGGCGAGCTGGACTCAGTGACAACAAAAAAATTTTAAAAAAATGAGTCACTGAGGCCAGGGCTGGACTACCAATACAAGTTCAAAGTTAACTTTAAATCAATATATACCATTATTTCTATATTAAATCAATATATACCATTATTTCTATATTAAATCAATATATACCATTATTTCTATATTAAATCAATATATACCATTATTTCTATATTAAATCAATCCTAAAAGACATGTGGTCAGTTAGTATGTTTACTCTGAAATAGTTTTTATTTCCAAATTATAAAAAAATCAGTTTTCTTCACATGCTGAATTATTTATGTAAATTAATTTCATTGTGAAAAAGCTTGTGTGTTTTCTAAGTTTTTGGGGTTTCTAAGTTGTAGGTACAAAGTATGACAAACTAACGATCTGAGTACTTCCCTTTGACAAGATTACATGTACCTGCTTCTCATGAAATGATACCTTTCTGAGAAATATGAAAAAATCCTAGATAGAATGAGATAAAGTTTGAGGAATTTAAATATGTTTACTTACTCTAAAAGAGCGTCCAACGCCAAACTGCTTGGGACCTGCAGATGTTTTGTAAGTCCAGCAACAATATCATCCTGTTATAACAAAGTATTAGCAAAATGAAGCAAATCACAGTATAAGCAAACATACTATTACATACATCTGGTAAAACCATTTACATGATAGAAGAATACTTAGTATATGCAAACATTAAGGACACAGTCACTTCAGAGGAAATCAGAGAATTATTTTCAATATCAAATTATTGAAAAAGAGTGTGTTGTGTACCCTACAAATTTCAATAGTTTAAGTTAAACCAGACTTAGGATACATCTAAAGTACTACATTTTAGCAGCCATTACATTTTATTTAAAGTTAAAGTTAAACCAGACTTAGGATTCAGCTACAGTACTACATTTTAGCTGCCATTACATTTTATTTAAGGTTAAAGTTAAACCAGACTTAGGATACAGCTAAAGTACATGTACTACATTTTAGCAGCCATTACATTTTATTTAAAGTTCAAGTTAAACCAGATTTAGGATACAGCTAAAGTACTACATTTTAGCAGCCGTTACATTTTATTTAAAGTTAAACCAGACTTAGGATACAGCTAAAGTACTACATTTTAGCAGCCGTTACATTTTATTTAAAGTTAAACCAGACTTAGGATACAGCTATAGTACTACATTTTAGCA
Source organism: Mytilus edulis (assembly GCF_963676685.1). Lineage (NCBI taxonomy): Eukaryota > Metazoa > Mollusca > Bivalvia > Mytilida > Mytilidae > Mytilus > Mytilus edulis. The sequence continues at coordinate 55,378,681 of NC_092345.1, forward strand.
GCCATTACATTTTATTTAAAGTTAAAGTTAAACCAGACTTAGGATACAGCTACATTGTAAAGTACTACATTTTAGCAGCCATTACATTTTATTTAAAGTTAAAGTTAAACCAGACTTAGGATACAGCTAAAGTACTACATTTTAGCAGCCATTACATTTTATTTAAAGTTAAAGTTAAACCAGACTTAGGATACAGCTAAAGTACTACATTTTAGCAGCCATTACATTTTATTTAAAGTTAAAGTTAAACCAGACTTAGGATACAGCTAAAGTACTACATTTTAGCAGCCATTACATTTTAGCAGCTATTACATTTTATTTAAAGTTAAAGTAGGTGATATGCTTGATAAGTATTGGGTTCACGAACCAAAATTCAAAATAGAGGGTTCATACTTTCATCATTTCTTTCAAGTTTGTTACATTTGTCTTCTGTTAAAATTCAGATATTTGCAACAGTATTTTTTTTAAACTAATATCCTGTTGCTAGAAACAGATAAGGTCATCAATAATAATCCTTAAAGGGGATCATAAATGGATATTTTAAAGCAGTAAAATATCCTTTTCATAATTTTTCTTTCAAAAAGTGTTTATTGAAATAGGACATTTTACTCCTGAATATTCAATTTGGTAAAGGAAGAATCTGTTTACACTACAGACAAATGTGAATCTAGTTCATAAATATACAATATATGTACATTGTTGGAAAATATAAAGTTTTCTTTGTATGAGCTTTAGAAACAGGACGAAAAGCAAGGCTTGCTGAGCTAATCTTCTGTTTCGCAGCGAGTACAAATAAATTTTATATTTGCTGACAGTGCACATATATTGTTTTTATCCTGAAACTTAGTTCAACACTTGAAGCTTTAGTTATTGAAACAAAATCATGCTCTTTAGTTTTCAAAGAAATTGACATAGTGTAAACGCGGACCGCAAAGAGGCCCTAAAATGAACTGGTAGTGAAAAGTAATATCCACATTACCACTTTCTCATGTACAAATAAAGCAAAAAAATATTTGTGTACCTGTTATTTTTACAATACAAGGCTGATTGCAGGATAAAATAATAGATATGGAATTTGGAAACTCTACACATTAAGAATGAAAATACAATCCCTTTCTATTTAGCCAGTAGTTTTCAGAGGAAAAGAGTTAAAAAAAAAAAAGGTTAATGGACAAACAACAGAACTCAAGTGTTGGAAATTTTCCTTCAGCTTCAAAACTTTGCACTTTACATAAAAGCAATAACTGCAACTTAAAACCTCTATTTTACTTATAACCTACCTTATGATGGACAAGTTGTGCAAATGTCTGTACTTGATTAGATATCTCCTTCCTAAAGTCAGCTGTAAAAAAATAAGGAAATTTAGATATTTGTAGAACAAAAGAAGTTGTATGTATAATATTGATTGATTGATTGTTGTTTGCTTTACGCTGCATTAGTGCAAAAAGGCTATATTGCCGGGTGAGCTAATTGAAAAAATTTTACAATTTAAAGCATAATTTTAAAATCAGACAAAAGTCCCTTATAATATCTATCAAAGTATCAAATCCCTGATACATTTGTATATAATACATAAGTACAAAATCTCTGCTTTTACAGCTAGTTTTGCTATATTACAAAAGTTTATAACTAATACAAGTCCTTAATTGGGCCAATTATGATTTTGACACTATCATTGTATATTAAATTCAACTGAAATCTCATTCATACACATTTTGTTTTTTACAAATATTTTTATATAATTACCATAGTGTTTAGTACAATTCAGTTCTGTCCATTTTTCAATGGCTTCTCCAAAATATGTTAAATTCTCCTGTAGATATAAAAATTACAATTATTAAATACAATTAGTACTTTCCCCAGGGCCTTTTAGCATCATTGTAAAGTGAGTCAATTTGATTTGATTTAATCATAATGTTTTATGGTCGTTGTCTCATCAACATACAATGGACACCCATCATAATTTTTTTATTCAAACTACTGAGTGTCTAGAACAATAAAAACGATATTTCCAGTCAATATCATTAGCTAATGTTATTTTTAACTCCAGAATAATAATGATTGAAGTAACCTTCTGGACATTAATGCTCTAATTAATGATAAATGTGATTCACCCAACAAAAGTCTACACATTTTTAATTTTGATATTTTACTAACTAATTTATGTACTACACAAAATGGATATCTAGTATTTCTATACTACTTGATCATGATAGACAACTGACAGAATGAAGTGCAGATTCATGAGTTATCTTCCTTTTCCGTCTTTTCATGTTGCATTTCATATAATTTACATTTCACAGGACCTTAGAATTAATGGGTTGTTTCTAATACTTCTTTTACAATCTAAACAAAATATTTAATAGACTGCTTTTCATTCATGAATTGCCGTAGTCTATGATTCTTAGGTGGAGTGATACATGAACATAATTTATCAGTTTTATACAGTCATTACTGATGATAACAAACCTCTGGTGTATCATCATGATGAACTACTCTGTGAATAACATCTATGTCAACTTTGGCTATCCTCTCGGAAAATGTCTGAAACTATAAAAATAAATAAAAAGGATTAACTCTTTTAATAAGAATAGATTTCGCCATTGCAAAATATCACGGTCCTTTGTGGAAGAAACTTAAACCTGAAACAAAATACACCATGAGATGCAACGGATCATTCATCAATTGTGTCGTAATGAATAGTGAATAGAAGTGTTTGAAATCTGCCTGTACCAAGTCAGGAATATGACAGTTCTTGTCCATTCGTTTTTGATGCGTTTTGTTATTTGATTTTGCCATGTGATTATGGACTTTCCGAATTGATTTTCCTCTAAGTTCAGTATTTTTGTGATTTTACTTCTTTCTGCTTCAATGTTATAATCAATGAATGAAAATAATTGGAAAGTTTCAATTCTTGATTATAATCATATAAAGCACTTTATATTTGTAAGGAAATTACTGTAGAAATTTACTAATGCGTACATCTTTGAGCATACAATATGTGTATGTCATTAAAGTTTTTTAAAAGGGTATATAAGTACAAAATAGATATTTTTCAATTGATTTAAGACATTCCTAACATTTACATGGATTACCAAAACTTTGTGTAATTTTTTTCACATTTTTTTAATTATTTTTTTTTTCTTTTACTTAAATCAAAAATCAAAATCAGTATAAGGATTTTAACTTGTGATTATTACAAGCCACATTATAAAAACAAAAATGGTGACTGACATTAATAAAAATCTAGATTTTCAAAATGACAAAGAACTAATACTGTTGACGATTATTAGAATTACACACAATAGCAACTTAAAACATCCTCAGATTTAACACACAAAACTATTTACACAGGAAAACGAGTGGCTGATTGACTTATCATTTTTTTTGGTGGATCCTTGCAATTGTCATGAGTTATCATTTTGGTGGATCCTTGTTATGAGGATGTTGCATTAACTCTCTGCTAATTTGTTTGAATCTTTAATTATTATGAGCTGATCAGTTGTACTACATGTATTCAGGGGTGTGATAAAGGTGTGATATTTGCTAAGTATTGAATGAAAACTATTATGAACTCTATAGGGTTATTACAGGAAATAACTTGTGTGTGTTATTACAGATACTTTCAGGAGTTGTCTACTCTTTATTCCTTAAATTTTCTAAATCTGTAATAACACATGTTTGTTATTTGTAAAATGTTTTAATATATAGTGGGCTCTAGGGAACTCTTCAGACTTTGCCCATAAACTAAATGCATAATTTTGATAACTTATTTTTTAATTAAATTAATACATTTTTGATTAACCATGGTAAATCAGCATCCCCGTAATTCAATGAGACAAGGCCTAGCTGTAATAACAAGGCTTTGTTATTAAAGGAATGTAACTTATTATATAAGACACTTGGGAATTACTAGGAAGCTTGAACAGGACCTTGTTACATGCTTTAGTCATTATTTCTTACAATCAATTAAAATACATTGTAATTAAGCATGATTAATGTCTGAGCAAATGCTTTGAAGTGATATAGAGAAGCTGTGATAACACTCTTTAGTTATTACAGGCATATTTTTTTCTGTAATAACATCTAGGTGCACAATGTACTATGCAAAATTGGCAAACTATAAACTGTTATATCTTTCTATAGTTAAGTATGCATAAAGACAAGAGTAATATCAATAGAACTTGTATACATTTTAACAAAACTATTGATGTATAATGTCCCTGTGAAACATATAACATACATATGTTATCACAGTTATTTGATTTTTTAGTCCACAATAACAAATGTATGTTATTTTTCTGTAATAACCCCGTAGAGTTATATACCTAACTGACGAATGTAAAAAGTAAATTAATGATGAATAATTTAATTGCAAAAGTATGACACATGGCGATGTTTAGCGTATGATTAGCAGCTGGTTTGTTTCCAATATCGTTAAATAAACGATATAAAAAAATCAGCGGCCATTTAGTCCAAAATCAATATTCTACTTGCAGCTGCAGTAAAATGTACTACACTTGACGTAGACACAATTAGACAATATACATATAGTATCTTGAAATATGAAGTTTATTTGTATGAGGCTTAGAAACGGGAAAAATGCCAGGTTCTACTGAGCATTTTCCTGTTTCGTGCCGAATACAAATAAATTTCATATTTCAAGACACTATCATGACTATACGTATAGTGTTTTATACTGAAATCGATAAAAAATAAAAAAAATAAATATATGTAACAAATATTGTTAAAAAAAAGTGTTTTGGATTTTCCCTCTTAAGGTACCATTTTGGGGTATTTCCCGTTGAGCGGAGTTCAGGCGGTAAGACATTGAAATTTTAAGGAATTAGAAAGAGAATATGAACTTAACTACTAACATTTGATACACATGGTATATAAATGAACAATTTGAAGACATAACAAGTTTAAATACATAAAAGTTTGACCATTGTTACTACACGTTGTTAATGAAATACAGTAGTTCCGGTAAGTAGGCGGGGCTTATAGGTTAGTTGAGGTCATTGACGTATAAAGCTAACGTTTATACGTATAGCTTTATCTGTATAGTAAAATTGCTGATTGCAGTATAAATATTATTGTTACATTCTTAATTAATCCATTCCTTACAGAGATAGAATTTAGTTTAAAATGTTGTTTAGACCACAGGTCTAGATTAAATTTGTTTAGTCTAGCCCTGAGTCACTGGTTATGGTCGCTTTAGCAACCCAAACCTTCTAGGGGGGTTTGGGGGCATGCCCCCTCCCCAAGAAAATTTTTCATAACTACATTCAATTTCCTGCTATCTGAGACCATTCTGAATGTATAAATGAGGTCTCATGATGGCCAATTTATGGAATCTCAAAAAAGAAAGAAATGGAAAATAATTAAAATAATTATATTTTATTGTTTTTTTTTATTCATCTTCTGGGTTGAGTTCAATGTCTGTTTCTTCTGATGAAAAATCCTGATCATCTTGGACTTCCTCCTCCATGTCATTTTATTGGACAAAAGTCTTGATCTCTAATCATTTTTTGTCTGTTTCATTATGCTGAAACCTCATTCTGAACTTTCAGACAGTATTGATACAAATGAAATGGACCTCAGCTTGTATCATCACTGCCTGCAAGTTCAACTATTGAAGAACAAGGTTTCAGTATAATGAACTCCCCTTCTCCAGTCTATTTTTCTTTTGTCCTCTGGTTTTTTAGCTCCTGTTAAATACTTCCACTTTGGGTGTGTTTGGATATATGCCTGAGGCAGCCTATGGTTACCCATAGGTACCTATGGTTTGATATTTTATACACAAAATATCAAACAATAGGTACCTATGGGTAACCATAGGCCGCCTCAGGCGTATATCCAAACACACCCATTGTTTACCATAAATAATTTAGTGAGTTGTAACCTTGAGCTTGATCATAGTCAAATACGCTCTTTAATATTCAGAAGGACAATCTTATTTAAAGCATCGATAAGACCACAATTTTTTTAATCAAACACCGCATGGCACTGAATTTCCCGAAATTGAAAATCGTAAATTGTCTAGACACACAGGTTATGATGAAACAACTTATCCTAGACTGACCACAATTCTTCAGGCATCGGGCTATCGGTCCTGCATTAATTTCGAAACGTCCTTACCCAACAATGTATTCTGGCAATTAGTCTCCAATGAAATGATATTTTTTTCATTATTGTTACATGATAATGTAACTGTAACCAGTGCCTATTAACTGTAATAACAAACAGATATAACTTCTACATGTATTTAAAGTCATATGAAACCAGTGAGTGGTGAAAAATAATGTTTATCCAATTCTTGAACCAATGCATGTATATATCATAAACTTAGAACTCTGTGCACGATTTTGTCATTTTTTACGCAAATATATCGTATAATCGTCAATTTCTTTTCTCTCTGTTATAATTTAACAAATATGGCTGCTCATTAAATGCCGTGTTTTAAAGCCGAAGTTTACTGATTGTCACCTTATAGTAAATAAATAACAAAAAGAATGGATATTGAGCACGTGTTTAACATGTACAATCAGATAATTGTTTATTTTAATGACAGATCCATGCATATTGTGATCACCGGATTTTTACGAGGAGGTAACTAGATTACGCTCAGGTCACTATGCATACGGAAAATATGTCGGCAAATTGCTTCCTGGAAGCAAACAATTAAAAACAAATAAACTTCTTCTAAATGTGGACAAATTAAAGAATTTTCCTCAGAAAAAAGTTTATGTACATAAGTTGTGTAATGAAAACTTTCCATTTAGTTATAAAACACATATGCATGATTTTTTTTTAATTTGAGGTTTCTTATGACTTTAAAGTTTGATAAACGTTAAAAATTATTCCCCTTTTCCTCTGTTTTGTACTAGACATTTTGTTTATTAAACTATATACATTATAAAAATAAGGAGATATAGTATGATTATATGTTTAATATACATACATGTGACAGAGTTGTCAAGCCACAACTGGAGATTTGGAAATTTTCAGCTGGAGTTTGGGCCTCATAACTGGAGATTTTTTAAGACTTTATTATCGACATACGCAAAATTTTTTCGCGTGTGTTTAAACTGCATATCTTCTTTTTTGTTAAAAAAAACCCCAAAGATTCCATACGTTCAAGCACCTGCATAGGCTAGCCATTTTTACTTAGTAAAATAGAAGATAAAGGGGGGGGGGGGGTTTCAAATATTTATTCATCATATATAGTTCAAAGATAAAGTGATCAGCAATCATACATAGTTGGCAAAAAGTACCTCTGCTTTAGCCACATTGTCAACTTTAGTACCACTACTGAACATGTTTGTAACAGAAGGTGTTGAATTGATAGAGTTGTGGGCTTTCTGGTGGGTAGCTGTCTCCATATTTTTGGTCAAGTAATTAGGGCCCCATAGTCAGCTTTGCATGAAAAGTAGTAAGCATGGTCTTGACCCTTGGCACTTGACTTGCACCATTTTTAAATTTGGCTAGATACTGTGTCTTCTTTAATATTATGCTGGGGTACATGTATTTGGTGATACATTGTAACATGATACAGTTTGTATTTTGTCAAATTTGCCAAATCTTTTGGCCTAGATAGAAGACAAGCCATAAATATCATATTTGAGTTGATTTTATTGTCTTTGAGGTTCAGTATAAACTAAGTCTGTTCCATGTTTTGAACAGCATCAAAATTTATAAAAGACGATGTTTATACAACTGTTCCATTGTCAGTATCACTTTTAATCATCCAGCCATGTACATGTATATTTAACTAGCTAGTTGATTACTAGGTAAATGCCAATCATCTTTTATTGTTGTATAAACAGTCTAATCCTTAACACCTTCATTGATTACTTGAGGCTATTTACCTTTTGACACAAATTCCATTACAGGAAACTTCCGTTTTTCTCGGACTTTTCCCATAACAATTTAGAGTTTCTCGGACTTTTTCGCTGTCCGTATCTATTTTGTAAACAGAAATGTCTACTGAAATTTTTTCGAGATTGACATTTCCAAAAAGCCGAAGATTTCAAATTTTAACGGGAGGGACGGAAGAGGGTCTGAAAAGCGGGAGATTTTAACTCCCGCCGGAAGAATCACATGTATGAATATACATGTATGTGTAAGTGTTTGTTGAGAACTGATAATAATTTGGGATCTGAAACAGACCCCAAGTGTAGTACATTTCACTGTAGACCAAATAATCATGACATCTTGAAAGGTTATTATATGGGGATGAAGTCCCCAATTATGGTAGAAAAATCAATAAGAAAAAAAGAAAAAAAAAAAAAATTCAGGAAAATTTCCAAAATTTTTCATTCTGCTAATGAACTCAAAATCGTTAACTTTTTTTTTCAGATCTACTTCCTGTTCCGGTTTTCACCACATTTGCGCTGAAATCTTTTTCCTTTTCCGGTCTTGTTTGCATGAGACTTTGAATAAAATATATATTTATCAGTCTAGTTAGTCCAAATAATTATGACGCCTTCCTACGAAGTCATAACGCTGAAGCCATTTTTTACATCTTGAGTTTGAGAGCAAATTTTGGGGGGAACTTTGACACAAAATTTTGACCAGAAATTTTCATTGCGGTTTAGAAATTTTACGTTAGTTACAAAGTCCTACCTTTTTTGTGCTTACTGATGTAAAATATTTCCAGAAATATCCAAAAGAAATTTTCTTGGAGGGGGGGGAGGCATGCCCCCAAACCCCCCTAGAAGTTTGGGTCGCTAACGGGACCCTAACCAGTGACTCAGGGCTAGACTAAACAAATTTAATCTAGACCTGTGGTCTAAACAACATTTTAAACTAAATTCTATCTCTGTAAGGAACGGATTAATTAAGAATGTAACAATAATATTTATACTGCAATCAGCAATTTTACTATATAGATAAAGCTATACGTATAAACGTTATGTTTATACGTCAATGACCTCAACTAACTTATAAGCCCCGCCTACTTACCGGAACTACTGTATTTCATTAACAATGTCACGTCTCAACCATGACAACGTGTAGTAACAATGGTCAAACTTTTATGTGTTTAAACTTGTTATTTCTTCAAATTGTTCATTTATATACCATGTGTATCAAATGTTATTAATTGAGTTCATATTCTCTTTCTAATTCCTTAAAATTTCAATGTCTTACCGCCTGAACTCCGCTCAAAGGGAAATATCCCAAAATGGTACCTAAAGAGGGAAAATCCAAAACACTTTTTTTTAACAATACTTGTTACATATATTTATTTTTTAAAATTTTCTATCGATTTCAGTATAAAAACAATATACGTATAGCGTCTTGAAATATGAAATTTATTTGTATTGGCACGAAACAGGAAAATGCTCGGTAGAACCTGGCATTTTCCCCGTTTCTAAGCCTCATACAAATAAACTTCATATTTCAAGATACTATATGTATATTGTCTAATTGTGTCTACGTCAAGTGTAGTACATTTTACTGCAGCTGCAAGTAGAATATTGATTGTCAATCATTTTGGACTAAATGACCGCTGATTTTTTTATATCGTTTACATAACGATATTGGAAACAAACCAGCTGCTAATCATAAGCTAAACATCGCCATGTGTCATACTTTTGCAATTCGATTTACATTATCCGGAAATTCGGGTCTGTTAAATTTTTACGATTTTAAATTTTATATTCACCAGAAGTGAAGTTTCGTTGGTAATTGTGGGAAATCATTTCCAAACAAAATAAATATTCCCCCACTTCAAATGGAATCGTATCTATTTAATCCTTTCTTTTGGATATTTCTGGAAATATTTTACATCATTTAGCACAAAAAAGGTAGGACTTTGTAACTACGTAAAAATTTCTAACTGGCAATGAAAATTTCTTGTCAAAATTAGGTGTCAAAGTTCCCCCCAAAATTTGCTCTCAAACTCCAGACGTAAAAAATGGCTTCAGCGTTATGACTTCATAGGAAGGCGTCCCAGAAAAAAATAAAATAGCCTTGCCAGACGTCATAATTATTTGGACTACAGTCTAGTAAAATATAAGATTGGAACTCAATACAAATTCATTTTTAATAATTGTTTGATATGAAAAAAACGTTACCTTTTGTTTACATTGAATATGACGTTATAACTTAAAGATCGTCACAGCTAAATCCCTAAAAACAGAACCAAAATCGGGAACGTTACGGTATTTCCGTTTCTTTTATCAACATGTTTGAATTAAAAAAAATAATACATACAGACTTCGTCCCCATTCACAGGTTATGCCTGCCTCATATTATTATTTAGCTTTGAAGTCATTCAGCTGTAGCCTTTAACTTGTAAATATGGTAAAAAGTCAAATAACAAAAAATATAATTATTGGACTAATTTTGCTGCAGCAGCGAGTAGGTTCGTTTGGGAATCGAAGATTGCTTAGTTATAATCAATAAAGAATCCATAATGATTCATGACTTTATGTAAAATAAATAAGTTGAACCTATAAAGTGAATAACATTTTTTCCAGCTACGCATGTTGTTTGTGTGTAAATAATTATTTTTGTGATGTAAACACAGCCATTTTTATCAATTTATAGGTAAAATGTTTTAGCAAAATTGTCAAAAATATCTCGGCAGTTACCTTAAATTTATTTTCTGTCTGATGATGGGCTGATTTTCCCATCTTAACTTGCTTTTTTTAGCAAATATTTGAGCCTCAATATTTTAAGCGTGTAAACTCATGGAGGCAGCCATTTTTTTTGGCCTCAATAAAAGTTTTGTTAATTCGGAAAGGTAACGAGTTAATAACCGGAAACTAGGAGATACTAATATCCAAACGACAGCAACAATCTCCAACGTATATCGATAATAAGACATGCACTGTTTTACTGCAGACCACAGAGGCGGATTTAGAGGGGGGGCCCAGGGGGCCCGGGCCCCCCCTTTTTGGGAAAAAATTTGGTTGCTTATATAGGGAATCACTGAAGTGTGACTGGAGCGGGCCCCTTCTTAGGTCAGTCAGTGGGCCCCCACTTATGAAAATTTCTGGATCCGCCACTGGACCAAACATAGTTGTTAATGACATAAATAAATAAATAAATAATAAATAAATAAGCTTTATTTAGAGTCGACAAGGTATACAAATAGAGACAAACATAAGCTCTAATGAGCTTATAACCGACATCAGGAACATATATATTAACTTTAGATATACTGTTCCCAGCCGACATACGAGACATTTATAACATCACTATAAAAAAAAATAATCGGTACCGTAGATATGTCAAAAGCATGTCTACAAATCTAAATATGTGTCAGTGAGTGAAAAAGAACAAAATGTTTCAACTATGGAAGAGCAATATCTTAGCAGAAATTAGCTAGACATTGACATGAATAGACTAAGTCTACTATTTACATTCGTCAGTTAGGGCATGATATACCTCTACAGGGTTATTACAGAAAAATAACATACATTTGTTACTAAAACTAAAAGCTTATGTCCTCTCAAAATCCTCACTTGATATGTTATATAGTTATTTCACAAAAAGAAAACTGTGTGTGAAAGTAAACCAAAATTTAAGTGGTACAAATGTATGCTTCACATATTTAAAGGGGTACCACAAGGTTCCATCCTTGGACCCATCCTATTTAATATTTTTATTAATGATTTGTTCTTTTTTGTAAATAATTGTTCTTTATATAATTATGCTGATGACAATACTTTGTCAAAGTCTGGAAATTCCTTACAAAATGTAATTTCTGCTCTTGAGGAAGACAGCAATTATTTAATACAGTGGTTTTCTTCCAATAAAATGCAGGCCAACCCAGAGAAATTTCAAGCTATATATCTTGGCAAAAAAACACATGATAAAAAAATTGTGTTGGATTTGAATGGTATTTCTATATCATGTAAGGATGAGGTTAAACTACTTGGAGTTACGATTGATTTTTAAATTAAACTTCAATTTACATATTTCAAATATTTGTAAAAAGGCTGTAAGGCAATTAAATGTTTTGAAAAGAATTGGGAAACATAAAACAAACTGAGTAAACTTACAATTTATTACTCTTTTATTATGTCTAACTTTAGTAACTGCCCTTTGACTTGACATTTCTGTGGGGAACAAAATACCAGAAAAATAGAAAAAATACAAGAACGAGCGCTTCGATTTATTTATGAAGACCATCAGAGCTCTTTAAGGGAGCTACCATTTGATTTTTATGGGGGGGCTAGGATGAAAAATTTTGTCCTGCATTTTTTTTTTTAATTGTTATCTCTGTCCTGCCTTTTTATTTTTCACTCTATTCGGTCCTGCCTTTTTTTTTTATTAGTTTATCCTGACTTTTTTTACCTAAATTGTCATCCTGCCTTTTTTTTTGCAAAGTGTCTCATCCTGCCTTTTTTTTTACTCAAAACTCCTGTCCTGCCTATTTTTTTCAAATTTCATCCTAGCCCCCCCCCCCCCCCCCCCCCCACCCCCATAAAAATCAAATGGTAGCTCCCTAAACCTTCCATCATTAAAAACTCGTAAAATGCGCTCAATTGCCTTGGAGACCTTTAAAATAATTAATAAAAAATGTCCTTTATTTATTCAAGATTTAGTTGTAATAAAAACAATTCATATAATTTCAGGTATGTAAACACTGCTGAGGTACCTAGACCTAGAACCTCAAGTTATGGTAAAAGATCCTTTAGATTTGAGGCAGCACAAGTATGGAACTCACTTCCTAATGAGGCTAGACTCATGATTTCTTTTGACCAGTTTAGGAATTATATAAATTCCTGGTGTGGGGGTCAAAAATGCTACTGCAGTTCATGTCGTTTCCACCCAGTGCTGTCTCAAAGCTGAAATTTTTTTCTTTCTTTTTTATAATGGCCTTTTGTTCTGCTTTATGCATCTATTTAATATATCTGCCATTAAATGCTAGTGCTTATATTTATTTATTTATTGCTTTTATGCCTTTAGTCTGTTGTATTTTATGATCTTCAAGTGATTTGCTGATTCCCCCGTTTCAATGCACATAGAGGCGCTTGCCACATGAACTTAACTCTGGAGGCTCACAAATCAAATAGATTTGCTTTCATTATATTGCATGTTTTTTTCATTTTTATTTGGTAGTATTTGCATGATGCTGCATGATTTTTTTATGTGATAGTCGGTTAAAGAGCTCCCCAGAGCTCATGTTTTGTCTGTTATTATGTATAAATATGTCGACTCCAAATAAAATTTACTTACTTACTTACTTACTTACTACCGGTTAAGTGTGCACAATTTGACATTATACGGAATTATCAGTTAAATAGAAGTGTTCCTTACTAAAATAATCACTCTCCAGCAGTTTTATGAAATGGACACGGTTAGAAGGTCATTAATTATCACTAAATCAGTTGACCGAAACGACGAGTCTGTATGAGACAACTGCGAGACTTGTTTTCACATCAATTGGAAACATAACTTCAAAATCCATTGAGGCCTGACTCCGCCAGAGCTTGGTCGAAAAGAGAAGAAATTGAACTGGTCAGGAATCTTTGTCAGAATGGGTCAATACAACCAGGTCTCTGATAAATCGTCGCATTTATAAGTTGAAAAACTGTGTGAATGATCGACCAAAGTTCGTTTTTAGAGACAAAGAGGCTGTGAAATATCTACCATCTCTTCGCGATAAGCCGGTATGTTGTTGTTCCTGCGTACAAAGCTTCACATAATACAGTATTTGTATTTAAATCGTACTACTACGAGTGTCTTGTAAAAGAGTTAAGAATAAATTAACACTCAGGTATCCCTCATTCAAAAAAATAATTTGACAAGGATGAGGTTTTGGCGAATCATAAGTCTTTCATGGCTTCAATGAACATTACCTTGAACAACAAATCGGAGGACTTACCTTGTATGTATTGGACACCTAAGCTTCACAAAATTCCGTACAAATAACGGTACATTGCCGGCTCATTTGCATATCCGACTTAATTTTTTCCCATTAGATTGGAAAAACAAGTTGTCCGCAGCAAAAGAGGGTCTTCAGAAATACCGTGAAACTGTTTACTCGCGCAGTGGTATTTAACATATTTTTATTTTAAAACTTTCTCGATAATTTAAAATGTCGATCTTATTCTGAAATTAGTTCTTACCGAACGTGCAAGGGCTGTATAGCCAGTAAAAGTCGTTAAAAACTTCCATTTGTTGCAAATTAGTTCTTTTAAAACTTTTGATTTTTCAACTCTGCATGTATACAACCAGTGCCCATGTGAAATTAGAAATTGTCTTAAAGAAATAATTCACAATGCTTTTCAACATAAATATGGTAGAATAAACGCTATGAATGTATTACTTTGGGATACCTTACATATTTTGTTAATAGTGAACGAAAAGGTGAAACATTATAAACAGAGGAACAAGTAATCGAAGTTGAAATCTGAAGTACATCTTAACACTAACTCGTGTGCTTACTTATTATGAACTGCTTAATGACATGAAATATAAAGGCATTAGACACATGGGAAAAGTCGCACTTTTAAAACTACGATTTTGACGCTGTTTAAGTAGACAGATTTGCCTTTCATACAGTTTTGACACGTTATCCCTGAAGTTATCAGTATGCTGGAGTTTCTTAATATTGAGAACATATTTGTTGAATTTGGAGGTAGACTTTATCAACTAATTGTCGGCATTCCTTTGGGAACGAACAGTGTGTCTCTCCTTGCGGACCTCTTCTTATTTTCATATGAATCGGAGTTCCTTCAGACACTTGTAAAAAAAACCCCAAGAATATCAAAGAAGCCAGGCTGATGTTTGTGAATCGTCACCAGTGTCTGAGTAGAAAGTTGATGAACCAGGGTATGTCAAAGAACGTCTCGTCCTCTTTTTTTTTAAAGTTCGTCGGAAGGTGTCAAGACCTTCCCAAATAATACCCCATGGCTTTGAAGTAATGATTCTTGGTACTGAAGTTGTTTATCATCTTATTTACGTGTAATAGTATTCTTTTATTTGTCTTTATGAACATTACTTTTCACTGTTTAGTCTTTTTTTGTGTGGTGGTATCCATTCGATGTGGCTCTGCACTTATACATCCCGTCATTGTGTTATTGTTCTATGATAATTTTTGTATTTTTGTCTTTCAGTTTTGCTTGCTTTGTCTATATGCATTTCAGTGTTTCCTTATTACAATGACGTGGCTCTGTTCTCATACATCCCGTCATTTTTCTATGATAATTTTTGTACTATTATCTTTAATTTTAGCTAATATGCTTTGTCTATATGCTTTTTGTGTTTCTTTGTTGTAGAAATTACTTATGACGTGGCTCTGTACTTATCCATCCCGTCATCATGTTATTGTGTTATGATGGTCATTTCTTGTTTATTTGTTTGTTTGGTTGTTTTTATCGTGATTAAGACAACAACACAATGTTGACTGCTGTACCCCTATTTTTGACATTTATACCTATTATGCTTGTTTGTTTTGTTCACAAATCCTTGTTAATATAATGAAATTTTAAGCGACTGTCATACAAGTGAGAGGTTTATAATAGACTACAAAACCAGGTTAAATCCACCATTTTCTACTTAAGAAAATGCCTGTACCAAGTCAGGAATATTACAGTTGTTATCCCTTCGTTTGATGTGTTTGAACTTTTGATTTTGTCATTTGATTAGGGACTTTTCTTTTTGAAGTTTTTTCGGAGTTCAGTATTTTTGTGATTTTACTTTTTTTCTATTGGTCCTCAGTATCGTGCATTTTGTTTAACCGAATCTTAATTCGTCAGACAATTACTGCATATATATCAGGAGACATTTTCTTGCGGCATACTAAAGTACCCCCTCTTTTCATAAGACACGCAATTCCTTTTATGTTTTATTTGTTTGTTTGTATACTCGTTTGGATTTACAAGTTTTGGACTTCGGTAACTACGATTTTGCCTCATATGTTCTCATATTAAACGTCAGACCGGATGTGGCTGTGTATTTTAAAATCCAACGTTGGCCAAACAAACTGGATTGAAAAAGTCCATATTAATATACCACAGCGAAATTCGAATAAAGACAATAAGTTGTGGAATAAAAAAGCCATAAAAGATACCAGGCCTATTATTTTAAAACACCAGCATTTTACTAATCCACATAAGACTCATCCATTTCACTCGAATCAAAATGATTAAAAAAATTGAAACAAAATTTAATACAAGTGCAAAGTTCAAGAACATTGAAAATAACAAAACCTGAAAGATTATGCTAAATCAAACAAAAGTCATCTATGTCTGTGGATAGAAAATATGGCGGTTTCGTGTAACTCAATATTTCATTAACACTAAATGACTGCATCGATGCGAAATACTTTGACGCCAGCATGGCCAAAAAGAAATTTGAAAAAAAAACAGTCCACAAAGACAATAATAATCAAAATCAAGGAGTAAACAAAGACTCACAAAACCAAAGGACATTTACATATTCAACAGTTATAAATAATAATTAAGAAACAACACGAACTCCACTAAAAACCGGGAGTGAAAGCAGGTGCTCCGGAAGGGTAAGCATTTCCTGCACCGTATACGGCACCCGTCGTGTTATTTCTTTGTTCAGTTCGGTAATGATGGAAGGTTATTATGACTGAGGAAGAATATCAGATATGATTTCTGACACACTTTTGTCATAATGGCCAATCAGCTCATGATGGCGACCGTAAAATTTCACAAAACTACACAGACAGTTAATTATTTGGAACCGGTTGCCCAAGAAAGCAACTTACAAAGCAAGATCGTTGGTACAAAGTAGCCGGTAGTCTGATTTCCTAGTTTATGAGCTTTATAACTTCAGGGAAGCTGACCCCTGAAGGATGATCATCTGTTGGTCAAGAAGTTAAAGCCTTTGTGATACTAAATTTCTACTACAATTTAAACATTTCAAAAGTCGCAATGGTAAATGTTGTAAATGAGGAAATGAGGCATAGATTTTGGCTTCAACAAATCATCTGGAACATATTCATGACTATTTGTGGCACCGAAGTCGTATTTGCTGTTCAATATATACAACAGACAGACTCTGCTGTATGGTTGATACGAATCAATAGAAATTGCATAGCGGTAAAATCAAAGACAGTCTCTTTGTCTTAATGTGCACTTCTCAAAGAGGACGAAAGATATCAGAGAGCCAGTCACACTCATTGCTTGAAAATAAACTGACAACGCCATGGCTAAAAAATGATCCGCATTGTCAATTGCGATGTGAAGGTAAAGCTATGAAGCAGGAATTTGCCATGTACCGATCACAAACCAGGAGCCTATAATCCTGTGGTTGTTGTTTTATGCAGTCTACCATAACTGGTTTTATTTTTGTTGGAAATTAGCCGTTTAATTTTTCTCTCCGAGCCTTCAAGTTGTTTAGAAATTCCTACAATATTGGGTTTGATCATGAACCGGAAGAAGCTATCATCATCTTTCACGTCGTCTTCTTACCTAGACTTAGATCTACAAATTAACAATGGGAGTCGTTTTAGAATAACAATTTCATACGACAAAAAGTATGATGTCAGTTGGTTTATTTCAATCAATTTTAACATAGTGACACAATTTTGAATTATTGAATGTGAGAACAATATCTTCCAAATTGTACATTATGTTAAGGGATTACAAAATAATTCTTCTTCTAGTACAGAATATTAAAAGGCAACAATAGTTTATCAATGTTTAAATGTAAAAAAATCAACAAAGAAATGACAAATCAAGTTAAACAGAGACCTACTGAGTCGTTAGAATACGCGTCTCCTGCTTCGCATGCATAACACGTCATTAGAGCACACACTCAGTCAAATCGGGAGCGGAACACAATCAACCAATCTAAACATCAGACAATATTTCTGCTATCTGACGAGTTCAGACCACGAAAAACACGTCGCTATATATTGAGCTGAGACACTGAAACATTAAATGGGTTGATCCCTGTTTATGAATAGTTATTAAGTGTACCAGGATTATAATTTAGCACGCCAGACGCGCGTTTCGTCTACATAAGACTCATTCCGTATGTTGTTAACACGAACGAGCGTAAAGCTTCAAAGATTGGTATTAATAACATGTGGATGCTGAATGATGTAAATAGTACGAAAATCTATGACCCTTCTTCGTGCAATAGCAGATATAAAAATGTTACACAATTTAAACAAGAGTTCCGCTAAATTTAAAGACAAACTGAAAGTTTTTGTCATCGGAATATTTGTTTTAAGGTAATGCCAAGGCGTACACATATAAAAATGAAATCTGATTCGAATGATTTTTTTTTTGAAACTTGCATACTCTAGAAACTGGACAGAATATTTTGGTGGCTATGAGTTCTCTCACAGACATCCGATATTCCACTGACTGATGCAAACAGTGCATCTGGTCTAACCGACGTGTTACTTGGTTTATATTAGGTAATACACATACAGGGATTTGTGCAAAAGGCCTTTAATACAACGTTCCCCTATATCGACGATTATTTGTCATTGACTAACCCATGTGTGTGACTGTTGATCGCATCTATCCTATTGAAATTGAATTGACAATACCTAAAACACAGCTGCTTTATATCTTGACTTTCACATCGATATTGACCATGATGATCGGATAAAAACTAAACATTACCACTAAAAGACGACTTCAATGTCCCCATCGTAAACTTCCCAGTCGTAAATATCAACTTTCAAGCAGTTCGCCAAATATGGGGTTTATATCTTTCATTTGATACGAGACTCCAGATCATATTTGATAAAATATTGGTGCTTACATGGAAGCTTTTGAAACAAGCTTTCCTCTGGTACAGTTAATTATGTAACCTCTCCCCCTTTTTTTATAGTTCATTACTTGGTTGACCGTTATTGGATATTGGTGTTGTGCAGATGATTTTTGTCGTAACCTATTTTTACATGACAGGTTGTAAATGTGGAGCGTTCTAACAATTTTAGAGCTCTTGAGGGTTTAGTTTGCTCAATAATTCGTTTTAATTTTTTTATGATTTATGGAGATGTATTTAATGTGTGTAATTTCGTCTTTTTCTTATGGTGTTGTCTGTCTGTTTTTGAATTATGTTTTTTTTTATTACACCTTGGTATGTGTTTGTGAAAAGAAAAATCTTAAAAATACTGAATTCCGAGGGAAATTCATAACGACAAGTCCCTAACCAAATGGCAAAATCGAAAGCTCAAACACATCGAACGAATGGATAACAACTTTAATATCCCTGACTTGGTACAGACATTTTCTTATGTAGAAAAGGTGGATTGAACCTGGTTTTATAGTTATCTTTATTTTCTTTTCATGATTTGGTAGCCATATTTAAATATATTTTTGTGATTTAAGTTTAATTTTGTCAATCCAATATACCTTTTCCAAGTTCTTGTAAAGGTAAACAAAGACAAAACCCATTATATTTATAAATGAAAAACTATATGGTGCTCCAAGGATGCGTGTGGTTTGGTGGCGGACCATACTCGTAATAATAAACTCAGTTTATCCAGATGATACTATATACTAGTGCTTGCGTGTTTGTTCTTGTTTTTTTGGTAAAAGTTTGCACTTTACAAGAATGCTATATGAATAAAGGCAACAGTAGTATACCGCTGTTCGAAAGTCATAAATCGATTGAGAGAAAACTAATCCCGGTTACAAACTAAAACTGAGATAATCACATCAACTATAAGAGAGAAAACAACGAAACAACAGAAACACGGAAGTGCAACAAAAAACAAAAAACGACAATGCAACACACACAAAAACGAACTATAAGGTAACAACTTCCATTTTCTTCACTTGGTATAGGACATTTTAAGAAAAAAAAATGGTCGGTTGAACCTGGTTTTGCGGCTAGACAAACCTCGTGCTTTAATGGCAATGTTAAAGATTACTCTAAAATGACATTACATGACAGGACTACAGTACAAAAAAATAATACAATAGGAAATTTCGACATGCTTAAAGTTAGCAAAGGTACCAGGCTTATGATAAAGTTGTCGTTGCATTTAAGATCATCCCAAATTCTTTTAAGGACTCATAAGGTTTTTTGTGTGTTAAATTTGTGTTATTGCTTTGACACATGTCTGTGTTGATTCTAACGTTAAAGATCTAGATAAACTAAGTTTCCCTTTCAAACTCTCAAGTTGGGCCATTTTTTGTGTTAGGCCATTTGTAAATATTGTATTGAAGACCTGTTGGTGACCTTCTGCTGTTGTTTTTTTCTATGGTCGGGTTGTTGTCTCTTTGACACATTCCCCATTTCCATTCTCAATTTTATTGTCTTTGAAGTACGAAAGATACATTTACATCATCTATAATTCAGTCTGCCTCACATCTTGACTTCCATTTGGATTTGCGTCAACTTCAGGAGCTCATGAAATCTCCTCCCAGTTTTTGGTATGGTTTGTGTTGCTATGTCTTTAGTTTTATATGTTGTGTTTTGTGCACTGTAGTTTGTCGTTTAATCTTTTTTCTTCTTTTTTATGCAATGGCATTGTCAGTTTGTTTTTGACTTATAAGTATGAATTTCTGTTCTGTATCTTTGGATTCTCTTTTTCAGATACCATGTGTAACGAAAGAAAACTACACTATTCGAATTTTTATTTTCAACAAAAGACAATCTACTTTACTTACAACTTTGCAGCAATTGTTCAATCAATAAAATGTATTTGTAAATTATTTTGCCAGTTTTGCGACAGTGATAAATGCAAATTCAGCACCTAAAAAAGAGATCAAACTAAAGCACTAAAACATTTTGAATTGATGTGGCTTGACATCAACTTTGCACCATACTATTTAAAAGCGCACCATTGATATTTGTTTTGTAAAAATACAAATACAGGTTATTCTAATTTTGAAGTAAAAGTGAAAAAAGGAAAATTCAATAAATGAAATTATTTAACATTTTCATCGGAAGGAGGTATTATTCTAATGTGTACCTAATATAACTAAATATAGTCACAAAACATATGATATGAAAAAAAAAATGAAAATCGTATCTCTATTGCACAATAATATATAAAGGTAATGTATGATGAAAATAAGTTTTAAACATGATATTGACATAATTGTTGTACTTATGTTTTAAGATTTAGGTATCAATATTATAGCAAACTGGCATATTTTTGTTTGAAATAGATGGCAATCATGTGTGTACTATAATTCACCATAATTTTAGAAAAATTGTGCATTTAACAGATAATTTCAAATTTTAGCAAGTTTTCGAAATTTAAATCATAAAAGGATTATTGCTTGAACATTTGAAAAAAGTTTGTATTTTTAATTTGAAAATGAACCAAAAGTCGTTAGCTAGTTTAACTTTCATTCTATAATTTAACCTCTCATACGATGGGACAACTTGATCCTATATACATTTTGGTGTTTAAGCACTTAGTTTTAGATATCGTGCGTACAAAAAAAAAAACGTTGAAAGATGAAGCAAAGGAATAAATTCTTCTTGTAAATATTAAGTTATACCAACAAGAGTTACCTTTCTTCGAACTTTTTTTTTTTTATGAATGTTATATTTATAATGGAATGTATTCGATAAATTGATAAAAAAAATGATAAAAGAATTATCATAAATAATTTAAAAAAAAAACACACAATAATTAAGGGAAAAAAATATGGGAAAAAAAATATAATAAAAAAATGATAAAAAGTATAAATGATAATTCACTGGAATGACTGAAGTCATCACATTTTCATAAAGTAGACATGTTCTTTGCACCACACTGCCAATTGGTGCAAAAAACATAAATGGCGGAATTAATAAATTCAGCCATTTGTAGTTCCCCCTTTCATCGATATCATATAAGCTATAACAAAATAAGAATGAACAAATATTTACAATGTTAAACAAATACTATACGACATATCACAAAACTTAACAATGCAATATTTTGTATACTACAAACGGGCCATTTTCAGCAATTAGGAAAAGACCATGTATGAACAATAATATTTTTTTTATTCTGATTTACTTTTGCACCATTGGTCTTTTCTGGTCTGTTCAATTTCTACATAAACACAAAATATGTTTTGCATTTTTCATGACCTTTTTTAACAAGAATATAAACAATCAATGTAATTGTAAATTTTAAGTATATAATCCGGCTATCTAAAATCTAGCATTCGATTTTTAATTCGATAAAAAGCATGCTATGTTGATACCTACTTTTATTATGTTTAATTTTAATAATTAATGGAAAAACATGAAATTTTTAAGAAAAAAAATCTAATAAATTTGACCGTGTACACTTTTTTCGTACACATCAGAATTTGAATTTCCTCAATATGGCTTTCTTACTTATCAAGAAATTTCTCACTTTTATGGTACCCTATAATATCTTCAATTTGAAAGAGTGAGATTCTGATGTCCACGGATATGTATTTAACTACACTTTGTTATATCGGGCATGTTGCATCAAATTACCCGTTTTAAGCATACAATCGTAACAGCACATTAAATATTGGACAGGCACCTTGAAGCAATAAATAAATTCAAAATGAACTTGTCTTTGTACAAATAACACTTTGTTCTTGGTATGAACAATAATTTAAAAATAAATTATCACAAATTATTTCCAAATGTTTACAATGTATTGTTTCATACTCTATACAGGACACTTTTATCAAACAATTGTGTTCCAATATTATATAACGCATCAGCGTACCAGTGGACACCCTCAGAACCAATGTCTATTGCGTATGGATATGATATGTATTGCAGTATCCAGTGTACCGCTCTAACGGGGGCAAAAGCCGCATGCGCTATAACTTCATTATTCATGACACCATAACAGGAAGTGAGTACACCGTCAACAACAATATTACCCTCTATCGTCAGTGGGGCGTACACTCCACTTGATGTCTTTTTTGTTAATGCAACAACTTTTGACGGTATAAAATTGTTTGTACTGTTCGAAACTAACACAAATTGGCCCACTTGAACCTCTTCGGCATATGCCGAGGAAAAGTCATCTGAATAGTTTGTTTTTGATACGTATATTAAATGCTTGTCTGTGATTTCAAGTGAAAAATGATCCTCTGTTTCAATATGAATAAATGTGGCCTGCTTCTGACTGTTTTTATCAAGAAACATGATGACCTCACTAAAAACTGGAACCCCATCAACTGTTTTACTTAACACCTTTTCTCCCGTATGTAGATCTTTCATTTGAACATATCCTCTTGTTTCTGATTGGATAGAAGATTCACCACTGAAACATCCTCCAATGTTATTTGCAGCAGACGATTCTGTAAATAGAACAAAAAAATGAACCAGATGTCTCCAAAATGTAAAAAAAATATTTTGCTACCGAAATAACGAAAACAATATTCACACAAAAACAACCATGTTTATTTCTAAGTTTAATTTCTATATTAGAAGTTATAATAATCAACACCAGAAATTCACAACTTTCAACGACTTTATTATTTGTACGTAGAGGTGATGATTCTAAGCCTTTTACACAACCAAACATTTCAATCGAATATATAAAATTGCTTTTTCATTGTAATACTTGGCCAGGGAGATAAAGTATCACTCATACGTTGGAGTGGGTGCTTTAACCGCTGGACTTTATCGCTATGTTATGTCACTGTTATTTCAAAGTTTGTATAAATTTGGTCCGTACTTGATTTATTTTTTAAGTGGCAAAACTATGTACAAAATTCTTAAAGTCTGGAGTGTTTAAAATGATTGTTTGCATTGTCATGTTGACTCTGCATAAAAAAATTCCGTATCCTAATTATAGTAAAACTGTGTTTATTCTGACTAAAATGGCATACCCTAATGCTCTTTTAATATTTATATATTACTAAATGACAAAGTAAAGAATTTAGCAAACACAATTTATTACACATTTATTATAATTATATCGTTTTATTATGGTCCATGTCTGAAAAAGTTGATTTAGCCGGTATGGTACCGTTGAAAATCATCTTCACGCTCTTGCAACCTAAATGAATTTTCAGTAGATTAAATCTGATAAAAAAATAAGTTAACTGTACTAAAAATACTCTCAAAGATACAGTTCCATTTGTCAATGAATTTTATTATGTCGCTGTAATTGCCATACAAAAATTATACAATTAGATATTTTAATGTTTGATTCAGACAGGTCGAGACTATTTAGAAATGGCAAATAATGTGATTTTGCACTGAATTTAAATGAAACTTGTTATGTGAGTAAAAAACACAAAAGTTCATCCGCGGTTTAATTAAGGTGGAGTTCGTTTTGCTAAATCTTTAATTTTAAGTGTAGATTTTTTTTTGTACTATTGTTTGTCTTTTGACCATGTTGTTGTCTGTCTTTTCAACATGGATTTTGATAACCTCATTGGTATCTCCCTTTTATCAAACGCAAAATCATTGCTACGGTGTGATAAATCCGATGAGTTAGAAATAAAAACAATTATCTCCATAAGGTACTAAAAAGCATCGAATTGATTTAGTTTGGAAATATTTGACAATATTCGACTTGAACTAAGGTCATAGGCAAAGTTAATGTTGTCCGTCTTCTTCGCCATGGATTTTGATAGCTCTTAATAACTTCTCGCGTTTGTAATGCAGCATCAATCCTATCATATGGTAAAACTGGCAAGTTAGAAATGAAAACAATATCTGCCTAAGGCTCTAATAATAATCGAATTAATAAAGTTTGCAAATATTTGACGCTACATTATTTGAAATAAGGACATAGGAAAGGTTAACCTTACACGGTTTTGACACTCTCAATGTCACTTTTGCACAGCCATTACCTGTACTAAAACACTTGTAATCAGAAAAGATTTATCAGTATAGTTTCCTACGTATGCAAAAATCAATTGAAAGTAATATAATTGTTATGTAATAATCTGGCTCAAACAAAAAGAACAAAGGTTGATAAAGTCCTTTTACAACCTGTGCTGTAATACAACCAAGGCAATGCAACGAATCGTGTAGACTATAATTATAAGTATGTTTGTATGAATGCATACTACAGAAAAAAAATAATCTGAATATTACGACCATTAGTGCCTCCTTACTGTTGTTTAGGAAACCAACGCTTATCGAACTAATACAAAAAATCTGTTGTGACAACTTTATTCTACAACTATGCTACTTTCCCCATTGCAGACTCGTTAATCAACAGACTATTACATGCATGTACTTTTCTGGGCGATTACATTTAATCCTTTACTAATCCAAAAAAGTTGGTTGGTAGAAAAGGTCGATTGGTGCGATAAAAGTCTGCGTTATGCAATTTTAATCAAATATATTCAGGGAAAAACTAGTCTCCGAACTTGCAAAAAACAACAGCATAGAACAACAATTTCTTGTTTACTGGGATAAGAAGATGTAATAGGTTAAAGATAAGATAAATCGTAAAGTTAATTGAACAATGCTTGTATCAACTACAAAGAATAACTTAAGTAAGGCAGATGCATCAAATGTCAGATAGCAGTTGTAGCGCATATCTCCATATAGGAATACTCCCGGGACTAAAAATTTGTTTGGAGCATAAACATCACAATTGAAAGTACACAAACAATGTCAATGCACTGACTGCAGAGAAGAATTTGTAGTACCAAGACGTCTAGGGTTCATTTTACTTGGCTATTTCTAGTGTACTAATTTACTGCAACAGATGCGCATTTCGACAATTAATGTCTCTTCAGTGATGCTAGAGGTCGAAATATTTGAAAATCTAAAACGTATTAAATAATTGAAGATCTTATAAAACCAAAAAGGTAAAAAAAGTCAAGCCAAAATCATTCAATTATAAACCAAGAGCATACAAACTAATTAAAGAAATATATCCAAAAAAACAACAACAAACTACAAAAGTATAAAATTAACCAGCATCGTGTAAGCTATGATTTTTTACCAACGCAGTGCCTTCGACGCGAGATCGTAAACAGAGATTTAAGCGTTCCTATTAATTATTTAAATTGTGCACGAACCATTAAGTTTTTCGATATTCGTGGTTCGTCTATAGTGAAAGTCATAGATTTGTTGCAATAAATGTCGAATTCTCTATTTCTTAGAATAGGCAAAATAATGCAGAAATTTGACATTCGCCCAACAGTTGCTACATAAACATTTATAATAACTTCCTCTTGTATTTGTCGGTTTTTATTATAATCGGTTATTTTGACTTTGGGTTACATTCTTATTTCAAAATGCAGTTGTTAATGTCAGTTATACAAGGAAATTGTTACAAGGTTAAACCAGCAACAAGATGAAAATGAAAAAAACTAAAAAGTACTTTAAGAGAAAATAGAGCGAATAAAGAAACTAAATCACGGCTAGCTTTCAAAGACAAACAAGATAAACTAGCATGGAGACTTTGTAATAGATACCGACATTAAGTAAATAACAATCACTTCATCGATATAGATACTCTAGACCATAGGAAGGACGTTTGCACTTCTGGCAAGGTTATAAGTTGTTTCAAATATCATGCGTATATATGGTAGCTTTATTCAAAATATATAAAGCTAAAGCATTTACTAATGTTATTTTAAAATGAAAATAAGAGGGCTGTTTTTACAAATAAAATATGTCCGAAAATACAACATAAAATTTTGATAGAAATTTCTGTACATGTCACAACTGAAAAGCAGCAATGCATTTGATGTGCCTTTGCTTGTGGTTATATCAATTGTGTGCAGTGATTTTGCGTCACTATCCCTTTCTTTTTCACATTCTAGTTAATTTTGGGAGTTGCACCAGATATGAAATGAATTCATATGTGCAAAAAAATAAATAATAACACGGTCGGAAATCATAAGATGAAAAGGCACTTGAAGAGGAATTAAAACCTGCAAGTAAAAGGAGGACATGTGACACAAAAGAGACCCCTCGAGCTTTTCCTCAAGAAACATATGAAACGACAAACAATACTATAGACCAGCAAATACCACACGGCAAATTACAAATAGAGCCACTTCCTTATATTTTGTTCTTTTCATGAATCACAACTAAAATACTCAAAACTTTTACTACCTTTATTATGGAATACAACGTCCGTTATTAATAATGAATAAAACACTATCTTTATTTAATATTTACGGTCGTCAGACGTCAATGGCGATTTTATCAGGACAATAGGATGTGAACTGGTTAAATGTTGTGGGTGTTTCAGGTCCATAAAATTAAAGGCAAGTAGCAAAATAAAAATTGTCTGACCTCAATCTAGAAAACGGTAAATTCATTCATACATATGTATAGTATTCGGTAATGGAGCTGCCTTTGCTTTACAGATCCTTGCTATAATGTGCTTAATAGCATTTTTAGGTAAACCTGTCATTTGACATAGGATAATTTCCCATGTTGTTTCATGCATTTTTTTTTTTCAATTTTCAATACGTTTTAAAAACTAAGAGAAGTTGCCTTTGAGACAACCATCCACTAAAGGATATCTTAAAATTGGATTTGTAGAGCATTGTCCAAGCTATGGAATTTTGGAAAATAATACGGAAAACAAGATACTTGTTGTAGATTTTTGTTTAGATCTTATGTTTTAAATTATAAAACACTTTTTATTTTGGTCTACATTTCCATTAAAAAATTAAACAACTTGTGTTAAAACAAACTTATAAAACAGAGCTGATTTTTTCACTCATTTTCAAAGCTTTTACTGCAAAGGCTGATCCTTTATAACATATTGATATCAATCGGGAACAAACATATTTAAGAAATAATTGATGCAAGCTATACTTTATTGTAGTTTTAACATGGGTAGGCATTATATTCGTGATTATTTTTGTCCGAGCGATAGTGCGTCTGTGTAGGCTCTTCCATGAACCTCTCTTTTTGTTTGTAAAGAAGCAAACGGCTTCCACTGTACTTTTTCAGAGGGAGGAGTTTGAACAGCCAGCATGAACGGTTGTCGTATCTGGGTCAAATATGTCAATTTCGGAATGCAACACATTACAGTCATAATTAATGATTTAGTAACATCATGTACACCATTTAAGAGTTTGAAAGTGTTTTAAAGGTAAGGAAATATATTAAGTGCATGATAATTTGATAAAATTCATTATTCTGAAGAAGTCAATATACGCATGTGCAAACAAATTTTATTGGATTTAGAGCATGGGTTTGTTCACAAAGCGAAAGAAGCACGTCATATTAGAATTGTTATTTTATAAGTATACATTACTTCTTTTGGCGTAATGATAATATGGTAATACATGTAGTTTTCTCGAATCTTGAATGATGAAGTTTTTTTTTTATAAATACTGTAAAAGTTTTGCGCCTTCATTTATATATTGAACGTATAAACATAAATATAAGGCGTAGACTATATGCTTACATTCACTGAATTTAAGCAGAACAACGAAGACGTAGAAACATAGTTTGATTCCTATAAATGTTACCCGAATGCTTTTTATATTGCTTATAAATTTCGTTTTTATAGTTCTGCTAACTAACACCTTTTTACTCAGACAATCTTCGAATGACAAAGCCTGTTATAAAAACATCAAAGACTATCCTTGTCTGAGCACTATAAATGGAAACAGGCAGTTATTAACAGGTGATTAATTTTTATCGCGTCTGAACATCTAAATAATTATTCTAATTAATACTTATTAGGTTATTTTACCTGAAAATAAGTTTCTGAATGACAAAAAGTGTGAAAATTATTACTGTTTAATGACAATGCACCTACCCAAATAAGCGTGCGAAATATAGCATCGTTAGATGAGGTATGGTGAAAAAAAGATTCATATTTCATATCAGCGATAATTTGAACAAACGTTTCTATTTTACTATTTTTTAAAAAGCGTTATCAGCCCAATAAAAGGGATGCAAAATGCATAATCAGATAACGAGAGTAAATTTTGTGTCAAATTGATGATATTACACAATAATTGAACAAGAGAAAGAAAGCGTTTTTTCTTGATCTTCTAAAAGGAAGCACATGTTCAATTCAAGCTAAAATTATATGGGTCAATCTTTCTTTAATATGATGACGTCGGTACGTTAAGTTTGGAAGCCATTAAACGTTAAGTGTGTTGTCCTCACTTACATAGTACATAGATAAATGGATATTTATGTAATTATTCAAATTCATCAAATCAACAAATCAATTTGAGTTTCTTTGAAAAAATTGTGGTTTATCTCCTTCACGTGGAAATAATTACTCTCCTTCACGTGGAAATAATTACTCTCCTTACACGAATATCGGAGTTGACGTCTTCAGTAAGTCCGTTCATAACTGCATCCTTTTCTATACGGCATGTAAAGTCAAACGGACTATAGTCTTGCACATGGGTTTTAATAACAGGCGGGATATTGACAAATGGCACTCAATATAATTTACATGAGTAATTTCTAAAATCATTTAGTTCCATTGAATTAAAAGAGAGAGAAAGATTGGCAAGGTGGATAGGGAATGTAATGTTGCCTTGCACCACTTTACCCTCACTGACTTCCTGCATACAAAGGTTCCTAAACGCATTTCTGATCATGCCTGCAGTATATATGCTTCAAACTTACCTGATTTAACAGAACAATGGATATGACCACGTGATTCATAAAACACCCAATCAAAACCTGCTTCCACAGCTAAACGTGCCAACATGCCGTATTTTGACCGGTCTCTGTCACTGGTTGTTATGTCTACAGCTCTACCTTCATAATGGAGAGAGTCTTTGCAATGATGGTTATCTTCATCCCACGCTTCGGTTACTCGCAGTTTAACACCAGGCCATGTATTCATCACTGAGACAGCAAGCGCTTGTAGTTTGTCTTTGGTTCTCTGAAATGAGTGAGTACATGATTTAAAAAAAAAATAAACATATCAAACTAGTGCAATTAATAAAAAATGTTTTCTTTACATCTTTTATCTGATGGCATTAACTTATGTACATAGAACAACTTATTGACACAATACCCAATCTAAAATTGGCACTATGTTAATTTATTAACTGATATGTTTCAGAATACATGTAATATATACTATGCAACACGACTAATAACGTCACAACTTAGTTATATTTGGATAAAGAGCAGACATGTCACTTTATTCAAACTGAAAATTGTTGAATTGTCCTTTTACAACGTAAAGAGAACACCTCAGGTGATCACTGGTGTTTATAAATGAATCAACAAAAGATTAAGTGCAGATCCTAGAGTACTCACAGTTACTATGAGCTTGTTCAAAGCCAATAAAATCTAATGAATACAATGCATCTAAGACTATGATATCAAGCTATACAAATTAAAAACATTAACTTACAAGTGTTAAGATATAACACTAACCGAATTGTTCGTTGTTGTTTGCTTCTTTTCTGTGCAGCCACTGATATTAGTTTGTAGAACAACATGATTTCTTATTAGCGACTTTTATAAAAAGACTTCATCTTGCTTTCAGAAACTGCCATCATTTTCTGATACGGTATTGGTTTCTTATTAACAATTTTAAAGATTTTAGTTTGCTTCCAGAAACTGACAACAATCTCCAATACGGTATTGGTTTCTTATTAGCAACTTTAAAGCTTTCAGCTTGCTTTCGGAAACTGCTAGCAATCTCAAATACGGTATTCGTTTCTTATTAGCAGCTTAAAATCTTTCAGCTTGCTTTCAGAAACTGACAACTGACAGTTTTCCTTATACTTGTAGACTTGTGTTTTTGCTACACATCATACCGCAATTTTCCCTATACTCCTTTTATTGCATGATCATAGAAGAATGTTTTGTTATTACACTGATAGAGAAAAGAGGTTGGTTTGATATCTCAAAAACTAGTTAAATACCAGCATATGCACATGTACCTGTTCTAAATCAGGCTCCTGGTTTGTGGTTGTCCTTGGTCATGTCTTAGTGTAAACTGGATCCCTGTTGTGTTTACTTATCGCTACACGAGATGGAATGGCGGACCAGCCTTAGTGTAATATTTAGAGTCGTGTAGATAGCAGATCTGGCTAGTTTCTGTTTAATTTATTCATATATTGTTTAAGACTCGGGGCAATCTCTATTGTTGAAGAATGCATATTGATCCCTAGATGTCTTTTAATGATTTTTTTTAGGTCCTTAGGCTATTATCTATGGCCGTATACCCCATATCTCTGTTTATTCATATAAATAAACCACAAACTCTAATACTTGTTTACAAGTATATTTACAACCCATATTTCAAAATGGGATATCAAATCAAAACAGCTATTGTATCAAGCTGAAATTATGTAATGTTACATAGTTTATGATCAAATGAATAACCTTAACCTGATAATATAGACAGTAAATTCTAATTCAATGTTACAATAAATAAAAGATATACCATGATAGAGAAGGTCACTTTTCTTCAAAGTTTAAATATTTATTTTGATTAAGATAGATACAAAAAAGAAACATACAATTGGGTATTTACTAAAAGCTTGTTTCATGATTATTCAAAGATTATTTTTTTGCAAAATCAAAACATTCTTTCCACAAAATTCAACTGATTAAATACCTATTTACTTTTAAAAGAAATTTTATAGATTGTTTTATGATAAGTTCTTTACCTAACATGGAAGGATAATAAAAAATAGAAGATCATGCTAAAAAAATTGTAAAAACTAAATTCTATAGAAATTGTGAAGCTTATGTTATAAATTTAAATCCACTTTAGTCGAGCGGTTGCTTTTGGCAATACATAATCAAAAATCAGTTTATCTACAACTTTAAAAGTTTTGTCAGAAAGATACTGGTAAATAAATAAATTTAAGAAGAATTTAGTTGAGATTTTTTCACACAATTCACTATCATTATTTGTTCAAGAAGAACATCTTATGGGAAGATTATATACGGATTAATCTGTCCTCCTGTATGAACAAATACCATTCACCCAGAGAAACAAAGTAATGTTGACCAGCTTAAAGCTCCCTAATGAGAAAAATACTACGTAGAATCAAGGCCTATGTTCTTTAATAATAAATTTAATTACATGATAATATTAAAAGAGGGTTACATTGATACAGAACGGTATGATATATATCCAAGTTTATCGGAAGAAAAAATCGGACCTATGGTATGTTTCACGTTATGTTAAAATAATCACAGATCTTATTAGTATATACTCCCAAGGTCTCAATAGAAAGGTAAAAAACCACAATTATATCTTTACAACTATATTTATACCTTTTTAATCTTATTGCATAATTAAATTAAAAGAAATTGATTCTTTAAATTAAATATCAAATACATTAGTTTGGCTTGATTTGTCTTGTTGGTATTGGGTTAAACCTAACTAGAGCCTATTTATGAGATAATGCTTTTAAAAATATGGGACGTTTCTTATATTTTTATCGATTAAATCTTGGCAGGTTATAAAAAAATGTATTTCAAGGAACATCAGACATAGCAGAAAACATGAATGTATTTTAAATTTAGCAACAGACCTTCAAAAGACCTGCTTTGAATTTTTTATGATACTGTATTATTTAACAACATATCAATGTATTTGATTATTCATCTTGCA
Organism: Mytilus edulis; assembly: GCF_963676685.1. NCBI lineage: Eukaryota > Metazoa > Mollusca > Bivalvia > Mytilida > Mytilidae > Mytilus > Mytilus edulis. The sequence goes on from NC_092345.1 coordinate 55,411,082, forward strand.
CACAATTGCTAACTGAAAAGTGAGCCATATATTAATACGACGTAACTCGAGTGGCCACATAAATGAATATTTTACCTCAAAATGAGGACAAGTATGCTTAAAATTGTTATTTACAAGGATAAGGGTTCTTCAGCTGAATAACACCGTCTTTAGAGCGTTTTACAGTTTCGGCATAGGTACAAACAATTTTAAGTTCAATAGTGATAAAGATCAATCTTTTGTTCTGAAGATTAACGGCTAGATGGACCATATTATATATTCACTTCAGATAAACAAGAATAGTATTTTATTGTAAGTCAAATCGTACATTTTTGTCTTTCATATTCAACACTTCAGACTAAAGGTAAACAAATATAAAAGTTAGTACATACAACTGAGGAGTGAACGGTTTTAAAGTTAAATATTTATTTTAGTTCGTTAAACTATAAATTTAGATATTTGTAAATAATTTAATTTTATAAAACAAACTTTCCTTGAATATTAATTTCAGTTTAAATTGCTCATTTAAGATTTTTGTATAAGGCTTGTCATTCTTTTAAGTACACTCCATACAATAGATATTTGAAATATTTTAGAAAAGGAAAGTACAAAAATGTAAACTAAGGAAGTATAGCAAAAAAGGAAGAAAAAAAAAACACGTTAAACGAGTTATGCATTTATAAAAAAAATAAAAACACAAAAAAAGAATAAATTTTAAAGCATGAATAAAAAATCATCACGAAAGGAAAAAAAAACGTTCATAAATGTAAGTCCTGGTACACTGTCCCTTCAAAATATTGAGATATTCGAATAACAGTAGTTAGTGAAAATTTGTTTCCGCATTCTCAATGTTTGATCCTTAATGTCTGTCTTTTTAGCCGTAACAAATGCGTTCACTCACAAAAATTAGCGATTCTAATATGTCCAAACGTTGTCTTTCACTTGATAACTATTTTAAAAGTTGTTCAAAAATTCAAAATATTGTTAAAATGATTTTATTTCGGAAAGTGTTGTTACCTCAATAACCGCCTTTCTACAATTGATATGTTTATTCATTTTGCTAGTAAAACAATCTCAGTTCATGACTACTAGTAACTTTGGTTCAATTTCGAGGCCTTGTTACGATGCAGAGACTTTTTACGACCACTAACGTACAAACGGCTAATTGACAGTATTATTCTAGCCTGAACTAATAAAGTCTTACGGTCGACATCACAGTTTGATCGAGCAATATTAGATCTACTATTGTTGACACATTTTCGAAGATAATTCACATTCGACAGTAACGGATTTCAACTGCATCTTCAAATCACTATGAAATATGGCGGCAATTGCATGCCAATCAGAATAAACTCTCCGACCAACGTTGGTATTGCTCGTAATTGTTGTTTCTTGTTGAGTTTTGTGGACCTGTTCGTCTTTTTGTAATCTTTCGTCTTTTTGCCATGGCGTTGTTAGTTTTCTTTAGATGTATGAGTTTAGATATATTGATAATTTAGATATTTTAGACGCCATTACATACTGTGCTTCGTGCAGTTAAGTCACTAGTCATAAGTGAATACAGCACATAACACATCCAAAGTGAAAGAGAGATTAATATCAACGCATATTTAGATGTTTTGGAAGTACTTCGTTTCATGACTACCCCAGCTTTTCAGGAAACAATTTGTTTAAAAAAAAACAGTGTATTGACTTTGAAATAGTCACTCATTTCTGTTTTTTCTTTCTTTCTTGACTTATGAGAATATCTTTTTCGCTCGTAACACAACTCACATGATTAAAACATTCAAATCATATAAAATATGTAACATGAAATAATTATAGTGTGTTTTTTTTTTTAAAACTTATCGGAATTTGCTGTAACAAAAAGGGAGTACATGAATATTTTAGCTACCTATCTAACAAAACAGTTTTTTTTTTCTATTTACCCTAAAATTTATTAATAATATATTATGCTTCCATATCAGATAACAAATTAAACACTTATCTTCATTCTGTTAGACGAATAAAAGATGAAAGTAAAAGAGGTATTATGACTTCCACGTTGTGTCAACTTGACATCCTGACACCTAATGGGTAAAAAGAATTTCTAATGTGGTTGTAAAATTTCTAAGTTTAAGATATTTGTTAATATCACGTTCGTTTTGCGAGGATCCCTATGAGAGAGGTTTATATTGTATTTGACATTTATCTGTAAAGTTTTGACAAAATGAAGTATTTCAATATCATAAATTACAATAAAATTGAGAATGGAAATGGGGAATGTGTCAAAGAGACAACAACCCGACCAAAGAGCAGACAACAGCCGCAGGCCACCAATGTTTTTTTTTATGCAGCAAGAAACCCCTGCACCCGGAGGCGTGCTTCAGCTGACCCCTAAACTTAAATGTTCACTGGTTTAGTATGAATGGACGTCATAATAAACTCCGATATATACATAAGAAACTAAAATTAAAAATCACACAAGACTAACAAAGGCCAGAGGCTCCTGACTTATGACACGCGCAAAATTGCAGCTGGGTTTAAAAACTACATGTACATAGCGATTAAAGTCCCTCTTTTGGCCTCATTTCTTCAAGACTGTATACGAAATGATTCAGTCTTTTCCTCTTATGTAGTGGTCGTTAAAGATTCTCTAAGTGTTAATTGATTTAAGTCTTTATGTCCATTCATGTCATATTTCGACCATGTTAGGCTTCGTTTAACAATTTAATCAGACTACATTGAACATTTTTTCCGAATCAACAAGATTATACATCTTTTATCATTGTCATTGTCATAGATAAACTGCTGGATTTCATTCAGTTGATAGTTTAATATAATAGAATAAAAGACAAGTTTACAAATAGAACTAATTAGACCTTGATTAAAACTGCATTAAATTATACAATAGTAAACATTAAAAACATAAACAAATGGAGGGTAGACTTAAATATCCCAAAATTTGTTCATACCAATGTGTAAACGACTATAATGGAAAGCTGTACGAGTTTATTTATACATCATTCCATGTAATCAAGGAACAAATGATGTAAAATAAAATCCTATTTAAGGACCCTCTACACCTGAAACGCTAACAGGAAGAGCAACAATGTTCTACAATGGACAAATCGCAACTTCATTAGAAATTTCTTTACTTGCGCACAGTGACCAAATTCGAATGAGTATTATAATACTCAAAATTGTTGGGTCGACCAATTCATAAATTGAAAACACAAAATTACCAAACATGTTACGAAATAGTTTTCACTGGACGTATAGCAAACATAAACAGCCAATTTATCAAACCTGAAGTTAATTTATCAAAGCCTGAATTTGCGACTCATTACTCCATTAGACGAATCTCTTTACAAACCGATTAACAGTTTCACTAGCACTTAATTATCTGAAAGAACCAATAACTTCTGTTAATTTAACAATTTTATAAAGTTTTGATGATTTGTCAATGTTTTTTATTTGAATTTCGCATTTTATATAAGATATGAAGATGTGGTATAATTGCCGAAGGACCATTTAGTTAAGAAATTTACTTATCTGTGTGTGGAAACATATTATTGAGAATGGAAAACAGTACACAGATACGTTTCTGATAAATTTTAAATTTTTATTTCAATACAAATACATAAGGGGTTATAAGTGTGTTTGCCAAAGAGACAACTTTCAACTAAGTTCGAATGACGTAGATATAAACAACAAAAGATTAAGGCAAGTCCTTCAACATTGAGCAAATATCATGCTGATAGTAAATTGGAAAGGCCCCAACAGCTCAAAATAACCAAAATACCAACGAACTGATCTATGACAAAACAATGAACGACAAACGACATGACAGACAAAAACCAACAAAAAAAACCCAACAAATTACAGACTCCTGAATTTTGACAGACACATAAAGATTGTCAGGACCTTTAATTTTTAGGTTTTAAGTTAATATTTGCTTCATTCTATCAAATTCGAGGGTCATCTTTATAAGCATATATAATGTGATAACATTTTCAACACAAGACAGAGTTAAAAAGCACAGACACAATTGTATTAATCAAATTATGGAAAAAGATTCAAAGTGAAAATAACCGGCACTTCATGGTGTAGTCAGTGGAAGTTTGATGTTAATCCGTCCAAGAGTAACATAGTGCATTTCCGAAATCCATCTATCGATCGTAGTAGCTTTAACTTTACTTGTTCCAGACAAAACATTACCTATGCTACATCATATAAATATTTAGGCATGTGGTTAGATGAACATTTATCGTATGACAAAGCCGTACGCGAACTATCAAAATCAGCGAGCAGAGCACTCAGTGCGTTGTATGGCAAATTTATAAGCGCAGGTGGAATGACACACTCTGTATATTCCAAGTTGTATTCTACTATGCTTGAACCAGTGTTATTTTATAGCTCGGGAATATGGGGCACAAAAGTGCATTCAGTAATAAACTCTATTCAGAACAAAGCAGCTAAATTTTTCATGTCTGTTGAAAGATACACGGCAAATACTGCAATTCTAGGAGATACGGGTTGGACCTCGTGTTTTACGAAACAAAGAACTGCATGTATACGATTATTAAGTCGGATATTGCGATCTGATGATACGCGTTTAACTCGAAAGATTACCGAGTGGACTAAAAATCGACGTAAAGGATGGTACGTTAAAGTGAAAAGTTTTGCTGAAACCGTTGATGCCACTGCTATACTTAATGATATATTAATTTCTACAAAAACTGTTATGCGAACAATTAAGCAACGCTTTGATGTTGTTGATAACGATGAATTCAAACAAGAGTTGTTTGACGATTCGAAAAATGTAAACTAAATAAACTAAGGACATACCGTTTATACAAAACAAACGTTAAAACTGAGCGATACCTTAAGCTACAACTCCCAAAAAATGTGCGTCGAACTGTTTCCTTGTTCCGTAGCGGGTCTTTGCCGTTGGCTATCGAGACAGGACGATATGCCCGACCGCGAACACCAGTAGATGAAAGACTGTGCCGACTATACAATAGGAACGATGTTGAAAGTGAAAAACATTTTTTGTTGTTTTGCCCATTATATGACGATATTAGGTTTGAATTGTTTGCAAAAGCTAGAACTTTAATTGATGGGTTTGATACTCTTGATATGGACAGTAAATTTATTGAAATAATGTCTTGTGAAGATATACAAACTTCTTTGTCATACGCAATTTTAAAATCTTTTCAGAGGCGAAAACTATTTAGCACATGAGAATTTATCAAGCAATAATATTTAATGTTTTTCTATTGATATTTATAAACAATGATTTTAACTCAAATAATTTATTCATCCTGGAAAACCTTTTTACTTTTTTTTAAGTTTAACTGTGATAATTATTATTTCTATTTCTTATTTTTAAAGCTCAATGTGATGATAATCTTTTTTAAAATTTGAGTTTTTGTACATATAGACTAAAATGACTTGTTCAGTGATTTCTTTATTTTTTTTAACCTTTAGATTTTAGAAATGTTTGTACATAAGTGTCTCATAAGTCTACACAAGGCTGGATATTTGGTCATTTTATTTTGTGTTGTTTATGTAATCAAATATCAAATATGTGACACTATAATAAAATAAATCATTTTTCATACTAAGCGCTCATATTTATTCAATATTGATTGGTCATCTAATCGCAGTTAACATCAACAATGAACCATTATTGACTCTAAACGAGAAAGTTTTTATGTATGAGTCTTTAAAAGATTTTTCTTGCAAGGTTCTGGATAGTATGTATAGACAAAAAGAAGAAAACTAATAAACTCGAATCTTTTAAAATGCAAATTAAAGAATCTGATTGATACAGGTTAATTGAAATATTTCACAACACTTTCCATATCGGAGTCATATACCAGTGTTAATTTAGAGAGATGTCAAATTTATAAATTTTTATACAAACAATAAGATACAATTTCAAAAACAGACACATGGTCCATACCATTTAGATACCACTTATCCTAACATTTTCCTATCTTTATACTTTTTTTCGGTTTACTTTGTTATCATGGAAAATAAGTTCTATATGATAGTAACACTTCTTTAACTATAAAATGAATTAATTTAAAAAGGTTAATAGACGAAACAAGATATCGAATTTTTCTTTGATATAAGACTTTTATTCGAAGTAAATCCTTATGACCAAAATGACAGTTTATTTTTTTAACGATCCTTCATCTTTCCATTGTCTTTATACACACTCAATGCAATGAATCGTTATTCCTTTCAATACTTCAATTAGAGGTAGAACATTTTATACATGGCACAGGTTTTTAATTTTTACAAACACTATTTGGTGTAATTCAGATCTATCTTAAACTACTAGTAGTATTTGGATGGATTCAAATGATATATTTGTGTGTAAGTTTTAATTTTATTGTAAAATAATATCATGCTAAAGGAAAAGGTTTCAGCTTCCTTATGGCATTATGACTTCAGCTCACTTTGTTTGTTCTATTTGGTTTTGTCAACTCACTGACATTTTTTTTAATAATTTTAGGCTTTCCAATCATTTTGGTAACAGGCCTACCCGATAACGGTTCAATCAAAAGCACTGAATTTTCTCACGGTATTTTTTCTGTTTTGTTTCAGTAGAGATCAATTACTTTCAATTGGATTATCATTATCATACTTTTTACAAAATTTATTATCACCTTGAAGAAACATTTCCAAAGGCAAGTTGTGAATTATTAACTAAAAATAAAAATTTACTCAATAGGGAAAGAAACGATAAAGTCTTTGTTAATTTTTCTTGTGTATATAAAAAATAATGTCACGCCTATTATGATAGAGCCACAATCAACGCCCGCATACCGGACCATTCACTTCGTTACTGGGACACCATTGGATTATAACAGAAACTAAGTTCAAGTGTTGACATTTGATGTTTTTAAGATTTTCTCTTTCTAACAAAATAGTTGCTAAAATATGTGGTGACTTCAACAGATATACACAAACACTGATACAGTCAAAGTTTACATACTCATATTAAAAAACTCTTCAAACAGATTTAACATAGCAAAATAAGCGGCTTATTTAAACAAACTAGAATATAAACTAATTGCCACAACGGATGTATGGTAGACATCAATTGGAAGTATTAGCTTTTCGTCATGATACTTTTGTACATTTTTATATGTTATTTTACAGATTTTATCAAAATATTTAAAACTTTAATATTATAGAAGATGAAGATATGAAAATTAGAAAAAAAATATCCAAGCTCTGATTTCTACACATAAACGCAATACGGAAGTAGAATATCAAATCAGGTTAGACTTATAAAATATAAGAATACCAGGCTTATAATTTAATAAACCAGACGAATGATTTTACATAAGACCCATTTGTGGCACTCGAGAAAAAAGGGCGAACGACAAATCAATAATGACGGCGAAGAGCACTAGAGATCAAAATACTAATGTAATGCCAAATTTTTGATGAATTGGTTTTCAAGATTTTTGTGAACGTTTCATTACATGTAAAATCACAGAAAACAAACGTTTCAATTAAATTTTATGACAGGATATAATCACCGACATCTGGGCTTGTGATTCATCTAAAGACATACCTCCATGGCAGTGCCATCGACACAGTAGTTGCATAAACTCACCAAAGAACCAGGCTTATACATGTATATCAATATATTTTTTTCTTTTAGAACACACGTTTATGTTTTGTTTCAAACGAATTAGAAGGTAGCGGTGCTAATTTAAATTTTTAGAAGAAATATTTGCATGAACAAAAGGAAATTGTCTTCTTTTAAAACTTATTACGTTTGAAATGAAGTTTTTTTAAAAGCAATACAAGTTTTAGACATGACCATTTGATTATTTGTTCACTTTGACACTTACTCCAAATGTGTTGCTAGTCATTAGTAGAGGGAAAAATACAAATATTATTTGTTCACTTTGACACTTACCCCAAATGTGTGGCTAGTCATTAGTAGAGGGAAAAATACAAATATTTTTTAGTTAATGAATAAAAGTTAGACAAAAAGGATAATTTTAACAATTTTAAACAAGCTTTTAACAGTCCATAAGTGAAATTATCATTGAACAATTTTCAAATTTTTATATCCTCTTCACTTTTATCAATGATTCAAGTTAAGAAGACAAATGACTTATTTCACAGTGCACTACAGTACAGTTAGCATAGATATTATAACATTGTATTTCCAAATAATTTCTCTTGCAGCGAACAAACCGTTATATTTTTCTCGAATCAGCATGCCTTTAATTTCATCCTTGAGGAAAATTTGACTTGAAAATATATATATGAAAACAACTTAAGACTACCTAGTGTGCCTAAATGTTTATGATTAACGTAAAAAAAAATTGACAATGAAAATGCTACATTATCTTCTAAACCGATATAGTTTAACTATATATAGTGTTATACTTTTTTAATGATAGAAGCCTTTGTTAGGTTCAACCCACCATTTCTACACGTGAGAATGTCTGTACCAAGTCAGGAATATGACAGTTGTTGTCCATTCGTTTGATGTGTTTTATCATTTGATTTTGCCATGTGATTAGAAATTTTTTCTGTTTTGAATAATCCTCGGAGTTCAGTATTTTTGTTATTTTACTTTTTAGAATTATATACAAATATGTTTTAAACTTTGTGCAATCTTGAGGGTTTCATAAATTGATATCAGTAAGATAATGTTGTGAAAATTAAAGCCTTATTTGAGTCAACAGTAGTTTACCGATGTTAAATATCATGAATCTATTTGGAAGCTGCAAATAGAGTTTAATAAGAAAAAAAAAAATACTTATCGCAAAATTAGGCAGAAGATTACGACACAAATAACAAACACACATCCAAGGTTAATTTTTTTCAGCGGTTGATAGTGCAAATGATGTTCAAATCTAGGTTGACAGCAGTTATAATAATTTCTAGATAAAACGGCGTCAAATGCAACATACCCATTTTTGGTTCCTATTGACACAAATTTGAATCTTCATGAAAGTATGTTGTATTACAAAACCCCCTTTCATATCTGCTGAAACAGGTACTCGTTCATATTTTGAAAATAACTAAATTTATGTAAAAGATTGGTCAAATCAATTCAAATTTTATATAGGTTATCGAATGGAAATCTAAGGCGTCTAGCTGACTGAAATCAGCATACAACCTTCGAATCTTATTTTTGTTATCTTAATGATACAGTATGGTCAGTGTCTTAATAAATTTTGGAAGTATTGATGTCTTATGTTAGAAGAATTACTTTTAACTTCAAATCAGCAATACGACTAGTGTGTTAGTTTTATTTTTCTTCTCAACATGACTAAAAGTAGACGTTCGCTTTGTTACTTGGCTATATAGTAAAATCGAGAATGGAAATGGGGAATGTGCCAAGGAGACAGCATCGTGCTTATATTTAAAACAACTAAACATGCTCAGGTAAATAGACATTCAAATTTAAGCTAAAACAACAAGGTTACCAAATAATATCGTTTTGTTTTTCATACAGCAAAGAATACACTAACAATTCCATTTTTGTGAATCATATTTGATTAAAATATTTTAATTAAAGCAACATGTGCGTTACTTTTTATTTTTCACTCATAATTCTGTTCCATTAATTCTAATGATCAAGAAAAAAAAGCTGTCATGTGTTGAATAATTTTCTTACATACAACGCAACAAATATGGCAAAATAACGTGTAAAATACATGATAATTAAGATATGGTATGTAGTGATTATTAAAATTTTTGTTTGCTCTAGATTTATCTAAAAACCCCAAATCAATAAGAAAATTTTAAGTGAAGTGTTCAATGTTCTACAAATAAACTTATCACTTCAACAACTCATTAAAGATTAAATGGCATTTAACTTGTGTTAGTTTATGCTCTTTTAACGAACCATGGTTGCACAATTTTAAACAGTGTTAGATAGCATTTTTCGTACGAATATCCTTGAAAAACCTCTTTCAGTTTTTTGATTTTTGGAATCTAGTTGATAAGAATTAAACTAAAAAAGTAATGAATTCAATATTTCACGAGTTGTAAAACCCAGCAATGTTTTGGATTTTGTCATGATATAATTATATGATCTAGAGAATCCAGTCAAAATATAGAATGAAAACTAGCAATTTAGTCAAGAGATGTCGAAAAGAAAGAAAAATCACAAATAAGTCGTATAGCAAACTTAAGATAAGCAAACAAAATCTGAACTTCTAAGACATTTTATATATACTTTGCAAAACGTATAAAGTCAGTATATTAAAATATCCCCAAATCCTATGCTATTATGTGTCATGATAACAACAATAATCTTAGCTTACTTATCAACACGTGTAGTCTAACAGTAAAAACACTCTTATTTAACATATAATTCTTGTCTCGACCAAATAACAAAACAGCAATTGGTAAGTTGTGTCAATAACGATAAGAATACATACCTGTGTCATTAATCTGTCAGAGCCGGTTCCTTCTTCGTCTTTGAATATGATGTTGGGATTTTCATTTTTCACAAGATCTTTAAATCTGGGATCATTTCGTGAAATTTTTCCTTCTGGAACTCCACTTGCACCAATTGTGTTTTCTGAGACATTCGGAACATGTTGCTTATAAACAAGAACTGTCATTTTACCCGGCCTCCGCCGCCTTCCAGGTCCTCGGGTAGGGCCACATTGTAATGATGAACCAATTAGTAAGAACAAGACAAAATATCCAGTTAGAGTATTGTTAATTATCCTATTTGAAAGCATTCCGTGTACTTATGATTTGGCGTTTACAGACTTTGACAGTGTCTACTTGTACGCCAGATTACTATAATTTTCTACATTACAAATTAATAACTTTATATATTTTAATAAATAATTTAAATCATACTTTAAGACTTATTTCCACTGTTTGAAATTGTAATCTCTAAGATTTTTCGGCATGTTTCTGATAAATTGTAAATATGTCGTTTGACCTCCGATGTCAACTCTCGTTCACAGTTATGTAACATGATGAAAAGTGATGTATTCCTGATACTTTTGTAGTTCCTGACTTTCCGGCAAAATGATGAACCATCATGTGACACCAGTTGAAGCATATTCCTTACTCAAATAGAAATCTCGTCTCTGATTGGAGAGTTTGTCTGAACATGACGTCAAATTTATACCTACCACTTTAATGACAGTTCGGCCCACTAACGAAAAGCATATAAAACTATAGAGTACTGATAATATCTTCAGTTTAGACAATCGGAAAGATCAACAGATAGCTAAAAACCACACTGCTTGAGTTTAAATGTTGGCCTGACGGAACACCTGGAAAAGAAGTGAATTGTGATAGACAAGTAACAGTTTACTTATTGTGAAGAAATCCGATTAAACCCTATTATTTGTGTATATGCATGTTAGATTTTACGGTCTTTACCGAAGGATTGATTGACATTGATTTTTCCCTTTTCGTAAATTTGTACACCATCTAATTCATACGGTATAGTAAAAAATCCTTTAAGTGGTATAAGTAGGAACGGCAAATTTTATTGGTCACTGAGGACAAAAATTAAGTTCAAACAAGTGTTTAAGATTGATTTTATTTTAGCATATTGCGGCGAAAATGCAATAAAATCGTGTTATTTACCAAATTGTTAGAATAATTATCGCTATTTTCATGTAAAAGTTGATGCGTAATTATATCTCCATAAACTGGTAATATATGATCAATATAAAATTAATAAAACGTAAAATTTCTCTTTCTACGACACTGTATTAAAATAAATATAAATACAGTACCAAAATTTATGTATATGTGTTAAAAGGTTCAACCATTCGTTATTAAATATTATTATGATTTTTCATATATTTACTTATGATTTGACGGTGTCTTTCTTTTTTTTTATTTTTTCATGAGAAATTAATTATAAAATAATTGCACCGTAACAATGAATCACACAATTTAAATTTTTTGAATTATAAATTCCTTCTACAAATTAAGTAATAAAAAAATTGAAAAAGTGCAATTTTTAATGTACTTATCTAAAACTTAGATACATATCTTAATTTTTAATACAAATCCATTGCACCTGTTTGTTGATATTAAATGAAAAAAAAAAATAAAAAAAAAAAAAAATAAAAAAAAAATAGACAGGAACTCAACTAACAAGACCAAGTCAGGAATATGTTTGGCAATATTATTGACAAAAATAGATAGGAACTCTGCTAACAAGAACTAGGGATGAATATTGCAGTTGTTATCAAATAGTTAGATTCTATGTATGCTGGCATTTGCTTTTGTTGCACTTCAGTGTTCCTGTTGTTCTATGTTTTCCGCTTATAGTTGATATGTTTCCCTTGGGTTTGGTTTGTAATCCGGATTTGGTTTTTTCTCAATCTCAATTTATGACTTTTTAACCCCGGTGTACTACTGTTGCCGTTATTTGAAACATAACGTAAGGTAATAAAGTTACTCACAAAGAAATCAAGTTATACCAGTTTAATTGCATTTGAGCGATACACATTTGACAGTAAAATAGTTTTTATTTTTTAAGCAGAATACACTATGTTCCAAATTCGAAGGGAGCACAGTATAATTCAAACAGTTTAAATCATTTGATTTAAGTCATACTCCATTGCAATCATGCATCTTTAACCTGTCGAAACTTGGTCATGATGATTTTATTTAGGAAGAACATTCGAGAAAAATGCATCAATAACAATGAGATTTTGAATGTTTCACTATTATTTTTCCCAAAAAGCTTCATTCATAAAGAAAATGTTTTTAAATATTATTAACTAGTTGTTTTTCTTTTTTCTTGTAACGTAAAATACCCCAAATCTAGGTTCATAAGGTCAACGACAATTCATTACCTTGGATGTGAATTTTATTGTTGGGTATGATAAGGCCCATTGTATAACCACTTTTGGGGAAAAAAAATAACATTCTTGTATTCTTAAATATATAAAAAAAACATGTTATTTTTTAAAAATAAATTAATATAATAATAAAGTGTAGTAACTTAAAGTAGAGAAATTTAATATTATATCACCATGGCGTCATAAAAAAAACCTCACATCTATGACACATTGAATTGCAAATTTATCTTATTTTTGGGGTAAAATAAAAAAAGTTAACAACAGCATTAAACACATAGATATTTAACTTATATAAACATTTTGAGGGTAAGCCTGTGGTCTCCTATGAGAAAGACTAGAAAGATGCAAATGAGAAATGTTTTTGTAGTTTTTTCAGTTATTTCTTACATCAAAGAAATTTGAACAGCTAAATTGAATAAGTAAGACATCATTCAATCATATTATGACTGATGTCTTGCCGAGTGATATTTTGTGTAACATCTAAAGAAAGTTATATGATAGATTGTTGTATCTGTGATTTTGAAATTTAAGGATATTTAAAAGAAGTGTCTTTATAGAACTGCATTCTTTTGGTCTACGAGTTATTATTTTTCAAAGTAAACTAAAAATCTGAAAAAAGTCCAAAATAAATTTCTTGTTAGTTTCAAATGTGATGTATGTATGACATCACTATTCATAAATCATCTGAAGCTATTAGTAAATAGTTTTCTATGATTCCATCTTTACTATAAGATGAAGATCGAATGTTTGGATACGCCATCAAAACTGATGCAATATTTTCTTTTATTTCACAATGATGATGGAACAATCATTTGCTTAGAATGTGAATATGATGTATAATTCTATGATTAATCTCCAAACAATCAGACTTAATTTCCGGATCCCATCTTTTGGAACTATTAGTAATTAGCAGAATACTGTCCGTTGTTATCAAGTAATTATTAGATTGCTATATTGTCTAGTCATACTGTTACTTGATAGGAGGGTCTTGTTGGGCGCTAGTCATATATTTCTGTAACTGCGCTATTTTACTGACACATTCAATTATAAATAAGGCTTGTTTAGTTCAATAAAATGATATATTACGTTTTGGACTGTCTACAATTTTTGTTTATATTTCACACAGCTTTAGGACATCCCTTGATATCCTCATTTGCACAGTTACTACTTAGTTGTAACTGAAAAAAACAACTACAACAGTGTCTGCAATCCTTGGTAGGGAGGTTGATCTGACTACAATACGTTTGTTTGCATTGTAGATGCTAGCAGACTTATTAAAATCTTTGTTTTTATGTAATTAAGGAAATATTTGACGGCTAGACTATTCGTGAATTTATAGCTTTTAGTTACCAATATCTGTTTTATTGATCATAAAGTGATACATTAATGGAACAAAATATTAGTTCAATATTTGATCCCTAACATTTGGTCGTTACAATATTAACATCATTTAAATTTATATATATAAAAAAACGACCTCGGAGTTTAATTTAGAAACATTTAGTATTTCTGTCAAATTAATTGAATTTACCTTTATATCTATTTAATCACATTTATTTAGATAGATTAAAATGCCAGAAGCCATATGTAACCACTTGACCGCGGTCAGTTCTAGTTAGACGTAGATTTTATGGATAAATTGTTACTGTTTGATAAAAATCACAGTTTTTAACGAACAATAACACTCTTTTATTGATGATTATTATAACAACTCGTATCTTATATAGTGGTAAATTATCACGTCTACAGACCATTGAATTTCCATCCAATTATTTATTTGGGGACTTTAATGGTCATCTCTTTCACAAAGACTGGTGCACAAACACCTGTCCTGTGTATTGTTTGGCTAATATAATTGTTGACAGTTTGTAAATGCTACAAAATAAAACTTACAATACAAATATCAACTGGAATATTGATAATGTAAATCTCGTGCTTTCTCAATATTTAACGTTTATTTTGATAACATAAGAAGATATTTGAATAGAATAGCTATTTTAATTTTAAAAAATGAAATAAGTCTTTAATCTTAATATCAATCTCTTATACCTTAATTTCTAAAATAATGAAAATGCCTGGGGGAGATTGTACTTTGATTGATACTAAGATTTCATAAAATTAGAATTATAGTAAAAAGAAGTTTCTGTTTTTAAAATGTAACTGTGGCATTCATGGACTAAACCAATTCCGATATATTTATACGTGTAGTGGACTTTACGTTAAATAGAAATCGTTAAGAAACACTCAATTTTCTTTCAAATAAAATAAAAAGAAATGAAAATGGAAAATGAAATCCACAAATACCTGTAAAAACACTTAAATAATGATATTATTTTCTTTAAAAAATCGTAATGTAAGAACTTTCTAAACTAACGGGCAGTTAATGCACCTTTTGATTTTCTAAAAATATATCTTTTAGACAGGAGAATCAACTAGTACAATAACCTTCCCCCTTAAAAAATTTAGTTGTATTTTATTGAAAATTATAAATATATAAGTAGCCTACAGATGTTCTAAAATCGTAAATAAATAGGGAGTATATCAAAACATTAACTTGTCTCGAATTGAAATATATTCCTATAGGTATATTTTGAAAATTGTAAAAACATACCTTTTCTTTAACATGACAAACATGTTATAAAGATATATGTTTCTTTTAAATTTCTATAAATGGTAAAAAGATAAAGTAAGAAAGTAAAAAAATTGAAAAAAATGTTACTTATTTTATGTTGGACTGTTAGATTTAAAATGTGTTATCCTTGTGTGTAACCATGAAATAACGGCCGATTTAATCTTTCAAGCATCATCCTATTTCTGATGATAGCATTGAACGTCAAACTTTTAGTTTTTTTGTCCTTAACGTTATGACCACCAAAATATAATATGATTTTCATTATGGTACGGCTGAACGTTACTTTGTAAGTTATATTCAGGTGTCTTTAAAAAAACCACAACAATTACCCTTGTATATACCCGACCTTGGTTTTGTGTCTTATACATCACGTACAAATTGATGCAGATCAAGTTGTACTGTAGTAAAAGGATTTGTATTCATTACATTATTTATGAGACATATCTATAACATAATCTGTCACCTTTTAAATAAAAAATAATAGAGCATTTTAAAGGTTTTAGGAGCGCATTGGGTCATCAACGGGCAATGATATTTTGTTCCGTTCGTGTTTTGTTCTGCTGGTAGATAACAATCAGATTGACAGCATGTCAAATCGACAAAGATTATTATATAAGTATCAATTATGTCATTCCACATCTAGTAAATGCACTTCAAATATGTAGGTAGCATACTGAATTGAGTTGACAGATAGGTTCAATAAGCATAAAAGATATTTGATTCATATATCTTCAAGATGACGACCTCTGTATTTCTGTATCTTGTTTTTGAATATTTTGTTCTATCTTAAACAGGGTTATAATATTTTCAATAGCAAAACATATTCCTACAAAACGTTTCCATTATATCAATACTTGTCACAAAAATAAATAATATCAATATAAAAGGTTAGTTAGATATGATTGATTAATTGTAGGTGTTAAACGCCACTTTCACCACACTTGGCCATGTTTTGGAAACCCTGGTCTGTTGAGAGATCAAAACCTTGCCTTAACCTCAATGTTTATAAGGTAGTGATCACTTAATAGACGCTGTCTCGTCGATATGGGCTGTCTCACTTCAATAAGATGTATATTAAAAATGGTTTTAGTGAACAACTTTCGGTTCTGATTGATGGTATAAACTATACTAGTAGTCGCATACAATGTATATTTTTTTTATGAAGGACTTATCTTTTTACCTCTAATCGTTTTGTGAAATTTAAAGTCATACTTAATGTAACCATCAACTCTTTGATACAAGTATTTGTAAGTTTGTTGGAATAATTGTTACAAGAATAATTTAAAACTTGACAATCTGTAATTATATTCATTTGTTTGACGTGTCGCATTATGCCTGATTAATTTTGCATCAAGTAATGATAACCTATATAATTAGACTGATCATTATGGGTCATTCACAAATTTCCCCAAAAGTACACGAATTAAATGGCATAATTTATGAAGAAAATCATCAGTATATCAGTATGTAAAATGCTGATGAAATCTTTCTTAGAACCTTTGACAATGACACACATATGCATAAATGATCACATGGATAATTTTTAATATTCTGAACTGGTCTCTTGATACTAGAATGAGTGAAAGTAATAAGAATTGATACACTTTTAATTAAATATTGATGCCAATTGTATTACATTTCGTCATTTTTTGGAAACGGTCAGCACTTTTTTTTTTATGTCTAAGGAGTTATCAAAAGTACCAGGATTATAATTTAGTACGCCAGACGCGCGTTTCGTCTACATAAGACTCATCAGTGACGCTCATTTCTAACTGAGTCCTTAGCTTAAGGAAATTTAAGATTTAATAGATAATCGGGTATGAACATCATAAATTTCTCATCAATTTATCTTTACTATAATGATTCTAGAAATGATAAAGTATATAATTAATAATATTGTTAACTTGTAAAAAAAAATCGACCAAATAAGACTCAATATTAGATAGAAGCAATCACCGAATTTGTACTAATCATGCACAATACGACAGAAGACACTATTGTAGCAGGATCTATAGACTATTCCAGAGAACATGAGACCACTCTCAATGCTTATTATTAGGTTCATGTTTCACAGTCTTTAGCTTACTATGGAATGTTTTGGGAACATATTTGTCTTTTCGTCGTCTTCTGTTTGTTGCCATGGAAATGTTTTCGAATTATGATTTAAAATTCCTCCCCTTAAAAAAAATGAATTACATTTATTTGGACTCTTAAGACAAGTACTGTAAAGAACGACCTCTTCAGATTCTACCCACATATTTTTAACTGTTCAGATACTTACAGATACGTTTAATTCAAGTTTAAACATGATTTATCAGAAAATAACTACAATTTGAAATCTGAGAAATGTTGAACACGTTTGAATAGTTTACCGTGAGGACATACCGATTATAAATGAGTAGTTTAAAAACTAGAATAACCGTCAATAGCTCGATGCCAAATATTTGGAAGGCTAAATGCGTATACCTTATTTTGAAATCCATAAAGCAGCAAGCAAGGTTTAGTAGACATGCGATTTGATTTATTGTTAGTTAATAGTTTAATCAAATTCAAAACTAACTTAATTTTCAATTACTATATTTTGGTCGTGATTAAAACAAAGACAGTCCAAAAATGTAAAAGCATTAAATTAAGGCAACAGTATTTCTATTTTCCGTTGATTTTCAAATATCATGTACCGATTTCAATAAACACTATTCCCATATAGTGCAACTCGATGAATGCATGCTATGTTGCATGTACTTTGATAGCAAATATTTAAATTGATTACTTCTAAAAAGAGTAACAACCCCGACAGATTTTCCAATTAAAATAGGGAGGTCAATGCTAACTGAATATTGAAAAAAGAAAACAATGGACTTCAAAATAGGAATGTAAAGTAATAAAAAAGAATCAAAGTTATTTTCAATTAAAACAAAAGAGGGAACGTGATAATGTTATATCTTTAAGAAAGATCAACTGACAAAAGCTCAGATCTTAACTCTCACCGTAATAAATTACAAAAGATATAATCGAAAACAAGTGATAATCTCCATATCTTACCTTAACAAGTTATAAATCCCTTGTTTAAAGTTAAAACAAAAATTTTTTCTCACGATCTACCCGTTACAACGGTAAATCCGCAAGTATTAGGAAAAATTTGATCAGGTTACGATAAGAGTGCAATATTTTACCCTGGGTTGGTAAACACAGAAGTTGACTTGTGTACAGGCGGTCAGTTGATCAATTAATCGATTTAGTAGAGTGTTTAATCTGGGCAATTGATACCAAATTTTTGTCACCACGCCTTCTTCAAAACGTTGCGTACTTTTATTTTTCACACCGTATGATATTTCAAAATATGATATTTCGAATAAAGCTTAATTTATAATTTGTTAAATGTAACATTACAGTGAGAAAATTTAATTCAGTTTAATAAAGCTCTTGATAAAAAGACAGATTCATAGCTGACATTAGTAGCTAGTCTCATATGTATACATACGACAAACATTTCGCGTGTTTAGTTTCACCTGTACACAAAGTCCATAAAACTGTTTAAATATGAGCACGAAAATAAAAAAAACCCAACAATGTTAGTTAAACTTTAAGTAAACCAATACAAGGTATATATATACAAATATGTAAATTAACTTACAGGTTAACAATTGTGTAATAAAATAAAGATGTTCGTTCCAAATAACTCGAATTTTCAGAGAGGGTCGAATACCAAAACAATGAATGCGGATGGACCTGATATCACCGCCATTTTGCATTTGCATTTTAATTTAAAAATGTTTTCACATATTATTTGTCAAATGGTAAGTAATAGTTTTTGTAATAAATTTTCAGTCCTTTTTATTATTTAACGAATTTTCATTACAATGCTAAACAATCTCATTTTTTTTTACTATTAAGATGATTGGATCGGTTAACCTATGGATTTATGGAGTTTAATACTTTCAATAATTTATATAAGTTATAGTTGTAGCTTACAACGAATAGCAGCAAAGATTTTCGAGAATCAAATCCTAAAGATGAAACATAAAGCAGCTTGTTTTAAAATAAGGATAATTTCATTTACATTAATCTAAAATCAAATATGAGTAAATAAACAGATATCGGAAAATACTATGTTTTCACCATAACTTCATAGATCATATTTTTAAAATTCTTATGCCAGGCGTTTATTTTGGACTTTAAACTAAGCATGTTGGAATTTCATTTATACGCTTGCAAATGTCTATTGTTCCCACAACGAGATTTGAACTGAAGCTGTTCAGAAACCAACGACACAACCGCCTCAATACTGAGAACTGGTCATGAGACCGCTCGGTCATCGATATTATAACGATATCATAAGTAGAGTATTGGCTTTCATCGTCGATTAATTAAGAATGGTAGCACTGTAATAATGCACACGGGCTTAGAGATGATTATAACAATTGAATCAATATGTTTTCACACACACATTCACATAACATACTGTGCTGAGTTAAACTTTATACAGATACCGTGTTAACTTCAAATTTAAGTGCAGGAAGCAGACAAATAGGAGTCAAAACCTTTACGCTAATACCAATATTCTTAAATGCATTAAAGTCCTATGGTTTGGAAATATTAACTAAACGAGATAATGTTTTATGTTTAATCCATTATGATAGACTTTCAAACGCAATTTTTGGGTGTTAATATAAGAATGCAAATACTAGCTACACGAAACATCATTTGACTTACATGATATATCCTTTTATTGATTAAAACATGTTAATAGTTCTTTAAAAACGGGTCTCGAAAATTGGTCTTTTTTAAAACTAATCTGCAGTTGTATCTAGTAAGGACCAGATATATAGAAAAAAGTTGGTGCAAGCTTTTATTTATTCTTACGTATAAGACACTCTGGGTATTAATTAGCCAAACAATATCATTCATCTAGAACCAAATTTTAACAAAAAAGGTTACAAACTACAAGAGCATAATCATAGACAAGATGCCATTTCATCACAAGTCTACTAGCCAGTGCTTCTGTATTTATTTGAAAATAATAGATTCGGTCATTATTTTACTAATTATTATATATATTTTTATTGTCAGCAAACTTTTGTATTATCCGACACACATTTTCTACCCCTTAGCATTCGTTGATTACTGTGCAACACTTTTTAGAATTATATTTTGACATGAAGTACTAAATCATTAATATGGTCATATTCATGCACTTGGTCTGGTGTACCTTTGATGACCTGAATTGTCATTACAAATCTTCTGTAAAAGGTTGACTCTTTTAGTAAAAAAAAAACAGAAAATGCTCACATTTCCTAGTTGTATACCGTTCGTGGTATAAGTATTATTAGATTTATCTCTCAATGATAGATCTAATGAAACTCTTGGTACAAGTATCATTAGATTTATCTCTCAATGATAGATCTAATGAAACGCTTGGTACAAGTATCATTAAAGCTATCTCTCAATGATACCATTAAGGCTAATTTTTTAACCAATGGGGAAGCCCTGAATGAATTCATATACAGTTAAAGTACTTTTATTCGGTTTTCCTTACTTTCACTTTAAAAAGAACAAAATAAAATCTGTAAATAAACTTTTATTGAACTGGCAAGTAAGTATCCTAGTACGATTTTACATTTAGCTGAAATATCTAAGGGTCCGATTACTCAGTTGTACAAAATTTGCCTCGTAGGTTGAATGGGTGGGTACCTCATTAAAATATTATCAAATCTAACATCAACGATATAATCTAACACACAAAAATAAAACAAATACTTTGATATTTTACTATGAGATTTAATTAAACCTAAATTTAGTCATTTATCTTAACCAGTACCTTCTGAAATGAATACAGTCATGCAAAATACTTATGGCGTTAGATTTTATTATGTTAAAATGAAAATTGACAAATGATAACATTTTAAATTGTTTCAGCTAACGGTGATCACTTTAGTATCAAATACCCTATAATCGTCTTGTAAACATAAAATCTAAATTTTACGAATATAAAGTCAGAAATGATGATACAGTTCAACCTCAACACTGCAGTGTCACATCCTTTATGTTAAGTATTACGTCACATTGAAGTTAAAATTATTACTTTTGAGTAACATTATTAACGGCACTTTGCTTAGCAATGTAAAAGATTTAGCTGCTTGTTATCATAAGCTAATATTATAAATAACCAAGATGAATTGAGATAAGCAAATTAAAGATTTAGCTTCTAAATAAAGGCAACAGTAGTATACCGCTGTTCAAAACTCGTAAATCTATGGGAAAAAAGACAAAATCGGGGTAACAAACTAAAACTGAGGGAAACGCATTTAATATAAGAGGAGAACAACGACACAACATTAAAATGTAACACACACAGCACCGGACTAAGCACTAGACAAAATCCGATGAGAATAACCAAAGAATAATAAAAGGAATAAAAGTTAACAAATGGCAAAATAAAAATCTCAAACATGGAAAATTACTGTTTTTCATCACTAAAAAGGCAGCCAACACCAAACTAAAAGAAAAAGCGGAAAGATAACCAATAGTCGCCCACAAAACAATATACTTAAGAATTAGCATGAACAGTTATTAAACATGTGCTCTGATAGTGTACACAATTTTCTCTTCACTATCGGTATCCGTCATGTTGCTCATATCATATGAATATGATTATGGTTAATATTTGCATAAAATTATAAAAATTAACTAGGAAAGGTAGATGGGATTCCGGCAAAGAAAAAGTTTCGTGTACGATCTACACTAAGGTCGCCTTATACATAAATTAGAACAGCATACTGGATTATCGATGTTCAAATCCCTTCAATCTATTTATATAATATATAAAGCATGGTTAAACAAATCATTAAGGACATGTATATGCTATACCGGTCCATAAGCCTTAAATGTTTCAGAGGATCCCAAAATTGATAAGTAGGAAAACTAAATTGTTTTATGTGAGGGTATAGCTACAGCAGCTGAGTCAATCACACAATTTGTGACTAAATATATACAATTCAATTGATATCTGTAACAAAGATTTGCCTTCTGATGTAATGGTACCAGCAATGAGCCGAAAATATAGGTAATGTATATGCATTTCCATTTTTGTTTTGCCTTTTTTGCATACAAATGAGAGGGCTATAAAACCAGGTTTAATCCACCATTTTCTACACAAGAAAATGTCTCTACCAAATCAAGAATATGTTGTTATCCATTCGTTTGATCTGTTTGAGCTTTTGATTTTTCCATTTGATTAGGGACTTTCCGTTTTAAAATTTCCTCGGAGTTCATTATTTTTGTGATTTTACTTTTTAAACTGAGCTTTTTTAACTTTAAGCATTAATCTTTAACAAATAAATGAATTAACATTTAAAAATTTTAACAGTGAGTGTATTACAAAATAATTATTACTTATCAATGACAACATGCAATTCCATATATATTCTTTTGGATCGCATAAAACCACATTTTTCTTGACATACCAACAATAATGTCTCTATATATATATCAGAGATGTTATATAATACTTCAACCCTATCATCAGATCAGTTGGTTAAATATAATTTAACATTACCAAAACAACATGTTGGTACAGTTTCTCGCTTATAATTTCTATTTTAACCGCCTTATGGATCATATGGCAGCATGCTGCCTCGAGTGCGTGAGGTTGTGGGTTAAATCAAAAGCCTACAAAAATGCTATGTACTTGTTTTACGCTGAGCACGCAGCATTTATGAATAAGAGTAAATGCCGATTACCTCGAATTTAGAATGATATGTCTGTATAGGAGCGACATGTATTTTAGCTGAGTTATTACTCGTAAACGAATATGTTAAAATTCCAACTCAACGTGCACGTGTCGGTCAGATATAAAACAGGGTTCATATTCAATTCACATTCAAATATTCTTGTCCTGAAATATATGCAATACTTGCCACCTGACGTTAAACATCAATCTATTACCATCATCAACATCATCAACATCATAAATGTTTTTATCAATTATCAATAATTTCTATTTTTGTTTTCTAATTGTAGACAAAGTTGTTTCGATCAGTATCAGTCTAAGGGTTTTAACAGAAATATTCGTATAAGATTTTCCTTTGTACAAATAATACTGAGTTTTATTATTTAATCATAACGATTTTGTATAAACTTGCATTTAACACATTAACAACACGCTAATTCATAATTTAAATATTTGAAGAAAATATATGACTAAATTTACCATGAACAAAAATGTGCATGGTCACTTTCATTAGCAGATTTTATTGATAAACGTATAAAGACGATGTTTATCTGAAATTAAAATAATTAAGTAGTGTATATTATTGTTTTATTTAATCAATAGTTGTTTGATCCCGGAGCAATTCACACCCCATGAACTATAAATTTAAGGTATATCAGCACGGGTGTTGGGTATGGATTGCAAAACTTAATAATGATAATTTTTTTTTTTAAGAAATCAAAATGCAATATTGTACAAATAAGACGAAAGTGACTATCTGTGTTCACCTTCATCAAATACGCTGAAGGTATAGAATCACTGAATGGACCCGGCCAGACAAAAACATACGAGAAAGTAGTACATATTATAAATAATATAGTTGCTTTTCATAGCTGTCAATAAGTAAATAATTTGGAACGTTTTGGTATCAAATGAAAGTTTACTGACTTTTGATCACTGTAGAACCCTTTTTAAACGTTTCTTTTGAATAATACAAAATACAAAAAAATATGATATTTAGATAGGAGGGCACATTTGCCAAGTTACCAAAATCAGTAGCACCTGATTTTGAAATACCCAACTTCCAACCAGTGTGCTCTAATATGTAATCAAAGATATGTTGATTTCTTTTGAACAAAACATTTGTTAGGATAATGTATAATTGTGACATGAAATGTCTACTACTTTCTTGCAACTTGAAACCTAATAGCTTACAATGCTTGTTGAAGCTGTAGAAATTCAAATAGAGGACAAGGAGCTATGAAAAAGTCGTGGTATTCCCGAAACATAAAAAAAATAAATAACAAGAAGGATAAAACAGGACGAAATGGAATAATAAAAAAAAAAAGAATAGCAGAATCCACGTAAGGTCATCTTTGTTTTGGGGAGTTATACCATTTTAAATTTATCAACACAGAACTTAAGAAAGCATGTTATAAGTCAAAAAGAGAAATACTCGGCCAACATTGTCCAATTCCCAAACAAAGAATTACGTTGCTTTTTTAACGAAAGGTAACAAGTAAAATCACAAAAATACTGAATTCCGAGGAAAATTCAAAAAGTCCCTAACCAAATAGCAAAATCAAATGATAAAAAACATCAAACGAATGGATAACAACTGTCATATTCATGACTTGGTACAAGCATTTTCAAATGTAGTAAAATAGGTCCCTGTATCACCTATCAATTCTGCTGTATAACACAATAGAAAGTCCGTACACATTTTGTTTTTAAATGTTTTCAACTTATTAAGATAAACAAAATCAACTTTCTCCCTAAAATTTTAAATGTTCTGTCTGAAAAATACAAAAACAATCAATTTATATTTCCATAGTCAAATCTGACAAATAAATGATAAACTATTATATTTCTCATTCATTCTTCATTAGGTAAATGAATAGTAGAAGGTGAAACGAACGAATAAATTGGGAATACATAAAAAGACTTTAAAGAACCATTAAACCTATCGTAGTCGAAAATTGTTGAGAAAAGGTTCTATGCGAGTTATTTTTGCTCATATAACACCATCAATGAAGCCTTTTCTCCGCAGCTTTACTTTGTCATGTGAACAGTGAATGACTTTCATCGTCCAATAACAAATATGGTTATTTGTTTATTAAATTAACCGAGTATACGATATTTGTTTCTCAATGACAAAATAGGTCACTCTTCAATGAAAGTATGATAATAAAACGATGCGACTTTTATGATGTAGATAATTATCAGGTAGACATCAATAAACATACATAACAAGGGTCTGACAGAGTGCACTGTACAAACTTATCCACGTGTATTCTATCTTAAAAAATAATATGAACTTTTTTTGTGATTCATCTGTTATCTAAATGCTAACATAGAACAAAAATGTATATATATACTAATCATAATCTTAACCCGCTTATTTAAATTTCAAATATGCAGAATATTACACTGTTAAAAATTGCAATTGGTCTTTCATACTATGAATGTAAACATGGTGATGAAGTATGATGTTAAATGATATGAGAAAACCCTAAAGTACTGGAATCTTTTTGAGCTGAAGATTAAAGAATAGAAAATAGTCATTTAATGTCACGCTTAAATACAAATTTCTTAGAACACTTAAGAAAAAACGCACACATTACCAGTGCATGCATATTGCTTTATTCTAGTGTTACAAGCAGACAACATTTATGAACACCAGACGATTTAGGTGGACTACGGAGAAAAAAAAGGCAATACGTATTTTGAGAGCCCAGACATTAGTTTTAAATAAAAACACAATAACCTAGCTACACTCTGAAGGAAATTATTCAAACTCTTTGATATTATGACGGTGAATTGAAACAGTTTCACAATAATTTCTTTATTAAGATAATATAACCGGCTTTACCCTTAATAAGTATTGTCTATTAACTAAATGTAATATTTACTGAGCTTTAAGGTTGTGACAGTGTAAATACGACTGCTTCACACGGATAAGTGTTGTCTGGGATAACTTGACGAAGTTTACACATGACATTTATGACCAAAATCGTTTAGGCTAAATGCGATATGTATCTGAAACGTCGAGACTTGTTAGCGACAAATTTTCCCTATTGAAAAGAAATCACTTGATGCCATCAATTTAACAACAAAAATTAATTTTATTACGAAAATCAAACAGAGATATTGGCCCACAGTTAATTATTGAATATCAGATAAAAATGTAACCGCCGGAAGCTTAATGACCGACCAATTGCTGCTTACTTACACACATGGTAAAACATCATTCTATTTTAGGAACGAGTCGCTAATAATTTCGTACCAGACGGTTGCAAGCCCCTAGAGATTAAAACATTAGCGCTGTATAATTCAAAAAAGTATAATCAGAACCGCAAAGTTTTATTGTCTATTTATTATAAGAAGTCTCTACTAAGCCGCCATTCTGCGTACAAAATCTCCCTTTCTTCACACCCTTTGAGACAGTTTATAACAAAATGAAATATCATTTATACCGTCGTAAAAGGTATGTTCATATATTAATGGAAAATTATATCAATAACAACTGTGAATGATAAGTATGATATTAACATAAAAGTGTTTGTAGACAATAATTTTAAGATAGTTGCATAAAATAGCGAAATAAAGCAAACCTGTACCCTTTGAATCCCAATCTTTTTATTATCACCGACTCTGATCTTACAATATCTTAATCATATATCATAGTGCCTGTAACGTGGTACTAGTCTGAAAGAAAAAATGCAATAAATATTTTGTCGGGTTATGATGTAAAACTATATTTTTACTTAACACCGAGAAAAGTAATTGGTTATCGAATATATTGATATGTAACAGATCTCTCAATATATAGAATGCCATAACACTTGTTTGTAAATGGCTGACGAGACAACTGTACCTTTTTGGTTGATGTTAACTCATTACGATAGAAAGAAAGAAAAAAAAATACCCCTTACAGATATGGTTCGAGAAAATACTATATACAGTTTGGTAGTCTTTCTAAACATAGACCATTGAAAATTAAACATATTCATATTCTTAGTAATTGTGGAACATTTTTGATAAATAATTAACTAAATGACCATTATCAAACACAGATACTGTCACCGCGACTGTAATGTTAGTTGTATGCGCACTGACTGACCAATCTCAGCCTTTGTGTCGCTTAACATTTATTTGTCATCCGTTGTGCGATTATGAATCCCGTTTTCGTATACACCCGTGAAAATTTTTAGTAAACGTAAAGAGATATTATTTCAATGTAATGAAACTGCCACGTAATGTGTTAATCGAGACTATGAGAAGTTATTAAATTCAGACATTCTTAAAAGAACGTAAAACTTAATAAACTGATTATGTTGAACAATATTTTCGTAATATCATTCACGATGTTGTACTATGAAATAAAATTAGTAAAAGCAATAGTAGTTTACCGAAGTTCAAATCTCGTAAAAAAACTGTTGTGTTTCTCGTTTCTCGTTTTTCTTTTTAGATTAGACAATTGGTTTTTCTGTTTGAATGGTTTTACGCTAGGTATTTTTTGGACCCTTTATAGCTTGCTCTTCGATGTGAGCAAAGGTTCTGTGTCGAAGACCGTATTTAACCTAAAATGCTTTACGAAGACAGCGAAAAAATGTCTATGGGCTCAGACATTTAAAAAATATTGAATAGTTCCCACTCTACAGTATATGTTCTAACGTATTAGTAATAGTACATGTAAATACATTCAACATAGATACCAGGATAGAAATTTTGTATTTACGCCAGAAGCACGTGACGTCCTCAATAAAGGCAACAGTAGTATACCGCTGTTCAAAACTCGTAAATCTATGGACAAAAAACAAAATCGGGATAACCAACCAAAACTGAGGGAAAAGACTCAAAAGTGACACTCGATTAAATTTTTTTTAAAAAGCTTAATACAGTACGAAGTTGAAGAGAATTGAGGACCAAAAATTCCTAAAAGTTTTTCCAAATACAGCTAAGGTAATCTATTCCTGAGGTCGAAAAGCTTTAGTATTTTAAAAGTTTTGTAATGAAGCCAAAGCTACTATCTAAGATCAAAGCCCAAATTTTGATACAATTTAGGAGGATGTTTAGATTACTACATAATTAATGACAAAGAGCAAAAGTCAACAGCTTAGAACGTCAACGATGCATTAGTATCAGGATATCATGTTATCATATCATCTGGTGCAAGAAAATTGGTACCGTTCACTTTATTACTACCATTGGGGTGATGCCTTTGCTGGTGGACTATTAGTCCCCGAGGGTATCACCAGCCCAGTAGCCAGTACTTCGGTACTGGCATGAAAATACGGATTTTTTGTGTTATCAAAATTTGCTGTTACAAAATGATAGAAATGACTATAAATTAAGGAATGTATCTCCCTCATGCAAAGCTCTGATTCCTTTCACGGATTTTGCTATACTTTTTGGACCTTTTGGATTAAAGCTCTTTATCTTTTATATAAGCTTTGGATTTCAAATATTTTGGCCACGAGCTTCACTGAAGAGACATGTATTGTCGAAATGCGGATCTGGTGCAAGAAAATTGGTACCGTTAATTTTATTACTTCCACTGGGTCGATGCCTCTGCTGTGAACTATTAGTCCCCGAGGGTATCACCAGCCCAGTAGCCAGTACTTCGGTACTGTCATGAAAATACGGATTTTTTTGTGTTATTAAAATTTGCTGTTACAAAATGATCGAAATTATTATAAATTAAGGAATGTATCTCCCTCATGCAAAGCTCTGATTCCTTTCACGGATTTTGCTATACTTTTTGGACCTTTTGGATTATAGCTCTTTATCTTTTATATAAGCTTTGGATTTCAAATATTTTGGCCACGAGCATCACTGAAGAGACATGTATTGTCGAAATGCGGATCTGGTGCAAGAAAATTGGTACCGTTAATTTTATAACTACCACTGGGTCGATGCCTCTGCTGGTGGACTATTAGTCCCCGAGGGTATCACCAGCCCAGTAGCCAGTACTTCGGTACTGGCATGAAAATACGGATTTTTTTGTTTTATTAAAATTTGCTGTTACAAAATGATCGAAATTATTATAAATTAAGGAATGTATCTCCCTCATGCAAAGCTCTGATTCCTTTCACGGATTTTGCTATACTTTTTGGACCTTTTGGATTATAGCTCTTTATCTTTTATATAAGCTTTGGATTTCAAATATTTTGGCCACGAGCATCACTGAAGAGACATGTATTGTCGAAATGCGGATCTGGTGCAAGAAAATTGGTACCGTTAATTTTATTACTACCACTGGGTCGATGCCTCTGCTGGTGGACTATTAGTCCCCGAGGGTATCACCAGCCCAGGAGCCAGTACTTCGGTACTGGCATGAAAATACGGATTTTTTGTGTTATTAAAATTTGCTGTTACAAAATGATAGAAATTATTATAAATCAAGGAATGTATCTCCCACATGCAAAGCTCTGATTCCTTTCACGGATTTGGCTATACTTTTTGGACCTTTTGGATTATAGCTCTTCATCTTTTATATAAGCTTTGGATTTCAAATATTTTGGCCACGAGCATCACTGAAGAGACATGTATTGTCGAAATGCGCATCTTGTGCAAGAAAATTGGTACCTTTAATTTTATTAAAACAAAATCGAAAAACAAAACAAAACAAATGAAATTGTTAAAAAATAGATTTTCTAAAAGCTAGGACGTGTTGGCCTCTTTTCATTGTAGATGGATTTTTTGACTACAGTGTTATTTTGGAGACGTGAATCTTTCGTTTGATACGTCATATCTCATTTACTTCCGGTGTTACAAATTACTAAATATACTCAATATCATCCTTTGAGAATTTCATTAGGGACCGCAATACAATTTTAAGATTGTAAAGAAAGACCATGTTTTTGATTACATTACAATTGTTATGTGTCAGATCTCATTTGCAATTAGGCTCACATAAGGTAATGTTTAGACCTAAAACTTTTAAGTCAATTTATTATCGTAAGGATTGCCCGAGAAATTCAATACCAACATGTTTTGACATGTTTCTTTACATTGAAACCGCATATTTGAATAAGCTAATATTGAAGACATATTTATGCAAAGCTTTCAATGTGTTGCATCAGATGCACATTGAATGGTGTTCGAATCCTGGACCAAGTTAATTTTCATGTCGAATGCATTACTAACCAAAATTTCCAAATATTGTGCCAAAAATGACTTAGACTATCTGAGGTATAGGATGGAAAACCTTAGTTCCCCATATGATTTTAAAGTTATATCAGCATATGTATTTACAGAAAATTACTTCTAGTATCAAGACGTAAGAGCTGCCAATTTTTTTTTAACTTATAATGGATTTGTAGGGGTAAGTTTGTAATATGTATTCAAGGGATAAGTTGATTTAGCTCACTAACAAACTTAATTTTGGACAGGATGAAATGTGATACTTTTAAGAACATTTTTTTTCTCACATAACAGGAAATATTATGGTAGTATTCTAATGATCCCTGAATGCCATCATTAGATCAAATATAACCAGACACACGCCGGGATAAAGCCAATCTTACTGGCATGAAATATAAACGGAGTGAGCACTTAAACGAGATTTGTCTTATAGTAGATGAATATGATTTAAATACTAGTCCTAGTAAGTTCATATTTGTATTCTACAATTGTTCATTTAAAACATTAAGTTACACATTTCAGTTTGAGTTTCACTGTCTCCAATGTCTCAATGTGTTACATTGTCATTTGATTCCACATTTTGTAAACATACATGTATTTGGTTACAAAAAACAATGGTGAGTTAAGATTAAAATGTCATCATTTTAACAAATGGATTAAATAATAAATGAAGATTGTCATCTGCTTCAATAACACAAAAAAAGAAAAAAACTATTCCAGTTGCCTAATAAAGTAATTCAAAGTTAGATAAACAATGTTGACATAATTAAAATAAAATCTGTTACCCCACAAATTGCCTCTTTTTTTTGTTGTTTTTTTTTGCACAAACAAAAACTCATAAATCAGGAGAACATGTATAACAAAATCGAAACAAAATAGTACAAATAATATGTTTGGCTCTGAGATCTAGATAGTCGTTCAAGGAAACACTTTGAACTTGACATTAGAAATGTCATAATATACAATGAAATGAAATTCTATAGAATTTGTACTAGTTTGTTTAGTTTTTGTACCAGAAAATTGTAAGCATACCTCTGCAATCTGTGTCATAAGGGCTCCTATACCTAAACTTATCTATGAATATGCATGTATTAATTAAGAGTTATGTGGGATGATGCTGTACACACTCATAGTTTAATTTAAATAAAATTGGGTGTGACAATAGGCTGTGTTTCATTAAAAATGCACCTTGTATCTATTGGACCTTGAATATTGGATGATTAAATTCCAGGGTTAAAACAGTAATAAAGTGACATTTTTAAATAGAATGAATTTATGTCAGAAAAGACATAGAATACAAAAGGAAGTTTATGTTCTAAATCGAGCAAAAACAAGAAATTTGGTTACTAGTAAATGCTAGCATAATATTGGTCTTGTTTCGGTTCCTTTTATCTATAATTGTGATCAATTGTTCTTTAACTACTGGATGCATTGTGATAATGATTTGGAGTCGGTGTAACGCATTTGAATAATTTCAATGTTGCCCATTTCATTGTTTCACGGTATCGAACTATCTTGTGACTATACCAGTCGTCTTCAAAACCTGAAAATCACTTAATATAATGGATTTTGATACGACTTTCATACAAGTGAGAGGTTTGGCTAGCTTTAACCCAGGTTTTAACCACCATTTTCTACATAGGAATATGCCTGTACCAAGTCAAGAATATGACAGTTGTTATCCATTCGTTTGACGAGTTTGAACTTTTGATTTTGTTATTCGTTTAGTAACTTTCCTTTTTGAATTTTCCTTGGAGTTCAGTACTTTTGTTATTTTACATTTGAGTGATAGGTGAATAAAGTACCCTGATATGTGAATCAACTACTACCCTATTTGTCGTGTCGAGATGAAAACAGGTAAAATTGTTTAAAAAACATAGTGCAAAGTTTTGCACTTTGATAACTCAAAATATGAGATATATTTTTTGACATATACATTTAGCAGGATCGAACTTATGGTGATAGCACTTAAAACAAATTACCCCGCGTTTCCTAACGTGTAACTTTGTATGTTAAGGTAAAGATATGATGCATAGTCAAAATAAAGATGATTCCCAACTTAAAAATTAAAAACGATACGGAAATTAACAAGGGGGCATGCTCTCTCATTAGTCGACTGACAACACCATGACAAAAACAAGTCCCCAAAACACCACATAAAAAACAAAAGACAGAGCTATTGAACCCAATGAAAAACCAGGATGACTTCAGGTGCTCCAGAAGGAGTAGCAGATACGATATCCGTCATGCTGGAATATCAAATCAACTGAGAGAATTAAATAATTTATATAAAAGCAGTGCTGAAATATTCCTACATAGAAATGAGAATTGAAGTTAAAATCAGATCAATACAAAGACAGAAAAACCCCACTTCACTTAAGTACAGATCTGAGAGTGTTCACAGTTACTGAAAATATGTATAAAAAAAATTCCAAAGGTTTCTCGTAGTGGCTAATTCTTTTTAAAATAACTGACAGTATGTAAAATTATGTTTAAAAACACTATAGTCAAGATTATAAGAGATATTTTGGTATGTGCTTGGTTTCAGATGCAATTGCGCATTAATTCAATATAAAAAGTTAATACAACCACTTTTGAATTTAATAAGTGATTTGAAAAAATGGCCTTCTGTTTCACAAAAGGCGCACACAAGGCACATTTCAATGAGAAAGAATGAATGAAATTTTATAAATTTAATCGAAATGTGTTAAACATCTGAAGGTGGCAAAGTTTAATTGACTTCAAAGTGAGTTTATCATCAAATCAGCCGTTAAACTAATCTTATTGGGTATGTAAAGTGTCTTGTAACCAAAGAAAATATAATTCTAATTATTGAAAGTTATTGCTGCCTTTGTATGTAAAATAAATAATCTGTAATTCATAGAGTTCCTTGACAAATTAGCGATGAGAGGGATTGTTAAGAATTGTAAGGTATAGATGGATGGAATATTGAATGGGTGGAGTTGTACCCACGATCATACCAAATAATAGACCTGATTGAATTGCAATAAAATCGTTTAAGTGAATTGAGCCATCATAAAGGATGATGAGCTTTATTGAACAGCGCTAGGAGAGGTAACAACATTAAAGGGACTGTCATCTTTATAATTGAAATATTATAAATATAGTTTGATACGCATTCACTTGATATGTTGATGCTGTATTAGTATAAAACATAATCAAACGCCCATTTTAACCAAAAAAAGAAATACCTTATCTTTTCTCACCAGTTCATGGTTTTCAAATAATTAATTTTAACTGAAAACTTTCAGGTTACAAGGTTTCATGTATTTCAAGCATAAACTATTCCAAATTTTATATTAGAAAACTCCATTCACTTGGCAAATGAAAGATGTCATTTTAGTACAACTATCTTTAAAATGATGTTACTGAATTAAACTACTGTTTGTAGATATCTTAATATATGTGTTAAATA
This sequence comes from Mytilus edulis, assembly GCF_963676685.1. Lineage (NCBI taxonomy): Eukaryota > Metazoa > Mollusca > Bivalvia > Mytilida > Mytilidae > Mytilus > Mytilus edulis. The sequence goes on from NC_092345.1 coordinate 55,444,813, forward strand.
TTCTCACTGTTCTTTAAAGACAAACAATGACATTAATACAGTATTCTAATCTTTATACTTATATTAAAACATAAGCTTTTATATCTAGTTGTGTTATCGTGGTTATCTTGAAAGACAAACAATATTCTTCACACCACTAAGTATCTTAAAGAAAATCACATAATTATAAACAATAGTAAAAAAATGTGTTAGACCGTTGCGTCTACTATTATTGTGATTAAGGTGTGGATCAATTCTGCAGCTGGGGGACTGCTAGTCCCCGTGGGTATCTACAGCGCAGTGAGTAGTCAGTGCTTCGGTATTGACCTGATTTATAACATATTCTTTTTATTAATCCGTTTGTATATTTAAAAATTATTTAGGAACTAAATTTTCAAATCCCTGAGGTAAGGGTCTAGCGTTTCTCATATTCAATTAACTCATCATAGATACTAGGATATATATTTTGGATTGCAGGCGCACGTTTTGTTTACAGAAGGCTAATGAATGACGCTTGCATAAAAAAAGTTAATAAGGCAAAAATTCTTGGGTTAGGAAATCTTAAGTGTTGCTCAAGTGCTTTTACAACATTTGCCTCCATTTGTTAGGGTTTGAGCGTTCTGTGGAAGGAAAAATTCTAAGGAGAATGAATGAATGCATAGAAAGTGTAAGATGAAATAGTAAAACACTAGTCGACAAATGTTATTTAGATAATTTTAGGCGTATAAAGTATAACTAAACAAAAATGACAAAAACAAAAATGACTGATTCCAGCTACAGATTTATACTCAAATTTTGATTTAATTAATATGATGTAATCTATTCTTTAAATAGTCGACGTTATATTCTAAGAATGTTAGACCAACAAAAAGTCAGATTATTTTTGTGTACAGACATATTTATATGAAAAAACAGTTTACTATAAAATACAAAAACTTTAAAAGTTACAACTACATATTTGGAAATAGATAGTTACAAGACTAATTATCCACGATCAAAGAATGAATTAAGTTCTCTTGACATATCTGAAATACCTGTCTGTGGATGGACGATTGTAATGCTATAATTGCTATTGATTTCGTTCAACGCCTTATGTTCAATCTTATCCCCTCAAATTTCCAATTTAACGAAATTAGTACTTTAAGAAAATGACAATTCAATTTAATCTAACTGAAGTTTTTTCTTTTGTTGCCAAATTTGATTATTGTGAGAATTGACTCTTTATACAGAAAGTGTTAAAGCAAATGTCCCTAAGGTTTGTTTGGAGATAAAACCCGATTTCTTTGTAAGTTATAATCCGATTTAAAGGTTATTAAATTTTAATTTCGTTTGAAGTTTCAATATATTTCTCATCTGGGGTCAACATGCGATAGCCATCTAGTTTGTCCTTCTCACATAGATTGGTAAGAGATACTTAAAATATCTGAGTAAAACACACTTCTAAAAATAGTTTTGTAAAACAGCACAAACACAACAACGTCATTGTTAACCAAAACCATCTGCATCATAGATAATGGGTCTTTTTTTCAGTGACAGTACAGACATTTGAAATGAATATAAAAATAACAAGATAAGGAATATTTCCCAGTGAGACAACTATCCATCAGAGTTCAAGTGAAATAAATGTAAGAAACTATAGTTCAATGCACGACTTTCAACAATGAATAAACCCCGTACAAAAAAAAGACAGCTATAAATGGCCTCGACATGAAGCAAATATATATCAACACTTTGTGCAGAAAGTTACAACTGCGATAAAAGCTGCAAAAACTATACTTTCACTTTCTGTTCAAAATGTGCACAAACTATCATGTTTAAACTTGTTCCAAGATTCCGAGAGAAGGATTTCCTAAATAGTCGAAAGTGAAACATTTCTTTACTTTTTTTACTATGAAATTCAAATACTTTTAACATTTCTTTTTTCGAAAAGTTATTCATTAAGGGAAAGGAAAGAACAACTGATGTTTTTTTGTAAATTTCTGTTATGAACATTTCATTATTTGGAACAATTGGCCGTTTCAGAATCTAAAGGACTATGGGTAATTGCATTGTCCGTTACCCAAAAATGAAAATAACGTTACGTCATTGGTTGAATTTCGATTGTTTAGGACGTTTTAAACCAATCAAAACGCTTTGGTGTACGCTTTTGAAAATATTACTCAGGATTCATTAGATTCTGAAACGGCGAATTAGATAGTATTAGTATAACTTCTATGTTATTTGAATACATTGGATCGCACACATGTTTTCAGTTATTGACGTGACCTCTGATAGGTGAGATATTCTATGAATTTATATATGTAGTCGTTAATTTTTTTTAACCAATAAACATTCTGAAACCAAACATACGGTTGCTACATGTATATGTGGAGCAGGATCTGCTTTCTCTTCCGGTGCATCATAGATTATCCTCAGCTTTGAGTGGGATTCTTTTTGCCCATTCTTTAGTTTTTCTTTGTTGTTTTTTTCTGTTTTATTGTTCGTCTGTTTGTATGTTTGTCTTTTTTTTATCCACAGCCTTGTCAGTTTATTTTCGACTTACGAGTTTGAATGTGTTGGTAAAGGGGTAATTAATAAGAATATATACGTTGGAATACACCAATGCACAACATTTTGAAATTTAATGTTAAAGAATATATTTAGATATAAAGAAGCGAGCGAATAAGAAAATAAAGTTTCAGAAGTATGCAAAGGCATCATTACATTTCCGCATTCTTTCTGTGTGTCAACTTGAATACGTTTAATTAATTTGAAATTGGTCTTAAAATTGAAGGTATAAAAAAAGTTTTCGAAACAAATTACTATTGACAATCGAAAATGATTTCAACTCATTTTAAATGTGTTTCGGAAACATGGACGGATCAGGATTTTTCAAAGGGGGCGTAATTCCATAAAACTGACAATTTCCACAGAGTAACGTGAGGCTCACATATTTTATACGATTTTATGCTAAAAAAAATATACAAATGGTGAACTACATGATATAATAAATTTTGGAGATGAAAAAGGGGGCTATGGCCTCTTGGCGCTCCTGGATTGGCCACTGGAAACACCTGTATCTTTTTAGAAAAAAAAATAAAATCATTGAGCTTTGCTTTCGTAATGATCTTTAAACGACAAATATTTTTGCTTCTTTTCCCATGAAGACAATAACAATCAAAACCAAGGAGTAAACAAAGACTCACAAAACCAAAGGACATTTGTATCAACAGTTAAAATAATAAATAAGAAACAACACGAACTCCACTAAAAACCGGAAGTGAAATCAGGTGCCCCGGAAGGGTAAGCATTTCCTGCACCGTATACGTCGTAAGATATTTTAAAAAATGAAGTCAAAATAAATCAGCGAGTTGAATGTGCAGTGTGTATTAGGGATTACATTTTTAAAAGTTAAGGAAGATAATTAAATCCATTCAAAATATTCCTAATATAAAAACAATTCAATATAAATAAAAAAGATGTGGTATGATTACCAATGAGACAACTTTCTACAAGAGACCAAAATGACACAGAATGTATGCCAACTATGACATCGTTAATCAAATTATATTTCCTAATATTAATATACATACGGAAGACCTGCTTAAGCATTTGGTGCAAATTAGTTCATATTAATAATAAGATAAAAGATAAAAATATATATATATATAATGTGACAATAATGCTTGGTTAGTACATGGTGATTTTATACATGGTGCAGATATTTAAACTTACACGACCTTAAGTCAGTTCCATATGTTTACACAAAGGTAACTGTATCATTCTGTACAGATGGGGTTTATGTATTGTGTTTTATACATCACAATGGATATAAAAAGTCCAAAGAAAATATTTATTGTAAATAATACATAGCATAAAAGGTAATAAACCTGAAATGCTTCGTATGGAAGATGTCAATATCATTCCGTATCTAGGAACATTGTGTTTTATTTGTTGAAATTTTATTGCTTGATAATGTATTAAAATATGATGGAGTCTTAGTGTCGTAATTTCACGCTGAAATCAGTTTATTATGTGTGAAAAATTTTGGACAACAAAAAAGTTATAAAATAAACCATAAAGTTATATTTGAAGTACAAAAGCTATTGTCTGGTGAAATTGAAAGGTTTTATTACACATATAATAAGTACTAGAGTCGCTTCCCCTTACTTGTGAACTAACCACAAGAGCCAAAAATTCAGATAGCATGTATCATCCTTATTTTCTCCTCACGATTACAAATCAAACACTGTAAACGACAATAAGAAAGATAATATGAATGGGAAGTTATTGCTATCTGCATTCATTCATAACGTTTTTAGTCAATAAGACACAGGTATGTTTCATTTTTGGGGTTCTTTGAAGTTGCTTTTGATTATCATTGTTTTTGTTTACGAACGTTTTCATGACTTATCGGCGAACTCGTTATAAAATATATAATTCAGATTCAAAAAACATTTAAAAAATAGGATCTACTGATTCATGTAGAGGGAATAGTATTTTTTTTTCTTTATTTTCAATGGTATAAATAAAAGGAGAAGAGGGAAAATACATCAATGAGACAACAACATAACGACAAAAATAACCACCATAATAGACATCCACAAGACATCATACATTGTCCAAATAGTTATCAAAAGTACCAGGATTATAATTTAGTACGCCAGACGCGCGTTTCGTCTACATAAGACTCACCAGTGATGCTAAAATCGAAATATTTATAAAGCCAAACAAGTACAAAGTTGAAGAGCATTGAGGATAAAAAATTCCAAAATGTTGTGCAAATACGGCTAAGGTAATCTATGCCTGGAATAAGAAAATCCTTAGTTTTTCGAAAAAGGTTTGTAAACAGGAAATTTATAAAAATGTCCACATGATTGATATTCATATCAACACCGAAATGTTTAGCTTTAAGTCCTTACGAGTCCATAGTTGGTATAAACATTTTAAACAATGGTAGATGGAAATTATATTGCTATTCAATGCCAGAAAATGTAGATGTTATATGATCTTATATGAATATGAAGCCTGATTTGTACAAAAACCGACAAATTGAGTTTCATTTAAACGTCATAGTTCATAAGATAACAGTCCACAGTAAGATATACCATCCTACCCGGACACATGACTCCGACTCTGAGCCAACCATCCTTTTGTCTCACTCGAAACTGCCGTGTGCTCAGCGAATAAGGAGCAGATACAGTTCTGATTTGACTTGTCTGGTTAACTGTTTGCACTGTCAAAATTCTAAATGCATCAATAGTTAATTAGTCACAGATATGGACCCAGGACGTTTTAAAATAAGAAGTACTAGGGGACAAGTTAGCGCAAACATTACAGTCAATTTTAGCGCAAAATTGATCCGTTCACCTGTATTATAACAATATTATAACAATGGTTCATCATGAAAATGAATGTTGTTGATGAAAAAAATACAGACGAAGGCAAAATACAATGTGTAATGGCAACCGTTATTTGATAGGCATTATGTCTGACCGAATAATATGTAACTGAAGATTCTATGTTTCCACCTAAGGTTAGAGATGAGGTTCTATGTTATTCAAAGCAAATAAATAAACGGTTCAGGGGTTGGTTTCACAAAAAAAAAAACTTTCGACTAAGATTGATCATTATATACTGAATTGTTCATGACTTACCACCAATCTTAGTCGTTAAGGTTTATTTTTTTGGGGGAAACCGACTCCAGTGTCGTTGCATGCTTCATTATAATGAGACATGTTATAGTTGACATAGAGCCGTTTACATTTTTCTGGATACTATCATCAACTGCAAACCACAACATTTATCAAAATAAGAGGTATGTTTGAATGTGTACATTAATCTGGACAAGATAATATGAGATAGTTCCTACTGCAATGTTAAAAACAATATTGCATATATATGCGTATCAAGAGCCATTAAAGTACATTATCTAAAATTATATGCTAAAATGGGCATTGATCATTTAAATTTTCGCTAATATAATTAAAAAATCTTGCTTTAAAACACGTTATACTAAGGCGCTAAAACGTCCGATTATTTTCTCTTAAATGTCAAAAAATACCCCCCGTTGGTCTGTTCTACTGGATTCCTTCAAACCGACATAAAACAAATGTTAATACACATCCACGTCTGACCAGAAAGGTGGTCGCTATATCTAATGCATTGTGAAGAGAAAGTGGCATATCCTCTCTGCACGCAAAAGAACCCCTGTAACAACTCTTATAGAGGTTCTTATGTAATCAAAGTACACCCTTATTAATGTATTCTTCTTTTCTTTCAATTGCTGTCTATATTTCCATCCTTCGTCAATCCGACAGACACAGACATTGTACATTTTGGGGTATGAGTGCCAATGATACTGCCTCCTTATCGGATGTTTTGTTAATTTGTCCTGGATATTTGCCAATGTACGTTAAGAAAAAATAAATCTATCAATTTTCTTTTCTAATATGGTTTGTATAAACGAAAAATAATTATTAAAGTATTGTAACCCAACAGAGAGAAAAGTTTTTAATCTTAAATATTCGATGTTGTGTAAAGCATGTAATTAATGTATAAAAAAAGAAGATGCGGTATGATTGTCAATGAGACAACTCTCCACAAGAGATCAAATGGCACAGAAATTATCAACTATAGGTCACCGTATGACTTTCAACAATGAGCAAAGCCAGCTAGTAATGGCCCCGAAATGACAAATGTAAAATAATTCAACCGTGAAAACTAATGGCCTAAATTTTGTTCAAAAAATGAACGAAAACAAATTGTTTGCCTACAATTGTTACTCTTCGAGAGAGTAATACAAAAAACGACCTAACCTATAGTTAGTATTGGGATTTGGACTGCATAGTAAAATCGTTCAATTTCCAAAACGGTTAACATCTATAATCGCTTAAATCAAAATGCAATTAAATTTGAAACAAAAGATTATGAAGTTCCTTTAAAAAAGTGAGTTAATTATACTAATCAATTATTTATGTTTTTTAAAATTCGAGTACAATTTCATAAAATCATAAAAGACAGTTAGTTCAAGACATTTAACCCTTCTTGCTTAAAAAATAAATCTTAATCCAATTAAAAAGTAGTTTATCATTATTAAATTCTTGTCTAGAGAGCACATGGAAGAAATTATATTGACAGGTGACATTATTTTGTAATAAAAGACAAAAATTCAAAGACCAATGTTAAGGCCACTGTATGGCCTCAATCAATCATGACAATGTACTACCACTGAAAGATGAGTGCAAAACGGTCATTTCAGCAGCTTGTTTAAAAAATTACAAAATACAAAAAAAGTTAAATAATTGCTACAAAGATGGGCGAAAGATACCAGAGGGACATTCTAACTCATATGTCGAAAATAAACAGAGAGCACCATAGCTAAAAAAAAATAGAAAATAACCCAATAGACAAACAATAGTACACAAAACACAACATAGAAAACTGAACATTTCGAACCCTACAAAATTCGGGGGGGGGGGGGGGGGTTCAGGTGCTCCAGAAGGGTAAGCAGTTCCATCTCCACATGAGACACCCGTCGTGTTTCTAATGTTATTACAAATAAGCCCATACATATGTGCCTAGACTTTAGTCAAGGATAACTAACTATTGAAGTGTTATACAGTGACGTATGAAATTTCATTTCAAATTCAAGAAATCAGAAAGGATTAAGAACTGTCACGAAAGATTTAAATTTGATTGTTACTAGCACGAATGGAGTTGGCAAATGAACAATCAAAGATGCAGATAGCAAAACACATCTACGGTCCAATATACAACTTGTTCATCTATAGACAGGTGTATATGCAATAATAACGTTTCACAATCATATCCACCAAAGCAAATTGTTCTTTAACAGGCACAGTTTTTTTTTCTCTCTGTTGTATGTTAGAAATGTGTCAGCTTTGTATATGTATAAGTAATCTAAACAAATGATTTGATTGACCATTGACATTTCATTAGATTATACTACAAGGCTGTTTCGTCTAGACAGGATATATTGACATTATCATTAGTACTAACCTTAGAAAAAAATTTACTGCGGCCAAAAAAATAAATGTTCCAAATGAGATAAAAGCAATAAATTTCCCATTGTTTGATAAGTTTCATAGATTCGAAATACATGTTTTGTCTACAGTGAAACATTTTAAAGCTGGATAGTTTACTTTGAAGTTCAAGTTAGAAAAATCATGAAGACTGAAGAAAAAATATTTTGGTGTCGTGACGAGACAAATTAGACAAATGCGTTGACAACATTAGTGACATAACAACTTATCTTAGACTATTTGTTTATCTATTTGTTCAATGAGAAAATAAACCATTTGTCTTGCACTGTTCTTGTTTAGATAACCGTTTGATACGATTGAAAATAAAATGTGTTAACATGTTTCTTTACAAAAGTAACAAAAAACAATACTATTGATGAGAAGGGGTTATATTACTCCTAAAGACACATATCTGGAATTTTTTATGTATCAATCAATTAACTTCGACAAACATCAATGCGCGTTTTTGCAAATTCAATGTTTTTTTTTTTTGTTTTTTTTTAAAAGAAATTAAATAATTTGGGCACATGTATTAAATACACCTACAAATGTATGAGGGCGTTTGCCGATTGTGTTGACCTTTTTTCACGAAAATATTATTGGCAATGCAGATTTGATTGTTTTCAATAATTAAGGAGGGGGTCCTTAAAGCAATTTGACCATGTGATATTGAAAGGCATGATAAATGCATGGTATCCAAATTCAATTGGTGTGAATGAATTAGATGTTATTCTACATTATCAAAAATATCATATCAAATACCTTTATATACATTTCTTAAATCTCTTAACAGTAGATTTATCAAATTTAATAAAATGTTTATGTCGAAACAACATCTGATAAACAAATTTAATAATACTTTTAGATATTTGGATGATATCTTGGCTCTCAATAATGACGACTTCAGTATGTATATTAATGAAATTTATCCTGTTGAACTTACTTTAAATAAAGCTAATACTAACAATGACCACTGCCCTTTTCTCGATCTTGATATCTATTTCACTAATGGAAAGCTGAATACTAAAATTTATGATAAAAGGGATGATTTTTCATTTCCTATCGTTAATTATCCGTTTTTAGATGGTGACGTTCCCTTGTCACCATCTTACGGTGTTTATATATCTCAACTTGTACGATTCGCTCTTGTATGTAACAATGTTTAAGATTTTAACGAGAGCAATTTATGTATTACTGAAAAATTATTACACCAGGGTTTTCGATATCACAAACTAGTCAAAACATTTACTAAATTTTATCATCGGTATAAAGACATCATTCGTAAATATAGCTCAACATGCAGACTTCTAATACGTTCAGGTATTTCACATCCAATTTTTTATGGAAATATTCTTTATAAAGCACAAAGGTGTCAGTATTCACCTCAGAAACTTACAAAACCTTTGAATAGACTTATTAAGAAGGGATATAATTACGATACTGTTGTCAAGTCATTAAAGATTGCATATTTTGGCGTTAATATTGAGTCACTGATAAGGTCTTTGCATCGGAACTAAACACATTTATTCTAAAAACAGTTGTTGGCATGACACGGGTTATGTTCTTCTCATATATGTTATGATGGTATGATACTAAACCCCTAACGGGAAGGATTGTGCCTGATGTTCATATGATGAAATCATAATCTTTCAGTCAGTTTAATTGAAGTCTGGAGCTGGCATGTCAGTTAACTGTTAGTAGTCTGTTGTTATTCATGTATTATTGTCATTTTGTTTGTTTTCTTTGGTTGCATCTTCTGACATCGGACTCGGACTTCTCTTGGGCTGAATTTTAGTGTGCGTATTGTTGTGCGTTTGCTTTTCTACATTGGTTAGAGGTATAGGGGGAGGGTTGAGATCTCACAAACATGTTTAACCCCGCCGCATTTTTGCGCCTGTCCCAAGTCAGGAGCCTCTTGTATTATTTTAATTTTAGTTTCTTGTGTACAATTGGAAATTAGTATGGCGTTCATTATCACTGGACTAGTATATATTTGTTTAGGGGCCAGCTGAAGGACGCCTCCGGGTGCGGGAATTTCTCGATACATTGAAGACCTGTTGGTGACCCTCTGCTGTTGTTTTTTATTTGGTCGGGTTGTTGTCTCTTTGACACATTCCCCATTTCCATTCTCAATTTTAATTCAAGGTTCACAACTTACAAATGTGACCAAAGTAAAGCTAGGTTTGTGCTATTTGAAATATTGGCTTTTTTTTGTCAAATCCGCAAAGGATTAGGGGATGGTATCGTTTCCCAATTAGCAGAATGGAATGTTTGTTTTGATTTATCAAACAAAAAATGAAAGAACGCTGATAACTTTCCTTCAAACATTTCAACTGATTTTACATTTTTGAAAAACCAAAACTAATAACTGGTCAATTTTAAAATTAAAGCAATCATATTCAAGTCCAACTTTAATCAACACTGAAAGATGAAATTTGTGACAAGTGACTTTTTTGTGACCTTGATAAATACCAACACATTTATAGATAAAGAGAAAGACGGAGTTGCAAAAAGAAATTACAGATCAAATTATTGTCAAAGGAAAAACAACGAAAAGACAAATACGGTGTATAGAAAACTAAAGATTTAACCCGACAAAAAATGAGGAGAAATTTCAGATGCTGTGAAAAGGTGTTGACAATGTCTTTTTAAACAAGCAAAAATATCAACACTCAACTGTTCCCAAGGGAGTAATGACTTTAGTTAAAGATCAATTGCAGAACAGGTTCCACCAGTGGAGTTGGACTAGCTACAGCAGCTGTAGTATGTAAGTTTTAGAGTTTTTGATTTTGTTATTTTTCGGTTGTGCTTTTATGTGGAATCTTATTTTAAATATCTGTTGTTTCCATCAATCATGAACTTGTCTGTCCTATAAAATTCTGAAACCTGTTCACATTTTCATTTCGAACTTTAACTTTCGATTATGATTCTGTATCAGAGAACTTCACTGTGTCTTAGGTTAAGTTAATACGTTATGCAATGATGCCATTATATCGACTTTAGAAAACGAGTGACGAGACGGGTGTTCCAAATGGAGAAGAAACTATAAACCCATATAATACAATCATAGATCGGATTTGTTTGCGTTACTCAATAGAAATTGTTTTTGTTAACTGTGTTGAAGACTGTTACTGGTCTTTCCGTTTTTTTCATTTTGGCCTGGGTTTGTTTTGTAAGTTATACCTTCCACCGAGATAACAAACCGCGAAACAACTAAAAAAAACAAGCGGCCTGATTTAAGTTTCTAATATTAAACGAAATGGCGATATATATATGGATACTTTGTTATGTAACGTATATGTATATGTATTATCTTTCATTTAGAAATCTACTAACTTCGGAATTGAACTGTATGACCCACATAATCGACCTTTCATTATCGTTTGAAACCACCTGTTACAACCTTATTCATGTTTTTTTTGCTAAACGAACACAAAATGAAGATGTTTACAATTGATCACTTCAGAGCGATCGAAATATGTTGTAGATTAATCATCTTAAACACCAGCTTTCAAGCTTTATTAGTAATAAAACTAAACAATGATTAATTAAGAATTTGCACGTAAATGTACAATCCTTATTTCAAAAATCACCATATCATTCTATTCAACTGTAGTAAACATATCGATACCAGCTGTTCGTGGTAAGGAAGACAGAATTAATAAATCTCAGAATGGTATCGTCTCTTTGTGTTTGCAGAAAATATATACTAGTTATGAGGAGGCTGCTTGTCATAAGCCCATCGATAGACGGCATAACTGTTAACATTTAAAATCAAAATACAAAAAAACAAAAAAAAACAAAAACAAATGTATTGCACATTGTCACGGCAATACAAGACCGTAGCAGAACTACGAGCACATAACAAATTTCAAAGACAAGACAGCAATGAAACCAAAGGTCTGTGTAACTCTAATGATAATTCAAGATGTACACAGTTTTTGAAATCAACATTAAAAAAACACCGCTGCAGTATCCAATACCTGTATAGGTAAAATACCTTGTAAGCACATAGAGAAAATAATAATAAAAATGAAATAAATTTTGCTCTGTCATTAAGTCACACAACATGTAAATCTGACCAATTGTGAAATGAAGCCACCCTACATAGGTAACTTTAGTATATGACCATTCGGAGAATGTAAATTCAAAATAGATTATGAACGCTGGGTGTAAAACCAGACCATGATCTTGAAAATAAAAGCTTCAGGGTCATATAGGGGCATTCCAGTAGTCACAGAGCAAGATGTCAATCTTTCAATTAAACTACCAGTGAATCTTAATTACGAGTTTTATTTAGCATTAGATGTTTTAATATTTCCAGATTAACCATGAAAATGAGAAAAAAACCAACATTTTTGATAAAAATCACACATTATATACATTTTAAAAATAAGTACAACAAACTGGAAACCATTTACGACAAAAAAAAAAATACAGACTCCCAGCTCGAAATTAAAAGAATCTGTCGGGAGTAAAGTCATAATAATTTTGATAGACTGTTATCTTGTGAGCTTTTAAAAAGAAGATGTTGTATGATTGCAAATGAGACAACTCTTCTCAAGAGACAAAAAGACACAGAAATTAACAACTATATGTCACCGTACGGCCTTTAACAATGACCAAAGGCCATACCTCATAATCAGATATAAAAGGCCCCGAAATGGAAAATGTAACACAATTCAAACGAGACAACTAACGGCCTTCTATTTTATATTTAATCGACGATAAATTTGTTTTACGGTCACCTTCAAGAATGGTTGACCAAATCGATGTGTCGATGTCTAACGCGCTTACTACTTATTTTCGCTCGGCAGGTGATGTATACATATAAGGAAAGCTAACACATTGTTCTTTTGGAGTTCATGCGATTCTTTCAGGGTTTTTTGGTACCTTGCCGTGTCTCTTCAAAATCGGCATACGAGATTTGAACATCAAGTAAACTACTGTCGCTTTAATCTAATAATATATAATAAAGAAATACTGAAGTATGTTAAAAACCCCACTGAAGTCATTACGTAACGAGTTAAACGGTCATCTTTACGTGGTAAACCGATACAATTTCCCTATGTTTCAACTTAAAAAAAACCTCAACATGTTATCTATTTAAGATATAAACCATGCGTGTCTTATATTATGTACCAGTCATTATTGCCGGTTTTGTCATATTTCTGATGACCTTACCTACTATCGGACAAGATTCGTAAACCACACGATGAATGTGCCGCAAAATAAGAAATAACGAAATGCTAAACAAGCCAGATACTTGACTTAAGTAAACTCAATGTTAAATCTCTGGTCTGGAAAAACATGACCTTATCAGATGTGTCATATGCACAGACCATCATTCCTCGTATTAAATAGTAAGCCGAAAGGAACACAACCAACTGTCTGCACTTCACTCGAAATTCAGATCTGTTCAATGTTTTTCAATTTCGTGATTGATTTGGTTTTTCCCTCTTTTAATTAGAATGTCATTGGTGTGTCTTGTGTTGACGAAACGTGAGTTTATCGTAATAATATATAAGCCTGAGTATATAATATAACGGTCGTTTCTATGTATGTTTACATTTGTTCTTGTTACACTTCAGTGTTCCTGTTGTTCCTATGTTTTCCTCTATAGTTTCCCTTGGTTTTGGTTTGTGTTGCAGATTTGTTTTCTCCCAATCGATTTGTGACTTTTGAGCAGCGGTATACCACTGTTTATAAACGAAACGTGCGTTTTCTGTTCTAAATTTTCGTTTTTGCTGCGTTTTTGTTGTTCGATTAAAAACTATGAAGAACAGTTCAAACCTTAACGAGCTAGGTAATGATTTCGTCGACTACAGTTCGGACTCGCTTGAGTTTGGTGAAGTAGTTATCAAAGGTACCAGGATTATAATTTAGTAAGTCTTACAAAGTACAATACCGAATAGGTACGGTTATAAATTGGACATGTGTTGTCCCACTTTGTTCAATTATTATTCAGGGTCAGTACAACGTTCAGTACATCAAAAACATCGCTGAAACTTGGTCGAGTATTTTTCTTTTTGTTCAGATATGGTTCAGATTTTAATTCAGAACTTATTGGTAAATGTAAGTTATCACTAATAATCATTTCAGACTGTTCTTATTTAGTCGAGTATTATTCAGTTCAGATAAATTTACCAATTAGTCTGTTAGCTTTCCAGGAATTGTAGAAATGCATAGCAAAACATACATATATTAACGACAGTCTTAATTTCAGTTTGGAATTCAGGCTGTTTCAATTGTGTTAACCTTACTGTCGGTATATGGTACATGTCAACTGATATTTATGTTACTTCGTAATATTAAAGATATAAAACGACACATCAGACTCCTACCAGAAGAATAGGCTCACATACTGATGTAGACTCTGGTAAAAGGACATTTGTCAATTAAGCACGTGACCAATACTTATCACCGAAAGGCGTTAGAAAAAAACCAACAACTGAATGAATAGTACATGTCTACTACAGCAATAGTTTTACTCTAGTCATATTTTGGGCCCTTTATGGCTTGCTGTTCGGTGTATATCAAGGCCCAGTGTTACCGTACTGTGACCTATAATGATTTACTTTTACAAATTGTAACTTGGATGAAGAGTTGTCTCATTGGCACTCATCGAACATCTTCTTATATTTATATATTCTTTTTCACATTCAAAAAATGTTCTCCAAATTTTGCTAAAACCCATCACTATTATTTATCTTTTTGAAGATTTTTCGCCGTTGAAAATTTATAAAGGTAATACATACCTTAAACTTTAGAATATCTAGCAAGGAAAACCCATTTTCAAATTTGTATTAATCTATCAAATAAAAACTAATTGTTTAAGTCTTCAAGAATGTGTACATTGAAAAATTAGTGAATAGAACATGAGAGTTTTTTCGTTGCAAAAGGGAGATATAAGGTTAATTGCCGATTGATACCATATTGTTTCCTATGTGTATCACATAACTATAAAATATCCCAAGTAATGATTCCCAATTTGATTATATATGTAATTATAACAATGACCGAATCCATATTTGATAACGATATCATATGTCTAATACTGTTTTCAATAAAACTGCATACGAATAAAAGGTAAACAATTCTTTCAACTGCAGTTATTAAATCAAAGGTTGTCATATGTCGTTTATATCTTCTAACGAAGTTAAATATTTCCCTGTTGCGCCTTATATTATGATGTGGTGGGAGTTTGACAGATGTCAAATTAACTTGCCATTATTCACATTACACCTCAGGTGATAACGTCATTTTTGCAGGTACATGTTTCATTTTTTTTCTTCTAAATAATGATTGTAATTCAAAATATGCTGTTGTGTATTAAAACGGCCAAGAATATTTTCTTATCATAATTTATCATTTTTAGATACAACAATTGCAACTGCAAACCATTTTGTTTTTATTCTAACTAAACTTAATACGCAAGAGAAGTTTTTCTAAAATATATGCGTTAGGTTTGGTCTTGACAAAAAGTATGGTAACCCTCCCTTTTAAAGCAGAAATAATCAAACGAAAACCATATCAAAATCATCAATACTATAATAGCGAAACATCACTTTCACACATGATCTTAGATGAGCTCTCTCGCACATTTTTAAGCTCGTCACATTCTCTAAGCGTCTACCCTTTTCCAGAGATGCTTATTGGTTCCTGTCTGTTATATTTGTTTTTCGTTTTATGTTTTATGTAAAATCGTGATGTTGGTCTTTTCGTGTACTTAAGGACCATGCATGATAACTTGAAGTTGTTGTGCCCCTTATGTAAAATTCGAAAATCAAAGAGTATTTTACATCTACCAAATAACATCCTACAGATGGTCATAAGAAATTAGGCTGTCTGAAATCAGTATTTATATTTTTTTTTACATTTGTCTTACATATTGGCACCAGGTCTTCAAACTTCTTACATTTATTGCATTACAGCAGAAAAAGACTACCAAATATCATCAACATCGAGATATTTTCATTAATGTACATATGTCGAATAATCATTAATTTGAGATTTACTGAGTAATTAAAACAATTTTGAAAGATATACTCATTTTCCTCTACCTCATTGTTTCTTTGTTGCCGTTTATATATATTTACTTGAAATCATAAGCAAAAAGTGAATATGACATCATAAAGAATTCATCTACTTTGTCCTTTTGGCTCAAGTTCCAAAACGTAACCAGTCTACACAAATTACTAAGTTATAACATGGTTGTAGTGGCAAATTTGGTCTGGTCAATGTAACCAAATCTCTCTTCAGATAATAGTTATAGTTAAAATTATCACAAAAACAAATTCGGAAGATACAAAAGAGGCAACCAACATCGCCAAAATCCTAACTAAAAGATTAACAACCCACAAACCATTTCAAAGAAAACTAAAGTTTGCGCAACAAAGTATATTTTTTTCTGAAGGATGAGTAGTTATAGCTTCAATATTGGAACCCCTCGTGTTGTATATGATAAGTATAATTCAGTGATAAGTCTCATACAAATATATCGTTATCAAAGAAAATAACATGGAAATGTGATTACGTCAAATGTATGGTACACATTGTCAGTGTGACACTAATGCTTTATTGAATATATCAATCACCCTATAAGATAAGTTTACTGAAGCCATGAAGTAATTTTTGTACTGGAATCTGCTAATTTCAGTAATCAAAATTTGTTTGGTTTTTTGGTTTTTTTTTGTTTTTTTTTTGTTTTTTTTTTGGGGGGGGGGTACATATGCATGAAAGACTTACAAAAGGTCTCGAATGTAATTCTATTTTGATCTGAACAGCTATTTTGATCCGAAAAGAATAATAAGTCAATATTTAATCTTTCAGTACATTTTCAGACTTATCCACTGCAGTTAATGCAGCACAGTTCTACAATTCTCCTGCAGTCAATTTTAAAGTCTGTTCAGTCTATGTTCTGACTATTCAAGTAGTCAATATTTACCTGTATAAAAATGATACTTAATAGTTATTAAAGGTACCAGGATTATAATTTAATACGCCAGAGTTTCGTCTACATAAGACTCATCAGTGACGCTCAGATTGAAATAGTTTAATAGCTAAACAAGTACAAAGTTGAAGAGCATTGAGAACCCAAAGTTCCAAAAAGTTGTGCCAAATACGGCTAAAATTATCTTTTCCTGGGATAAGAAAATCCTTAGTTTCCGAAAATTTTAGAGTTTTATAACAGGAAATTTATAAAAATGACCATATAATTGATATTCATGTCAACACCGAGGTGCTGACTACTAGTCTGAAATGGTTCAGAATAGTACTGCATTTTCTGAATAGTACTGATAAGCTGCTAACATACAAGTCATTTGGACTCTGCTGGATAGTTGTCTCGCCTTATTTAATAGAATACATGTTATAACATGTAACACAGTGATGACTGCTGTAACCATATTGTGACTATTATATCGATTATGTCTGTTTTGTTCACGCATCGTTGTAAGTATAACGGAATTTGGTGCGACTGTCAAACAAGTGAGAGGTTTAGCGCTATAAAACATTTGAAAATGCTTGTACCAAGTCAGGTATATGACAGTTGTTGCCAATTCGTTTGATGTGTTTTATCATTTGATTTTGCCATTTGATTAGGGACTTTCCGTTTTATATTTTCCTCGGAGTTCAGTATTTTTTGTGATTTTACTTTTTACTAGTTGGAACCAAAACTAGGGGGACTTCTCGATTTCAATGGTATTGAGGAGAGAAACCAATGCATTGCTTTCAACATGATTCAAATTAACACTACCATTTGTCTAGGTTCTAACCATATTTGGCAACATAAAGACTTCACTCTAGCTGATTAAAACAATAAAGACAACTTCATTCCTTATATAAATAATATTGAAAATTTCTATATTTTCCTACTCTTTAGTTGCAGATTGAATCTAAGATACCATTTGGGTACATATTTTTAATTATGAACTGCATTGATATTAGTATAAATGAGATGAAAGTGAACCTACCTTTCAAATATCAGTGCTAAAACGTAGAGGAGTTGGGAAGATACTGCAAAATGTAAGGATTTAAACAAAACACTAGACAAAAACTCATTACATTTCGTGTGAAAATGACGAGACAGTTTTGTTTATTTTAACTAACCAAAAGCAGATGAAACATTTGTAAGTCGCCATTTTTTTTAATAAAAAGAGAGGCGTGCGTGATAGATGACATACACCAGTAATAACCGATACAGTAAAACAGGACAAGGAGTGAACCTTCGTTTGTATATATGGTACGTAATTTAAAATTAATGAATCACTTGTAGACTTTAACATTTTTCACACTTTACCTCTAAAATATGAAATATACATACAAAGGATGAGTGATTTTTATCATCGCTTAGTTCAACACGTCAAGTGGAAAAGCAACAAAGTTTTATGAAAGGCTCTTTTTGACTTTGATCAAAGGTTTTGTTTCTTTTGTGTGGAATGAGAAAAACTTATCAATATTTAGATAAAGACTAAACGTGTAAACATGCTCACATAATAAACTGTAAAAGAGGGATATCCGTTGACATAATGTGGTTTTAAATATCATCCCTTTTGAATTTTAATTAAATCAAATAGACTGCATGACATACAGAAAAATGAAACAGAAATTGTTTGTTTCTGATTTGGATGATATAAGTAATCTATACGTTTTGATATGTTTCAGATGTTTAAGGAGGACGGGTTGTTAGAAGTAATATCAATTAACTAGTGATCTGAACTCGAACGAGATTTATAGTCAACTTAAAATATTTAACCCTTTTAAGGAAATAAATTAAAAAATCACGGCTATTGCTTTCAAATGCTGCTGGGTTGTAAAATGGTATTTGATACTGTTGAAATTCAAAGATGATATTACACTAGATAAATACAATAGTATTAACAAGACTTCTTTGTCATACGACTCTGATTTCACACCTGGATCTTGCCTTGTGTACTATGGTATAAATGTGGGAGCAGTACTACAAATATCAGATACCCAAGATCAAACGCCTCATTATACAAACAATCTGATTATATCAGGTCTTTTTCTGTTGTTTTATCACAACCTTGTAGAGACTGATAACCATCATATCTTTATATGTTCTTTATACAGGTGCTTTATTAGATTGCAATATAAGCTTGTTGGTAACAACAAACTTCTACTGAAACCTTATAAAGACAGTATGAAATGTAATACTTTAATTGACGTGTAGATTTCCCAGTTTACGCTATCGGTATATAATTATCAATAACATTTTTAGTACGACTCATTTCTGTTCATTCAGTATTTTCCCACAAATATTGTCTAAGAGGTCTTTTGTTTTATAAATTTACGCATACTATATATATTTAGTATAATGATTAATCATAAAACAAAACAATTGCATAAGCTTTAAACATAGCGTTATACAAAAACAATGTTCTGAGGATTGACTGAATCAACCAAACTTGACAATCGAAAGTAGTACTACGTAATCAGTAAAAATCGTAACTCATTTTAAATAAGATTCAGAACTGAAGAAAATATACATCAGATTCAGAAGCTGATATTTGCTATGAATATAAATCTATAAACATCAGACTTTTCTGGAGTTATTTGTCCGATAAACGAAAACTTACTACAACTATAGTAGAAGTAAATTTTAGAAGGCTACTCATCTAAAATCTAGATCCTGATTTAAAAAAAAAGATTCCAACTTCGTCAGGCAAAGTTGATTGTAAGTGGTTCTTCTTGCATTTTCATTTTGATGAACTAGCTCTTCGTATGTTTAGAAAGTTTTACATCTTCGGATTGCAATTTTTTAAAGATACAATCATTCGAACGCAAACAATTCATAAGCTGTTACTTTCATTTTTATGGAATAGAGTTAAATGTATTCCCTTAAACTATCCACATGTGGAGCAGGATCTGCTTACCCTTCCGGAGCACCTGAGATCACCCCTAGTTTTTTTGGTGGGGTTCGTGTTGTTTATTCTTTAGTTTTCTATGTTGTGTCATGTGTGCTGTTGTTTGTTTGCCTTTTTCATTTTTAGCAATGGCGTTGTCAGTTTGTTTTAGATTTATGAGTTTGACTGTCCCTTTGGTATCTTTCGTCCCTCTTTTTAAAAAGTTAGGATGTATTAACAGGTATTAACATATTGGATGCTGAACTGTACGAATATAACTCATAAGTTTAGAAGATGCATTTTCATACTTTTAAAAGCAACTATTTTTACGACAGTCAAAACGTTGAGGACAATTCCTTGGGTCAACCGTTTATTACACTACACTGTCATTCTGTCACAATATTGTCAAAGATAATTTGTTTAATTTAATTAACTTTAAATACTATTTTGTATTTGTTCAACTGAAATTAAGTGGAGTGTGACATAGTCAGCTGATTTACAACAGTATCACATGACAGTCATGTTATAAAATAACCAGTGTCAAATAGATATTGTCTATCTAATAAATCTTTTAATGAAGTCGACTATGGTAGTATTTATGGTACAAAACGAATCTTTTTGTTCCTTTAAATACTTAATTTTAGTCAATTGACAAGGGTGTCAGTTAGGTACTACTTAATGTGTAGTTGTCAATAGTCAAACGATATTTAACAGACTAAATTGAACTTCAGCTGGTCTTAGATGGAAAAAAATATATAGCGAGTTTAAGGCATAAAGTTAAGGAAATAATTAAATCTATTCTTGTTTATGACAGGAATAATTATTTTTTACTTTTTATTTCGGATGAAAAGAAGTGATAACACCAATTTTGACCACTTGGATTAATAAAAACAGAATAAAAAATTTAATAATGTACTTTATATGTTCTAAAGACACAGTCTGTCAAATATAAGAAACAATGTACTTGAATTTCGTCGCAAACGTTCTTGTATTCATAAAAACACTAGCTCTTCATATCTTCCATTTCATTTTGCAGATATTGACAACAGTCTTACAACAAAATACCTTTGCTGCAGTCCATACATATATTTGCTGTCAATCAAAAAACCTATTTGAATAAATGGATGCACCAGTAGTAAACCAGTGTTCAAAAGTCATAAATCGATTGAGAGAAAAACAAATCCGGGTTACAAACTAACACCGAGAGAAACATCTCAACTATAAGAGGAAAACAAAGGAACATCAGGAACAATGACGGGCAAAACAAAAGGTGGGTTGAACCTTGTTTAATGTCTAGCCCAACTTCGCTTTATGACAATGTTAACAAATACCACTAAAATTACAACACTATGTAGAATCATATTCAAAACAGTGTGGCTGTGGCCATTGATTGACGACCTAAATTATCCCATTGACTGGGACAGATTAGGTGAACGTTTTTCTGTAACGACCACTGCTCACTATGTACTTGTTAAAGACACTTAAACTGTGGGGTCACCAAAGGTTCTCAACACCTAAATGAAGTAATTCGAAAAATTAATCAGGAATAACACGATGTTATGATTTATATCAATAATATAAATCAAAACATAAAGATTATTCCTGATAAATTTTTCGAATTATTTTATTATTGAAGGCGTTAAGAACCTTTGGTTACCCCACAGTTTAAATTCTACAATAAGTAAAAAAACTAGAATCATATTCAAAACAGTGGCTGTGGCCATTGATTGACGACCTAAATTATCCCATTGACTGGGACAAATTAGGTGAAGGTTTGTCTGTAACGATCACTGCTCACTATGTACTTGTGAAAGATACTAAAACTGTGGGCCACCAAAGGTTCTCAAAACCTAAATAAAGTAATTCGAAAAATTAATCAGGAATAACACGATGTTTTGACTTTTATCAATAATATAAATCAAAACATGAAGTTATTCCTGATTAATTTTTCGATTTTTTAATCATTAAAGGCGTTTAGAACCTTTGGTGACCCCACAGATTAAATTCTATAATAAGTATGTAGTGAGCAGTGATCGTTACAGACAAGCGTTCACCTAATCTGTCCCAGTCAATGGGATATTTTAAGGTCGTCAATCAATGGCCAAAGCCACACTGTTTTGAATATGATTCTAAGGCTTTTCTTATCACGGGAATAGATTACATTAGCCGTATTTGGCACAACTTTTTGGAATTTTGAGTCCTCAATGCTCTTCAACTTTGTACATGTTTGGCTTTATAACTATTTTGATCTGAACGTCACTGATGAGTCTTATGTAGACGAAACGCGCGTCTGGCGTTTTTAAAAATTATAATCCTGGTACCTTTGATAACTATTTAAGGATATACTAAGGTGAAATTTTAAAAATCAAGAAATTAAAATATATACTAGCAGTCGAAAGAGCACCAGTATAGGAACAAAATAAGATAAAATATTGATAGTTCATGGAGCTCCTTTTCGAGATATTTGAGTTTTAAAAAATGGCGGCAAAAGGCTGACTCGGTATTCAATTGGTATTATTTTGGTCTCAAATCGATCGAACAGAAATCAAGAATCTGCTTAAATTTTGGGAAAATGACCTTTTATGAGCTATTTAAGTCTTTTATAAAAAGAAAAATGGGTGTTATGGGGCAAAATATTTTACTTTATATAGTAGAAAAAAGCAAGGAGTCCAAACATATGACACCAATTTCCAAAACCTCACCTAAGTACATCCTTAAGGCCTTTCCAAATTTATAGTATTGAACTAACTTGTTACAAGATATTTCAGAAACATGTGTCTTGCCCGCTGAAATCAGTTTCATATTCTGTTAAAATTGGTACTTTGGCAATGTTTTATACTGTACGCTGTCATTTAAAAAACAATTTCAGAAATATTGAAATAGAGCCTTCCAATTATTAGGAACTATAACATTTTGTATGCTTAAAACATCAAGCACAAGTGATATGGTTGAAATAAGACAACAATCCATCAGAGTTTAAATGAATGTGGCTATAAGCCATTATGGGAGACGGTATGCATAGCTGGCAAACAAAATCCATACCGTATAGTCATAGCTTATTTTAGTTTTTGTTGTTTATACAGAAAATCATTGGTGGAATAGTTTTATCCCTAATTAGTATTACTATATAAAGGGAAGTAACTCTATTGTTATGCTGATCCTTTTTCATGTTTTTTATGTTGTTGAATAGATCGATGGAGTATTTGAATGGTTCTACAAAAATGTGAAGAAGTGATAAATTTGTTATAATTATCCTAATGTTTTAGATGTAGAAAATGTTTTAAAAAATGCAAATAAATGATCTGGCATCTCTTAAACTTTTTTTTCAAATTTAATTGTAAGGTTGAAATTCTTTGTATAATTTAGAAAAAAGAAAAAAGAAAAATGTAAAAAAAACCTTGCGGAAAGTCATCAGTGAGTTGCAAAAAGGGGATACACTTTGATATCGCAATTGTCTGTATCATGTAAAACGACTGTCTTCACATTGTAAAATATTTTTGTTATTTATTCGTTTGTGCTTAACTAGTATACATGTACTCGTGTGTATAATTAAAAACCCTGCGTTGTATTACACTAAAAACAATTTATTAACTTGACTAAAAACTAATGTCTGAGGCTCCAATAATAATGATCATAACTCATATGTTTTTGCGTAAATAGTTTGAATTTCTCTTATTTATTTTTGCATTTCATTTTGAGTGATTTGTTGAAATAACTTTTAACAAGAATAACACAATAACATACATGAATATCCATAAATTTTGTAAGCAAATTGTTGTCATTCATCATTGGTTTTAAAAAAAAATCTGTTTATAAAAAAGTCTTTTTTTATAAGTTAAAAGAAGTTACATACGTCGCATTCTTTGATAATAATAAAATATAAGCAATAATTTACTTAAAAACGAAGTTTAATTCAACCTTAAAAACAGCGCGAACTTTAAATTCAACCTTAAAAACAGCAAAACACAAAGACACTGCAATAACCATACCATATATTAGCGGATATCGTGTAGCAACCTACCTAGAAAGTATGTCATTTTTTTCTATTAAGATTTATCTAAAAAAAAAAAAACTCATTACCAGACGTACGTTTTGTTTACATACCGATACGACGACATTTTATTGGCGCTAGAATTAAAAAAAAGTTGGAAGGCTCAATACAACACGAAGTTGAAGAATATAAAAAACAAAAAATATGTACCAAATACGGATAGATCATCTACGTCTGAGGGTAGAAAAACCTCAGTGTTTCGAATTTGATTCAAAGTTTTATTAGAAGCATTGATACTTATGCGCGAGTGATTTCCTCGGGATGAACCTTATGTCCTCCAGCAGTGGCATCGATTTATGAATTGGATAGAAGAGAAGTATGGTTGAGTTTATGACTTGCATTAATGGATTCATACAGTCCAATCTTCCGAACATAGTATGCAACATATGCATGTACAAAAAAAAGCAAAATATCAGCTTAAGAAATGGGTAGAGCATTATAGGTAAAGAAACATATTAAGTATTAATAAGTTAGTTTCACAATGCAAAACAAAGCACTGTACTAAATAAATTTGTCGGTTCGGGCAGCTGCTGTATATTTACCGGTTCAAAACCCAATTTAATATGCAGAAATTATTGAATTCCTACTTAAATATATATAAGAAGATGTGGTATGAGTGCCAATATGACAAATCTCCATCCCAGTCATAATTTGTAAAATTAAGCAATTATAGGGTAACGTACGGTCTTCAAAATATGCTAAGAAGTGGCTTTTGTGCGACTCTATTACTAGTATTAATGTAACGTCGCGAATCCTTAACTTCTAAATTTAAGTTTGATATACCATACAATACCCTGAAATAATTTATAGTAATTTATCATTAATGACATTAAGTGGACGTCAATGCGGAACAGTTGTGTAACAATATGATTAGGTATGCTACTTAGGTAGTTACTGAATCGCACATGAAAGGGTGAATCATTACATACTTATATTTCATTTTAATCTAAAAATGTAATTCATACCTGGCAATCAAGATGTTGCATTTGCAATACTTTCATTCAAAAAAAGTCGTGGAAATAGTAGAACCTTAACAAAATAATTAATACCGCAAAACAATACAACTGTTATTGATGGAATAAGATTTAACATTATATTTCTCTGTATCATTCTGACTTAAATTTAAACAACTGCCTTTAAAGCTAACGAGATAAATATAAAATTGTAAGATTGGAACCGACAAACTATTACAGAAGAGGGGAGAAAGATACCAGAGGGACAGTCAAACACATAGATCGAAAATAAACTGATAACGCAATGGCTAAAAAAGAAAAAGACAAACAGACAAGTATAAGTACACAAGACACACCATAGAAAACTAAGGACTTAGCGGCACGAACCCCACCAACTAAAGGGGGTGATCTCAGGTGCTCCGGAACACGATTGTTAGGTTTATCATTTACTGTTAAAGAAACCAAATGAACTTAAAATACTGTCCAAATTCAAATACATCATCAGAATATCCATCAATTATATGCTATTGAGTTATCGCGCTTGGTTCAACCAAATAGTTCCACGAAGCTAGAATGAACAATTTTATATCGAATAACACTATGATCTAGAACTATCTTTTTATCAATTTGTTTTTAAATCATAACTTGTTTGCATAAAAAAGGAGGAGTTGCTTGATTGCCAATTAGATAACTACCCACGACAATTCAAATGAAGTGGATGTAAGCATTTATAGTATAGGCAACGTATGGTCTTCATCAACGAGAAACCATATTTCATAGGCTTTTGACGGGTGATTATTGGTATCCATGAAGGTGTGGACGTTTTGTATCTGAGATAATCACAAACCCAGAAGTCACCATGTTTTTGTTGACATGAAACACCATTGAAGTGTTCATTTTTTTGTAAATGTACAATGTACAATTCACTAGTAATGTTGGGGCCCTTTATAGCTTGTTGTTCGGTGTAAGCCAAGGCTCCGTGTTGAAGGCCGTACATTGACCTATAATTTATTACTTTTATAAATTGTTATTTGGATGGAGAGTTGTCTCATTGACACTCACATCACATCTTCCTATATCAATGTATTCATTGTTGAACTATTCCAAACACTAAGGTTGTTTTACCACCAGGTAGATTGTGTAAGCTGTATTTGGCATAACGTTTCGGAATTCCATATATTAAAAGCTCTAAATCTCCGTATTATATATGGCCTACCATTTGTTTTAATGCGAGCGCCACTGAAAAGTCTGTAGTAGAAAACAAGCTCGTATAAATTACAAAATTATTAGCCTGGTTTTTTTATGTATGAATTACAAAATTATAAACCTGGTATCTTTGATGTATGAATTACAAAATTATAAACTTGGTATTTGATGTATAAATTACAAAATTATAAACCTGGTATCTTTGATGTATGAATTACAAAATTATAAACTTGGTATCTTTGATGTATGAATTACAAAATTATAAACCTGGTATCTTTGATTATTCTTTTCTGTGTTTCCAATTTATTTTTCTTGAAAATATTATGCCAATCATCATAGAAATAATTTCCATCAATTTAAAAAAAAAATATGCTACTGAGAAAAGAGAAATACATTGGATATTCTTTTTGTTTCCACAATTTGAACGATTTATTTTTGTAAACAATGTTTAAAAAAAATATCCTAATAAAAAATCAACTTACTTTAATGAAAATATTACAATCCAGTCCGTACAAAATCAAGTAATATAAAGGTAAATGTTTCAATTGACAGGTATAGCCTTACGTAAAGTGCGAACGGAAAGATACAGATAGATTACACTGATCACGCTACTGTTTACACTCTACAGAAACTTAAGATGACCTCAACAGAACACCAAGGATGTCAAAATTATTGTATTTGATCTTTAAGGGGGGGGGGGGGTGGATTAAAGTCAGAAATATGGCAGTTGTTATACATTCGTTTGATGTGGTTGAGCTTTTGATTTTGCCATTTGATGAGGGACTTTCCTATGTGCAATTTCCTCGGAATTTTTTTTTTTTTTTTAATACTTTTTAAATCCTTAACCGAATATAAATATATGACTTATCTCTTTTATTCCCTGTATTTATTTTCTTTAAAAAGTATAATCCTGCAAGAAAGAGCAACAAAGTTTTCAAAAATCGACATTAAAGAAAATAGTTGTATGCATATGAATTGTAGAGTCAGTCATACTAAATTTATAAAATATCATTCCAGTTTCTCTAGGTCTGATAAAAAAGGAGATATTTCTGCTGATAATGGATAAGAAAAGTATAACAGTTGTTTTCCAGTCTTTGTATGTGTTTGATTTTGCCACTTTAAAAAGGACATTCCGATTGGAATTTTGTTTGGAGGTCGGTATATTTGTTATTTTACTTTTTACAAAAGGGTATTTTGCAATGGAATGTATGATTGATACCTTCTACTTCAATCATACAGTTTTGTTGAATTCTGGATAACAAAAAGACAAAGATACAATTTAAACTTCAGCGAAAACCTGTACAACTTGCGGAGTGAAAGAAGGACATACAAAAGGGAGAAGACAATAAAATACATATAAAAAAGCTGAGTCTATGAAAGATGAAAAAAGTAGTTGCCAAAAGAAAGCACCACATAAAAACAAAAGATTGAACAGGACAAACCCAATATAAGACGGGTATATCTAAGGTATGTCAATAGAGAACAGCAGTTCCAGCTTTTCTGGCTGACAGTGCTACATTGTTTCAGGAAAGGAACCATGTCACAGATTCTGGTCAAATTTTGCATTCAACTTTGGCCAGTTGAACTACAATTAAATTCGAAAACAATAATGCATTTATCTCTTTTATTTATACAAATATTCCTGAATGATTTGTATAGAAAGGCCTTAAATATACTCATCATAGATTCCCGGATTGAAATTTAGTATTTGCGCTAGACGTGCGTTTCGTCTACAAAAGACTCATCAGTGACACCCCAATAACAAAAAGTTAAAAAGGCCAAAAAAAGTACGAAGTTGAGCATTGAGGACCAAATTAAAAAAAAATATTGACAAATACAAAGTATGTGTAAACTTATGCAAACACATATCTAAATCTGTGACTGGCCAATTTATTGTACCTTGACCATAAAATCTATCAATGTCACTAAGATCAATCTACTTAAGGTTAAGTAATTTGACTACTAGTATATGACTTTATTTAACTGATCATTTGTTTTTCTTACTAGTTAAAGGTAGACAACTCTGAAGTCAAATTGTACAATTCAAAAATAAAAATAACTCTTCAAAAATTCTTGTGTTTCTGACTTTATCCTCATCAGGGAAAGCTCATATCCCTGACTTTGAAAACCAAAGATGTATTTAAAGCTGATTATTGAAAGAGCTTTGTAACCAAAATGAGACAATTAAGAGAATTCAAATCCTTAAAAGGTAAAATTTGTCCGAGGGAGCAAGAATCTTCGTTTTTTTTAATGTCTTCTTAAGTTATCAACGGACAATTTAAGAAAAGTGTGGTAAATGTGACTAAAGTCAGAACATGCTTCATATATATCATTGAAAATAAATAATTCACAATCAGATAGAGTATTGATTATGACTAAGACTTCAAGTGTAGAATAGAAGATATGTCTAGGTGACCGTAGGTGACAAATTCTTTGTTTTCAGATGATCTCATACAATGTATAAAGTCAGCATTTAAATACCATAATATGATAAAATTCCAATTGTACCACATGTTAAGTTACAATGTCAACTACTAATGTCAATCACTACGTTGCAACTCCATCTTTGATAGACAATGATTTGATAAGTCACAGCATGTAATTCCATTATTACCCTCAATTACTGTCACGTGGGTGACAAAAACAATTTTGAGCCTAACAGGTTAAAAGCGGGTCATTTTCGTCTTAACCTTGTTTCGGTATTAAGACGTCTAACGTATATGTACTTGGTATCGATAATCATGAAATTGTTTCATGGTCAAATAAGAAGTTACGAAGCAAATTGTTAAATATCTTGTTGAAAGCTGTAGCTCGACGACTAATTACACTAATTTTATTATAAAACTACTATATATAAGTATATCATAAACTGAAAGCAAACAAATTCCAAATATCTGCAAAATTGCAACAGTATCTATAGCTATATAGATTATAATGTAAAAAAAACATTTATCCTATCATTGGAAAAAAGCATGAAACGTAATAAAAACTTTAGGTAATTATTAAAATAAGGCACAGATACACATTTCAAGTGATTGAAATCTTTGATATCTTCAAATGATTTGTGGTTAACATGGTTGAACATGATCTGTCTCTAGCATTCAATTATATCTGATTATCAATACCTTTTAGGATTTTTGCATACTACTGAAAAATGAACACTCCTATTTATCAAAAACTTTTGGATTTAATTCAAATTATTTTTTTAAAGTTTAAAATCTATTCACACGATTGAAACTTAGCACGCAACGGTTCCCATACAATCGTATATGTTTGTTCTATGAACACTTTTTCGGTAATGTTTACTTCGTGACGGTATTTTTTTCCATGTTATACCTCTAATTCTCCCGTTGCTTAATTACATCTTCGACCCTGTGCTTCTAGTATTGACCAGCAGTGGTTCACTTTAATATGGCTTGCATAAATTTTATGTATAAAAAAGAAGATGTGGTATGATTGCCAATGAGACAACTGTCCACAAGAGACCAAATTGACACAGAAATTAACAACTATAGGTCACCGTACGGCTTTCAACAATGAACAAAGCTCATATCGCATAGTCAGCTATAAAAAGCCCCAAAATAGCAATGTAAAACAATTCAAACGAGAAAACTAACGGCCTTTTTTATGTCACGTTATACAAGTGACAGGTTTAGCTAGCGATAAAACCGGGGTATAATCCACCATTCTCTACATTCGAAAATCCTGTACCAAGTCAGGAATACGACAGTTGTTATCTCTTGGTTTGATGTGTTTGTGCTTTGCCATTTGCTTATGGTCTTTCCTATAAGAATTTTCCTCGTAGTTCGGTATTTTTATTATTTTACTTTTTGCTCCCTCCTATTCGCTTTTTGAATCAGTGTTAGCAAATTTGACAAATGATATGTACCCCACTTTAAAACATTCCAAGATAAGTATTTATTGACGTCGTGCTAGTAAAAAAATCCGAATCAAAAATAGATTAATTTTATATAATTGTTAAACGAATCTCTTGTGTGATATTTCAGTCAATAAAGGTGGTGCACCAAACTGATTAAATTAATTAAAAGGCTATTAATAATCGTGTTAACTTAGTGAATGTGCAATTGTAAATAAATCTCTACCGTGTACACTGCCTTTAATGCATTGCTAATGCAGTCGGAGTTGTCAAGAAATAATATACCGTAAAATTGATGTTAAACGAGGCATTAGCTGGTAAATATCATTTTCATGATTTAATTTACTGTATATGATTCAATAGATTTTCCCCATCAATTTTCATTGTGCCATGTTGTGTGGTCTTTATTTTGTTGTTGTCGATTTCTGTCTGAAAACACATGTTCAGGTGCGATATTATAGTCTAAATGTTGAAAACAATATGATTTTTATGTCATCATTATCAATTTTTCAAACTATAGAATAACATATTCTTGTCGTTAAAAATTAGTTACGTTCGACATACCATATACAGTGAAAATCGCTTTAGCCGAACCTAACATGGATTGAAGATGTTTAAGATATGATTTTTAAGCAAGTTTATGTTTTCATAAAAAAATGAATAGGGGGCTTCGGTGGCCTAGTGGCATTCGACTATAATCTAAATTGATTAGGAGTTTCGGGCACTCTGGTTTCTTCCACCAAAGAAAAACTGACCGCCAAGAAGTAGCACAAAAGTGTTTAAATTGTCGTTAAACATCAATCAGTCAAATCAAGAAGTTATAAAGACATCTATTTAATGAGATATGTAGAAACAATCTTTTGAAATAAATTGAACAGTACTTGATTGTATAATCTAAGTATTTCATACTTATAAAGCAAGAAATAAAATTGAGAATGGAAATGGGGAATGTGTCAAAG
Source organism: Mytilus edulis (assembly GCF_963676685.1). Classification (NCBI taxonomy): domain Eukaryota; kingdom Metazoa; phylum Mollusca; class Bivalvia; order Mytilida; family Mytilidae; genus Mytilus; species Mytilus edulis. The sequence goes on from NC_092345.1 coordinate 55,475,729, forward strand.
CGACAACAACCCGACCATAGAGCAGCTAGACAACAGCTGAAGGCCACCAATCTTTACTTTTGGTTTGCTATTGTTTACTCTTTATAAACGGACTGTTTAAGTTTAAGCATGATTCCGATCTGTACGGATAAAAAAATATTTTCAAGACCTGCAGAACTAGTTAATATCAAACTCCTCTTTTATTCCTACAGGTAGGTATTTCTGTATTGCTAGCATAGAATGTTTTAAAAAAATCTTATCGATGCAAATATGTGCAACTGATTTTGTTGAGAACCATTTGATCTGTTTTGACTATAATTGTACATCTGTATTTTAGCCTTTCCTTTATGTTGATCTCGAACATACCTAATGAAGATCACTGCAAACGTTTCATCATCACATTTGGATCATAAAATATGTGGAAAAAGGAGGTTAACAAAATGTTCTGTAACTTTTTTTAGAAAAGGTATGATATGACCTTGTTTTACGTCTTCAGTGAAAAAAAACTTTTACTAATCGTACCTCTAAGGGAATATACACAAGTTAGTAATGCATTGGTGTAATAAATTTCAGTCACACTTGACTTGTATAATTATTTCAGCCTCTGGTACTGTCTACAATTGCTTCAGATGCATACAGTAGCCGTAAGAAATATTTGACAGGACATTACTAAGGTTAATTTAGGGCCGCGCCAAAATCGATTAATTATCATGGAAAAAGGTTCATTGAGAGCAACTGGAAGGTGAAAACTACATGTTAAGTATTTTCAGTTTACTTAAACTTACTGCCAGCATTTTTGGTGTGGTATTGTTTGAAGATATTGTTATTGGCGTCTGTAATATTTCTATCATATGAAAGTTTGGTTTGAATTAAATGTTTTTATATGACGTCTTGTGCGTTATTCTGTTGGCCTAAAGATTGATTAAAGAAGGTGGAGAGTTGGGTATTCACAAAGCTAGTTCAGCTAAACTACATGTGTATGTACTTCTCCCAAGTCGGGAACACCGGCAGTTGTATAATTCTGAAATAACATTGGTAATTTAACTTTCTAATATAAACAATTTAAAAAAAAAAAGAATAATTGTCGCGCCTTTTGATATAGTTCTTCTATACCTAGATATAGGAAGATGTGGTGTGAGTGCCAATGAGACAACTCTCCATTCAAATAACAATTTATAAAAGTAAACCAGTATAGGTCAATGTATGGCCTTCAACACGGAGCATAGGCTCACATCGAACAACAAGCTATAAAGGGCCCAAAAATTACTAGTGTAAAACCATTCAAACGAGAAAACCAACGGTCTAGTCTATATAAAAAAATGTATTATGTAGCGAAATGATAAATTCATATCAAGGTTTACGTCACGGTTTATTTTGGTTCTTTTCGCAGTCGTCTTTCCAACAAACTCGATTTCTATGAGAGAAAAAAATATGACGACTAAGAGTTATAAACGGTGACTGTTTAAACGTTCATAGCAATTTGCTTGATAAATTCTATATACTTTCAATATTTTAAAATATATAAGTTTATATGTACTCGCTATGAAGGTGACTACAATTTTATCTTTCTAAAATGACTAGGTATTGTACATGTATATATGTCTTTTATCGATATTATAACTACAATTTTATCTTTCTAAAATGACTATGCATTGTACATGTATAACTGACTAAGTGCGTAAAGAATTTGGCGTCGATGGTAGATTTGTGGTAGTCTATGTTAAATGTAAGTACATCTCGTCCAGTCTCGGGGCGTATTTAAGCTTCACAAGTGAAACATGTATTTGTCTATCGTAGTTTGACCCCTTGTTTTTTGCCCAATTGTTGCGTTGCTTTCTTATTGATACAAACCAGCTGTTTTCATTCATACATAAAAAAAATGAACAATTCGATATCAGTCAACATTTATGTATATTATGAGATTGTCAAGAGTTGTTTTGTCTTGCTACATTTAAACTTACTTTAATCGAAAGGTATTATTAAATATACGTTTCTAGGGTCAAAGCTTGTGAAGTTAGGCTCCAAGTTGCAAAATTAATCTATAAGATAGCATTCCCATTAAGAAAACACATTTGACACTATCGCCAAACTAGCACAAATAATAGTAAGAACATTTTGGATGCAGGAAAGCACAATATTGACATTTTTGTAGCAGATACATGTACCTCTTTTCAAAATACCATTTGAAATTATGCTATCGTTTATAACTAAATATTAAGAACAGATCTCAAAAGAAAAGAATTATGGCCTTGATTGATTACTTGTTGTTGTTGGACGTCACATTCGTCACTCTTGTCTATTTTATGAAGGCCAGTTTTGTTGGTGGAGGAAACTAGAGTACCTTGAGAAAACAAACAACCTTCGACAAGAAAACTTGAAATCCTCTTTAATTAAGATGGGAATCGAACGCAACTGTTACAAGCAGGGTTCCAACCCACATCTCAATTGTTGACAGTTGATTGAAGTCGATAGATTAACTACTTTCAATATTCGGAAATAGATACATTAAACAGCTATTGCAATTCTTCTTTTAAAGCGTAAATTGAATAAGTTACCAAAAAAATCAAATATATTTTAAAATAAGTTACAAAATAAAATCAAATATATTTTACCAATATCTGACAGACTAATGTTTTTGTGAGCTCTTATGCTTGATTTTCAAATCCCCCCCCCCGAAAAAAAAACACTATCATACGTTCTCTTTATAAGGCTTTCATTGTTGTTGTACTATAAGGCTTTCATTGTTGTTGTGCGTGTCCAATTAATGTACTCGTTATAAGTTTATTTACTGAATAAAGAAATACAATGTAAGCTGTATTTGCCTTTATTTCATTTAACCCTTCCGAGCTTCAAATTGTTCTTAGAATTTGTAATTATTTCATCTTTTTTGTAAGAGATATCAATGACAAGAAAAAAATAGACAAAACGCTCGCGCGCCAATTCGAATGATTTACCACCAATAATTAACTTCAAATTATGACTTCTTTCAAAGATCACACTGTTTTTGGAGTTCCCCATTTATACTTCAACACACATACATATCCACAACTAAAATTACATTTATTCATAATAAGGGATATTAAAATTGGTGATCCATATTTTGACACCTAATGCTAATTGGCATTTGATAAATCTTTGTTTTTGTTTTACTGTAGTATTTTTTTTACGTTAATGATATCGATATATGTAAATAAAATGAAAAAAAGCTATCATTTATTTTGAATTGATCACAAATGAAAGGAATGTCCTTTAGAGGATTTAGATTATTATAGCTGATGTGTAAGTATAAAATGCAGAAAACCTCTGGCATCAATGTTATGATATGAGATGGGTAACCCGAATAATTCATTTCCATCCCATGATCGACTCTCCAACTCGGAGAAGAGTAGCGGAATGTAACGACTGGATTATTCGAGTTATGATATAAGTGGTAAGTGGCTGATAAAGATAAGTATGTTGTAGGGACTGGGTACATATATTTACAATAATGCAACTCAAAATAGATGACTTTTTACACGTTTGCAAAATTTATTATAAGCCGGTCTTCCACAAGTGAAAATGAATATACCATATCCACCCGTTTATCCCTTCAAAGAAAATCGAATAGTCGACCTCTAAAGGACCTCTTTTTGCATGGGAAGGAGACGGACACTAAATATGAGAATCCGAAATTTTTATAAAGTGGAATAAATTGTCTGATTATTTTTGATATCATAGTATTAATTAAACTTATTGTAATGGATCGAAGTCCTTTTTATTTAAGCTCTGACATTTTACCAAAAGACACGTCTTGAAACTCCGATAACCAATAGAATAATAATGTCAAGATTTGAAATCAACATTTTTCTACTCCAAAAAAGAAGCAATTTTAAACTGTGGCGTATCAAACAAATAACCAAACTAAATATTGAGTAAGCTTTACCTCTAAAACGGGGTTATAAGGTTGATTGATTGTTGGTTGCTTTTTAAACGTCCAGTTGCAAATATTTCATGCATGTACAGGAATGAGTTCTATTATAATTTAAAATTTAGGCGTTTTTAGTCTAACATAATCAATGATCAAAGTATCCAGTACTTTAGTTTTTTGTAGTCTTGTAGTTGCATGTGAGCTTGTCTGTATTCTGATTTAAACCTTAGATTTCAGTTAAAAGTAAAGATGCACAAGTAAAGAGACTTGGTTTAATTGCCATTTAGACAAATATTCACTAGAGACAAAAGAACGAGGATAAAAACAATAGGTTACAATAGGTCCTACAACAATGAGAAATACCTATACCGTATAGTAAGTTTTAAAGGGCCCCATCATAACAAAATATATAGCAATTTAAGATAGAAAACATGCAATAACAATAAACGAAAAACAAACATATTAAAGATGATTAGACGAAAAAAGGCAGTAACTGAATTAATACCTGTATAAAAGTCGAAAAAAGAAAGGTTTGATTAAAATATGAATTTTTAAGAAAAAAGTACTTTAAATGACAAAGTAAGGTGTTGTCCATCATCATATTACTTCAAACGTATTCAATTACTATGACATACCCTACTAATATAGTCTTGAATCGGACTTCAAATTTAAACTGGAATTTATAAAAGTTAAAAAATACCACTTACCCTTTACTGAACAGAATGATCGTCTTCATGTAAAGTTATCCTCATTATCTATTTGTAATTGACATTGATTGCCTAAAACGGCACATTAATTACAAGTATCAGGTAAAAAAAGATGTAATTCATCTATTAATAAGATAATTCACAAGCTTTGAACCCAATATACACGGCGTGGAAATTTTATCCAACTTACAGCAAACTTTTATCTACTATGCAGAGTTTCTTGCGTCTAATGGAATAAGTTTCTTTATTTCTTTACATGTCGTCAAATCCTAACGAAATTGGTTGTTTATATATGAGTTATTTGTATCATAGAAGATCAAGATACGAATATCAGTCTTGTTAAGGCATTTATAGTAGTCAATCTGTTTTAAAAGTACGGAGGAACAGACATCTCAACAGAAAACTGGTATCAATATGGAAATTAACGTCTTTGAAAAGTATTGCGGCAATTATGAAAACATTGATCAATAAACATGCAATCTTTCATTTAACGTGTTATTTTTCTGATCTTTACAGTTTTCTGTCATTTCAAAGTGTCTGATTAATCAATTTGCATGTAATAGACCCAACAAGTCGTCTAGTAAACAGATATTTATGTACTTCAACTTCATTCTGGAAATTGAATACAGTTTTGTTATTGATATACCATGTGAAGGACAGGGTTCCAAACTTTCTATGATAGTTTAGGAATTTCGTTAAGATTAAATGCATTTGACTCTTTGATCAATTGATCAATCAAATTAAAAACTTCTTGCTTTCCCAATTAAATAAAAACCCTAATTACATAAAAACCCATCTTTGAATAAAGTTCCAAAATCATTAGTTGAGTGATAACTGCTGCTAGACGCCCAACAACAACTATAACTTGGGTCTTTTTCAGTTAATGTGGTATTAAAAATAATTGCATTGTTTTAAGCCAACACGTTGAGGCCAATATTAAGTGTGTTACCTTAGAAGGTTTACAGGAAAACATGTTCCCATACTGCGACTTACTAATCTGCCATCTAGCCGTCTTTGTTTTACATCTGCTGTCTCTGTTATACTCTAAATATTCCATTCATGACGAAGAGGCAGAAAATACAAATGTTAGGTTTGACCCATCCAAGTATTTAATCTACATTTGAGTGCAGTCTATTCAGTCGTCACATGTACAGTAATTTAACTTGATGTTCTGTGCAGTAATTTAATTTGATTATATGTGCAGTAATATAACTTGATAACCTATGAAGCAATAAAACTTGATTATCTGTGCAGTAATTTCACTTGATTACCTGTACAAAATTAAACTTGATTACCTGTACAGCAATCTTACTTGATGACCTGTGCAGCGATTAAACTTGATTACCTGTGCAGCAATTTAACTTGATAATATGTGCTACAATAACCTCTGCAGAAATTTAACTTTTACTTGATGAGCTATGAAGCAATTAAACTTGATTATCTGTGCAGTAATTAAACTTGATTATCTGTGCAGTAATTTAACTTGATTACCCGTACAGCGATTTAACTTGTTTACCTTTACAGCAATTTAAAAAGATTACCTTTACAGTAATCTTACTTGATGACCTGTGCAGCGATTAAAGTGGATTACCTGTGCAGCAATTTAACTTGATAATACGTGCTGCAATAACCTCTGCAGATATTAACTTGGTAATTTGTGCTGCAATTTAACTTGGTAACCTTTTCAGCAATTTTAGTTGATGACTTGACATTTATACAAGGTTTTATGACGGCTAGAATCGTAAACAACCATAGTCGAGTAATTCAAAAGAAGACTTTCATATTTTGTGCTTTTAAAGCTGAAGTCTGCTACTAGTTGCAGGCGGTATTGTGACCTATATTTACTTGTAACAATGTTTTTTCTCCATTAAATCCGCAAGAACAACAACATACTTTGAAGAAAATTTGATTCTCCAAAAAGACACATTTTCAACTTTGATTTTTAAAGACCATTTTTAGACTGACTTATCTAAGACTTTTGATAACCGTTGTCGCCATTAAAAACGAAAAAAATCTGTTAACTGATAACTTCATTTTAGGTTAGGCTTAAAATAAGGCTAATGTTTTGCAAATCTTTAGCAAACAATAAATTTTGAAATCGCCATAAATCTGAAGAAGTAGTGAGTTATGTGTGTTGCTAAGTATACTTCTAACACATATTTGATCATCTACAAAGAAAACCGAATTAAAGTATTACTTGGTAGACCACGCATACAATGTTACCTTTGTTCACAACCTCAAAACAAAAATGTATCTCTAGCCACAAACAAGCTACACGATGATGACTTCTAAAACCTGGTCTAATTTTACAATTTTACAATAGATATTTATAGTGAAAAGTTAAATAACAAAAATACCGAACTCCGAGGAAATTTCTAAACGGAAAGTCTATAAGCAAATGAAAAATTCAAAAGCTCAAACACATTAAACGAATGGACAACATCTGTCATATTCCTGACCTGGTACATGAACTTTATTATGTATAAAATGGTAAATTAAACATGGTTAGTAAAGCTATAGTTCAAATATCAAACAAACAATCTTAAAGGTACACTAGCTACGAGATATATGAAAAATCTAAAGTATGATTTTGTTTGTTTAATCATTAATGAACGTGATATAGTGAAATAATAATTCGCTTTTAGCAGCAAGAATGGTCCAAGTTTTTCAAATTAAGCTAAGAAACATTTTGAATGATCTTCATTTGCAAGTGAATAGTTCTACCTCATTGAATCCGTATTCATGTGAACTTTAATTCAACCCCTTAGCTAGAGATTGATAACGCATGCATTGTGCGTGTTCGGTTATTTAAAGACAAAGAATGTCAAAATTGAAAGTGAAACAAATGTCGATCATTTGATTGACTGGTTCGATCCAAGAAAAATCATTCTTATACAGGTAAAAACGACGATTGACATAAATGTTTAAGCTATAATATGAAATTAAAAAGCCGTAGAAAAGCACAAGGAATACAAATCGAGGATAAATGAGAAAAATCATAATTTCGCCCCTGAAATATCAAAAACAGTTTAATTTTCAATCCTTCCGAAATTATGGTAGTTTTATGGATAGATGAATAGAATGATTTAATCTAAACAATTATGTGCAGAAATGTCAGTTTTGATATCTACAATGATGTCATAAATATGGACAAATCGAATCTGTAATGTCAATTTTACAAATGATTTTGGTTAAACTTTGAATACTTAGAATATCTCTTACACAAGTTAACATATTTGTATAAGAAATAATGTTAGGGAGTACATTTATGATTAAGACTCTTCTGTTTATTTAGAATTATTGATGATATCGAAAAATTAGGTTATATAAGACAGTTTTATGCAGTTTTGTATTAAATTCAAGAAGACTAAAGCTTGTGTTAAACTAATATGTGCAGACTATCTGACAAACTTAAGTCATGTGAACATCTGAAGGATATTATGTGATAAATTTATAAAACAATTTTTAATACAAGGGGTCAAAAGACAGACATATTCATACATTCATCATCATTCATGAGTGCTTATTGTATCGAGGTCAAATATAAATTTGTACATTTCAAGACAATGCATTAGATACCAGCGTAAATGATTACTTAGAAAAAATATGAAGATAGAAAAATTTAACACTTTTGAGGAATTGAAAAACTGGTCTCCTGCTGTCCATTTAATGCAATAGTATCAAAATGGGTGGATCTTTAGGAAGTTTGATCATAAAAATAGCTATGTGCATAAATTTAGGCAACCGTGGTTTACCGATGTTGAAATATCATAAATTCATTGTGAAGAAACAATGAGGAGGGACTATCATGAATCCTCTCCCCCAACAAGGAACAAAAGTAAGATTGAATGCGTTGATCTGCTATGTATGAATCACAAATTTTGTCAAGTTCACTGAAACGCATGCAATACAAGCATACAGTAAAATGTTAATTATTTAGGCAATCATCAATATATCTGAAAGTAAAATTGAATTACCTTGCAAGATGACTTTTCATTTTTTCTTTACAAGAATCGGTATGAACTCTGCTTCATATGATTGAGAAAAAACAAAAGACAACTATTTTGATGATATCATTTTCGGTGTATGGGTTTTTGGAATCAGTATGGTTCCTCACAAAGTTATATCTTTTATGGTCTTTATTAAGTCAAAAGTAGTTAACCGATGTTCAAATATATTATGTCGATGATGAAAATCAATCAAAATAAGCACAAATTTATGAAAATCACATGAACTCCAAATAGATCGAGACAAGTTGCGACGACAGGTTGAGCCTATCCTGTTATGCGTGCATTACCCGCCATGTGAACCCACATTCAGTCAAAATATCACTAACAGGAATAGGTACAATCAGTAAATTTACAAATGAGACGAATTGTTTAGTATCATAAGATTTATGGTTAGGAAAAATATTTTGCTTGTAAATTGAGACATCGACATATCCTATCAGTCAAGTTATTCGTGATGGTTTCCAAAAACTTTTGTTAAGTACCGATTTAAGTGGTTTTTTTTCCAGTACTGTTGAAGCAGATTTGTTTAATGATCACACTCATGTTCATGAAGTCTATATAGTATTATCATGCACGATCATAGCGAGCCAATTGAGATATGTAAATGCTGTACGATAGCACAGATGGTATGTAACTTCTAAATGAGAGGTGACAATTGGAAAGTCGAAATTATCACGTTTGTCACAGATTCCAGTCATCCGTCTGTATCAGTATCGAGAAAAAATAAAGATATACAACAGGCCTTCTAGTTTCAGCAGTATCCTTAATCCTGAATTTACTGAAGATACATCCACACGCTGAATTATGGTTTATTTAGTCACAGAACATCACAGATATACCTAAAAGTGAAACTGAACTCTTGCAAGATGTGTTTTCTTTTAGTCTACGAGAATGTTCTGAGTGAATTATGTTTCATATGAGTAAAAAAAAAGTCAGCCGATAGTGATTCACAATTATTTCGTTTTTATTGGGGTGCTGACTGTCTGTTGGGATATTAGACCACAAAAAAGAAAAAAATATGATGTCCATAAAAAGGTCCAGCATTTTGATTTCATCATCCTTCATTTTAGGAATCAGAACGGATCTTCACAAAGAAAGATTTTTAATGACTCAAAACAAAAACATTGTTTCAACGTTTCTTATTTTCAAAGAAGGTAAACCTCTCTTTAAAGCTATATAAAACGAGTGACTCGTGAAAAATAATGTTTATCCAACTCTTGAACCATTGCATGTATATATCATATATCAAAGTCCTCTGTGCACGATTTAATCATTTTTGACGATTCCATATTTTATAAACGCAAAATAAAAATCTCTCGGTCTGTTATGATGTAAAAATATGGCAGCTAATTAATTGTTTTGTTTTTGAAGCCGTAGTTTACCGATTGTAACCTAAATAAGCAATCAACAAAAAAGGATGGATATTGCGCACGTGTATAACATGTACAATAAGATAATAATTTTTTTTCAATGACGGATCCATGCATATTGAGATCACTGGATTTTTATGAGAAAGGTCATTCTGAGTTTACTGCATACGGAAAACTTATCGGTGAATTATTACATGTAACTGGAAGCAAACAATAAAAAAACGTAAATTTCATTTAAATTTGGACAAATTATATAATTTTCTTGAAAACAAAGTATATGGACAAAAGTTTTGTAATAAAAACTAGCTATTTAACTATAAAAATCATATGCATAATTTGTTTTAAATTTGAAGTTTCATATGACATTCATGTTTTGATGCATTTATTTATCAATTGACATGTGGAATAGTAATGTGTAGGATAGAAAAATCGAAAATTTTAATAGAAATATAAAATATATGTAATTGAAGATTTTGCAGTAGATCTTTGGAATTTGTGCGAGCCGACACCGCTGGTTCAATTTACAATTTCGCAATATTTCTGAAAGCAAACTTATACTATAAACAAATTGACGCTAAAAAGATATGTAGAAAGGTGGTTTCTTAAAAAATCTGACGACTGGGCTAATACATATGGAATTTATAGGACGGAGGACGTATGAAATTATATAGAGCTTTATACCATGTTTTGTTATGACAAGGGAATACTTTAGTTTTCTTCATAAAGTAAATCATATACGGTGAAATACGGTATAGAATGTCAGAGCTAATAGCTATTTTAGGTACTGTGGATCTTAAGCAAAAAGAGTCAAATTCGACCAAATTTGGTCCCTAAAATATTTTTTTTGCAGAAATATAGCAAAAACATGACTCACTACACTTAAAGATTAGGTATTTAGCTAATCATTAATGAAAAAATATCTCTGGGTAAACATATTTTAAATCAATGGCGGATAATTCAAATTGGGTCATATTAGGGGTGTAAACTGTTCATGTAGGTCAATTTTTTATATGTTTGCTATCATACCAGACAATTTCCACCATATAAACCAACTAACATGTTATATTTGTGTTGGTGTTTGTTGAATATGTTTGTTCAAATGACTGACCTATGGTTGACCAGAAAAAACCTTAATGCAAACCTTAAAAAAAAGGGGGGTAGTGACATAATTTTTTTTTTTTTTTTTTTTTTTTTTTTTTTTTTTTTTTTTTTTTTTTTTTTTTCTAGAAATAGAGAGGCACTAAAATCAAAAAAAATGGGATGGTTACTACAAATGATTTTCTTTAAATACAGAGATAAACAAAATTGGTTCATTACTAGGTTCATTATATTTATGGAAAATTTGGGTTTTATGTTAAAAATTGGGGATTTTGAAAATCAATTTATTTTATAGGGTTTACTTTGAGTACTAGTAATTAAGTAAAAACTCTTTTGAATCAAAACTGATCATATAATTTGGTAATTTTTTTTCTTCAATTCAATTTAAAGTAAATATTAGAGGACAAAATACTACATCTTTGTTGAAAAACCGTAATTTTGGAATGAAGTGTACTTTAGGCAGATGCTAATTTTAATAAGTATCACTTTTTCTATGTTGTGATGTTATGCTATTGTTTCAGAACTAGAGTTTCTAAAGAGTCTGTGTCGCTCACCTTGGTCTATGTGAATATTAAACAAAGGAAGCAGATTGATTCATGACAAAATTGTGTTTTGGTGATGGCAAGACAAGACAAAATATTTTATTTCCTCAGACACAAGTATACATATATATCGATGGTGATGTGTTTGTACATCTTACTTTACTAAAATTTTTTAATGCTTACAATTATCTCTATCTATAATGAACTTGGCCCAGTAGTTTCAGTGGAAAATGTTAGTAAAAATTTACAAATTTTATGAAAATTGTTAAAAATTGACTATAAAGGACAATAACTCCTTAGGGGGTCAATTGACCATTTTGGTCATTTTGACTTGTTTTAGGTCTAACTTTGCTGTACATTATTGCTGTTTACAGTTTATCTCTATCTATAATAATATTCAAGATAATAACCAACCAGATGCTCCGCAGGACACACCTTTATACGACCGCAGAGGTTGAACCCTGAACGGTTGGGGCATATCAAAGAACCCCAAAGATTCAATTTTTGTTAAAATCAAACTAAGTTTAATTTTGGACCCTTTGGACCTTAATGTAGACAAATTTGAAAACGGGACCAAAAATTAAGAATCTAAATACACAGTTAGATTTGGCATATCAAAGAACCCTAATTATTCAATTTTTGATGAAATTAAACAGTTTAATTTTGGACCTTTTGGGCCTCTTATTCCTAAAATGTTGAGACCAAAACTCCCAAAATCAATCCCAACCTTCCTTTTATGGTCATAAACCTTGTGTTTAAATTTCATAGATTTCTTTTTACTTATACTAAAGTTATGGTGCGAAAACTAAGAAAAATGCTTATTTGGGCCCCTTTTTGGCCCCTAATTCCTAAACCATTCGGACATCAACTCCCAAAATCAATTCCAACCTTCCTTTTGTGGTCATAAACCTTGTGTCAAAATTTCATTGATTTCTATTTACTTATATTTACGTTATTGTGCGAAAACCAAGAATAATGCTTATTTGGGCCCTTTTTTGGCCCCTAATTCCTAAACTGTTGGAACCAAAACTCACAAAATCAATCCCAACCTTCCTTTTGTGGTCATAAACCTTGTGTCAAAATTTCATAGATTTCTATTAACTTAAACTAAAGTTATAGTGCGAAAACCAAGAAAATGCTTATTTGGGCCCTTTTTGGCCCCTAATTCCTAAAATGTTGTCCGATTTATCTGAAAATTTCAAGGCAGATAGATCTTGAACTGATAAACAATTTTATCCCCATGTCAGATTTGCTCTAAATGCTTTGGTTTTTGAGTTGTAAGCCAAAATCTGCATTTCATGTTCAATTTTTAGCCTTGGCTGTCATCTTAGATAGATGGCCGTGTCACCGGACACATTTTTTAAAAATTAATACCCCAAAGATAATTGTGGACAAGTTTAGATTAATTTTGGCTAGTAGTTTCAGAGGAGAAAATTTTTGTAAAAGATTACTAAGATTTACGAAAATATGTTAAAAATTGACTATAAAGGGCAATAACTCCTAAAGGGGTCAACTGACCATTTCGGTCATTTGACTTATTTGTAAATCTTACTTTGCTGAACATTTTTGCTGATTACAGTTTATCTCTATCTATAATAATATTCAAGATAATAACCAAAAACAGCAAAATTTCCTTAAATTCAGGGGCATCAACCCAACAACAGGTTGTCCGATTTATCTGAAAATTTTAAGTCAGATAGATCTTGACCTGGTAAACAATTTTACCCCATGTCAGATTGCTCTAAATGCTTTGGTTTTTGTGTTATGAGCCAAAAACTGCATTTTACCCGTATGTTTTATTTTTTGCCATGGCGGCCATTTTGGTTGGTTGGCCGGGTTACCGGACACATTTTTTAAACTAGATACCCCAATAATAACTGTTGCCAAGTTTGGTTTAGTTTGGCCAAGTAGTTTCAGAGGAGAAGATTTTTGTAAAAGTTAACGACGACGGACGAAGATTTTCAAAAAGGGGAAACAACTCATTTTTCGAAATTACATCCAAATTAGTTTGAGCATGACATTTTCAATTGCTGGAATATGTTATATGATATATTTACCCTCAATACATCTAAAAATAGTTTTTTTCATAAGAAAGGACTATTTTATCATGAAAATATTCATATCAAAAATATTTATTTACAAATAGAACGTAAAAAAAGGGGAATTTCAGGGTAAATTACAATGACTAGTATTCCTCTTTTGGCAACTTTCTGCAACATTGACCCAAGAATGTTTTTGCAGCATTTTGTTGACAAAACATCCATAATCTTATATTTTATAGTCCTTTATGTGAGGATTTCTGAGTTTTCGGTAAAATCAGATGTAAAAAATGACAAAAATCGGGAAAAATCATGCCGATTTTTGTGTTAGGTGGACCCCCTTTTGAACCAAAAAACTGTTTTTATTCGAAAAATTTGTCAGTTAACAGTTTAAATGATTCAATTCTTCTCTTATACCCATGGAAATAACAAAAAATGTTATGCTTTATCTCATTTTTACCATAAAATACGATGTTAGCCATTTCTCCTTGCTATACTAATATATACATATGATGTCATGTTGTTTCCATGGCAACCAGACTATACAAATTTTTTTTTTGATTTTTTTTTAGTTTGACTGTTAGTTTGGACCATTTCAACTTAAAAAAAAGTAATCGAAAAAAAATAATCTGGCCAAAATTTTTCATATTTGGTCTATTATTACAGAGAATTGATGTTAAATACTTCCTTGATAGTGATGCTTATTCTTAGTTTATTCACTTGGCTTAAAATTGATTCCCAAAATGTATATTGTCAGACTATAAACCAGAATGTACAGTCTTATTAAGACAAAAGGATTTCAACATTTCTACATTTGATAGCGAAATTTACTACTTTCCATATTTTAATCCATGGACACATAAAAAAATTGAAAACGTTCATTCTATAATTTAAATCGCGAAAATACTTTTTTGAGGGAAGCACATGATCCCATTGTCTATTGTATACCAAACTGTTGTTAAGACAGCAGTCAAGATTTTGATAAATTGTTGTAGTTAAACAATTATATATTAGACAGTTTTTGTTGCTTATTCGTTGCATTTAGTTATTCTTACATGTATTTGTAGATAATCTTCAGTCGAAAATGCAGAACCTTCCTGCTTACTTATCTTACTAGTTTCAAATGTCAATCATTCTATTTTCATTCTAGTTATCAACTAAATGAAAAATAAACGGAAACAAAAATTGATTCAATCATTGGGTAATAAAGATCGCGGGTGTAGATCAAATACCAGAATTAAAGAGTCAATCAATAATTATTCTTAAAGATCGTAAAAACTGCAAAGATTAAAGAAACAGTAATTCAAAGCTTAAGTGGAACAGTGAAACGTTTTTTGTTACATGTTTATCGTCATATTTATAAGAAACGTCTTATAATACGTCATGATTATACAAATATCATAAGGTATAAATAATGATATTTGTAAAAGTGGTAGGCGGGAATAACATAAAAAAGGTAATGTTTGTGAAGTATAAAAACTAGAGTACAAATAGGTCATATTCAATAGTTTGGTTTACACTGATTTGTATGTTGTAGTCCATTATCAACAACTACAGATTCCAAGACACGTTCCACCAATTACAGTTGTTTTTATACATAAACTCATCATAGATACCAGGACTAAATTTAGTATATACGCCAGACGCGCTTTTCGTCTACAAAAGACTCATCAGTGACGCTCGAATCCAAAATAGTTAAAAAAAAAAAAAAAAAAGCCAAATAAAGTACGAAGTTGACGAGCATTGAGGACCAAAATTCTAAAAGTTTTGTCAAATACAGCTAAGGCAATCTATGCCTGAGGTAAAAAAAGCCTTAGTTTTTCAAAAAATTCAAAAATTTGTAAACAGTAAATTTATAAATATAACCATATCAATGACAATTCATGTCAGCACAAAAAGTGCTGACTACTGGACTACATATGGTTGAAAATAAGAAAGCTATGTGTCTAAGGTTTTATAAGGGAAATCAGAAGAGTCCTTAAACCAATTGCAGCAATTTTTTTATGAAATATGTAGAAGATACTAAGGGTCACCATAAACAATTAGTCGAAGAAAACAGACAACATCATTGTAAAAAGAAAAATGGTGAAAAATCAAATAGTTAAGGTTATAATTAGGCCAAGCATTGTTATGACATAGAAAAATCTAATAATGATTAGGTTGAATGCAATTCGCAAATAAACATAACAAGGTACATGCATATAAAATATATTTTTTAATTATCTGAAATTAAAATCGAGTGAACGTTATTATGTCTGTTTGTTTTGTTCACACATCTTTGTCAATATAATGTAATTTGATGCGACTGTTATACAAGTGAAAGGTTAAACTAGCTATAAAACCAGGTGTAATCCACCATTTTCTGCATAAGAAAATGCCTGTATAAAGTGAGGAATATGACAGTTGTTATCCATTCGTTTGATATGTTTGAGCTTTTGATTTTTTCATTAATTTTGATTAGGAACTTTCCGTTTTGAATTTTCATCAGTTCAGTATTTTTTTTATTTTACTTTTAACAAGAAGTGAAGATTGACTACTGAGTCAATGATTTCCTCGTGGACTAGCAGTCCATCCTCATGAATAGAAAATTAAAATAAATATTTCATAAATTAAGTGTGTCGGAACGGTTTTCTGGTTTGACCATCTCCAGGAATACTGAAACCCTAAGTATATCAATACGTGAGGTGATGTAAGGTCAGAATGCACCATAAAAGATTAGCCAAATTTATCTAATGTAAATTTTGTATGAGGAAGTTGTAAACTTAGTTATTTAATAATGTCTTTATGTATCAAGGGAACATTTAAGAAAGTATGTTATTTGACAGAGTTGATTTATCCAATTGTAAATGTTTGTTTTCCTTATAACCCGAAACGTGGTATGCTTGAGACCAGTGTTTCAAAGTCTAAAATATCGAATAGTGCTACAAAAATACCCACATATTTCAGAAATAAAATTAATGATATGGTCAACTTTCATTGGCTGGGGAAGTTGTAGTCAATATCGATGCTCTTTTGGTATCTGTATGATGGTTCATTGGGAGGATAATCTACCAGAAGTTTTGCCTAACATGATTGTAAGAACTCAAAGATTCTGCTTCATTCGCTTAATTTCAAAGATAGGAAAACATAATATTATGGGTATTGCTACCACCCATCCCTTTTCAAAAATTGCTTGTAATATGCTGAGCAAATAACGTCACTGTAATACTAGCAATCAAAACTTTTCGAATGCATTGTATCTGAACAGAAAATGTCTAGTCATTTTTAACTTTCATACGTTTATAAACTTTATTATATCTTAATTCAATGAATTCACAAAGCTTTTGATTAACAATATTCCATACTTTAACTTTTGAAATTAATATGCTTACTAATTGATAGAGCATGAACAAAACATTGCATGTGGGAGTAGGATGTTTGAACATTTAAGAATATTGTTAAAGGAGCCTATAAAATTTTGTAACGAATAAGAAGCACTGAATGAATAGAGACATATTCGTCAAATGAATTCTTCACTTGTGAATGGAGACCAATTAAAATTATTATCCGCAAACGTCAAAAGAAGACAGTTAAAAGAGAAAGTTAAATGTATTTTATTGCAGCCAGTGTATTTTTGAAAACAGAATAATACACTAACGACAGTTATAGGTACTTTTAACATTGTAAATCTTTTAATATTCAACAGATATACTTAAAGCAATGGAACGTTTAGAGAATCGACGATTTATTTGTTAGATTTGAAACAAACATATACACATTGTCATAAAGACATTTTGATAACAAAGGCAACAAAACTTCGAATACAAAATCAATGCCGTAACAAGTTTTGTTATATATTTGTTAATATCGACATTTGAAGTATTCTATTTTGAAAACTTCACCCACAACTGATACTAACTATTCATCCATCATCAACTCAACTTAAATAAGGAAATTTTGGTGATTTAAATATTAATTATGAATAAACTTAGGATATGTTGACCGCCAAATATTTATGTTGTAATCATTTTGTTATTTTTTGCTCTCATATTTTCGCACCTGTCTTTTTCATATTCATTTTCAAACAGAATGTAAAATGAGTAACAGGTAGAGCAGATACTGAATACCACTTTATCTGAAATATTTGAAATAAACTTATCATATGCCAGGATTAAAATTTTGTATTTGAAACTCTTCATAGATACCAGGATTGAAATTTTGTATTTGCGCAACTCGCGCGTTTTGTCTTCAAAAGACTATCAGTGACACTCGAATAAAAAGAAGTTAGAATGGCTAACACATGAATTCTGATGGTGTTCATGTCGCTAAATATCTAGGTTTTAGAAAAGTGTTTCGTGAGGCTGTTGACATATCGATTTTTTCTTCTCTTAGCCATTGTTTTGTCTGTATTTGACCTTTGTATTCTATTAAATAAAACTCAAAACGGAAAGTCCCTAATCAAATGGCAAAATCAAAAGCTCAAACACATCAAGGGGGGGGGATGCAATGAAAGTTAATGTACTATATATTCCAATCACTCCTGCTCCTTAGAAAAAATAGTATCAGAGAAGTATCAACATTCATGGTCCTGCATATAGTAGCTGATTTAAAAATTATATTGTTTCGAAAATTGATTTAAATGATTATTAATTGTTTGAAAATGTCATCTTGATGATCTGTTTTATTCTACACTGAAGCAAACAAATTTATGATGCAAACTGATAATCTTCTATTGATGTCTAATGTTTTTATCTTAAAGCTATCGTTAAGCTTCAGTTGTTCAGTAATTTACTGCCAGAAATAGACTGTAAACAATTATTATTGGTACTGGGCGTCGACAGTCTTTTTATGAATGATGTTAGATTGCCATATAAGGTAATATAGATAAAATAGTATTTCTGACGGTAATTTGCCTTGACTAATAAAGGAGTGCGACAAAATCAGAATGTCCTTGTGTGAAGTATAATATATCGTTTTACAATTCAGATTCAGTCTGTTAGGAACAAAATCATATGTGACATTTTCATTGATAAATACTGCATATTTATACCACAATGAATGTTTAAATCGATTAATTTAAGGAAGCATTACGCTTTTATTACGACTACAGGAAATTCTAGTGGAAAAATAGAACAAAAAGCCAAGCAACTTAGTTAAATTATACTTACTGAGAACCGAAACCGACTGTGTTGTAGGGATAATTATGATTGATAGTCAAACATTTCGTACATATTCAGAAGGAAACATTTGTTGATAAATTAACAATAACTAGAATAGGTAAATTCTGCAACTATAAAATCAAAATACATTGGATAGGAGCAGAACATCTGCCTTGAAACAGACCATTTAGGGACCCATCAATAAGTTGTTACAAGGCCCTTTGGTGTACAGAGAGCGTTACACTTATTTTTTAAGTTTTCTCAGACTTAAGTTACATTAACTTTGATTATGAAAACTATTATTTTATTTATTACTACTGAAAACGTATATTTGTTCAGAGATGTGAATTTTTGAAATATTAGATTATATACCTTGTCAAATGATAAGACACAGTTGTAATTACTAGTACTGAAAGAATTAGGTTAACTATTTTTGACATCTTTAATTGCTCTTTCAGTTTCTCAATACTAAGTATGTCAAATCTACGATTGATTTTAATTTTCTCTCTAGTACTTTCATGTCATGCATTGTTGCATGAGTTTTGTCATTTGTTTTTTATTCCAGTCTTGTTCAATTTGTGTCCCTTTTATCACGTTTTTAGAATTATGTTAGTTTTAGTCACATCCGTGGTGCAATGACAAGGTGCTTGCATGAGATACAGAAGTATTTGCAAATATCCATGAGTTTATTTCATTAAAAACGTTTGTTTTTATCATAGTTCGTTTCAGTGTATGTAACATTTTTACGTTGTGTTTCCGTTGTGTCGTTTGTTTTCTCCTATATTTGAGTGTGAATTCACATTACTATAAGACGTGTCACGGTTCTTTTCTATCCCAAATTCATGTATTTGGTTTTGATGTTATATTTGTTATTCTCATCGGATTTTGTCTAATGCTTAGTCCGTTGCTGTGTGTGTTACATTTTAATGTTGTGTCGTTGTTCTCCTCTTATATTTAATGCGTTCCCCTCAGTTTTAGTTTGTTGCCCCGATTTTGTTTTTTATCCATAGATTTTAGAGTTTTGAACAGCGGTATACTACTTTTGCCTTTATTTGGTACTTTGTTCTTTTAAATACAAATGTGTTTTGTCTTACTTTCAAAGAGATACTTAGATGTGAGTCGCTCTTTTTAAATGTTTTTGGTTACACATTCATATTTGCTTCTGCGAATGTGCTTTCATTGTACATTGGGAACGGAAGGATTGCCATTCGTTTGATGTGTTTAATCTTTTGATTTTGCTATTTGATAATAGAATTTCTCCGTTTGGAATTTTCGAGGAGTTCAGTATTTTATTTTTTACATGACATAAAGGACCTTGAAAACATATTTTCTAACAGTTACCAATGTAGTTCAAAATAAATAATGAAATGCCAAGTTACCAAACTACAATGTGCATTCTACCTTCTGACCATAGAGCCTTACTGGTAATTTCAATCTTGAAGTTGGAGAAGGGATACACAAAACAGTCACTCTCAATAGTCCATATGCAAATAATTGATTTTTTGTTGTATGTGAATTATATTAATTCAAGATTTTTGTCATTTGTATTGTGGGAATGGTAAAGTTGCAAATACGTGTTCCGTTTCATTAAAGAGGCTTTAAGAATCGGATATATTTTGTTTTACTAAAAATGTTGTTGTTGACATATGCAATTTAAGCTGAAGCTGAGTATGTGCAATAATCACTTGCATCTACAAAATAAACTGGAAAAGTCTTAATGAAATTGTGTTTAAAATTACTCAGAAAAATGAACAAATATTTCGAAGAAGTATAATATTTATTGACTAGCAGAAGAGATCTATTTATGTGACTCGATAATTTCATAGAAAACTGATAAACTTAGAGTGTAACCTGGTACGAGCATTAAACGAGACAGTAATATAACACGTTAGTTACGACGTTGATGTAAGTACTGAGAAATAACCGACTTCTTAGATTAGAAGACTGGTTAAATAAATAATAAGTAAGTTCTTAAAAGGGGATTTTTATGAATCATAACATACGCTTACTACTGAATCATCCGAGAGTATGTAACCCTATCTAGTCTAGACTAGGATCGATTTTATATTACTTAGTTACTTTTCATGTCTATACCACCAATTTAGTATATTACCTTTTATTAAAATTGACATAAAATTGACAGTGGTCGGTTATTAACTGGCTGCCAATGTAATTGAGCATTGTTATCAAAGAAATATCGAAATTAGGGAAAGACTAATATTCATATATATAAACATGTAAACGTAAGAAATGAAGTGTTCTATTTTATCGGTATGTCTGAAGAAAACATCAATTCGACGAGTGAAACATGTCTTAGATATAAGACACTCTATTTACATAAATGAGATACAACAAAATAACACAAGGATAGATAGTTTGATTGCAAACGAAAAAATCTATTCGTTAAAGATAGAAAGAAAGAAGAAAAAGGAGAACATGAAGGTAAACGTACCATCAAAACTATGCCACAACACGTATTAAAGATAAATATGGGTGAAACGCATACAATATTAAACGGCGATTCAGAGTACATGATTATAAATTTATCATAGATACCAGGATTGAAATTTGGTATTTGCAACAGACATGCGTACTGTCTACAAAAGACTCATTAGGGAGGCTCGAATCATATGTAAGACAATAATCACATTAGATTATGTTGCATTATAATACGTTATTTTGATTGACTACTCTGCAATCTCGCGTTATTCCTTAATCAACTTCATTACATTACACGAGGTCCCACAATAAAGTGCACAGGTAAATAAAATTAAAACTTGATTAAAATCGTGTTTTCGTGATCCTAGCTAAAAAAAATGTAATTATAAGTATTGAATGCTTCTTTTTGTAACTTCATAGGGTTATAAAAGCGTTGATCGTGCGCACATTTTTAGAATGAAGCGCTTCCGCGCTTCATACAAAATGTACTTCGGTCAACGCTTTTACACACCAATGAAGTTTCAAAAAGAAGCATTGACTTCTTAAATATTCCCCGTTTTTGATGAAATTTTCATAGCTTAAACAAATATCGCAAAGAGAAGCTAAAATAAACTGCGACTTAAATTGTAAATTTTACAATTTTGTTTATTATAGTTACTCTGGATATTTGTATACTATAGAAGCAAAAATTATTTTAAAAAGTTGACTGGTTGCAGGATGAAACAACATTAACAAATCAATTCAAAACAGTACTTTAAATCGTATCTTCGATGAGGTTTTTTACACCTTTTGACAGATGAAACTGTTTAATATGCTCATTATATAATCATTTCCTTTTACGTCGAAAACAAGTTAAAACATTATCCCATCAAATCCTCCATCCCACATAACAATTTTGTTTGT
The DNA here is from genome assembly GCF_963676685.1 of Mytilus edulis. Lineage (NCBI taxonomy): Eukaryota > Metazoa > Mollusca > Bivalvia > Mytilida > Mytilidae > Mytilus > Mytilus edulis. The sequence goes on from NC_092345.1 coordinate 55,497,861, forward strand.
CTTGAAACATTGATATTTCCACTTTGATTTTGATTTGAAAATTATAGTATCAATTATATGGTAGTAAATTAATGATTGTCATATGTCCCATGTTAGTGCGGTGACTGAAGGCAGATTTTTTGGAATTTTATCTCCCCACCGAACACACACCTACATAATATATCATTGGAAAGAAGAATTCGTGTACTATAATAATACGCCTGTCGTCAGGACTTGATATGGTCACATTTTTTTTTAAATTGAGGTCAAAGGTCATATGTAAAAATCTGTGAAAGTTTGGGAGGGTTTCAATTTTGACATTTTTTTTTATTTCTAAACTCTACCTGTATACAAATGATACTGTTTTGGCTTTAGTAATGTTTGTTTTTATACATAAACCTTAATCATTGAGATTTTTTTTATCAAAAAAAATCCTAAAACGACGTTTTATAAACAAAACTTCAAAAATCAAGTTTTCAACCTATAAAATGTTTAGAGCACCATAACCTTATGAAAAATATTAATTTCAGGTAAAAATCAAATGTCATGCAGGACAATACTTTAAAGTTATTTTTTAAAATATCATAGTGGGTGAGTCATCAAACCAAAGCCACAGAACACTACAGATCAAATTTGCGGATACTTCAGGTTTTTTTTATAGACTACTCGTTGCTTTTGTTTTTTTTTAACAATTATTACTGTTACCATAGTATTATCTTTTGTTGTGTATTTAGCTCTAGTTAATATCTATTACATTATAGGTTTTGTAACTATATCCCCCCTTTTTTCCCTTGCAACGTACGCCAAACTTCAAAAGTATTCCATATAAAATAAAGATGTGATATGATTGCAAATGAGACCAAATGATACATAAAACAATTATAGCTCCCGTACGGGCTTCAACAATGAGTAAAATTCATACTGCATAGTCTTCAATTCCCGAAATGAATAATGTAAAACAAACAAAAAATCTAACGACCTGATTAATGTACAAAATAAATAAGAAACAAACAAATATAGTATATAGAAACAAACGACAAACACTGCATTACCGTCTCGTGACTTGAAACAGACACATACAGATATTGGCGGGGTTTAACTTTTTTAAGGTCACGCCAACACTCCCCTCACCTCGGGACTGGAACCGTGTGTACCAGTGCAACAAGCTTTATACCAAATCAACCGTTATCTCCATCATCTTCATTTTCATCAACCGTCACAAGACATGTTTTAATATTTCTACACATTTCACTCATGGCCACAGGTCTGCACATGAAAGGTTCTGCTCAAAGCAAACACGTTATTTTGAGTTTTTCTTTACAAGTACATACAATGTATTGTAGGAAGTCCGAAGACATTTGTTCCTAAAAAAATACCAGCTTCAAACCATCCCTATCAATTCATCCAAGATTTTAAAAGAGATCTAAAAAGGGGTTTAGGAAGGTGTGATGACATCCATATGCTTGTCTGCAAAGATGCTGGGGAAACATTATACGAGACGTACACACTATCTTGAATTCGCTCAATTTCATGGTTGGCAACACATTAGATAGCGTCGCACTTTACTTTAAGTAGCATAAAATCCATTGGCATTCAATGTTTCAACAAGGTGTTTTGAACCAAACTCATGGTACATTTGTAAAGCCAATCCTAAATGAAAAGGAGTAAAACAAAAACGATTGCCTCAACAATTGCTTAGCATTTCCACAATTTCTCTGGTGCCATTTCCTGAGAATAGTCTTGGCTGTATGCATTTTCATTGAGTAACCATAGAATGAATTGCAATAAATACGAAAGCAATGGCCGAATTAAGAAGGAAGAGACCATTCATCCAAAGTTGGGTAGTCTTCTTTAGAGTTTCGATGTCTTTTCTAAGTAAACTTGCAGCGGAATGAAATATCTGTCTGTTATTTGTGTCTATTACAGTTGACATTGAGATTTTGAGGTCAGTTTTCAAGTAGATCTCAAGTATCTTGATACATGTAAGTAGATACAAGTATCTTGTCTTAGGGAGGGATAAATCCTACTTTGTAAAGGATCACTCTGATTCGAACAAAAAATTCTCTGAAACTAATATTATCAAGATGCTTGATTTCTTGATTGACAACATATTTGTTACGTTCGGAGGACGTGTTTTTCAACAGACTGTCGGCATTCCAATGGGAACAAACTGTGCCCCTCTACTTGCCGACTTGTTTCTTTAACACTTCTTTTCGCTATATAGATGATGTTCTTTCACTAAATAATTCAAAATTTGGTGACTATGTGGAACGCATCTATCCAATCGAGCTAGAGATAAAGGATACTACAGATACAGTTAAGTCGGCCTCATATCTTGACTTACATCTAGAAATTGACAATGAAGGTCGGTTGAAAACAAAACTTTACGACAAAAGAGATGATTTCAGCTTTCCAATTGTGAACTTTCCATTTCTAAGTAGCAACATTCCAGCAGCACCTGCATACGGAGTATATATCTCCCAATTGATACGATATTCCCGTGCTTGCATTTCCTATCATGATTTTCTTGATAGAGGGTTGCTGCTCACAAGGAAGCTATTAAACCAAGAGTTCCAAATGGTGAAATTGAAATCATCCCTTCGTAAATTGTACGGACGCCATCACGAATTGGTTGACCGTTATGGAATAACCGTTTCACAAATGATATCGGATATGTTCCTTATGTTGTAACTACAATCCCCTTCCCTTTCATGAATGTGACCTACCGAATTAGACTATTTACCGGATTTGTTATCACATAAGCAACACGACGGGTGCCGCATGTGGAGCAGGATCTGCTTACCCTTTCGATGCACCTGAGATCACCCCTAGATTTTTGGTGGGGTTCGTGTTGTTTATTCTTTAGTTTTCTATGTTGTGTCGTGTGTGCTGTTGTTTATTTGTCTTTTTCATTTTTAGCCATGGCGTTGTGAGTTTGTTTTAGATTTATGAGTTTGACTGTCCCTTTGGTATCTTTCGTCCCTCTTTTTCAATTGACTAGAAGCTTATATGGCATCTTAAATAGTTATTTTGCTACTAAATATTATGTTATATTTGCCTTGAACTTGTTGAAGTTGTTTGACAACTGAATTTCTATATTATATAAATAAATTAGTTTAGACTGCATTTTACATGTAGAATATTTTAAATTAGAATCAGCCGGAAGAAATGATCTATATTTATCGAGTAACGGTGTCATGAGGAATGACCATTAAATCGTTGTCAATAGCCAAAATAAAATTACTAAAAGCAGTATCGTGTTTTGAGATATCTGCTTCCACGGGTTTGGATTTTTTTTTACGTTTTTAGCAAATAATTTGTAATGCAACCAAAATGACAGAGTGATTGAAGTTTAAAAGATGGACGGGAAACTATTTCGACTTTAACTTTATCTGACACGGATAAAACATCTTTAATACGCTCATCTGATTCAAACTTGAGTATTTTTTTATCGTTCTAAAATGTTTTGTTGCAACAAAATATACAAGCGCTCCAGTTGAACGACTGCATTCTATAACGTGTATAAATACCCGAAACTGAGGAACAACAGTAAGATAATTGTATGTCGTCATTAAATATTAGACTAGAAGCTCCCTCGCTCTAAAAGGGGGAACAAATATGTTTACTTGTGTAAGTTTTGTAGCATGAACGATGATAAACTGCCTGCACGGAGTTCTTCAAATTAACAGCTATTGCATGAAACAGCTTGATGTTCACCTAATCCAATCTTTTATGCAATGCAGATGCACAAATCGACCTTCCCTAAACTGGTAAATTGACTCAAAATTTCAATCGAGTTTTTTTTTTTTTTGGGGGGGGGGGGGGGATATTATACACTGCATAAAATGTAACGACTTTTGTCTTTTCTTTGAACTTAATGGAGCAAGTTGCAAAGGACTTGACATATCACGGAATATTTACTGAAATTATCCGTCAATTATTTTGATTTTACAATAAGACTTTTCTGACAAAGTATATTTGATGTTCTTAACGAAAAAACATAGAATATAAACATATACAAACAAAGTTTGTGGCATATATCAGTGCACTTTAATTGAAAATATGTGTATATAATAGCGAAAAAGGTAGTAATTTCATATATCATTTGAGAGCAAATTATTGACTAATACACAAAATGTGACGGAAGGCAAGTGATTGAGTTCCGTGTTGAAATCGAAGATTTTTACTCCATTCTTTTTCCATTGATTTCTTAAGGTTTTTTTCATATTTTGATTCCGAAATTTTTATCACTAGTTAGTTTTATTAAATATTATATGCTTAAAATATTATGGGATAATGTTTATTACTACTATGAAGAGGAAACTAAAGTTTGAGTCTGAATTTGCAATTAAAATTACCTCAATTTTAAATAGTCTAAACTTCGCAAATTTTATAGATTAGAAGAAAATAAAATACTGAATGGAATATTTTGACATATAAAAATAGCTTAAGGAAAAACTATTTCAATTAAATGTAAGCAAACATACACATTTTTCATTTTGAAAAAGGGGGGTTGAAACTCTCCAATATACTACAACTGTCATTAAAACGACTTTTTAGAAAAAAGTGACCGTACGAAATTCTGACGACAGGGCAAAAACTAAAGAAGACATATTTGTCTTTAAGTTAAGACCATTTTTAGCCGTGTGTTATTTGGGGAGATTAAACTCGCGATCTAGACGACTTTTTACACTTCTGTCACCGCACTATGTGCACTCATTCCCAAAGTACATGTAGTAGTAATGATAGACTAAAACTATGTTTATCACATATGAGGCTGTCGTCATTAAACAAATATATGGAAGATAGATATGATAGATGTATTTACACGCCAGATGACGACACGTTTAAGTCCAAACAGACAAGCATGGAAAATCAACTGTTTTTGAACCATCTAAAAAAATATTCTGTAAACAGAACAAATTTGTCAACTATCCTCTTTCAGATTACCTTTTACCGGTCTATCATTTCTGACTCTTTAATCATATGAATCATTAATGTTTAATATTGAGATGTAGCCTATTTCCTCTGAATTTATTTAACTCATTTGGTCAAAATCCATATTCATCAAACCTAGCGGAACTTGCAGCATGAAAATAAACTTTTTCTTGCAATTTTGACACACATATATTCCATTTTGAAATGTGAGCGTTTGCTCTACTTTACCGCTGGTTACAGTTTTGTTGTAATATTCAAATTTACTTTTCTGTATATAATTTTGAATCAATTGACATAACTTAATTTACTATGTAGTTTTTTATTTAGACTAACAGAGTTCTTACGATTCATTCTTACTCATGTATCAAAATCGTTCAAAACTACCGTTTTTATTCATCTACGTAAGACAACATTTGTTATCAATGAGAAGCATTTCAACTATCAAGCGTACACAGAAATGTATTATGTATTGATGATCGAACAACATATATTTACTCTGCTTTTCGGTTTAAACTTATGAAATATGAAAATGAAATGTATACGGGGAGGAAACGAGAACAGCCAAAAATTTAAAGGTATTTTCGTACGCTCGACCTATAAGAACACTGTATCGGTCTTATAAGAATCGAAACAATTTCTTCATGTCATTATCTCTGCTCATTTAACATGGGTAGGCATACTATTTGACCATATCTTACACCTCGCTCAGTGTAAAACATCGACATATATAAAGACAACCACTTTTAAATTAGCATAGAGCATGATTTGAAGGAATAATTTCTATATCATTGTGTACTATCCAAACCGCACTTTTGGGTTAGACATGACTATGGCAGTGTTCACATTGACTTAAACTCGGTGTTGTGTTAGTGTAACTCACATATAAACTAAACATAATTACGTTCCCATTGATAAAACTCAATGTGTACATGTAGTTTAAATCATTGTTTTGTCTACATGCAGTCGATAGTCGATGTAGGCCTTGTGTAGGTTAAGTGTACAAAAAACTAGGCATTCAGAACTTTAATTTTCCCATGTATATTTAAAAAAGAAACAATTTTTATAAAAATATTAATAAAGTTCTTTACAGAAATATTTGTCTAAACTTGATATATATATTTGTTATAAAACACTGTACGTAGCCTTATTAACCACAAATCTAGACTCATCCATCATCATTGCCGAACACATAATTCATTTGAAAAGGTCTTCCCGAATCGATTGGACGTACACACTGACAGGAATATTTGCCACTGGTCTTTATACTAAAACAACGATTCACTCATAAATTTAAAATGCATTACTGAAAAAAGGGTGAGGTTAATTTTTTGTTTGTGTAGTATCCCAGATCCGCTAAAATACAATTAGAAATAAATAAAAAAAAAAACATTACCCCCTCCCTTTGCCAAATACTCCTTGGAGAAAAAATACCATTTGAAACAAACAGAAAAGATAGAAATGTAGTGATCCTTAACATCGCATTTTTTTTTCTTCGTCTGTAAGCACGCTGATGTCAAGCCTACGTTTTAAATGCGTAATCGAGCCATCTTTAAACTACTGAAAATCATCCAAAATGACTTTCTTAAAGGAGCAACCACTTTACTTCAACAAAAGGGGGGTGTTTCTGAGTCAGAATTTTTTTCTCACGCGAAAGTTTATAATTATTTTTTTATTTCGATGATACCAATTCAATATTTAACACGATAATGTATGGGGAAACTTTGGATTCAGAATATTTATTTATTCTAATCATCTGAATGACCCGATTTTTTAATCAAATTGTGGAAAAACCCATCCCCCTTTTTTCGGTCGTTCCCTACTGCTCGAACAGTTGTTAGAAAATTTGAATTCGGTTCTACGTAATGAACATTTAAATGACATAAAGTTTACAAGTGTGAACAAATCTTATGTACAGGTAGCTAAACAAGGTGTATAGATGTGAACAAATTTAATGTGAAACTAGTGTACATTACATTAAAACAAATGTAAACATGTTTACTGTACACGGCGTTTGGTGTGAACACGGCCTAAGATACACTAAAAACAGTATATGGCGATCTTGGAAACATAAAAGTTGAAAAAGAAACATGCAATAATGAACATTTAACGATTATTTTAAATAAGTAGATAGCGTTGAAATTGTGTTGGTACTCAGATTTGTTTTAGAGATTTTAGATTATTGATTAAATAATCATTTGTATTCGACTTTTATTTTTTGGGGCAATTTATTATATAAATCTATAATATAAAACAATGTGTTTCTTGATAAATATCATCAGATACTACCAGCACAAGATTTCGGAAGTCTTATCTATAAAACCAATGTAATACCAAAAGAAAAAAAAACTTTACAGGGCATTAAAGATCAAAACCAACAAATCCTAAAAGAGTCTCAACATTGCATTTAGAATGAATATAACATAATTTATAAACTAAATATTGATGATTATAACGTTTCATTCAAATGTCAGTGCTAATGCACTTGCTACTTGCAGAATGATACCCTCCAGTTCATAACCAACATTACAGAAGAAATTATATGCATTATTATGCTGATGGTAGTGCGATATATGTTCGATTTTTTTCGCAAAGTACGCTCAAAAAGACCAAATACATAAAACTTGACTTTGAATAGAATTTAAACAAAGATGACCCAAAAAAGAACAGTTAAAGGAATAAAGTCAAATTTGCAGGATAAAGATTAATTCATTTAATAAGTAAAGAGTATTATTTTGATTTGAAAATCACTTGCTGCCATGCGCACAGTACCGTTGATGACGGAAGCTGAACCAACAACAGCACTGACCAAGTGGTACAGATAAATAGACAATAACTGTTTAGTGTCTTTAAATATCAGCTGTATTTGTACGAGGCTAGGAAACAAGGTGTATGCGAGCTTTTAGCGAGCTACTACACCTGTTTCGAGCCGAGTACAAATACAGCTGATATCTAAAGACACTAAACAGTTATTGTCTTTATCCTGCAATTAGTTCTGTATATTGTTTGTGTTTTGAAAGACACAAAAACTAACATATTTAGCATTTATTTTCGATTTGTAATCCCTTGAGGCCCGCGTAGTAATATATAAATCACACATTACGCTGAAGACGGGTTCGCAAAAAAACAATCTCGAATGGTCAACAATTATACATCGCTCAAGGTGAATAATTATCTATTTTAACATAACAACTAATTTCAACAGTAAAAACAAATAACAAAACATTGTCAAATTTGAAACAGAAGTGTACGAGTTGTCCTACGCTTCAGACTTGACATTCACTAAACATGCATGCTGAAATTGACATGGTTGATTTTGTAACACAATCATACACATTCAAGTTTTGAAATCGACAACTGGAATACATATTCTGAGGTCACACAGGTTCAAACAATACTCAGTCCGGCAGTGGGCGGAGCTTTAAAGCGATATCTGTATAGTATACAGATACAGCATAGCGATATCTGTAGGGCTGTATCTGTATAGTAGGACACCCAATTGCAGGATAAAGTAGTATAAACGAACATTACTAATTTCCCATATCACTTTTTTATGCCCCACCTATGATAGTAGAGGGACATTATGTTTTCTGGTCTGTGCATCCGTTCGTCCGTCCGTCCGTCCGGTCGTTCGTTCGTCTGTTCTGCTTCAGGTTAAAGTTTTTAGTCAAGGTAGTTTTTGATGAAGTTGAAGTCCAATCAACTTGAAACTCAGTACACATGTTCCCTATGATATGGTATTTCTAATTTTAATGTCAAATAAGAGTTTTCATCCAAATTTCACGGTCTACTGAAGATAGAAAATGATAGTGCGAGTGGGGCATCCGTGTACTGGGGACAAATTCTTGTTTGAACTCACATTGGCGAAAAGTAAAATAAGATTTCAAAAGTTGTGTGTTTATTGTTACGACTATTACTATTTTCTCTGTTTAATTTGGTATGTAGTTTCAACACATGTCTTATTGTTTATAATATAAACAACATTGTTAGTCAAAAATTAGCTATGATATGATTTCCAGTAATACATCAGTTCACAATGGAACAAAGGATTCAAAAGTGTATTTAGTTTAAAGTATAGATCTTTATGTCACAAGATACAATATATAGTAAATCAAACTAAAATAATATATAAAAACATTATTTAGAAAAGCCTCAAATAACTTTTGATTAAGTAAAATATAAACTGATGTTAAAGTTACATAAAATAAACATAAAGAATTTCGACGATTGATTTTATTTTCATGCAGAAATACTTTTATTGTGAATTAATGTAATACTTTTCCTATAGCATAAAAGAACAATCAGTGCGTTGGCATAACTCAAATTAAGTTTGTTTAGTGATTTTTATCTTGTCACATCTGGCAAACACATATTTCAAATTTGTTTTTCAAAAGTATAGCCAATGGCATACTAGTGGTAGATTTAGCTTGCTATTACACCAGCTTTAAGGTGGTACCCAACACTTTCACTAAAATTAAGTTGGCTCGTTAAATTTTCATAAAATTTTGTCAAAGTATTTACTTTGACACTTAAACAAAAATGTAAAAATTTCAAAAAATTTGAACCAAGCGTTTTATCAGAAAAATTACACTGGTTATATAGCAGTTTCACAAACACTAATTTTGATCATTGAGAAGCTTAATATTGCCTTCACAATGCAAAGTAATTAAAACGTTTAGCTGATATTACAGAGTTATCTCCCTGTAGTGTTAGGTACCACCTTAACACGCCATTTTCCTCTGAAAATGCCTATACAAAATCAGGAATATTGAAGTTGTTTTCGCTCGTTCTGTGGATAAAATGTTTGATTTTGTCAGTTTTAATGGACTTTTTAAATTTTCATTAGAGTTCAGTATTTTAGTTGCACTTTGTTTTTTCTTCTAGTAGTGTATCTAATTCTGCGCTTCGTATCATTATGTTCCTATCATATGTTTTAAATGGAGTTAGAAACAAAATGGTTTGAACTGTGATTTATGTGTGTACCAAGTAAGGATTATGACAGTTCTTGTCCATTCGTTTTTGATGCGTTTTGTTATTTGATTTTGCCATGTGATTATGTACTTTCCGAATTGATTTTCCTCTAAGTTCAGTATTTTTGTGATCTTACTTTTTTCTACTATACCTAAGGGCTAAGAGTGACTTTTAATGAAATATGCAAAAAATATTTTAAATGTGATTATAAACATCCAAATAATTCTTTGAATTGTCAGACATTTCTCAATCTACCAAAAGGTGATGGCCGGGCATCTAACATAAACATTATTACTGATGACCGGGTTTTTGTGAAATGTTCGTTAAATCTTTGTGCACAAGCGTTATGGTATTGTGTAATTGTTCTTTTTAAGTTTTAATCCGAATATTTCACTTGACAGACATGCACTTCGCCAATGAAATGAATTATAATGAATTAACTTTAATTATAATTATGAAATTTGCCAACAGGTTTTCAAGTTAACTTTTTATTGGGTCTCTTGTCATTCTCTTTATCACTTAATATTGATACTTTGACTATATGAAATTTTTACCCCTGTCTGTGGTTTTTAATCTCATGGTTCATTCCTTCCTTTTTTTAAATAAGTCTCAGATAGCCGTTATACCAAATTTTGTTAGATATAAGGAATATTCATATTTTAATGTTCATTAACATTGCATTTACGTTGGCCTTGAAACTGTGATATTTTTAGCCTGTCGATGAGTTTAAAGAGTCGGGAATACTTTATTGATTTCACTGATGAGTTTTCTTAGGTTTGCATCTCTTTACTTTGTGTCCACGAGTTTGTTTGTCATGTAAAAACTGCTTTGGCTTGCAAAAAAACATTATGGTCCTTCCTCTCAATCTCCGATCTATCGATTTACGAGGAATGACTATCGGGAAACTGCTGTCTCCTACTTAAGTCCAGTACTTTATCCTTTAGATATGCTATATGTGTCATAACAAACGGTATGGGAAACCTACTAGTTTGAACTGTTAAACACTTTGTTTAAATGTATAAAAATAGTATACAAAAATTAAATCAATTAACACACGTTGAACAGGGTTATAAAAACAATAATTATCATTTATTACATTGGTTGCAATGAATTACATTGATTTCCCAGTTAGATAAAAACCGATAATTTCACATGTGAAATAAACGTGGTTATTTCACTCTCTGACGTCATACAACAATAGGCGTTGTCAAGACGTCGATAACGGCGGATCAAAACAAATTGTGAATGCGTAGAAAAAAGATATAGTTCCTGACATGTTATACATTAACTTCTTACAAAAAAGAATAACTAATTAAAGAATTCAAATATCGAAAAATATTCAACGCGTGACCGAACAACACTGATAAATTATACGCGCATTCGTGAATTAATGTGTTGTTCGGTCACGAGTTGAATATTTTTCTCTATTTGAATTCTTCGATTAGTTATTCTATAATTATTTACCCCCAAAAAAATATTTACTACCAACTCCGTATACATTCGAAAACTTTCTCAACACCAGAAAAACTGATGACTTTTTAAACAAAAATGAAAAATGCTATCATATAACTTCTTTTATCGGTGCTAATATTTATATGTGTAGTCACATTACATGTGCTACACTCACTCAAACAATTAAAAAATTTACAAAAATGCGTCAAGTTCAAAAAGAGAATGCTTTTAGAAGATTTGTATATCCATTCCCTGCAAAGAATTAACAAAATGTTTGTCATTATTCTATTAAAGTTAAACAATGAATAGAATAACCCAATATTTATCAACTGAATACGTTTCTCTTGATTACAGAGAATAATATTACATGAATGTTGTTTCATATATCCCAGGGGACATTCCATACTCAAACAATTTAAATAATTGTATTCCAGAAATATTTTACAACCGTATTCAAATATAAGAAAATATATTAACCAAAAAATATTTCCAACTATAAAATTCTGTTTAGAAGTTTTATACGTTTAGTTAAACTTATTTTATGGAAGATCAGTAATATCTTAATTATGCAAATTGATTTCTTTAAACATTATTGAAACACAAATTTCTGACGCCTATTAGACTTAAAGATACTTCCTGCTTACTGACTCATTTCTAAGTTAATAAATGTGCATACAATGAGTTACTCAATTTCAGATAATTTTCATTGTTGGTTAAATAGTTCTTCTATAACATCCCCATTCCTAGTTACTGTATAGTCTGAAGGCCATGGGATTTCTTTATCAATACCAGTGGAATTTTCTTGAACATTACTTCATACACTGTGGAACAAATATCTTGCTTGTTAACCACTACAAAAAAATTTACCAAAAAATATGGTTTTGTTAACAAAATTGATTAAACTTTTAGGCTTAAATCATCCTATCATATTTTCTCTGAATTTGCTGCTTACAAGAACTCTGTTGAAATTGTAAAGTAGCAAATTTAATGACACTATCTACTGTTTTAGTAGAAATTACGTCTTTCCGTACTATTAATAATAAAATTACTAGCTATATACCGAGGAAAACACATCAACTATAAAAGGAAACACTCTTTTATTCATTTAATAAGAGATAACACACTTGACGAATCTTCACTTGATGCGTCGACAAAGATACCGTTCGAATGCCATACATGAATCACCTGTAAAGTTTTGCTTCTTTTCCTGTCCAAATCATAGTCAAAACTATTAATCTGATGTATCAGATGGTAACCTTGCTGTAATCTGCTCTTTGGTCGGGATGCTGTCTTTTTGGCGTATTCCGCATTTCCATTTCCATTTCCAATTTTATTTTTATAAGCACAAATGCCACGGGTACAGTCATCCTTTTGTAAGTATCAAATAACGAGTATGGAGGAAACTTAAACTGCATTTGGTATGGACATGGTATTTCATTATATTTATTGAGACTGCTTGTTATAAAATTCATAAAAAGAGCAAACGAAAACGATTCGCTGAAGTTCTTACCGATGCTTATAGATAACTTATGTTTATTTCATTTCTGTTCCAAACTTAGATTTTCCATACATATATGTCAAAAATTAACTCATCATCGATACAGGATTGAAATTTTGTATTTTTTTGTAAACGCAAATTTCGTCTACAATGACGCTCGAGAAAAAAAAGGTAGAAAGGGCCAAATAGAGAACGAAGTTGAAGAGCATTGAGGACAACAAATTTCTAAAAGTTTTGCCAAATACAGCTTAGGTAATCTATTTCTGAGGTAGAAAAGCCTTAGTATTTATTTCAACTTGCCATGTCTCTTGAAATTGCATGGGATATACTTTTTGTCTGTATGTTAATTTACCATCTGTGATTGGAAGTAAAAATATATGAAACATATTTACATTTCATATACACAAAATTCTCCCTTTTCTGAAAACTTTTAGTCGGCGTTTTACTTGCCAAAAAAATGAGGCACATGACCTACAAGCCGTATAAAATGACATTTCCAATGAACTTTATTCTTTAAACCATCCTTGGTTTGATCAGCTCTTCCCTGATTGTATTAGGTATAAGACTGTAAGACTGTAAGAAACTTTGGCCTCCAGCATCATTGAAAAGACATTTATTGTCGAAATGCGCATCAGGTGCAGTAAAAATTGGAACCGTTAATGGTATTATACGTATAATTAAATCCCTAACTTGAAACTTAACAAGATAAATATTCAATGAAAATCCATTTTTGTCCTAAAGACTAACTTTATGCAGCTTTTGTTAAGTACTAATTAAAGCCTGAAGTAAGTACAAGAAGGTAAATGTTGACCTTCTTCAAAATTTTATCAATACAATTTTAACAATTTTACTCCTCTAACATCCAATTAGACAACTATTCCTCATACTCAATTGAATAATTGTCAATTTTGTCAATGAAATAATGTTCTTCTACACTGTACAACGGTAATGGATAGTTTCTTGTTACTGCTTGAAGGAAATTTCAACACATTTTCCAGCACATTTATTCCTATAACATATTCACCGATATAGAAAATACTTGTATTTAAATGCCAACCTGCAAACGTATTGGCAACATATTAGGTATATTTGTGTATTGATATTCCGTATTCCGATTGGTATAAATTATAACCTGAGGAATGCTGACATGTTCTTTAACTCATATAAAACAGAAAGTATCCATCAATTTCTTAAAAACAAGTATACAAATTATTCTTTTAGAATATATTTCATTTACTTTAACTCAATTTGCCTTTCATTTAGCGACAATTTCTCAAATATTCATGATATATTGAATATAAGAATACTTAAAGGAGTGAGTACGGTACTTGGTAATTTAAAGTATATTTACATGCATTGGTTGAATTTCGTAACATTTACAATTTCAAGAAACTCGTTTCGTATGACCTTAATAGTATATCAGATTTATATTGATCACTTTCATTGAAATACAAAATACCACTTTTTATATGAACTAGAGAAGGAATTGGGAATTATAAGCACTTATCACATATTTGTCATGAAAACATTTGGTTCTGCATATGCAATAACACAGATTTGCCCTAGTCGTATTCCATAAAAGAGGGGTGAAAGATACCAGAGGGACAGCCAAACTCATAGATCGAAAATAAACTGACAACGCCATGGCTATAAACGAGAGGCAAAAGATACTAGAAAAGATGGGCAAAAGATACCAGAGGGACAGTCAAACTCATAGATCGAAGGTCGAAAATAAAGTGACAACACCATGGCTAAAAAGAAGAAGACAAACAGACAGACAAAAGTACACAATAAAAAACAAAGAAATCTAAAGAAATGATTTTCATTTGGAACTCTTTGTTTAATAGCTTTATTTTCAGCAGCAATTCTCTATCAATAAAATCATGATAGCAAATACTAGCCCGGGAATATCGTACTAATTAGGACATATATAATCCGTATGCAGGCGCTGCTGGCAGGTTGCTTCATAGAAATGAAAAGTTCATAATTTGGAAGCGGAAATCATCTCTTTTGTTGTAAAGTTTTGTTTTTAACCATCATTGTCAATTTCTAGATTCAGTCAAGATATGAGACAAACTTATTTCTCTTGTCTCGAGTTCGATGGGATAGTTGCGTTCAACATGGTCAACAAGTTTTGAATTATTAATTGAGAGAATTTAACCAGTTACTGTGCCCTGTAAGGACATCATAAGCGTTCATAACAACAATGACGGACGTAAAACGTCGATTTAAATGACAATTGAATTTGAAAAAAAAATAAAGAAAGAACAACGATATTCCACGAAAATCTGACATTGACATAGTAATATTCAAGGACTATAGTTTTATACTGTTGAGGAGCTTCGTAATAAACAAAGTTATTCCAGCAGAAGGAAAGATGTATGATCTAGACGGACGACATTTTAAGCATTTGTAAATTATGTGATAAATATATTATAACAATCCCTTTTCCTTAGACGTCAACGTATCATTCCTCTATCCATATACGCCCTTGTCTAGGGCACTTGGATAACATTAGAGTCTCGGGATGATAATTGGGCTCATATGGTAAAGGACATGTTATAATCTATAAAAAGAAAGTAGAAACCAAAGAAACATCACATTCTAAAAATGGAAAAATAACAATAGGGAACAAAAGTTCGCCTCTTATGGTTAAATATTTTAGTAAAGTTTTCGTGTGACACTGTGTTATCTAAATCACGAAAAAGTAAATTTCTACTGTCCATATCAGATTCATATCAAGTCAGTTCTGTGGTAAAATGCAATTGTATGATTACAGATTCCTTGATTATATAAAACACAAATATCATCAGGGTAACGAGATGTGTTATTCAACTTTGTTATCAAATGAAATTTGGACGTCACTTAAATGTGTTGGGCTATGGTCTGTGATTCATAACGATACAGGAAGATAAGGCAGGTTATAGGGTTAGCTAGGGTTTTAAGCGTGCCATCTATACTTTATGTAACATCGGAAAAAGGGTGGCAATTGATTATAATAAGTAGAAATACAAAGTATCGATTAATTTTATTGCTGAAACACATAACACACAACACAAAAAAAAGAGAAAAATTTAGAGTTTTTTGTTGTTTTAAAATTGATACTTTGAAATCTAGAAGCGCGTGATTTCATAGGGTGTGTTTTCATATACATGTATGTTTTATGATTGGTTCAATTTGATAAAAAGGGATATTAGTACTTTAATTTTAGTTCTTGTAGCATTAAAGGATTTCAATTCACTTGACTACATGTAAAGATCTAGTGTGCGCTAATTTTTGTGGTTGTGATCCTTCAACCATGTGCGATGTTTTTTTCGTTCTATTAGTTATATTCCACGATTGGGGCTCTTTTTATAGAAACTCTACTTGTATGACACAATTCAAAGACTATGCATCATATAATGATATAATCAAGATCAATGATGCATAACAATAATTACTAATTCTGCATATATAAAAATGGGTTTCTTTTGTAAACACAAATTATAAGTGATGCATGTAAGATATAAAAAAAAAATACTTGCATTTGTATTAAGAATGAATATTTTTCTATTTTCTTTAAAAATCACCCAATAATTTGAAAATAATTTCAATTATGAACCTACATTTTCGACCGTAGTTAATTTGAATTAAAGCAACTACCATACCATATTCGATTAACAAAAGAGGAAGACTTACCTCGTGGCAACTTCTTCCTAAGATAAGGATGTTCATGTGTTATATTTTATGTGTCTTTTTTATAGCATCCCGGTCTAACAGAACGTACTAAAGTTAAATTACCAAACATGATTTGAACATTTCCAGACATCTTCTCGTGGGAACAATGCAGACAGTTTCTGACTGTGAAAAGACTTTATATAATGTCACATATAACTATACATTGTTAATTAAACATGTCATTGCTAACCCCCCGTCTTTAGTCAAGCAATTAAACGGTTCTGAGAAAAGACATTTATACGAAATTACTCATCTAGGGACTTATGTATTGTTCAGTGATAACTTTTATAAAAAGATTTCATACAAAATCATTCGTGATTGCAAAATTTGATTTTAATTATCTGTCTAGAACATTGTTAAATTATGGAAGCTACCACATGCGCTCGGTACACTTGTTATTCCAACCGGAAAACATTTTCTATGATAAGACAGATTGTAATTAAAATCATATTATTCATCTGATTAACCAAATCTTTTAATGTTAAAAAATTGAAACAACACTTTCTAAATTTCATGCATCCGAACCCCCTGTTGGATTAACCTACATCAGAAAAAGGGAAATCTCAAAAACTCTGAACTCCGACGACTATTCAAAACTAAATGTCCCTAATGAAATGACAAAATCAAAAGCTGAAACACATCAAAGGATTGGACAACAACTGTCATATTCCTGACTTGGTACAGGTATTTTCTTATGTAGAAATTGGTGGATTTAACCTGGTTTTATAGCTAGATAAACCTCTCACTTGTATGACAGTCGTATAAAATTCAGAAACACTAAAACTCGAATATTTGAAAGTAAAAGATGTATTAGAACCGAAATAATTAAATATATATATAACCAAAAAAGGACAAAAAAAAAAGCCAAAACTATGTAAGTTAATCTTTGCCCGAGGGAGTTGAAACCTTAGATTCTTAATAATATCTAAATTCAAAAAAGATTTGTTAGAAAGCATGTCAGTATTGAAGTTATGACTACTGAATTGATGATACTATCAGGGACTGATATTCAAACAGCAGCGTTTTCGACCATGTGAAGAACAACAATTTATAAATGTCATGCGCCTAACAGGTGTTACGAGTGTCCATAGATGCGTCACAAAAGATGGTCGAAAGATACCAGAGGGACAGTCAAACTCATAGATATAAAATAAACTGACAACACCATGATTAAAAAAAAGACAAACAGACAAATAATAGTACACAAGACACAACATAGAAAACAAAAGACTAAGCAACACGAACCCCAATAAAAACTGGAGGGGTTCATAAAGTTAAAGCACATCTAATAGTTATATAATGTGTTCTACGCAAAAACTATGTGACTTTAGAAACATTATTGAAAAAGGTTAAACAAAGTTCAAAATTTAATTAAATAGGTCTGATGTTAAACATATGTAGGCATATGATATATACAAATTAAAAACTCTAAAACATCAAAGAAATTTTATGATCGATGTTTTTTTTCAAACAAAAACTAATTATTTTTTGTGAAAATCTTAAATCCTGCATCAGATATAAAGATAATATTCAAAATTTCTATATTCAAATCAACACTACCTTACAGAAAAAAAAGAAACACACAAAACAAATATTTTTTTAAAATAATTCAAATAATTTTAAAAGGTAAACAGAAAAGGGGGCTTTGACGAATTTCAATTATTTAGCAAGGGCATTTATCTTTAATATACATCGGGAAAATGTCTTATTTAGTCGAATTTGATTTTCCTAGTATGCACAAGAGCAGACATACACAGGATTTGTCTAGTGTTGCATCGTAATGATTATATCAAAATGACAACATTAAGTATTATAGTTATATATTTTAAAGGTTGACGATTTGAAACATTAATATTAAATCCAGTACAAAATATTTTGCTTGCTGTCAATCAAAATTGCCTGAATTTAAGCAACACAAAAATTAACTCCCTATGACATTGAAGTAAGAACAAAATATTCGATCGAAAAAAATGCAGACAATAATTGGGTTACTATTCAAAAAGATTACTATTTTCCTGAAAAATATAGATAGTACAGATACTTGCTTCGGAACTATTTATAAGAATATTTTGCGTACAATCTATTTACAACTTCATACAAAACCTTTTGTTAGCAAACTTATTATTTATTTGCAGTTTACTTATGATCCATCTTTAAGTTATCGTTTACTTTTATAATGATATGATCTACTAAAATAAATATCCTTCTAATTTAACTCGTCATATTAATGAATACACTCATCATAGATACCACGATTAAATTTTATATTAACGCCAGACGCGCGTTTCGTGTACAGAAGACTCATCAGTGACGCTGGAATCCAAAAAAGTAAAAAAGGTCAAATAAAGTACGAAGTTGAAGAGCATTGAGGACCAAATTTCCTAAAAGTTTTGTCAAATACAGCTAAGGTAATCTATTCCTAAGGTACAAAAAGCCTTAGTATTTCAAAAATTTAAAAGTTAATTTATGATATGACCATATCAATGATAATTCATGTCAGCACAAAAGTATATGCGTTGTACTTCTAACGAAGTGGAATAAATATACCCCAAATTTGACAATTTGATAATAAAAAGAAATATAGCTATTGTCAACAAATACCAAAAAATACTTCAAACTTATTTTAAAAGACATCACGTCCATCGAGTTTACATTGGAATCAAATATAGGGAAGTCAAAAATAATAACAAATTGATGCCTATCTAGATGACGTCATCATAAACCATGTAAACTAGGTTACGATACAGTAATGATATTTGATTTTATTGTAGTTTTACAGCTCCTGGTTCGACATCAGTCAAAGTAAGCATGACTTCTAGTCTTCTCGGGGGATTGCAACTAGCTGTAAAACATAATAAAAATAACAGTCAATCATATCATTCTTGATAAATCCATAACTTTAATAATCATCAAATCATAGGATACAAAAAGTCAAATAAATCTCCGCAATGATATAAGCTACAAAAGAATTCTACAATTCAAACGCAAACTGATTGAATTTAAATCAAAACAATACGTAACCATGGTAACAGCAGGAAAACTTAAATTTTAAGAAATTCATTAAGCTGACAACTGTACCAAACGTGAATATTCCTAATATATAGAATAGTAAGCAACATACCCTGTATACCACATTGCCTCACATTCTCATTAAGAAAAAATTCACACACCTAATTAAATGGGCATTCAAAAAATTAGAATGTGAATATATATGTTCAAACTCTTTTAGGTCATTTTTTAGTAGCAATAAACAAAAAAACTATGTTAATTGGACATGCTTTGATACTATATATGCCCTTGAATTTTTACTAGATAACATTTTTGTTCGCTTTGGGGATTCCGTATATCGTCAGATTATCGGAATTCCAATGGGGACTAACTGTGCACCACTTATTGCAGACCTGTTTTTGTATTGTTATGAGTTACAATATATGACAAAAATAAGCAAAGACCCATCGAAACAACATCTGATAAACAAATTTAATAATACTTTTAGATATTTCGATGATATTTTGGCTCTCAATAATGACGACTTCAGTATGTATATTAATGAAATTTATCCTGTTGAACTTACTTTAAATAAAGCTAATACTAACAATGACCACTGCCCTTTTCTCGATCTTGATATCTATATCACTAATGGAAAGCTGAATACTAAAATTTATGATAAAAGGGATGATTTTTCATTTCCTATCGTTAATTATCCGTTTTTAGATGGTGACGTTCCCTTGTCACCATCTTACGGTGTTTATATATCTCAACTTGTACGATTCGCTCGTGTATGTAACAATGTTTTAGATTTTAACGAGAGAAATTTATGTATTACTGAAAAATTATTACACCAGGGTTTTCGATATCACAAACTAGTCAAAACATTTACTAAATTTTATCATCGGTATAAAGACATCATTCGTAAATATAGCTCAACATGCAGACTTCTAATACGTTCAGGTATTTCACATCCAATTTTTTATGGAAATATTCTTTATAAAGCACAAAGGTGTCAGTATTCACCTCAGAAACTTACAATACCTTTGAATAGACTTATTAAGAAGGGATATAATTACGATACTGTTGTCAAGTCATTAAAGATTGCACATTTTGGCGTTAATATTGAGTCACTGATAAGGTCTTTGCATCGGAACTAAACACGTTTATTCTAAAAACAGTTGTTGGCATGACACGGGTTATGTTCTTCTCATATATGTTATGATGGTATGATACTAAACCCCTAACGGGAATGATTGTGCCTGATGTTCATATGATGAAATCATAATCTTTCAGTCAGTTTAATTGAAGTCTGGAGCTGGCATGTCAGTTAACTGCTAGTAGTCTGTTGTTATTTATGTATTATTGTCATTTTGTTTATTTTCTTTGGTTACATCTTCTGACATCAGACTCGGACTTCTCTTGAACTGAATTTTAATGTGCGTATTGTTATGCGTTTACTTTTCTACATTGGTTAGAGGTATAGGGGGAGGGTTGAGATCTCACAAACATGTTTAACCCCGCCGCATTTTTGCGCCTGTCCCAAGTCAGGAGCCTCTGCCTTTGTTAGTCTTGTATTATTTTAATTTTAGTTTTTTGTGTACAATTTGGAAATTAGTATGGCGTTCATTATCACTGGACTAGTATATATTTGATTAGGGCCAGCTGAAGGATGCCTCCGGGTGCGGGAATTTCTCGCTACATTGAAGACCTGTTGGTGACCCTCTGCTGTTGTTTTTTATTTGGTCGGGTTGTTGTCTCTTTGACACATTCCCCATTTCCATTCTCAATTTTATTTTTTACAGAGTTTGTCTTTAGTGCCGTGTGGAGGCGGTAGAGTGCCTCCCCGTGCTTCAGGTTTATGCTCTTATACTATACTAGATTATGGAGTGTGTGTCCGAGCGAGAACTGCTCTAGTTCATTACTTTAGGAATATTTATCAAAAAGTAGTATTTCAATATTCAGCCCCATTCTACTAGTTAGTCAGCCATCAGTCCTACCCTGATATACCCTATCTTTTTCGGGTAATTAATACTGATAGCGTTTGACATTTTTAGCCGAACAAATTTATCCATTTTATAGAACTTAAATTATTGTATGCTGGTTCATATTCTGGACGCCAATTTTTGCTCCTTTATTATATAATTCACTATCAAAACAATTATGAAGCTTAGAAATGGAAAATTACTAAATACTAAACTTGTTCAAAGGGTATCTACACGTCTCAATCTTCAAAATCGGTTATCTAAAAATACTACCATCGCTAACATTTTTAACAATAAAAATCGTGGTTACCCTTCTATCGATAAGTGTCATGCCAAAAAATGACTTACATGTCCCCGTCTTTCCACCAACAATACGGTAAGGTCCACGTTTAAAGGTCGCACATTTTCTTTAAATTTTGAAACTGATATAACTTGAAAAACAAACAGTATTATTTTTTTACTCACATGAAACAAACCGGGGTGTGGTATTCAGTACGTAGGAGAAACTGGACGATATTTATCTAAACGCACTCAAGAACATCTGTATCGTTTTAAAAGACCCAATAAATTCAAAAGTATCATTTACCAACACCTTAAGAAGCACAACCATTCTTTTAAATATTTAGCAGTTCAACCTTTAGAAGTAGTAAATAAGCAGCCTGGTGAATCGCATTCAAAGTTTGTACGATCACGGAAAATAATTGAATTAAATTGGATTAAAAAATTACAGACAGTTTCCCCTCTTGGTCTAAATGATAATATCATGGGAATTGGTAATATATCTAGAACCAATTCCGTTAACATTTTGGATATAGTTTCTAAAACTGTTCGTAAAAAACGTTCTCACGGTCGTAGAACAAATCGCAATCAAAGAAAATTTCGGGCCAATCATACCAATATTTCGGACCTAATTTCTATTTCAAAAAACAACGGCAGACATTATCTGTTAACAAAACTCTGTTCGTTACCGGTTAATAAGTTAAATAAAATTTTGTAGGATTGCAACACAATTTCATATAGCAGTCCTAAGTATGAAATTGTTCAAATTATTATGGCATATTGTTATTCTAAATTATTTCCCAAAATTGATCGCCCTGAAGATCATAAAAAACATTTTATCAAAATTAAGTATGTCAATAAAGGCTTTGATTTTGTAAATATTGCCGGTATATTTAACGACCATTCTGTTAAAGAACAAATTCCTGGATATTTTGACAATACTGAGCTACCTCTTATTTGTTATATTTACAAGAAATCTACCCGGAAATTTGTGTTTAATTATAGTCAATTATGTAAAGATGTTAATATCAGTGAAAATACACCTACTTCATGTAATTGCAGTAATTCCGAATATATTTATGGACCCATTTCCCATGTTTTAACAGGAGATCTTAACATCGTTCAAGACCGAGAGTTAAAATCATTCCTCAGTAAAGGACCTAAATATCGTCCCCCGTCAATTATTAATTGGAATGAGTGTCGTAATATCATCCACGACTCACTCCATACTTACTGTATGAAATGGATAAAACGGGAAAAAGCTGACAAAAAATCTTTGGACTCTTTTTTTGATTCAGTAATGAAGATAGTTGATATACGTATTCAACATTTTAAAGAACATTTTACTATTAACAATAACCACAATAAACCTATTTCTCGTATCTATACTATTAAACGAGAAGACCTCATTTTGGGTGTCGCTTCTCTTCCTTCCACAATAAATCAATCACCATGCATCTATGTCCTATAGGTACAGTGGATAGTCATATTTGTCATCCATTCATATGGTTATTCAGATTGAGTTATTTTGGGAGAAAAACGAGAAAAAAGGCGTCCGGATATGTTTTCGTCATTGGACGAAATTTTAAGTGATATTAGACTTCCGGTTTGCGTTTTTTGTCTGTATACCTTGAACATACATATACTACGAATAAAGAGTATTTTCTGTCTGATATCATTTTTAAGTTAACTATCCACGGCGGTCACAGAGTTTATTAGATAGAGATGGTCTGTATAATATATCAATTACCGCCGTTGATCGATTATTAAACTGAGAATTAAAAGTAAAAACAAAATACACTTTATAGTAATGAATGAGAGGGGGCAGGACCTTTTCGGGACGTCGGGATCGGGTGCTTTTAAGATCGGAATTTAGGGATGACGGGATATTTAATTCTTATTAAATTCGGGACCTCGGGTTTTCATGTTTGTACATGTAAGCCCGGGATATCGGGATCAGGAACCCTACGACACCACCACCCCTCTTTATGAATGTTCATAATATACAGTTAAGCGCTAAAATTATTCATGTGTTATCAAAATTAATAGAGAACATTTTTTGGGGGGAAAAGGAGGAGCCGGGCTAGAAAAACAATTGTCCTGTCCCAAATTACCTATGACTTTTGATACCTTTTCTGAAATTCTCCAGTCTTTAAATCCTTTACATAAATTCATTGATTACAAAAAAAAAGATGTGGTATGATTGCCAATGAGACAGCTCTCCATAAGAGACCAAAATGACACCGAAATTAACAACTATAGGTCACCTTACGGCCTTCAACAATGAGCAAAGTCAATACCCATAGTCAGATATAAAAGGCCACGAAATGACAATTTAAAACAATTCGAATGAGAAAACTAACGGCCTTATGTGTGTACAAAAAACAAATATATAACACATAAACAAACGACAACCACAGAATTACAGGCTCCTGCCTTGAATGTTCATAATATACTAAATGTATGTTCATAATGAAATAAATAGAAAACCAAAAATTGGGAATTTTGGAAATAGGAGGAGGGATACAAAAAACTTTTTCCTGTCCCCAAGTACCTATGACTTTTGATACTTTTCTTAAAATTTTCAAGTCATTAAATATTTTACAAAATTCTTCCTACAACACTTTACATACTTTCAACCACGCTCTGAATGCCCGCGATTTCGCGGATGTGTTCTAGTCAAACATAAACTAAAAGAACTAGCCGAGGAATTTGTTTTTGTCCCTGCCGATAAAGCTGCTAATAATATTATTATTGTTTGACGTAAATTTTACATTGAGGTTCTGAAGCAGGAAATCACCAATTCACCAACATTCCAACTGACTCCATTTTCAGAAAACGAAATCTGTAACAAACATAAACTTTTAGCCACCGCTTTACAAGCAGAGCCAAATACAATGAAAGTCCCAACTATGTATTGGCTTCCGAAGCTACACAAAACCCCTTACAAATACAGATTTATTTCGTCTTCAAGCCATTGTTCAACTACTAAATTGTCTATTCTTCTTACCAGCACACTTGGTACAATTAAAAACCTGATAATAAATTGTTCAAATAAGGCCTTCGAAAATAGTGGAATAAATTACTTTTGGAGTGTCAAGAACTCGTTGGAAGTACTTGATAAATTGCATGCTTATATTGGTGATTTTGAATCTGTTCAAAGTTTTGATTTTTCTACCCTGTATACCACATTGCCTCACATTCTCATTAAGAAAAAATTCACACACCTAATTAAATGGGCATTCAAAAAATTAGAATGTGAATATATATGTTCAAACTCTTTTAGGTCATTTTTTAGTAGCAAAAAACAAAAAAACTATGTTAATTGGACATGCTTTGATACTATATATGCCCTTGAATTTTTACTAGATAACATTTTTGTTCGCTTTGGGGATTCCGTATATCGTCAGATTATCGGAATTCCAATGGGGACTAACTGTGCATCACTTATTGCGGACCTGTTTTTGTATTGTTATGAGTTACAATTTATGACAAAAATAAGCAAAGACCCATCGAAACAACATCTGATAAACAAATTTTATAATACTTTTAGATATTTCGATGATATTTTGGCTCTCAATAATGACGACTTCAGTATGTATATTAATGAAATTTATCCTGTTGAACTTACTTTAAATAAAGCTAATACTAACAATGACCACTGCCCTTTTCTCGATCTTGATATCTATATCACTAATGGAAAGCTGAATACTAAAATTTATGATAAAAGGGATGATTTTTCATTTCCTATCGTTAATTATCCGTTTTTAGATGGTGACGTTCCCTTGTCACCATCTTACGGTGTTTATATATCTCAACTTGTACGATTCGCTCGTGTATGTAACAATGTTTTAGATTTTAACGAGAGAAATTTATGTATTACTGAAAAATTATTACACCAGGGTTTTCGATATCACAAACTAGTCAAAACATTTACTAAATTTTATCATCGGTATAAAGACATCATTCGTAAATATAGCTCAACATGCAGACTTCTAATACGTTCAGGTATTTCACATCCAATTTTTTATGGAAATATTCTTTATAAAGCACAAAGGTGTCAGTATTCACCTCAGAAACATACAATACCTTTGAATAGACTTATTAAGAAGGGATATAATTACGATACTGTTGTCAAGTCATTAAAGATTGCATATTTTGGCGTTAATATTGAGTCACTGATAAGGTCTTTGCATCGGAACTAAACACATTTATTCTAAAAACAGTTGTTGGCATGACACGGGTTATGTTCTTCTCATATATGTTATGATGGTATCATACTAAACCCCTAACGGGAAGGATTGTGCCTGATGTTCATATGATGAAATCATAATCTTTCAGTCAGTTTAATTGAAGTCTGGAGCTGGCATGTCAGTTAACTGCTAGTAGTCTGTTGTTATTTATGTATTATTGTCATTTTGTTTATTTTCTTTGGTTACATCTTCTGACATTAGACTCGGACTTCTCTTGAACTGAATTTTAATGTGCGTATTGTTATGCGTTTACTTTTCTACATTGGTTAGAGGTATAGGGGGAGGGTTGAGAGCTCACAATCATGTTTAACCCCGCCGCATTTTTGCGCCTGTCCCAAGTCAGGAGCCTCTGCCTTTGTTAGTCTTGTATTATTTTAATTTTAGTTTCTTGTGTACAATTTGGAAATTAGTATGGCGTTCATTATCACTGGACGACTAGTATATATTTGTTTAGGGGCCAGCTGAAGGACGCCTCCGGGTGCGGGAATTTCTCGCTACATTGAAGACCTGTTGGTGTCCCTCTGCTGTTGTTTTTTATTTGGTCGGGTTGTTGTCTCTTTTACACATTCCCCATTTCCATTCTCAATTTTAAGATTATGATTCTTTAACGTTGATTAATCCTCAAACATTACAATAAAATAAAAATTTCAGAAATCGCAAATCGTCCACATAAGGTTTATCAGTGGGGATCAAATAAAAACAAATTGGTTACGTATTATGAAGCCATGAAAACGAAAAGTTGCAAACCTCTTTTCATCTACAATAAACATGCTTAATTACTATTTCGATCATCTAGGAAAATCAAAAAAAGGTTACCGTAACTTTCCCACCTTAAATAAACTTTAAATTACTCAAATTTGTATAATAGTTGTCATTCTTTGGTAGGCATTTGAATTATATGAAACATTTTTGTAAAATTATAAAATACTATATCTTGATAAATGACTTATATTCTGACCTTTCACATTTACTGTTGTGTAACAGTATTGTATTGATATTAATCTTGTATACACAAATAATGATAGTAACACTTTAAGGGAACAATATGATCTTAAAATAACTAATCAAAGGGGAGATAATTCACGTAGAACTTCTGTATAAAATTAGAAAATACGGCATAAGAGTTCTGATTGTACCATTGAGAAATGACAGAACTATTTTATGTATCTCACAGGGAATAAATCGTTCAAAAGTTGATAAATTTTACGGACACCATCACGAGTTGGTTGACCGTTATGGAATAACCGTTTCACAGATGATATCGGATATGTTCCTTATGTCGTAACTAAAATACCATTCCCTTTTCATGATTGTGAACTACCGAATTAGACTATTTACCGGATTTGCAATAACATAAGCAACACGACGGGTGCCACATGTGGAGCAGGATCTGCTTTCCCTTCCGGAGCACCTGCAATTACCCCAATTTTGTTGTGTTCGTGTTGCTTAGTTTTTAGTTTTCTATGTTGTGTCTTCTGTACTATTATTTGTCTATTTGTCTTTTTATTTTGCCATGGCGTTGTCAGTTTAATTTTAATCAATGAGTTTGACTATCCCTCTGGTATCTTTCGTCCCTCTTTTATAAGTAAAAAGATTATTAGTTTACATCACTACAGTTTAGTTTAGTTTAGTTTAAACATATTTATTTATAGTGGACTGGGAAACAAGTTATTGTAACTTATACTAATCTCTTTCCACTTTGCAGGTGCGAGTGCTGCCTTGTAGCGGCATTATCCTGCTCTTTTTTCCAAATCTACAAGGGTGTCTTTTACGTGCAAGAGATATTGCTCTCTCTTAACATGGGTCAGCCATTTATCGTCCCCTTCCGACAGACTATCATGGTTTCTCAAGATCATCACTACAATAGATAGTGATGTGGGTATTGGTCCTTATATTCTTGTTACACCAATGCAATACGTTTCATATGTATTCTTTTGTATTTAAATTACACCCAGTGTTTTATTTTGTCGCAGTGAAAAAGTGACAGCGTTAATTTTTTGTTTACAAAATAACTAACGAAATGAAACGGATCGTATTTATAATCAGTGGTACGTTTCGTGTATTTAAATTAAAGAAAAGAAACTTTTGACAATAAAACAATGTTACCATTCTAATCAAAGGTATGATATTTTGAAATATTTACATTTATTTAATTATACAGTTAAAAAATTTGAAATGTTCTTTAATGATATTTGATATATCAATTGTTTTGTGACTGATGATAAATTTTTAATCCACTTCTTTCTTTTTCACCTTAAACTATTTTCTATCGATAAGTAGTGTAAATTCAAATGCTTCAAATAGTAACTGTCTATATGTGTTCGCGTTTTGTTGTTGTTGTTGTTGTACATGTACTTTGGTGTTCTTGCTATTCCATTGATATCCTCTTAAAAATGAAAATCTTCGAAAGACAGACAACACCATGACACAAACAATTTTACATCTAGAAATTGACACTAAGGGGTTGTTAAGATCAGTATTTCACATGACACGAGATGATTTAAACAGGCTTTCACGTTGTAAACACTCAATTTCTTTGTAGCAACTGTCCAGCAGCGCCTGCATAAGATGTTTATATCATCCAGTTGATAAGATATTTCAAGGTTTCCAATTATAATGTATTTGATAGATAGTTTCATCTTACAAAAATACTTTTGTGCCAAGGGTTCTCAGAGGTAAAGTTGGGGTCGTCTATTCGGATGTTTAATGGACGTAATCATGAGTTGGTTGTTCGTTATAATTATGATTTCTGTGTCTCAGGGGACCATGGACATATTCCAATTGTCGTTACTAAACTGTCCTGGTTTTCGTTACTGTTAAATTGTGGAGCAGGATATTTAGGTTTTTGTAAGAAACAAGAAGGTGTCCATAGTACAGTAACACGGATGACCAACTCGCACTATCCTTTTGTATGTTCAGTGGACCGTGATATTGGAGTCAAAAGTCTAATGTGGCATTAAAATTGGAAAGATCATATCAAAGGAAACATGTGTACTAAGTTGATTGTACTTCACCTTCATCAAAAACTACCTTGACCAAAAACTTTAACCTTAATCGGGCACTATAATTTTCTTTGTTCAATGGAACGTGAAATTGGGGGTCATAACTCTAATTTGCCATTAACATTAGAAAGATAATATCAGATTGAACATGTGTAACAAGTTTCAAGTTGATTAGTCTTCAAATTCATCAAATACTACCTCGACCAAAAACTTTAACCTGAAGCATGATAGACGGACGGACGGACGACCGAATGAATGGACGCACAGACCGAAAAATAGAAGTCGACTAAGTGGGAGATAAAACATCCACCAAATGAACTATGATAGAACGCACAAGTCAAGGAATGCAGTTTCAAGTGAAAAATGTATGTTCTTAATAAAAATTGGTACTCTTCAAGTTGAAATATTTAAACAATCTCGTTTGTGGTCAACTTTACATTTATTTCATTAATATATAAGTTGTGAAATAGAAGGAACATTTTTGTATTTGTAGAATCCGTTAGTTCAGTTGAAAAAATATAAAAATCATTGTCGCTAAACCTTGAACTACTTATTCATA
The DNA here is from genome assembly GCF_963676685.1 of Mytilus edulis. NCBI lineage: Eukaryota > Metazoa > Mollusca > Bivalvia > Mytilida > Mytilidae > Mytilus > Mytilus edulis. The sequence continues at coordinate 55,527,479 of NC_092345.1, forward strand.
TTGAGGATCGTGAAGTTAAAGGACAATGCTGGCTACTTTATGGGAATCCTTTGTTTGAAGTCTGTCTCATGCAAATACAGAAATAGATTGGCAAGACAGGTCACAGTGGGCTCTAATAAAGAAGACGACTGGTTGCTGAACAAACACATCCTCCAGGTATTCAAATAGTAGTAAATATTTTGTTGATATAAAATCAAAAATAACGATTTATCATCGGTTCTACATCAAAATTCTATTTTCAATTTTAATTTTTAGTTTTCCGAACTCTTTTTGGTGCGGTTTGTGTTGCTAAATTTTTAATTGTCTCCACAATGGGCTTTATTTTCTCATCTCTCTATCTTTGTTCGACTCCCAGGGTTTTAATTGCATCCGTAATAGCTTCTTTTTTTACTAGTGTTTAAAATGCAAGGTTTGACTTCATCGATCTTTTCCCCGGCAACTATTAAAGATGGGTAAAGTTCTCGACGACATTTCACATTATGAAAATGTAACTTATTGGTCTAACTTGAACTTATTTGTCATATCTAAGCCCAAAATCATATACTAGTATGTAAGTCTTCCAATGTTTTTATCATTAGTTTATTGTCATAAACACGATTGATTAAAAACACAAACCCAGTATTTATAAATGAATAGATTTGACTATATATTTAAGATTCCAGTTTTTCAATTGACTCCTCGGCTTATCGACCTTGGGTTTCAATTTTTTGAGGTTGAGTGTTCGTATTGGAGGTTCATTCAACAATGAGCTTCGTAAATACCGATTATACAAAGTTCTATTTCAAGCTTTTTAAAAACGGAAATAACACGTTGCAAATGTCATGCGTATGATCCATCTCTCGGGAATAACCTTTGACAAGAACGCCAAAACTAAGGCATTCGAAAGCCAAAAATATATAAATATAACAGTACGCAAGGCGCTATATGAAACATAAGGAAACCTAAAGTGAATGGCTAAATTCATCAAAGGTGGACTTTGCCATGAAGAGGTTCGAACCTCAGTTTTTAAATAGTTTCTTTATCTATCAACGAAGAATATAAAAAGAAAAAATTGTCAAATATACCAAGCATATAGTTCTATACGCCAGACGCACGTTTCATCTACAAACGACTCATCAGTGACTTTCGAATTTAAAAGGTAAAAAGTCTAAATAAAGTTGCAAGTTAGAGCATTGAGGACCCAAAATACAGCTGAGATAATATATTTCTAGGTAGTTTTGTTTAAAATCATGTTTGACTGGTATCTAATAAAATCGTGTACTAGTGTAAGTTTATTATTTCGTGTAAACTGGAAAAAAATATGATCTTCTGTCGTCGATCATGCAAGACAAAATGAGAGACACCCCATGACAACATCTATTTATTGTTTTATTATACACATAACCTTGCTTACACCATGTAAAAACGAGAACAATTTATATATATTTTTATTCTTCTGTAAAATAGATGTCAGAAGAGGTTATCGACTGGAGGCATGATAAATCGCCACAAGATTGTCTAAAATATTTACTGTTTAAAGAAACATTATCAGATGTTCATTTCATCTTCAACAATGATTATTCGTCTGGTAGAGTACCAGCGCATACATTTGTACTTGCCATGCGCAGTGCAGTGTTTGAAGATGAATTATTTACAGAACGTGCAGAACACGAGGATATTCTTGTAGAAGATATTTCAAAAGACATATTTGAAATGATGTTAAAGTAAGCTCCTTGTTTTTTTGGTTTTTTTTTAATTTTTATTCTCAGACATTGATCAGAATTATATTAGTTTGTCAATTAAAATTTGCATTGTAGGAACATATCATCCTCTGTAAATACTTTTAAAAAAAATTAATTAAACATAGAATTTTATTTGGTGAGAACACTGAATGCAGTATTTTTTTCTCGAAATTTACTAATGAAAAAAAAAAGAAAAATCTAAAAAAAAAAACCACCAATAAATTCATTTTTAAATCGTTAATGATGTTTCGAAGTATCATATTTTCATAACTTAGTGTATGCAAAGGTATAACGAATGCTTTCATTTTAGATATATTTACACAAACATGACAAAGATAACCAATGCAAATAGTGTTGGTTTGTTGCAAGCAGCCATGAAATATCAGATTCAGGGACTAGCCGACTTGTGTGTTGCACACATGGAAAGATCACTCAACCGGAACAACGTCTGCAAGATTTTGGACGAGGCAGTCAACTTCGAAATCCCTTCATTAAAGACGAGTGCTTTATATTTTCTTTCAAATTTTACCAGGGAAGTTTTCAAAACAGAAGGATTTTTATCTCTGTCTTACACAAGTCTGGATTTAATTTTAGGTAAGATCTTCGGAATGAGATTAATGGTAATATTCCTCGAGAATATAATCTGTCTTCGCGCAAATACAAATTTTCAATCCCGGTATCTTTGATGATTTTATTGGTAACCCTATTATTTAAAAAAAAAAAAGGGGGGGGCACATGCTTACCGCGTGGATTGTCCGACTTTAATATAGCAACATTTTTATTCAATTTTCATAGCACCGGAATTATTATAACGATAACATGACTAATCACTTAACCAACACTTTTCTTATCAGATCAATCATTTTTTGAAATTCTATCCCGAATCACCATATTTGATCATTTTAACAAAATTTCTGCTTCCTATAATTAATCGAGATACACAATTTTCAAATGATTAAATATGGGAGTTGAGCAAGTATTATATAAATGTCTTACCATTTAAAATCCAGAAAACATCAAAACAATTCGACTCCGTTTATAATTCTCCGAACTCTTCTACGTATTGATATTTTCCTGGTTTTCAAATGTTTAGGTTAGAGCATTCCTGGTGATGGTTGCTCCAGAAAAGCATTTCGGGTGTTGAATATCATAAAGCGTTATTTTCAGTTGCCAAACGGAGGCATGTTCCTACACCCCCAGTCAACGGTTGGTATGAAAAATAACTAAAGTATACGTTATTGAATTGTTTAAAAACGTGAATTAACATTTTATGTTAACTTACATAACATCGCATAACAATGTTTTTTAATTTCACCATTTTTATTGTAGATCTTGACAAACTGTCAACATCTGAAATTGAAGTTTTCAAAGCTGTCGTTTTGTGGGCAGATGAGCAGTGTAAAAAGAACAATATACCTGATGAAGGCGAAAATAAAAGAAACATACTTGGCGACATGTTCTACAAACTCAGAATTCCAGCAATGACTTTACGTCAGTATTCGAACATAGTTGTTACGAGTGAATTGCTGACCGAACAAGAACAGTTACAGTTATTCAAATATTTCACACTTCAACCGTCATCGAAATCAAAAGTATCCGTGACAATTGCGAATTTTCCTTTGAAACCAAGGTTAAGGACAAAGGCTTTAGATGATTGGCAACCCAAAAAATCAACACCAACAAAAAAGAAACAAGTAAGATTTGCATCAAGTAATCAAGTAAATGTGACACAACTTCCGGCCGAGCCTGTTTATGGGGACGATAATTTAGACGCAAGGGAAGTGGAAGCTCAAGAAGTTTTTGGATGAAATGCCAACAATGTTATCTTGATATGATTGTAAGCTATTTGTGCTTCTTATATTTTGTTCTGTTGATTCGTTTTTTAAATACATGAATATCTATATTTTTTATACAAGTATTTTAATATATAAGTTTGTTTATTTTGTTTCTTTTTTTCATACCTTATTCGATTAAGGCGAATCTGATCTGAAATGGATTCTTTATATTATACATATAAAATGATAAAGTAAGTTTCCAGATGATACAACTAGTACAAAAGCAACAATTACATTAAAGTTTCATTCCTTCCAACACATTTTTAAACAGTTATTACAGTATGTAGGTTCTCCAAGGAAGGTCGACTGGAAGGAAGTAGAGGGGAAATTTTGAATGTTACTGAAAAATGAGGGATAGTTGGAAGGGCAGACATTTCACCTTGTGATTAACCAACTATATACGGATCACTCAGGATACTTAGTATTTTTAAACGTTTGATAGAGTGCCGTTCGTTATGTTATCAGCATATTGATTACGGTCAAAGCAAATGTTTAAGGGAACAGTTTTTTGTAGTTATGTTTATATTCGGAGATGATTATTTAGATGATGAGCTTTCAGTAATGTTTTTATTCTGACTAATTGGGGAATACTATAATAGTAGTTTTTCATTCCATAGTTTCACTTAAGTGCGTGTATGACCACCTTAAATCACGTATGACAACACACAAAAATGCATAAAAAATATCGAGAATTTTGAAAAGGGTTTCCCTTTCGTGATTTCGTTGAGTAGACGACAAGTAATGGATTTGTGTATCCCTGTAAGAGGATACATTATGATGTGACCCATTTGGTTCACATTTATATGAATACTGGTCTCAATTTTAAAACGTTATGTTTTATATTTGGCATAATTTTGCAACATATTCTATAACTCAGAATGACCTTGAACTTTGACAGATATTTTTGATTGTATAAGTGTGAAATATGAAACTACATGTAAGTAAAGTGAAAATGTTTTTGTTCACAATTTTAACAATCATAATGTACTTGGTCTGAAATTTATTAGTATTGCGGTATTGGCTTCTGATCAATAACAATATAAAGTTATATTCATTTGATTGTTATTTATGAACGTCCAGCGCCAAATATAAATATTTAAATACAAGGAAAAGGCTCTTCAAAATGAGTCTTCCAGAACGGATGCTCTGCAATTTTGACAGCCAGTTAACCAACTGATATGTTGGATAGTGACCGGAAATTGTCTAGCAAAATGTAACCTAAGGGCATCTCAAAGGGATTTTGCGAGTTCACTTTTCATGTCCAAAGATTAGAGCGTTGAACTCTCCTCGTGTATAGAATTTGACGGTCCACACAGCCAACTGGACACCCTGTATCATCAATTTATATTCCTCACAGACACAATTGATCGTGTTCACAGTATTTCTATATTCTGCATTTATGGAAAAATCATACTTATATATTCAAGGTGCACTTTCCATCATTTTCAACGAAATAATGTCGGTTAAATTAATATTTTAATCCATAACAAACCTTTTGCAGTGGTTTACCTAATTAAAATTGGTACAAATGGGTATTTAATAAAATATTTGTTTTTGTTTTCAGATAACGGTGCTACCTTGATATTGACAATCGTTAATAGAATCTTTATCGAGTCAAAAGAAATGTTAAGAAATTTAAATCAACACGTTTATCTCCGTCATTTAAAAGACAAAAATAGATTTACAAACAATTATCAAAACAATAAAACCGATCAAGATACTTTATATCGCATTTTGTTGTTAACTATCAAATCCACATTGTTGAGACGTTAGGCCTTGCAATAACAATTATTAATGTTCATTTTTTATATTCAAATTTTCATCTGCTCTGTCGAAAGTTTATTGTTTTCATTACGCCTTCTTCTTGCGAGTTTAAGAAACAGGACGAAAAAGCGAGGCTGTTTTGTAGCGAGTATAAATAAATTTTCCAATATTGTACATGAATTGTATTCGGTTTATCCTGTAATTTACACCCTGCACTTGAAGCTTTAGTTTTTTTCAATCTTAATAGTAGCTTTTGTCTCTCGTCTTTCGCTTTAAGAAATTAACAAAGTTTAAACTCGGACGGCGAGAATGACTCCAAAATAATCTCTAAAGCAAAAAGAAATATTTACATTGCTCAAAATGTTATCGCAGTAACAGGAAACTTTATTTTCACCAGTACAAATGAAGCAAAAATGTATTTATGTACTAGTTCAAGTACATTATGCATTTGTACATTAGTTGGCTGATTGGTGAAAAGTGAGTACAAGGTGTTATCGAACGGACGAAAATACTGGAGGAGCGAAATGACCGGACATGCATGAGAGTATAACATATTGGTTCAGCACACATTTGCCTCGTACAACAGCTAATCAAAATTCTATTGTACAAGTTTTATTTATACTGCACTCGTTCTATTTGAGCAGTCAAAATGCGTTGACCGTATACATCTATGTCATATACAGTCACTGACCTGATATCACTTTTCCTCATGAATATTTAAATAGATATTGACGAAATTATGATTAATTATTCATACGACCTATTCAACCTGTTCTTGTTTCCAATGTATACAACGACTCAAACTTATTTCTTTAGCAATTTTAAATGAAAAGCATATTTCACTTGTTAATATTTTTGGTTTGCAAACTATAAATTATTATGTTGTATGCTTATTATTGATATATTAGTTCATTTTCATACAAATTCGTTCACCATCGATTTTGGATTTCAAAAAGGTTATGTACATTTCATTGTGTTGTATATTTCTCCGCCTGCATGATATGTGAGGCCTTTTTATATAAGGGGAACGTTTCCCAATATTTAAATCAAACAATAACATTACCACATTAAATAACAATTGAAAATAATTTTTTTTAGATTGCAGTATAAAGACAATAATATTGCATTGACTTGACATATCAACGATATGTCAAGTCAATGCACTATTATTGTTTATATATTACACTCACTTGATTTGATTGATACATTATTAAATTTGTCTTACTGCTTTAAACGGACAAAGTTGTTGCAAATTAAATAATTTCCATAATTTTTTATTATGAATGTTTTCAAGTTATATAGTTTGATGAGAATGTTTTCAACAGAAGTCTTCAAAAACGTGAAAGTATATTCATAAAATTTACTTATTTATGTTAATTTTTCAATTTGTTAAGAAGTTTTGATTTCATAGACTTTTATCTAATGGTTTCAGTTTTTAGCTAAAAATAAGACTTCATAAATATTGAGCTAAAATATTCATCCCATGATTCTAAATTTTCAAAAATCTTTTTAAACAGATCACGACTGGTATTCTGTTTTCAATATGATGACAATGTTTGGTTAATACTATGTTAAAAAATAATGTGCACACTTGAAATTGGTATGACCTGACTATCTCGCATAAAAATGCGTTTTTCAAAATATATAATTAAAGAACGTCAGAAAATTTAAACACACAATTTATTTGGCGTGGCCTTCTATACAAAGAATGAATAGGGTAACAGGATCTGTTGGTGTATCATGTTCATGGAAGGAAGAAACCAGATTCCGACGTGTTTGTCGGTGGTTAAAAATGACGAAAATATATGATATTCCGGAATATATACTAGTATCTTACGTGTTATTTTGGTTTGGATTTTTCTTCCATTTCATTGGATTTGTTGCACCAAACTGGTATAGCTACACTAAGTATGGCAACACTACTATATATGGCGGTATTTGGAGAACCTGTGATAAAAATATTGGATGTCATGATATAATTGATGGGGACGTGTCTTGTAAGTTAGCTTAAAACAGAACCTTTCTAAATAATACCTAATTCAAGATAACATCACTGGTATTTTTCGCTTAAAATTTATATGTATACTTTGTTCGCATTCAGTTTCTATCCTATTATTAATCTTTTAAAGATATATTGTACATGCATGCTGTTATTTTTTTTTTCAACATTTGTTGGTTGTTTTATTTTTTATTTCCCATGATTTCGTGTTTGAATTTTTTTCATTCAGGGAAAGGGATTCACACAGGAATATCCTAGAACTCAAGTAATTCATTATTCCTTGATAAAACTTCTGTCTGATGTCACGAAATATATTTATGGAATAGAGCTTCTGTAAGCTCTAAGTGAAAACATTCCCACAAAACATTATTCCCCTTTAAGTATTTCAAAATTTTCAACTTTGAGGTTTTTTTTTCTACTTTTGTTAATAACTAACCAGGTTTGGTGAAAGTTTGGGTATATGCCCGAGTCACACTGTCCCGATTTTTACGCCGATGGCAACACGATTATGGAAATTTTCAAAATCGGGACTGATCGTATACAGATCGGGCTATTCGTAGTGCCATCTTTAACCATCGTAGACCATCGGTCACTTTTTCTAGCCTTCGGGGACAACTTCGGGAAGGGCTCTAATTTTTTTAACATGTTAAAAAATCCCCGAAGGTGTGCGTCCGATGTTGAGGGTTCGTATTGAGTTCGTATCACCATTCTCACCATCGTAATGGCACCGGGAATGCATCTTTGAACATCGTATTGCATTCGTGTTTCCATCGTTTACATCGGGCAGTTTTGACATTACGATGTCTACACGAATGAATCACGAAGCTACCCGAAGGTCTTACGATGGCAACACGACTTCGTGAAGACCTCGTAATCCCGTCGTGTTGCCATCAAATAAAAGTACGAATGCGACAAGATGGAACTACGACGGAAATAAATCCAGTTAAATGTAAGTTAATTTTTGCGCTAAAATACATTTAAAGTGCCATGCGCGATATACACTGGTCAGTCTAATACGACAGTTAAGAAAGACGTTTACAAAACATGGAGCTCATATCATATGATTCTATCAGAACAAGAAAGGCGACAGCGTTGTTTCTATTAATTCAAATGGAACAAGAAGGGCAGCTATTACAGGCTCAGGATTTACTTTTACAAGTAAAATATTATTTTTTGTCAATTTTTCATATCAAGTAACATAATGAAAATCATAAACGCGCCTCGTACACCAACACTGCAGGTACACGTATTTAGGGAAATCAACTCTATTCTTCATTATTCTGATTTTTTATGTATCGTCTGAGTTGTTGTCACACGAATGTTTACTCCATAACCATTTTGTTTTCTATATGTCATATTTTGCCGCATTTGTTGCTTTCCCCCACATCCTTCCTTTTGTCTATATTATTATGATATTCTCCTGGAAAGAGCTCTTTTTGAATAAAAGGGATCAACGAACCCATTACCTTACCTTTAAGATAGATCAGTAAACATGGGCATAATGATGGGTGATTATTCAGACTAGTGCACACATTTTACAGTTCAAACAAGGTAATGCCGAGCGTGGCATTCCCTCGTATGTAACATATTTGGGACAAATATGGACACTATATTTGTATATGACACATGCAGAAAAGGGTAAATTGAATATGCATATTTGATACATAAACTATTTTTTAGAAATCAACCAAAACATTCAGTAACTGGAAATACCTTTAATATTGTCTTTAGAACCAGCAGGTAAAAAAATGAGCAACCAATTTTCTACAATGTATTATGCTATTTCAAAGAAAAAAAAAGTCCATCTGCATGACCTTGACCTTTGACCTTGAACGTAAAAAATGTCAGATCATTACAAGGAGGAACAATATACCAAATGTGGTTAAAATCTTTTATAATTTAAATGCATCGTAAGCTGTACACGACGTCTTTTAGATATCGTATGGTCATCGCGCCATCATCGTAATCCATCGTGTAGCCTTTGTAATCCATCGTGTAGCCTTCGTGATCCATCGTGTAGGCTTCGGCTGAGATATGAAGCTTAAATACCCGTCTTCGGTTAACCTTTGTATGTCCATCTTTTGCTATCGTATATAATTGCGGCACCATCGTATAGACTTCGTAATTCATCGTACTTGCTTCGGTCACTTTTTGGTATTTTAACGAGATCGGGACCAACTTCGTACGAACTCACAATTTTCGCATTCGGGTGTCCATCGTATATAAAAATCGGGACAGTGTGACGCGGGCATAAACAATGACAGGAGTTTCTTAACAAGCATTAGCCTTTCAAAAAGGGCTAAGTCGACTCTTAGCTGATGAAAATGGAAAGTGCTCTCGTTTTGTAGATTTATTCATTTACTAGAATAGCCACGTGCATCAATCAACAAATTTTACCACACACGTGAGGTCACACGTTATGAAGTAGTATATATCGTTTAACGTTGTTGTTTACGAAACTCCAGAAGATTCGACTATTTATAGATAAAAGTTAACTGTGTACCAATATCATGAATATGCATGATTAATGACCAGGCAAAATCTAATTGCTAAAATAGAGAGGACAAATCCGATACTCTACGGGATTGAGGGACATTTACTAGGTTTGGATTGTCCTAACCAATCAATAAACTTTGATTATTCACGTCTCGTAATATCTTCTAATCAGGTAGCAAGAAAAATTCACGCACTGACTGTCCATCGTTCAATTCTTAATATCGACTCCTAGGAGTCGATAATCAATATAGATTTACCCTAAGCAATTAGTTTTTTGCATTTTTTATTGAATTTTCCATACTAAGTAACATTTGCTGTAAAGGGTCATCAGCGACATTTTTTGAAGAAATCATAGCTTTTCCGTTTACGTAAATTCCTATAGTTATTGATCTTTTTTACGAATTTGTAAAACGAAGGTTTTGTCAATTTTATATTTTAATAGCAGTGGTGAATATCGTGAAATTCATTATTGTCATATGTAACTATATTTGTATTTCTTCCTTAAAGGTGTGTTTGCAATTGGTCCTTTGTGGAATTTTCCAAATTGTATCTAATATCTTGTTAAATTTTATATTTCTAGTAACGGAAACGGTAATATTCTAACGATATAATGATATTGCTACCCCCTCCCCCACCATTTTTCTCTTTTTACAAAGGCGACCATAGTTGGTGACAGTTGGGATACTTTTCACACCTCAAACAGTAGATATTATACATAGGTTTTCACATTTTTTTTTCGAAATATGAATGATTTTGATACGATATGTTTATTTCTTCTTCAAAGCATATTCATTACAGTTCGTTGTGACTACTTCATGTTTAATTTTTCCATTTCATATAACTACGTACTCTAGTAATTGAAACCTTTTAACTATACTGGATGATGTTGTATTCTAATGTTATTGTAGCATGGATGGAAGCTACTCAGACATTTGAAATATTCGGGTTTCTCATCCTTCTTGTGACAGCAGCCATCTTTACCGCCAAATTATGTCGTTTTGAAAACAAAACGGACAAATACACATGGATAATTATTGGACTTTTATTCACCAGCTGTAAGTATCTATCAAGGAAAATTAGAGCGGGTGGGGGAGGGGGTACAATCCAATGAGACAACAACAGATCAACACTAAATAACCGGAAGAGACATCTAGATGCTAATATAGCAACTACTATCTTCAACAATTATAGACAGATGTCTACATACAACTGAGAATGTAAACAGGGAATGTGTCAAAGGGACAACAACCCAAAAAAAGAGTACACAAGAGCCCAAGTCCATCAATCGGGTGCGGGAGTTTCTCACTGCATTGACCACCCATTGGTGACCTTCGGCTGATGTCTGCTCTTTGGTCGAGTTGCTATCTCTTTGACACATTATCAGTTTCTATTCTCAATTTTATTCAACGCTTCAAGAAAAATCACGTAACCGAAGTCGGGCTTCAGACGGCCTCTATATTTATATCATTGACACCAATAATTATATTTTTTCCCTATATTTAGAAAATATATTTCACCATTAAATTGAACGAATGAGACAAGCAGTATATGCATTTATATAACCAACTACTTCTAAAGTGCCTATTCAGTTTTGGAAAATAATACCGGTAGTTTTTGTTTCTAATCGATCTATTTATATTGTATAATTTCAAAGAAAGGTATTAGCTAAAGAATCTTTAATTTCTACCTCAGATATAAAGTTATAGATTTTGTCAGTGATTATTCAGATAATATACTTTAACAGCACATCAGTAGCTGAAGTTAAGATATGACATCCACTTGTCTCCCTGCAAAGTTAGTGTTTCATTTTACATTCTCTTTTCAGGCTTTTTTGTCATGCTTGGCTTTATCATATTTGCATCGGCCGCTCCAGCAATTATACAAACGAACATGGATTTTGCCTTTGGTATGATCATTGTGGCGGCAATATTTTTAGTGCTGAGTGGAAACTTTTTCGTTTTGGATGCCACAAAGTAGCTTTTGGTAAAACGAACATTATTACGGGTGGAAAAAAATCATTTGAAGTAGAAATTCTGTACTTCGTTTGAGCTCTTATGTTTATTAAGATGATAACAATATTACAGAAATAGCAACAATTTAAAGGCAGGTCCTTTCATAGTGGTCAACAATACACTAAGTTGAACATTGAATAATAACCCTATCAAAATTAGTAAGATTGGGATGCAAAATTAGTTCATATGTTCTTTTATCACAGATTCTAACAGTACACTGGTTTATTATATCCATGCATATTATGTCATTCATTGTAACAAGTTGCAACAAATTCAATGTACGGAAACCGGTACGTGTCATGGGGATTTTTTTCTCTTTTCTAGTTAAACAATAATAAATCAAGTCCCCATAACACGTACCGGTTTCCGCACCAATGTGTTTTATCTTACAGCACATTTTCATTTTGTTTTTACAAAATTGTAAGACAATTGAGCTATAATCGTTTTCATAATACAATGCACAATGACGAATAATGTAAAAGTAATTTTAAAAATAGATAATTTATGTATACATTATTTCATGATACCTCTCATTAAGAATCTGCACGCATATTGAATCGACGACAATGTAATACTTTAATATTGTAATAGTACTAACTAAATTCCTTCTTTTAAACAAATTGATCATGATGGGATTATGTATTAAAAGAATATGTAGCGTTTTGGTGATCTACTTTTTTTGATGAATTTATGAAATCTTTAAATGTAAATGCAAAATTAATTTTAAATTACTTTCATACTATAATTCGTATCATGTAATTGTTACGCATTTTCATGTAAAAAAACAAAATTACCACATGTGGAGCAGAATCTGCCTAGAGCACCAGAGATCGCTCCCGTTTTTGAAGGGGTGCGTGTTGCTCAGTCTTTAGTTTCTATGTTGTGTTTTGTGTACTATTATTTGTCTATTTTTTTTCCTTTTCAGTCATGGCGTTGTCGGATTATTCTAAACTTATGCGTTTGTTCTTCTGGTATCTTTCGCCTCTCTTTTACATGTATAATGGATAACAAACAGGGTGAAACGTTTATATATTTTACCCATAGAAACAAAAAATGTATTTTTCTCTATTGTAAATTTTGTTTTTTTGTTAGTTTGCTTATGATTCGGTACTTCGTCTCTGGGCTAAAAATCTCTGAATTCTACGTTTTGTCATATAAACGATACAAACAAGTACGGATAAAATACCAGAAACAAGACCTGCTATAAGACCTCCCCTAACGCATAATAGTCCAAAACAATTTCCACCTTGCGCATGTGCTAACTGATGATCATACAAATGACCGAAAATTTCTTGGATTCCGAAACCAACAACTGCGGCTAAAAGAATAGTCATGCCCCAGTTTCTTCCAATGTTTTGCAGACAAAAACGTTCACTCATCACGGTGGGTGAAAGCGTCCAAATTATTCCAGTACTAGCTCCACACAATATTGTAGAAATTACGAGCACCCCAAAGGCAGATCCTTTCAAAATGGCAAGCAATACACTAACTGTGAACAAAACACAAGAAGCTAATAAAAGTGTCATTCGTGGAATCTTGTCTTTTAACACGTCTGATAAAAATCCTAAAGAAAAACTAACGATAGCATTACTAATAGGAATAAGAATTAGAAGTACACTGTCGTGTTGACTTAAACGAACAGACTTTGATATTGTTGTCAAATTATTGAGGAAAACTAAACCTATAGCAGCAGCAAACACGAACATCCAAGAAAATAAATGGTAATCAAGATTACAGACGATTTGTCTTAAACTCATGGAATCTTTATCACTTAGTTCGTCATTGTTGTTTGAAAAGCAAGATAAACTTGTATCTTGAGACGTTGAGATAGAATTCATCTCCGTCCCATTTTGACTTTCTTTACGACAAGTATCTACTGTATTAGTTCCATTTATACTTTCATTATCCGGAATAATTTTGACGGTGTCGTCTTGAAAATCGTCCGTATATATACGGAGAAAAAGCATACACATTATGCCAACAACAGCGAACAAGATCGCAAAAAACACAAGAAAATTAGCATACTTTGTTCCTCCAGATCCTGTCAATACATGCAGATATATCTGTACAAAGACAGACGGACTACCAGCAATGAATGAATTTAGTAGTCCAACGATTGTTCCACGATACTTTTTATCAAAATTCATAATATTTGTGTTCAGTGCGACCATGTAAGTAAATGCAGATCCTAAACCTGAAAAAAAGAGTCAAGTTAAGGCAAATGTTGATTCTTAGAAGAAAGGTATTTCACAAGTAATTCAAATTGAGGCTATGCTTTTTATTTGATAATACTGATGAGAAACAAGAAATAACACTACTGAATTTTGCTTATAGCCCTTTTAGAGTCATACTCAAAACTATCTTTGTCTTATTAGATTTATCGTACTCATTGCTAGCTGAACCGTTAAATAATTATTAAGTTAGGTATACTACTCTCTTTTCGGAGCAGTCTAGTCCTACAGACAAATAGATTGGTTATCTCTCGGAGTAGTCTACTTTTAAAGTAAGGTAGCATAACTAACTTAACAATGACTCCACAGTTCAGCGAACAAGTAAGCTAACCAAACAAATTACCTTCATCTACACACTCGTGGCATTTTGCTGTAACCCGTAAATTGTATGTTGCTGTTAGACTTGTAATATGGTATTTGCTTTTAACGCGAAACACGCGGTATTTGTAGAACGGAGTAAAAATAATGTGTCCGTGTAGGATTACATGTCTTTATGCTGACTGTTACCATATGCACTGTCATGTTAAAAAAACAGGCTTGGCTTGCATGGTGAAATGTGTATAATAAATTGATATGATATCTTGACAGCGTATCTATATAATGAGTGTAAATGCATAATACATCCCAAGTCTAACAGCAACATACAATTTACGGGTTACAGCAAATATCAAAATATTTTCACATCAAATAAAATGATTGATGGATATAACTACAACAAACAGCTATTCTTTCTTGTTAATAATGTCACCAAGTGTTTTAAAATAATTTTAAAAACTATTACATACATACCGCACAGTAAAAAGTAAATCCCCATTAACCAGCTGTTGTTTTTGTAAAAAGGCACAAACTTTGTAGTACTCCATAGAAGCATGTAGGATCCAACAGACACTATAAGACCTGCAGCTGATGTCCAAAATGGACCAAATTTGTCATACAAAACACCAGGAATAAAACCTATCCCTAATCCAAGATTTAAAAGGGAAGACTGTAGTTCCACTGAAATTAAACATTTCAAGTTATGAATGTTTTGCATGTAAGAAACATAAAATTGCCTTTAGACAATAACATCTCGAGATGGAATCGAAATCTAGTGAACATTGGATTTTTCGTTTCGGCAATGCACAAATCTGTCGACCTTTATCCACATAAGGAAGGGCTATCTTTCTGTTAGGGTGTGGTGGAATGATACAAAATGATCTGTCATAATATAATATTCAATAAAAATTTGTAAAAAGCAGTATAAGAATTGTCTATTTTATATGTTACTGTTTTAATACTCTCGATTCGTCCTTGTTTATGAGTCCACTTAATCTGGACCGGAGCGATACAGTAATTATGATAAGAATTTTGTAGATGTTTAAGTAAAATCACAAAAATACTGAACTCAGAGGAAAATCCAATCGGAAAGTCAATAATCACATGGCAAAATCAAATGACAAAACACATCAAAAACGAATGGACAAGAACTGTCATATTCCTGACTTGGTACAGGAATTTTCAAATGTAGAAAAATGGTGGATTAAACCTGGTTTTAAGGCGCTAAACTTCTCACTTTGATGACAGTCTCATCAAATTCTGTTATATTTGCAATAATGCGTGAACTAAACAGACATAATAAATAAAATAGTCAAAATATGGGTACAGCAGTCATCATCGTGTAATAATTTTAAAAGGAACAATTTAACGGAACACAAAAAACTAAATTAACTGAGAACACTAAATTTTAATTGTTCCAAAGACCTTTTTTACAAGAGTATTTGCAATTATATAACATACTTTTCGTCTGTACATTTTAAACTAGTTGCTTGTTTTAAATACATTTAGCTCCTGTAGTGTAACAAAGGCATTTTCTAAAATACAGTGATGTTACTGAAAGGAATTTCTGGAACCTTGCATGTAATAACTGTTATTGGTTCGATTTACAGCCGATTTCAATGAATGTGTAGGTAATTATTTCTTGTCCTAAATATATGTATTTCATATGTACCTTCTGTCTGTGTATAATTGAACAATGACTTAATATCTCCCTGGTAAACATTGAACGTAAATATTGACCCAGAAACAAACTTTGCCATACAGCCGACGAACAGTCCAAAATACCTCATAAACTGGAACAATCTTGGAGATTTGTCTTTGTTGACTAAACTCATCTAAAACAATGGTATTTGTAAACAATGTGACATGTAGATTTTCCGTAATAAAAAAATAAGTGCAATTTGATAACAACATTACGTGACAAAAGAGAGAATGCTTAGTTTAAACATATTTATTTATAATTTACAAATTTGATCGTTTATATAAATATATAGCGCTAATTTCCATTGTGTAACGCAAGCGTACATTTTAGATAAATAAATTGAATCAAAACAATGGTTCCTTATTTGTGCATTGTGATTAAAAATTTGTGTGTATATCATTACTTTCATTTGTTTACAACTCTGTCTTGTATTGTTCTGGTCGTACTATTACAAATATTAAATTTCATGACTGTATCATGTGTTTTCATCAGTTTACCATAGAACTATCACGTGGTTAGGTTCGAAATTAATGGTAAACCCTAGTTTTTAGTGCTTACCGTTTTAATCTATTGACATAACTGCACGACTCGATTCTCAATTGATAGTGGTAAGATAATCGTTGCAAAGAATCCTGTTAAACTTTTGTGAAAGACGGTTTTAATTTTGCAGTGTTGGGAGAGTTTATGTTCTATTTTGAAGGCAATTGTAGTGACCTGCAATACAAGTACCGTTCCATTTGAGTTTAGTTATATGTCTGACCTAGGTTTTCTGTATTTATTTTGGCATGTGTAGTGCATCATGACATAAGACATGCATGGTTACGTGTACCATGATGAACTTTCGTGCATGACTGCTGTGTATATTTTTGACATGGAGCTATTGACCAGAATATGACTTTTTGACTCTTGACCTATGCACGTTAGGTGTGTCATCGGGATACAGTGTGTATATTACCTTGACCTCAAAATATAATTTTCAATTGACCTTGCTTCTGAATATGTGGCATGCAGATGTATTGTCATAAGATGGTGAGTCTAGTGGCAATAGAAATTCATGTGAGCTTGATCTTTGGCCTCAATGTACAACTTGTATATTTTGTTTGAATTAAATGAGGAATTGTCTGATTGGCACTCATATTTATAATTAATATAAATCCCTTTCCACCTTGCGGGTGCAATTGATGCCTTGTAGTGGCATTAGCCTGCTCTTTTTCGAAATCTATAAGGGTATCTATAACGTGCAAGATATATTGCTCTCTCTTAACACGGGTCAGCCATTTATCGCCCCTTCCGACGGATTATTATCGTTTTTCAAGACCACACTCGCAAATGATGTCAAGGGAGAGCCGAAAATTAAGTCCCTGAGACAATGGTTATGCAATCTGCACAAGTGGTATTCTTTTAAAGCATCTTAATTTTTGAATTTAGCCAGATAACTTATTAACAATGTATAGTGTTTTAAATTACATGAAATAATTTTAAATTTCCAATTTCATGTTGCATTTATAAAAAGCACATTCCAGTGGAGGATCCAGAAATGTTTATAAGAAGGGGACCCGCTCCAGTCATGCTTCAGTGATTCCTTATATAATCAACCAAATTGTTCCCACAAAAGGAGGGCCCGACCCCCCTTCTTTCCCTAAATCCGAATCTGCATTCGATCACAAATCTTTATATATCTACTTTAGATTCTTAAATACTGACATATTTTATGTCCATGGATTTGGTTTTTAAAACGACTGATCTTGAGCGTACTAAAGGATTATTCCAGAAAGGTGTGTTCTGCTACTTGAGATCGATGCGTTTTTACTATTATATATGATTCTATCAGTTAAGAGTTTGCATTTTGTTTTAATTATATCGGAAAATGTCAAGTGTCAGCTGAAAATAAACAAGTACATGTAAAACAGCAGCAAGCATAAACTTTTGATTTTTAAACATGTATTCTAGTCACAGTAACGTATGTCAAAATCGAGAGAGTTTGATTTGTGCAAATGTCACATCAGTAGTTTTTGGTTCTGTATTCAAAAACACAAGGTATAAAACGTTTTTGAAAAAAAAACATGTAATTGCTATTTTGTTCTAATATTATTTCTCGATCTATGTATCTATTTAGGAAGACAGTGGCTATAGAAATATGACAAATGAAATGGAGACTTGCATTACCTACATATATAATTTCTGAAGATACATAACAAAAACCGTTCATTATTTCTGTATTTTTTATTTATCAGAGAGATTTTATAAAATTTATTAATTTATTGATTACTTAATGTTCAAATGTTTAAATAACATAAAAAAAAAAATCGGCAATAAGAAACATATGTATAAAAATATAATAAAACATAATTAGTAATGGACTTTACAATCGTTTTTTTTTCAGCATGAACAAAATGAGATATGGAGCATACGACAGTGTAATTACAGTCATTCTAATCTCAACATTCTTTACGATAATAATTGAAAAATATCTCACCCCTCCCAAACCTCTCGAAAAAAAGGACGAAGCTAACGAACAGTGACTGTTTCGCACTATCCCGTCAACCTTTCAATTAAAAAAAAACTCACCATGTAATATTCATTGTAGTAACAACCTTATTGAAAACAATATAGATATACCTTGTATGTATTGTTAACCCAATCATTAACACATGTGATACAGTTTATCGTATGATTCAACAAAATAATCTTCAATTTGCTAAGTACATTGCAGATAAAAATATATCACAAGTTTGAGCTTTCTAAAAAGCTGAGCATATGGAAAAATCCAAGGTACTTTATTCATATGATTTGTACCACGTGACCTTGACCCTTTTTATTAAATTGCTTCCCTTAGTTGTAGATTGAAAAGATAAATTATGCTTATTATTTAAGGGGCATGTATAATCCTATTGTAATGGCTGCCGTCATGATAAGGCAAAATGACCGCTATGCAAATTAGCAAAGTACCCATAATTTTGCCATATGGGGCTGCTTCGATCTATCCTACTTTAACTTGTCATATGTTTGCACGTGGTTGTTGATAAGTATTGGAAATATGGTATTTTCAGATATTGACTAATATAAAATGGATGTCTTAGCATTGAAAAATCACATTTTTTTCACGTTACTTGTTGAAAATTAAAACATTTACAAAAAGACACGACGCTCAAGGTGACTGTGCCTAGATTGGCAGAAGTTGTAAAATACAGATAACATGCATTTTGTAAACATTGTATAGGAACATTGTTTAGCAAAACAAATCGTGCATATTGCAGATTAACGAAGCAAATAAACACGTATTGATAATGGATATTTCAATATTGAATTTCAGTGTGCAATATATGAACAATAAAAACAAACATGAATTAATAAAAGTTGATCGGAATTGAAATACACATAGTCAATTCTCCGGCATCTGAGACGAGAAAAGTGAAATTCTTGATCTCATTTAAGCCAATAGCTATTGCTGTTTCTCAGCCGCGTCATAAAGCAATCAATCAGAATCTAGATGTGATAAGTTATTAGCCATACACATTTATCCATGCCCGTACATGTATGTCCAAACTTAAACGATTGTCTTAGATGCATTTCTATTTGTATCAAACTAATGAGTTAAGCCTTTTTCAACTGATTTTTATAGTTTGTTCTTATATTATACCGTTACATCACTGTCTCAGGTTAGGGGAGGGTTGGGATCCAGATAACATGTTTAACCCCGCCACATTCGGATGATGTATGTGCCTGTCACAATTTAGAAGCTTGTAATTAAGTTGTTGTCATAAATTTTGTTGATTTTTTACATAATTGTTTTTAAATTTGTTCATTTTTTGTACATAAATTAGGTCGTTATTTTTCTCAATTGTTTTACATTTGTCATTTCGGGGCCTTTACTACGCAGTACGGGATTTGCTCATCGTTGAAGGTCGTACGGTGACATATAGTTGTTTATTGATCTCTTGTGGAGAGTTGTCATTTGCAATCACCACATCTTCTTTTTTTTATATTAAGTACTGCGTTTTGATTGAATATTTTTTTCACAGAGAACGTTATTGTTATAAGAATAAATTGTATTTCAATACTACTGTTCTCTAATAAAACCCTTCTGCATAATTTAAGTAACTATGTATATGTACTACTGAAATAATGAGTGAGTCCAACTCGTTATATTGATATCATGGATTTTTGTATAAATTCCATGCTTTTGAATGAAAACCGTGTGTGTTTTATTCTTTCTTGTTTTAGGGGCAAACAAAGTCGACGTATTTCGCCCCTTTAACACAAAGGTAAGTTATCAAAAATAGTAGGGGCCTCGGTGGCCGAGTGGTCTTAGTAGTTACTGTCATCATTAGCCAGTCAACACTGAGATTGTGCGTTCGATCCCCGCTCGTGCAGGTGCACTCGACTCTAATCTTAAATGACTAGGACTGCCAGTTTTCCTATCGAAGGTCGATGTTCTCTCTGGGCACTCCGGCTTCCTCCACCAATAAAAACTGGCCGCCACGAAATAGCCTAAATGCAGTGCTCAAAAGTGGCGTTAAAACACCAAAAATCAAAAAATGGTATTTTACTAGTTTCTTTAATTATCTTTGACTATTTAATAAATTTCAACTATTTTTTTTCTTTCTGTTTGTTTGTTTAAATTGCTGTCATCGTTTCAGGAATGCCACGGTCAAAGGTTTTGATGTTGCGAACATCCAATCAAAGTTCAAATGTTCTTTTTACGATTGTGATAGTTTCCAGGTTTCTTTTTTATAAAGTGGGACATATTCAAGGAATCAATTGTAATAAATTAGCAGGTAAAATTTGTGGTCTACGTTATCCATACATTTGCCACGCCAAACTTTCTTGACGTTCATACCTGTGATGTAATTGTTGCATATTACTAACTAAGCGTGTTGCTGATCATTTTTTTTTTTTTTTTTTTTTTTTATCTTTGCTACTTTTTCGGGGGTGTTTGTCTTTTTTATAACCGTGTATATTATCAGGTCCTTAGCAGGGTCATCCATATTTCTCATTTCAGAAATGAGCACATTTTAAAATTCAACGGACGACAGACGATAAAAGACCACAGACGCCAAAAATGACAATTATTTTATAGCTTATATTCATACTGGTCCTTTTAACCAGGTGATCTCAAATTTACTGACTTTCGTCATTAAAATTGTTTAACTCATAATTGTATTATTTCGAACAGTTACATAAATAAAACACGACTTGTGCAATGCCAAAAACAAAAGTATCGACAGGCAGTAGGATAGTTAGGAGTTTTAAAAGCTCTATTTTGAAAAAAATATTTGTATTTATACGTCCCGTTTGAAAAGAATACACATTTATAGTTATGTTTTAATTTTCTTATGACAAAATCGATATTTGTGTCAATGTAAACTATATTCAAAGTTCTCATTTCAACATTGGTAAGATAACCTTAACTACAATGTAATAAGTTTGTCTTTGTGATTTAATTATCTTTATAGACAATGGATGTAAATTATGGTTTCGTGTATTCGTGGTTGGTCATAATTGGTTGATAGGCTGAAACATTTAATATGACCGGCTACTTTTCTTGTTCAAAGTAATCGGTGCCTCTTTATATAATCTTTTATCGGTACTAGATGGTATTTTGTTTTCACTCAAGATTTAATTTTACGCTGTTGTCTTACATTTCTTAATGTCTAAGTCACGTACAAAAATTTTACCTCGGAAAAGAGAAAATCTCACCTGTGATTTCAAAATTTTACAACCTCCCTCCTAGAATGTAAAATGTGAGAAAGTTTATAAACAATTATTAGGATTAAATCTATACTCTTTAAGAAAAAAAATCTTTTATTTCACTTTTGTTCTTAGTTTATGAAAATCAACAATTTTGAGAACATCTCCAATTTATATCATTATGTGTGGATTGTTTTCCTTGAATGACTAAGTCGAATTAGATTACAAAGTAATGCGTACGGTTAACAACTGTTTCTAACACTAAAGGGTCATTATATTCTAATTTCTATATTTAGAAAGGAATATACTTAACATATGAAAGTTATTGTCTGGGATTATTAATATGACGATGTGTTTGTTAAAAAAAGAATTAATGAAGAATATATTATATAAATAAAACATAGCTGAGAGTATGATAGAGCAGATTGTTACCCCGAGAAAAGAGTGTCAACCGAGGCAAGGCTTGTTGACAATGTTTATTCAAATGAAAACAATCTGCCAAGCGTATTCAATTCATTATACACGGAATGTTCTGCAATTAGTGTTTTTAAAATTTTAGATTGAAAGTACATAACTATGGCATCATGCAAATAATAATGGTAAACCCCAACATATAAGTGAAGCAAGATGATTTTTTAATTTCAAAAGTCTAAGAAAAAGTTCCAAGGCCAAAAGATAGAACTTAAGCATTGTCTTTGAAACCAATTAACTATCCTTTTACACCCGATTTCGATGAGTGTGTAGGTAAAGGTAATCTCTTTGGTAAGGTTGCTTGCTAGCTGAACCGTGAAGTAATTGGTAGTTTAGGTAAACTACCCTCCTTTCAGAGTAGACTAGTCCGACAGATGACCAATCTATCTGTCTGTAGGACTAGGCTACTTCGAAAGGAGGTTATTATAACTTACAATGACTTCACGGTTCAGCTAGCAAGCAAGCTAACCAAGAGATGACCTTTAGCTACACACTAATTGAAATCGGTTGTAATTATCGGTCTTTTAATTAATTGGTCTGCATAAGACAATTATGACAGTGAGTTTAATTTCTTCCATATTTATTTTCAATCTTCAAGTCTCGGAGAAGCTATACGTATAGTTTAAAATAATTAAAAGACACAGGCACTTGTCTCAGAAAAAAAATATCCTATAACGGTATATAGGAATTTTTTTCTGAGACAAGTGCCTGTGCTAAATGGGCCACAATCTGTAAAATTCATGTTGACAGATTTTACTCAAATTCTCATATTTGATTTATAATATATATTTGAGTTACTTGAGGTATGGAGAGTTATATTTCATCGTTAAAATCCCTCTTTAGGACATAAAGTCTGTCGAAAGACGGTGTAAAAAATGGTGAGACTGTATATACTACCACCGTGTAACCCATCAATTGTTACAGTTTTGTATATTTACAAGTAGTAGATGCAATAGAACCAAGTTAAAACTATTTATTTACTCTGAGCTTTGCTAACTTATTTCACAATCGTTTCTTGCATTAAAATTCATGTTAAATTACTGCAAAACAAAATTTATTAATATTTATTTTTATGCCAGTTCTAAAAAAAAATCTTAAAATATGCACAGTATAACATTTTCAAATGAAATGAATGATTGGAAGGGCCATAACTCTGTACAATAACCATTGGAGAAGCTTACGTTGAGGCAATTCAAGTGCCATGGTGCGCTTTACATGAAGCGTGTGTTTAGCTCCTACATTGTAGTTAATCAAGACATGCCAAAAAATTGCCTCCGTTGAAATTCTGCATACACCCCATAGAGTAAATTACATGGATGATTAATATTGACCATTTGGTATATGGCCGTGTTCTAAGCGACACGTACATGAAGGTCATAAATTAATTTCTTGAATGAAATCAAATCTTTAGCTACTAATGATTGCCGTAGGAGGTCGACTGGAATTTTTAGCGAGGATTTCTTGGCATGGAGTAACAGATAGAAAATTCAGGGTTAGAATTCATAGAACAGAAAAGGGGCAGTGGCAAATATTTCATGTATATTTTGAACACAGAGAGAATTTACCGGCACCCTTTGCCAAAAAAAAACTTCTTTTTCTTATTTCTGCCTTCGGACTTTATGTTTTGAATTGTAGTTTCACTTTCCATATTCGGTATTTATTCAAATGTAAGCTCCACGTGGTAAAAATCACGTGATGCATGCCGGAATATACTATCTTGGAGTATACTATCTTGGAGTTGCGCTATTTCTTTCTTTTCGGGCGGGGACTTCAAGCAAACAACATGCATGTGTATAACGGCACTGTAGATTTTCGTATTAAATAAAGAAAGTTGCCGGTCCGGTACATGAATAGATTGGTTAGAAAGCAAGGTTTTAATTTTAATTAAGATTCGAAAGCTTAATTCGAGGGTTGAAAATAGAGAGCACAAATAAAAGGGGGGAGGTGTCCACAGGGAATATTTGTATCGTATGAACTCTATATTTGAAAGGTTTATTTTTTTTTTATTTAATTTAAATTTAATTTAAATTAAATAATTTAATTTAAGACAAATTGTGAATGGTCTTTCTTCCTTTCTCCCGAATTCTGCTGTTCAATCCGTCCGTCTTTTTTGTAGTAATTATCTATGATTCGTTGAGTCGTGACCCACGACCAAGCGAGTAAATAACCATCATAAAAATTATTTCAAATAAATATTAATCGTTGCGTTTTTTTTTTCTGTATTGAAAATTCGGTACAGGTTTCTTCTTTACATCGAACAAGTTCATGATTTCTTTTGATATGAAGTTAAATCATGTCAGAGTGAGGTATACCCACCCGTCTATTATTAGATACATAGTGTGTTAGTGACCTAATATGATATATACGGGGTCAGTAAATTTCATATGGGATGAGAGCGAATCACTAGCACACTTTGTAACGAATTTATCTTACTGACTATCTTTATTTGTTGAATTTAGACTAGAGCTGTCTCGTTTGCTATCATGACGCATCTTCTTATTGCTATATTAAAGTGTTCAAGTGTTCAATTTTAAGAACCTTCTTCAATTGGTATGCACTAAAAAAAATAATACTGTAAACAATAACTATTTATTATTAACAACCTTGATATAACAATATAATCAGAACTTTCAATACTTTTAAATAATCAAAATGTGCCAAAGTCGTAACTTCACTGCTAACCGTGTATTGAAATAAACCCCACCTCCCTACTAACCTAATATCGTACAAAACAGATGCCAACAATAACAACTTGTTAAGTTTAGATGTGTTTGATGAATTTATTTCAATCTTCATCATCGATTTCTCCGTCTGTTGAAACCTTTAAGGTTTTTTCTCAGTACCTATTTGTTTTTATAAAGGGACGTAACACCACTACTAACCGTGTATGAAATGAGCCCCGCCTCCCTACTTACCTAATATTGAATTTACACGGTCTCCACGCGGACGCTTTTAATCAATCATATTCCTAGAAATGTATAGGAGGTAAGATAAATAGACAATAATAGTGCATTGACTTGACATATCAACGATATAAGGATGAGGCTTAGAAACGGGGAAATGCGAGGCTGTGCCGAGCAATTTCCCCGTTTCGGGCCGAATCCTTATATCGTTGATATGTCAAGTCAATGCACTATTATTGTCTTTATACTGCAATCTAAAAGAGTACTTTTTCAATTAATGTTTAGTGTGTATGTTATTATTTGATTTAAATATTGAGAAATTCCCCCTTTTATAAAAAGGCCTCATATCACGCAGGCGGAGAAATGTACAGCACAATGAAATGTACATCTACCTGTTGAAACCTGCAATCGATGATGAACAAGTTTGTTTGAGAATGAACTAAAATATTAACAATAAGCATAAAACATAAAGATATATAGTTTGCAAACCGAAAATATTAACAAGTGAAATATGTTTTTTTTTCTAAAAATTGCAAAAGAAATAAGTTTGAATCGTTGTATACTTTGGAAACAATAACAGGTTGAATAGGTCGTATGAATAATTAATTACAATTTCGGCAATTTCTATTTAAATATTCATGAGAAAAAGTGATATCAGGTCAGCGACTGTATATGACATAGAAATATACGGTCAACGCATTTTTACTGCTCAAATAGAACGAGTGCAGTATAAATAGACAATAATAGTGCATTGACTTGACATATCAACGATATAAGGATGAGGCTAAGAAACGGGGATATGCGAGGCTGTGCCGAGCATTTTCCCCGTTTCGGGCCGAATCCTTATATCGTTGATATGTCAAGTCAATGCACTATTATTGTCTTTATACTGCAATCTAAAAAAACATTTTCAATTGTTGTTTATTGTGTTCATGTTATTTATTCGATTTAAATATTGGGGAAAATCCCCCTTTAAAGGGGCCTCATATCACACAGACGGAGAAATATAAAACACGATGAAATGTACATCATTACCGCAATCAATGATGAACGAATTCGTTGCAGACTAAAATATCAACAATAAGCATAAAACACAATGATTTATAGGTTGCAAACAAAAAAATATTAATAAGTGAAATATGTTTTCCCAAAAATTGCAAAAGAAACAAGTTTGAGTCCTTAAACGCATCGTTGTTTACATTGGAAACAAGAACAGGCTGAAGAGGTCGTATGAATGATTAAATATAATTTCGACAATTTCTTTTTAAATATTCATGAGGAAAAGTGATATCAGGTCAGTGACTGTATATGGCATAGAAATATACAGTCAACGCATTTTGACTGCTCAAATAGAACGAGTGCAGTATAATTAAAATTAGAGTGTAGTACTACGTCGGCTTAAAAATATCCCCGAGGAACCAGTAATGACGCACCTAACGTTGTGTTTGTCTCTGCATTTAATCTACCATTTAAAAGAAAAAGAAATACGGAATAGAATGAAAGGTTGATCACTTGTTAATGTATTTCAATCATTAAACAGTTGATTTTTGAAACAGTAAAAGCAATAAAAATCATGTTTGCTAACATTACAAACGGACTGTCAACTTATGATGGGTACCAGTAATGACGCACTATAAACAAACCAGTAAAAACCACTTGCAGTGTACCTGGTGTTCGAAAAATTGCTTCAATCCGGATAATTTAAAGTTAACACTATTCAACAAATTTAATTTTAATAACAAATGTTGACATTTACAGTCACTTTTATGATCATGTTGATAGCAACACAATTTTTTTCATTAATTTAATTGTACACAGTAACCTATATTTGTATTTCAAATTTTATATAAAATTGTTCAAAATTTATCAAAGTGACATATATATTCCATATACTTGAAAATAAGAAGTAATTGCATTCATAAAACAACATTGACATTAAAACATTTATCAATGTATACTTCGTACAATGAATGAAAAAAATCGATAAACAATAGAAAATTATATAAGCGACGATCATTTGTTCTACAGTGATTCCCGCTTAAATGTAAAACTATGTCACATGACAGTCATATGATTTGAAAAACACAAACTGGGGCAGCATGTGCTTAGGGAGCTACCATTTGATTTTTATGGGGGGGGCTAGGATGAAATTTGAAAAAAATAGGCAGGACAGGAGTTTTGAGTAAAAAAAAAGGCAGGATGAGGAACTTGTTAAAAAAAAAAAGGCAGGATGACAATTTGTGTAAAAAAAGTCAGGATAAACTAGTGAAAAAAAAGGCAGGACCGAATAGAGTAAAAAATAAAAAGGCAGGACATAGATTACAACTAAAAAAAAAAGCAGGACAAAATTTTTCATCCTAGCCCCCCCATAAAAATCAAATGGTAGCTCCCTTACATACTTTTGCCGGCCAAAGTGGATTTAGGACTGATAATCATTCTGGGAAGGGTCGACTGTTTTTTACCTCAATAAAATGGCGGAAATTGCATTATCTTTACTAATTCAAGCAATAATAACATTTCTGGACAGAGTTTGAGGCATCTATGTTGTAGTCATATGACCTTCACCATCATGTTATGAATAGTAATTATCGATGACGTCACAGCTTTTGTTTAGAAATATAAAACCCAAAACTAAATTGGTGCGTCATTTCTGGTCCGCGTCAAAACAGGTACCAAGACGATATAGCCCTGGCTATACATACGTTTTACTTATCACAAGATATATTGAGAGATTCGGCCATTTAAGTTGGATATATTAAATTTTCAAGGATTTGAAAAATAAGTCTTACCATAAAGGTAATATTTGAGGCACCTGTTGTAGCGCGGACCTCAACAAAGGCACATGGATATTCTGAAAACTGACAGTCAAGTGTTGATGACCTAAGGCAGCTTCCATTTAATTTTAAGTAGGGTGAATTTGAAAAATGTAGGCAGGACAGAAGTTTTGAGTTAAAAAAAGGCTGCCAAGATTAGACACTTTGCCAAAAAAGGCAGGAATACAATTTATATAAAAAAGTCAGGATAAACTAGAGTGAAACACTCGAGTTAAAAGTTAAAAGGCAGGACAGATATTACAACTAAAATAAAATGCAGGACAACATTTTTCATCCTAGCACCCATATAAAAATCAAATGATAGCTCCCAAAATACACAAGAGAACGAATTGAAATACAAATGTACACAATAAAAGCATAAATACTACAAAATTGTAAGAAAAATGAAACCTACCATAGATCGTTTTGTTGACTCTGCCCTTTAATAAAATGTAGCTTCCCGTCTGATCATTTACAAGTTCGAACTGGTCCACGGACCGATTCCGATGCTCGTCCGCACCATTGAGCCCGAAAAGTTTACTGTTGTAGAAAAAGTTTAAAAAGTCAATGTCACTGACCTCCTTTTATTCAGCCATTTCAGACAACTTACACCTGAAGATTTATAATGCAGCGGAAAAGGTACTTGTCATCACGTGAAATCAGTTGTGAACGTTGACACATGTGATTTACCAAAATAAAAGCTTTCTCGTGGAATTTCTTCTTATGGTCCATCTGCATATACCCAACACTTTTTAATTTGGTAACTATAACAGACACGGGCATAGCGAACGAGTTGTGAAATATAATAAACACCGTAAAGATGGTGCCAAAGGAACATCACCGAAAGGATTCAATTTGAAAAGTGGTAAATGCTTTTAATGTATGTATTCATCTGAACATTGAAAATGATGCAGGTACCAGAAAAAACTTATAAATCGGTAGTATAACTTATTGTTAAGCATATTAACATCATTATGATGAAATAAAATTTACTTTTATTTTTAATAATTTACTTTTTTTTAACAGTCAACATTACACTTTAAAACTGAAAGCAGCAATTGCAGGCCAAAGGAACATCACCGAAAGGATTCAATTTGAAAAGTGGTAAATGTTTTTAATGTATGTATTCATCTGAACATTGAAAATGTTGCAGGTACCAGAAAAAACTTATAAATCGGTAGTATAACTTATTGTTAAGCATATTAACATTATTATGACGAAATAAAATTTACTATTATTTTTAATAATTTACTTTTTTTTAACAGTCAACATTACACTTTAAAACTGAAAGCAGCAATTGCAGGCAAAAACACGTGCAATTCTATTTGTATCCTTGATATACTTTTAAAAGGCTTTTGAGACCCAGCGACGAAAGTTCCGGATGAACTATGGAAAATATGAGATTTTGCCTACCAGTTTGTGGGAGGGGAAAGGAGTTAGATTTTTCTACCTAAAGGGCAGAATATTCATCAAAAGTTATCAAAAGTACCAGGATTATAATTTAGTACGCCAGACGCGCGTTTCGTCTACATAAGACTCATCAGTGACGCTCATATCAAAACAGTTGTAAAGCCAAACAAATACAAATACGTTGTAACGTAAAAGTAAAAGTCTAACCCACGAAGTGGTAGGGACATTTAAATATGCATAGAACTTAAGCTGGGATGTAGTAATGCTATGACTAAAAACAATTTGATATTGTTAGTGGTAATTTTTCATACTTGTTCAGTCGATTTGGTCTTTTTTCCCCAGTTAAGTAGCTTCTTTAGGTAAGTGTACATGATATTGGAACTATAATGGATCATTTACTGTTGAAATTTAGTTAAAAAAAATGTACATTCAAAATGCCACAATACCAGAGTTTTTATGTTATAAAACAAGAGAAAATAAACTTAAACTTAGAAATATTGAACCTAAAGGGATGTGAGGTTCTTGTCAATGAGACAGTAAAGCCTCGGTCACACCTTGCAGGATAGCACGAACGGACGCCTAACGGATGAAAATAAAAGTTGTCTGTTGACAAAATTGTTATCCGTTGGGAGTCCGTTGATGTACTGACCGAATAAAACGGACGTGTAACGGATGCATAACGAACACACACCGGATATGTAACGTACGAGAAACGGACATGTACCGGACAGAACGGATGTCGAACGTACATCCAACGGACGAGTACGGACATGAACGGATTGAAAAAAAGTTATCCGTTAGGCGTCCGTTCGAGCTATCCGGTAAGGTGTGACCGAGGCTTTACGGATAGCTCGAACGGATGGAAATTTTGAGCATGTTCAAAACTTTGAACGGACGTCCAATGGTAAAATGTCCGTTGAACGTCCGGTAGGCGTCCGTTTTGTACTGAACTCGTCCGTTTCGTTTCCGTTCTGTATCCGTTACGTGTCCGTTATACATCCGTTGGAGGTCTGGAAGATAAATTCACCAACGGACTTCTACCGGACGTTTAACGGATAAAACAGGTGATGAACGAATGAGAAACGGACTTCTACCGGACGTATAACGGATAAAACGAATGCTGAACGGATCTGAAACGAATAAATGCCAATTGAAAATTTCGCGTCAGAAATGCCAATTATTGGTATGTCAGATTTCTTAAGGTTCGTGAATTCTTATTATTCATAATCGATCTTAGAGTATAGGCACGTCAACACAATCAAGCAGTTCTGTCCGGTACGTGTCCGTTTCTCGTACGTTACATATCCGGTGTGTGTCCGTTATGCATCCGTTACACGTCCGTTTTATTCGGTCAGTACATCAACGGACTCCCAACGGATAACAATTTTGTCAACAAACAACTTTTATTTTCATCCGTTAGGCGTCCGTTCGTGCTATCCGGTAAGGTGTGAACGAGGCTTAACCAATAATGAAACATGTCAAACCGGTTTTCAACCACAGACAAGTAGGACAATATACCTGTCAAATTGAGAAGAGAAAAACAACAGTCCTTAATAAAAAAAAGAAAACTTTGAATAGCTAACATAAATGGCGTAACGAAATCCCAGTTGACTCCAAGTGCTTCAGGAGGGTTAAAATTAATTACCTGCTTCAATCATTCTTTTCCTTGGTGCAGTAACAAGAAATTAATATGCATTATCCATGATAATATTTATATAATTACAAAAGGGGCTTCGGTGGCCGACATGCGCGTAGCTACGTTTACGTCAAAACGCCCGGGCGTACACTTGAATTTTGACCAAAAAAAAAAAAATAAAAATAAAAAAGAACAGATTGAATCTACATCAGCCTTGTACTTATTTCTTCAATTGGGAATATAAGGGACGAAATTTGATATTCAACGAAATGGAATCATATTATATATTTGTTTATTTCTGTAAAAGTCTGAAACTACTGTGACTTTCGCGTACTTTTTTCTGTTCAAAGCAGTTTATTTTATAATGAAATTTGATATTTGGTTTGCTTTTTTGTCGAGTCTGTAATTCATGTAGCGAAAGCGAATCCTATCGATCCTTAGTTTCGGCGGCGGCGTCAATATTTAGGTTCAGTATGTAATTAAAGTTTTTTTCTAAATATCTTTAACTTTGTCATGTTTGTCAAACCTAGAGTTCTTGAAATTTTACAGAAGATGGCCAGAAACTGTTTATGATCAAAAGAGTATCCAGAGCATTACGATGAACTACATGTTTGATTTTCCTATATTTAACGGAGAAACGGAATTCTTGTTTGCTGTTAACAAGAAGTTACAGTTTGAGGTTAAAAGTTAAGTTTGTTACACATATAACCTACATTAAATTTTATGAAACTATGGAAGTTTGTTTCTTTTAAATACTCATTTCTAAAGCAAAAATTTTGAGAGTTTTTTTTTCGTTCGTTTTTAAGTGCTGTACTGTGACAGAAGGACTCACAGACGGTCTGGGATTTTTTCCATGATAAACTTAAAGATTGTCATGAATATTGTGCAAACTTTAATGTTCCAGATCGAGAAAAAATATCCAAATAAAAAGTTTAATTTGTTTAAATCCTGTAAAGGACTAATAAATCATAAATGCCATTAAATGGATTCACTTTTTGCGGAAAGAAATTAGGTTACCACAGAACTCTTAACGAATTTTAATATTGCACTTGAACATCTCTGAAAATTACATATTTCATGTTCATAACAACTATTTTTTTTGTCAAGTAAATGCTTAACCCCGCTGCTCCCATTACACATATTTCAAAGTTATTGGTTTGGATGTTTTCTCTTCAACCATTACATTCCAAAAGTACATGAATGAATTAAACATAAAAAATAAACCATTTAGATTCTTTTAAAAGTATGTGCTATTGATGATTTTTTTTAATGGCAGAAATCGTATCTCAATCATTCATTCTCGATAACTCGATAGCTTTTTGGTGATTCGCAAATCAAGTGCTTTGATCTTGACCCGCTATGGACCTTTAGACCTCTTGCCCAGATTCGGGCGTACACATCCAAATGACCTAGCTACGCCACTGGCCGAGTGGTCTAAGTAGTGAGCTGCATGTGAGATAACAGTGGGGTGCCTGATAGCATAAGGACTTGATGTTTTTACCGGAAGTAAAGTTGATATTTACAGGTGTTATCTACAGTACTCTACAAATGCACGATTTTTGAAACGATAAATTGAAGTTTATCCTTGTGCATTATAAGCCTTGACTGTGAACATTACTGGTGAATTATACTTTTACTAAACCAATACTTCCATATTCGTTCGTAAAACCTTCATTCTGATTGAAAATGCGAGTACTATCATTCTGTACTTACTATCTTTTTTGGTGTTGGGATGTTCAAGTACCCGGCCACGCCCACTCTGTGCTTATGTTAGAGTGTATTTCTGATTGTATCCATCTGATCAGTCTTTTTCACACTGATTTTTATAGTTGTTTCTTATGCGGTACTGTTACACCACAGGTTAAGTAGAGGGTTGGGATCCCGCTTACATCTGTAATCCCGCCATATTTTGTATTTTACGTTTGTAATTTCGTTGTCATTTCGGGACAGTTAATAGCTTACTATATATGCGGTATCGGCTTGGCTAATTCTTGAAGGCCGTACGGTGACCTATGTTTGTTAATTTCTGTGTCATTTGGTCTCTTGTGGAGAGTTGTCTCATTGGCAATCATAGACATCTTCTTTTTTACTTTAAAGATTCAATAGTTTAATACATAAGAAATAGAGATACACTTTCAGAATACCTTGTCATTGGTCTTGTAGGTTTTAAATTACAACAAAATCATTTTTATCTTGCTGCTTAGCCTTTTAAAAACAAAAACCACCTTGCAGAAGTCTTCAGTCTACAACCAACTCGCAACAGGACTCGAAATTCAGAAACACCCTCCACTTTTCTAAAGATTTAAATGTATTGGCATTATCTTTGAATATGCGGATATCAAAAAACATAAGAAACTCTTAACAACAAATAAGTTGACCAAATAGAAACAGCTAATAGTATTCGGGACAAGTTTAAGAAATCATCATACTAAAAGTTTATTGATTAAATGCACACAAAAAAATCTCTTTGGCGATTTTTCAAATGGTGGCAAATTTCAAAACACTCTAAATATAATTTAAAATTCTAAATAATATCCAGCCAACAACATCACTCCGAATAACCCCGATACAAATGAATCCGGACGTTGACGCGTTCGAAGCGATAATCAGGACAACATTTGGGATGACAACAATTTCGAATGCCTCTCTAGAACTTATACGAGTATATATAAATATTTCAAAGTGCATGATAGTTTATTTATTCAACTATACAGTTATTGTAAGTTTTAGATATTGCATAGACCGTTTGATAAAACTGTTCGATGCAAAACGCACAGGCATGGTGCAATTTCATACGTTTTATGAGATAAACAATGCTGAATATCTTTTCGTACATACACATTTGCGTTTTAATACCGTAGGCAATAATAAATAACTAAACGTTGCATTACTGCGTGCCTTCAAATGTTCCGTAGAACTTAGAATAAACGCAATATCATACTAAATAAGTTTTGATTGTTCGTTCCACCAAATGTGTCGCGTTCGTTGTGCGTTTTTAAATAATCACTGTACAGTTCGTTGACAAAAGCCGTCACAAATCACTTTCTTGTCAAGGTATTCGAGATGGTGTCGGCGACTCTATTTCTATATTTATTGTAAATTTTTATATCTGTTAACTTAGTCAAATTAATTGAACTTAAAATATCAGTCATACAAAGCCAAACATTCAATGTTTAACCAACGTACATCAGATAGGAATGTTTTTATTGAAAATTGGGACTTCATGTTATTCCAGATGAAATGAACAGTTAACAAATATATTCCAGAGAAAGTATAGTTCAGTCAATACAACTGTAATGGCTTACTTTTCCCAATTTAAGGCTCTTCCAAATACCGATGTTTGTCCACATTCGGCTAGACGATAGCAGATATAGGATCTCGTTGAACTTAGTTTGCCGAATGACGAACATGGCATTCCAATTGCTTTATTTAGTTTTTTTTTCTTTTTTACATCTAAAGCTTTGTTTATGTGGTGTGATAGCCAGTGAGACAACTTTCCACCTAAGTTTAAATGAAGTGGGTGTATTTATAAAACAATTATTATAGTCCCGGGCAATGTACAACATTTCACAATGAGAAAAACCTGTCCCATATAGTTTGCTAAAAAAAGGCCCCGATATAAAAAAAAACAACAACAACATGTGAAATAATTAAAACGAGGAAACTAACATATATATTGATAACTTAAAACTTTGTATTAAAGAAAAAGAAAAGTGACAGATCTATATAACCAATGTACTGCAGGCTCCTGACGTTGGACCGACACAAAACAAAAATGCGGCGGGATTAAACAAGTGAGCCCCCAACCCTCTCCTTTACACGGGACACTCGCGTAACTGCATAACATGATAAAAAAAACCTGTACAGTTGCAATTAACTCAACTCAAAATGTCGGTACAAGGCACAAAAACCATATACATAAAATATCGACAAAGGAGTAATTAAATAACTGATAGGTATTTCAAAGCGAATTACAACTATAGGAGGTAAATCATGTACCTAAAGTTTAAGTCAGTATATATCCAACGGTTTTAGCTAAAGACGTAATAAAACGCATGAACTTGTGCAATGCCAAATAATTATAAGTAAACAGTATCAAGAGAAAGTAAGATCTTACGAGTTCTCATAAGTATGCTTATATTGTAATAATGTTAAGTGATGTTTTAATTTAACAGATACAGCAAAACTTTCTACATTGTAGCCAAATCTTATTTTTTAAAATTTATTTTATGAAAGAATTTGGTAAAGGGTGACTGGGATATATACTATTAGATATGGTCACTTTGGTCTTTTTTTCCGACCGGCAGTAAAACCTGACCGAAGTTGGCCACCCGTTTAGTTGTGTGGGATGTAAAAGTACGCAGTCACGTCCAGTCTGAATGGGAATATTTAGATCCAATGTCTCGTGTAGAGAGAACACCACGCTAATACACTGTGCGAACCCTTGCAAAAACTTTATGAGAGGTCCATAAATGGCCTGTTGACAGGCAACATTTGTGTCCTTATTCAATATACCTCATTTAATCCAGTGGCAGTCCAAACTTCTCTGGCGTAATTCCGGAGGGCCTCCATCCAGGACCTACACTGTGTACATGTAATATGTGTTGCTACTTTGTGATTATCCTGAACATGCATGACATATTTGCAAGTGAACGTTAAGCAACCAACAATCAGCCAATACGTACGCGTGTCATTAACAAATAATGGGGTGCAGAATAGTCAGTACCAACTGTGAAACGTTTCGTTTTTTATTAATAACTTTTCTTTTAAGACATGAAAGAAGAAACAAAGCAAATGACTAAGGTTAGGTTGATGATTGATGTTTTGCTCAACTGCATAATTTACCGATGACACCAAGGGTAACTGGGGAATATAAATATGGTCCCTTAGACTGTCTTCTCCAGAATAGGTCAAAATTTGAATAAAATCATATGGGTGTGTAGACATTAAGGTGCTAATAGTAACCATAATTACGAATCGTTTAGTTTTTGCCATCACAGTAGAAAGACTGTAATGTTCGAGGAAGTTAAGCACACACTTTATACCATAAAAATTAAACAAACAAAAAACATAATTGAAGAAAACAAACCAGTTGAATATCAAAAATTATCTCTTAATTTTTACATCTTCACATAAAATAAACTGTATTACTATTGGTGGCTATAAGTTGCGTGGTCATTGTATACACATATTCTGTAGCATTAATGTGACTCTATTGTAATCTATGACCCACTAGGACTTGCCTCTGATATTCAGACCAAAAGTCTATAATCCATTGACTGTTTTTTATTGCTGTATATATTAAAAGGCAGATGTGGTATTGAAACAACTCTTCACAAAAGACCAAACGACACAAAATGAACAACTATAGGTCAGCGTACTGCCTCCAACAATGAACAAAGCCCAGCTATAAAACACACCGAACTGACAAGTGAAAAACAATTCATACGAGAAAACTAACGGCCTTATTTATGCACAAAATAGTGAATAAGAAATATATGTAATTACTGAATTACACGCTCCTGGTTTTAGACAGGCACATACAGAATATGACAGGATTAAACATGTTAGCGGGCACCCAACCCACCCCTAACCGTACATTGACTGTCACGTAAACTCTTTCAAAAATTGTATCTAATTAGAAATCGGACGTGTGTATCTTATCTGTCTGCTTAGCCATATATGCATCTGTCGACTTATTGTATATTCATTTTTGAATGTGTTTTTATTGATAGATGCTTTTGTGTTCTCTTAAATTGTTTCTTTTAAAATTGTAACACGATGATGACTGTTGTACCCATATTTAGACTATTTTATTTATTATGTATGTTTAGTTCACGCATCGTTGTAAATATAACGGAATTTGATGGGACTGCCGTACAAAGTGAGAGGTTTAGCACTATAAAACCAGGTTTAATCCACCATTTTTTACATTTGAAAATGCCTGTACCAAGTCAGGAATATGACAGTTGTTGTCCATTAGTTTTTTTATGTGTTTTGTCATTTGATTTTCCCATGTGATTAGGGACTTTCAGATTTGATTTTCCGCACTGAGTTCAGTAATTTTGTGATTTTACTTATTGCTACCAATTTACACTTTCGTATACATAAGGATTTTTTTACATGCGCAAAATACCTCTAAGAGTGTTCCAACAATACAACGGTTATTATGGGTTGCTGTCTGCATGAAATGTTGGTAAATTATTTTTTTCTAACATGCATATTGATTATAATCATACCAAAGTATAATATAATAGATGCAAAATACATTGACAGACGTAATATTGTGTCAACGAAGCGTACAGTACAAAAAGGTGTAATGACAACGAAGCGTACACAACATGAAAACAAAGACAATTTAAAACGTGTATTAGTCTTTTTCTAGACACAACATAAAGATACGATCTTTATAAGTTTGTTAATTTTAAATATGAAATTTTCAAAAATGTATGTTTTAAAAGCTATGAGGTACGAGAAACATTAATTTTTTAATATTTAAAAATACCAAGCACGTTTTATCATTGATATCGTCGTGCGTTTTTGAATGTTTGTATATAAAGATGTCACATATTTGAAAAACCTTTTAGTAACTAATGAGTATTATGGCAAAGAATATATTGGAGCAAAATATCCTTAGTCTAGAATAGATATTGGATTTTCTTTAAAAGTAGTATTTTTTTATTGTCTAAACTCAGTGTTACACGGTGTGTTCGATTCGAACGCGTCAACGTCCGGTTTCATCTTTATCGGGGTTATACAGGGTGGACATAACTTAAGAAAGACTCATGGCGCAGATAGATCGTCTCATGTGAGCAATACAAATAAACTTAGTTTTCTCTCTTTTATAAAATCAATTGTAATGGAACATCCCTATCTTGTCAGATTTAGAAAAAGAGATGCGAGCTCTACACCCAAGCACACAAACCGAAACAACTGAAGCCGTTAAATCAATAAAATGACGAGCCCATGAAATTAACTGTTAAAGACATTTATTTTAGATTCATAATTAATTCATCGATTACATTTGAACATAACTTGAATTCCGTCGATTTTTTATAATAAATGCGACACCCAATGAAACGGATAGTACAGCAGCAGTCAAAGCGAGACCAATGCCACCGTTTATACATTTCATACCATAACAATCCAGTGTTCCTTCAACAACGTGTGCATCGTAAATAGTACCAAATAGCAACTGAATTATCAAGCCCACGACTGCTGCTAATAATATTGCAATCCCCCAGTTTCTTCCTATATTTTCTAAACTGAATAATTCACTCATAACTGCGGGACACAAAGTCCACAGTGCGGATATTCCTAAACCACACAAAAAAGTTCCTATTATAAGTAGCACATATAGTTCCCCAAATATTAAAATTATAGCTTGGCTGACTACGAAACAAGCACAGGCGAAAACTAATATCGACATGCGCGGAATTTTTTCTTTGAATAAATCTGAAATAACGCCAATAAAAATACTCAAAGCTGCAGTTGTTATGGGAACAACAAGTACCAAGCTTCCGTTATATTGGTTCAGATGAAGAGACTTTGCTATGACTGTTATGTTATTTACCAGAGTTAAGCCAACAGACGCTGCTAAAACAAACATCCAAGTGAATAAATGAAAATTTGCATTGCATAGTAATTGTTTGATGGACAGTTGTTCCCCTTTGTGGTTATTGACTAACAAATCCACTCCACTTTCGGATGAGCTTTCAGATTCATCCTGTTTTTCATTCTGATTAAAACCATGTTCGTCTGTACCAGTTGAACCATTTGTTTTGAGAACAGGTTTATTAGAGTTGTATGAAGCTTCATATTTTTCGGAAGATTTTAAATTTTTTGACTCATCTTTGGTATAAGCAATAGTTAAAACATTCTCTGTAATTTCTTGTGATGTAAATATTCGAAGAAAAATAATGCAAAGAACGTCGACAAACGCAAAACTGACTGCAAACAACAACATGAAATCACCAAATCGGTTCTTTCCAGTTAATCCCTTGTAATAAATTGCTGAAAATATAGATGGACTTCCGGCGAAAAACGAATTCAGCACTCCAACGATTAATCCGCGGTGTTTACTGTGGAAGTTGATTATATTCGTATTTAGTGCTACCATATACGTGAAGACAGAACCAATACCTGTTTGAAATATACCAAAAAGTTTGCCATTTATTTTAGCTAAAATATATCTATTAAATCTT
Organism: Mytilus edulis; assembly: GCF_963676685.1. Classification (NCBI taxonomy): domain Eukaryota; kingdom Metazoa; phylum Mollusca; class Bivalvia; order Mytilida; family Mytilidae; genus Mytilus; species Mytilus edulis. Next base: position 55,566,682 of record NC_092345.1, read on the forward strand.
ATGTAAATCACTTGACTTAACCTTATATATATATGGATTGGTCAAGGCTTTTTATGTCTTTTTTGTTTGTCAAAGAGCTCTTCAAATGATTTGGTTCTTAAACATCCTTTATAGCTCTCAAAAAATCGACCTTAAACGTTCCTCATAAAAATAAATCCAGAAAAGCGCTTCGAACGCATGAAATTTTAAAAAGTTTCTTTTCATTTCTTGAATGAGTAAACAGTAGATTAACATCCGTCCATCTTTGTTTTCACTATGCCCTAATTTTTACGTTTTTTTTTTACAAATATGTAGATTAGCTGTTTTGTTTTGTTTTGTTTCGTTGTTTTTCTTTTGTGTTTGTTCTGTATGGTGTTGAGAATGTGTGCATTGCTGTTGAAGTATTACGACATGCATGACATGTAAGTTTTCTAGACTATTCTTAAAGATATAAAAGTTTATTTCTTATACTATTAAAGAAACTTGAAGAAAGATAACATACCACACACGAAAAAATATATAGCTATTAACCAACTATTCCTGCCATAAAACGCTGTATACTTTGTTG